>NC_087347.1:130655752-131280752 GCF_030014295.1 Loxodonta africana | reverse complement strand
TTGTTTATGGTGATGGGAAAGGTAGTACCAAATGTAGGTGAAGTTCACACAGCTAGATTAATACAATTGATGTCACTGAACTGTTCACAAGAAAAAGGATCAACTGGCAAATGCTATGTTATGTATAATCTTGCAACAACAACCAAAAAATAATAAAAATTAAAATGGGCTACACATACTGATACTACTTGGACATAACTAGTCACCTCACTGGGTTAATTTTCTTGGTTTGAAGTCTTAGCGCCATGATCTCATGGGACAATCCAAACAATTGGCACAGTTTAGTTCTTGTTTGGGGAGTAGTATCTGGGGCTTTAAAAGCTTATGAGTGGCCATCTAAGATATAACTATTGGACTGTATGTATTCTTCTGGAGCAAAAAAGAAAGTAGGAAACCCAACAATCAGAGAAGGAAACATTCTGTAGGATTGTCTCCATGAGCCATGGCCCCCTCTACTTTGAGACTAGAGGAACTAGCTGGTACCCGGTTACTACCAAATGTTCTGATGAGGGACACAACACGTGGATCCTAATAGAAAGGGAAAAAATGTGGACCAGAACTTCAGATTCTTAAAGAATCCAGACTTACTGGACCCTATCTTTTTTTTTTTTTTTTTTTTATAAGACTAGAGGAAGCCACGAAACTACTGGCCTGAGATACTCTTTAAACTTTGAATTGAAACTACCCCTGAAGTCACCTTTAAACTAAGCAACAGTTTAGCACAAAAAAGTAAAGATTGTCACCTTTGAGTGTCGCACTCTTAAAAAAAAAAGACTATCCATATAATACCAAACGAACAATAGGTGCTCTAAAGCCTAGAAGAGAAGTTTCAGGGGTAGTGAGTCTAAGTTAATGGGAGTGAAAAAAACTAGAACAGAAACAACGAAAATGTTGACACAATTTGAAGAATATAGGCAAAGTCACTGAATATTATGTATAGAAATTGTTGAATGGGAGCAAGTTTTGCTGTGTATGTTTCCTCCAAAAATAAAATATTAAAAAAAATGCTGACACCTTAAAAATAGAAATACTAAGGAAGTCCAACTTACATATTTACTGTGAGCGCCAAATGACAAAAAGTGTATGAGAGAGCTCTTTTACCATTATACATAGTTTAAAAGCTGTTAGCAATTGTGCTCAGCCAAAATTCATCCATGAAATTGCCAGTCTCAATCCCCTACACACAACAATTCCCTGTAGTCTAGACTGCAGGACACAGGAAACGGTGAACTGTTCTTCTGTGACTAGAGATGCCAAAATTTTTGACTGTATGAATTGTGACAAAACAGAATTATTTGTTAGCATATAAGAATCTCCAAAAGGCCTTTCATTCTCATCAAATTTAGGTATGTGATAGGCTTTGAAGAAGGAAAATCTCCATAAAAACAAAACAATAAAAACCCTACATTGACTCAAATGACCATAAATTATCCTATTCCTTAAGGATTAAGGCACTACAAAACCTATAAAAATAGAAGGATTTGGAGTTAAGTTTTTTTGAAATACCCGTTTTCATCTAACCAGCCCACTGAAATTTAGAAATGCAAAGACAAATTATGTCAGAATTGACTGGACATTTTCAAAAAGCAGTTTCTGAGATCCTGCCTGTCACCTGCCCCTCTCCCCTGCTTCCATGAGATTCTCATTTGTTATATATTGAATGGTGCCACATATCTTCATTTTAAACAAATTGCCTAGGTGACTCTGCTGCAGAGGTACGCTTGTGACCAACTAACCAAGCCAACTTCATTTTCGCAAAAGTGAGGATCTCACAAGATAGTTCAAGTGTTCTTAGGAGTTCAGAATGAAAGTCAGGGAACATAAGATGTGAGGATGAGTAGAAGGATGGCACTGGGATCTTATCAGGGACCTCAAAACAAAATATGCATGGAACCAAAAGAAACGGCCCTTTTTCAGAATCGAACTACCTCTAAAGATGGTGTATTTATTCATCAATAAAATGAGGGGTTTGAGATCTGACACCCTGCTAGAATTAATTTTCTTGGGCAAATATTCCCCATAATAAACCACAAATAATGCATGAAGCTGAGAAAGAAAATAAGATGAAGGCAGATAGAAAGTTGAATTTATTATTTTAACCACTAAAAAAAAAAAAAACTGATCTTTTTGAACACCATATTTTCTGTGTAAGAAGAAAAACGTATCAGGTATGCATGAAAATCAATGCATCTGTATCGTATCCAAGCACTGCTGATGGAACTAACAGATGCATCATCAGTCTGACCCATTCTCTTGAAAACAAATTGATTTTTCAGCACTTTTCCCCAAACTCCGGTTGCTTTGAAAATAAAAGGCATTTGCTTTCTTTCTGACATGAGTGCATTTTAAATGTGAGCATTTTCTCATCTAGTGATTGTTTTTGGAATTTTTTTCCCACCGATTGGCCATATCTAATTATCCAAATCGCTATATAAATGAATGCATTTCCAGTAATGACTTTGAAGTGCAGAGTGAGGAGATGAAGTTCTCTGTAACCGTTAAACCACAGCCACCGTTCTCGGCTCAGCCGTGGATGAAGTACAGCACTGAAGACGATCTCAGCTCCCCTGCTTACGGGTTATTGTTGAAATCTACATGTTTTAATTTTTTAATTGCTAAACCCGGCAGTTACATGGCCATAAAAGGTGATTGAAAGTGTTTGTACAAGATGTGAAATTGGCTGTTTTCTACTTAAAATAGGATATGAACCCAGATTTATCACTGATGCTTACTTTTTCTTGACATTTTTATGAAAATAAATGCAGTTTAGGAGACTTTGGCCCCCTTTTTTCAGCACTGACTACAGACTGTACGGTAGCATTGTGACTGAAGCGCTCTCTACTTTGAAAATCATCCTAAATAAAAAGTATGTTGTTGTTGTGGTTTTTAGTTGCTGCTGAGGCAGCTCCAACTCATGGTGACCCCATGTACAAAAAGACAAAACATTTCCTGGTTTTGCACCATCTTCATGTTTCACTAAGGGCTCATTTTCCAGCACACGATATTGGGTTGTGATTCTTAGGGTTTTCATTGGCTAATTTTTGGAAGTATATCCCCAGTCTTTCCCTCCTAGTCTGAAAGCTCTGTTGAAATCTATCTACCATGGGGGACCTTGCTTGTATTTGAACTACCAGTGGCATAGCTCCAGAATGATAGCAAAACGCAAATAACCACACGACAACAAACTGGCAGATGGATGGTGGAGAAGTATGACGGTTTTTTTCTAAAATCATGTAGTATGAGTTTGGTGTAAAGGTCTGAATTGACTGGCTGTTATAAGGTATACTGTGTACACATTAATTATTTTTATTTGCATATGTAAGGTTGGTGAAACCCATTTTTTTCCTGAGCATTTAAATCGTAGCCATTTTTTCTCTTCCCTCATGTGTAACTGGTTTAGTTCTTAGCCCTTATAAGTACTACATTTGACATATCATTGACCTAAACGACAGAACATAGGAATACACTCATGTTCAGATATGAGAGAAGAGTTGGGGTATTACAGAAACATCTTCATTTTGGACCAGAGCATCTGTACCGAATTTCTATTATTGTGTTTGTAGGTTTTATTTATTTATTTTTTCATTGATTACAATGTGCAGCAACAACAAGAAGTTTGATTTTTCTAAGCAGCTTCCTTTGAAGACATTATTTTCCTTGCTTGGATTTCATCAAAATTAAACCATTTTGTGCTGCAAATAATACTATCAAGAACATTAAAAGACAACCCACAGAATGGGAGAAAATATTTGCAAATCCTATATATGATAAGGAACTAATATCCACAATATATAAAGAACTCTTTCAAATAATCCAGTTTAAAAATGGACAAAGGATTTGAATATACATTTCTCCAAAGAGTGTATACAAATAAACACAGGAAAGATGCTCAACATCGTTAGTTATTAGGAAAATGCAAATCAAAACCACTCCACATCCTACTCTACATTCGCTAAATCCATCGCCGTTGAGTCAATCCCAACTCAGGGCAAACCCACGCGTTACAGAGTTGAACTGCTCTGTAGGGTTTACTGTGGTTGTAATTATTCCCAAAACAGATTACCAGGACTTTCTTCCACAGCACCACTGAGTGAATTTGAACTGCCGACCTTTAGCTTAGTAGTCAAGGGCAAACCATTGGAGCCACCCAGGGATCTCCTACATCCACTAGAGTGGCTAATTGAAAAAGTCAGACAATAACGTGTTAGCAAGGATGTAGAGAAATTAGAACCCGCATACATTCCAGTTGGGGTTGTAAAATCACACAGCCACGTTGGAAAATGTAATTTCTGAAAATGTCCAGCATGAACTACCATGTGACCCAGCAATTCCACACCTAAGTAGACACTTACTCTTCACTTATTGACAGTCTCGTTATCTGACATTTTGCATTTACAACAATAGTAAAAAATCTGCTTTCCAATTATTTTGTGCGTTAATGACATATGTCTGGCAGTAACAAATGCCGAGGTGCGAGGTGAGAGTAACACTGGCTTCTGATGGTTAAGGTTATGTGTCAGCTTGCCTGAGCCATGATTCTCAGCGGTTTGGTGGTTATGTAATGATGTAATTTGGCAGATATGTAATGAAGTAGTCATCCTCCATGTTGTGATCTGTTGTGGTCACCCACCATTTTCATATAACATCAATTTTAACATAACCACCAGGTCTCTGGAACCTGACCAAGTCGATAACTGAGGAGTGGGTGTATAGGCAAAAAACCTGAAAGCAGATATTCAAATGAATCCTTGTACTCAATGTTCATAGCAGCATATTTATAATAACCAAAAAATGAAAACAAACAAATGTTCATCAGTGGATGAACGGATTAAAAAAAAGGTGGTTTATCCATATAATGCAATATTGTTTTCCAATAAAAAGAAACAAAGTAATGATATGTGCTGCAACATGGCTGACCCCTGGAAACATGCTGAATGAAATAAGCCAGTTATAAAATACCACATATCATATGATTTCATTTACATGAAACATCCAAAACAGGCAAATCCAAGGAGACAGAAAGTAAATTAATGGTTTCCAGGGGAGTGGGAGGGGACAATTGTGATTTACTGGTAATGAATATGTGGTTTCTTTTTGGGAATGTTCTGTTAAAACTATTTCTCGAGTTCTTATAATACTGGTCTTATACAATATTTGTCCTTTTGCAACTAATTTCACTCAGCATAATGCCTTCCAGATTCCTCCATGTTATGAAACGTTTCACAGATTCATCACCATTCTTTATCGATGTGTGAATATACCATAATTTATTTAGCCCTTCATCCCTTGATGAGCACCTTGGTCATTTCTATCTTTTTTCCTATTGTAAACAGTGCTGCATTGAACCTGGGTGTGATTATATCTGTTCGTGATTATATCTGTTATTTCTCTAGGATATATTCCAAGGAGTGGAATTGCTGGATCATATGGTAGTTCTATTTCTAGCTTTTTAAGGAAGCGCCAAATCGATTTCCAAAGTGGTTGTACCATTTTACCTTCCCACCAGCAGTGTGTAAGTGTTACAGTCTCTCCACAACATCTCCAACATTTATGATTTCGTGTTTTTTGGATTAATGGCAGCCTTGTTGGAGTGAGATGGAATCTCATTGTACGTTTGATTTGCATTTCTCTAATGGTTAATGATGGTGAGCATTTCCTCATGGTATCTGTTAGCTATCTCTGAATGTCATCTTTAGTAAAGTGCCTGTTCATATCTTTTGCCCATTTTTTAATTGGGTTATTTGTCTTTTTGTAGTTAAGTTTTTGCAGTATCATGTAGATTTTAGAGGTCAGACACTGATCGGAAATGTCATAGCTAAAAACTTTTTCCCAACCTCTAGGTAATCTTTTCACTCTTTTGGTGAAGTCTTTGGATGAGCATAGGTGTTTGATTTTTAGGAGCTCCCAGTTATCTAGTTTTTCTTCTGCATTGTTAGTAACATTTTGTATACTGATTATGCCATGTATTAGGGCTCCTAACATTGTCCCTATTTTTTCATCCAAGATCTTTATCATTTTAGATTTAAGTCTTTGATCCATTTTGAGTTCATTTTTGTGCATGGTATGATGTGTGGGTATTGTTTCATTTTTTTTTTTTTTTACAGATGGATATCCAGTTATGCCAGCACCATTTGCTAAAAAGACAGTCTTTTCCCCATTTAACTGACTTTGGACCTTTGTCAAATATCAATTGCTCATATGTGGATGGATTTATGTCTGGATTCTCAATTCTGTTCCATTGGTCTATGTATCTGTTGTTGTACCCATACCAGACTGTTTTTACTATGAAGCCGGTATAATAGGCTCTAAAATCAGGTTGAGTGAGGCCTCCCACTTTGCTCTTCTTTTTCAGTAATGCTTTACTTATCTGGGGCCACTTTCCCTTCCACGCAAAGTTGATGATTTGTTTCTCCATCTCATAAATGAATGTCATTGGAATTTGGATCGGAATTGCATTAAATCTATAGATCACTTTTGGTAGAAAATACATTTTTACAATGTTAACTCTTCCTATCCAGGGCCAGGTACGTTTCTCCACTTATGTAGGTCTCTTTTGGTTTCTTGCAGTAGTGGCTTGTAGTTTTCTTTGCATAGGTCTTTTATGTGTCTGGTAAGATTTATTCCTAAGTATTTTACCTTCTTAGAAAATCTTCTTAAGGGCTATTGTAAATGGTATTGATTTGGTGATTTCCTCTTCAGTGTTCTTTTTGTTGGTGTAGAGGTATCCAGCTGATGTTTGCGTGTGTATCTTGTATCCTAATACTCTGTTGAACTCTTCCATTAGTTTAAGTAGTTTTCTTGAGGATTCCTTAGGGTTTTCTGTGTATAAGATCATGTCATCTGCAAAGAGATACTTTTACTTCTTTGCCAATCTGGATGCCCTTTATTTCTTTATCTAGCCTAATTGCTCTGGCCAGGACCTCCAGCACAGTGTTGAATTAGAGCGGTGATAAAGGGCATCCTTGTCTGGTTCCCAGTCTCAAGGGGAATGCTTTCAGGCTCTCTCCATTTAGGATGATGTTGGCAATTGGCTTTGTATAAATGCCCCTTGTTATGTTGAGGAATTTTCCTTCTATTCCTATTTGCTGAGAGTTTTTATCATGAATTGTTGTTGAACATTGTCAAATGCCTTTTCTGCATCAATTGATAATAGCATGTGATTCTTGTCTTCTGTTTTATCTGTATGGTGGATTACATTAATTGTTATTCTAATGTTGAACCATCCCTGCATCCCTGGTATGAATCCCACTTGGTCATGGTGAATTATTTTTTTGATATGTGGGTCAATTCTATTGACTAGAATTTTGTTGAGGATTTTTGCATCTAAGTTCATGAGGGATATTGGTCTGTAATCTTTTTTGTGATGTCTTTACCTGGTTTTCATATCAGGATTATGCTGGCTTCATAGAATGAGTTCAGGAGTACTCCTTCCTTTTCTATGCACTGAAATACCTTTAGTGGTAGTGGTGTTAACTCTTCTCTGAAAGTTTGGTAGAACTCTGCAGTGAAGCTGTCGGGGCCAGGGCTTTTTTTTTTTTTTGGTAGGGAGTTTTTTTTTTTTTATTACCTTTTCAATCTCTTTTGTTATGGGTCTATTTAGTTCTTCTACCTCTGTTTGTGTTAGTGGAGGTAGGGAGTGTGTTTCTAGCAATTCACCCATTTCTTCTAAGTTTTCAAATTTGTTGGAGTACAATTTTTCATACTAATCTGATATGATTCTTTTAATTTCAGTTGGGTCTGTTGTAATACTACCCATCTCATTTCTTATTAGGGTTATTTGTTGCCTCTCCTGTTTTTCTTTTAGCGGTTTGGCCAATGGCTTACCAATACTGTTAGTTTTTTTAAAGGACCAGCTTTTGGTCTTAATTTTTCAATTGTTTTTCTGTTTTCTATTTCATTTAATTCTGCTTTAATTTTTATTATTTGCTTTCTTCTGGTGCCTGATGGTTTCTTTTTTTGCTCTTTTTCTTTTCTATTTGTTCAAGTTGTAGGGATAGTTCTTTGATTTTTGCCCTTTCTTCTATGTGGATGTGTGCATTTATTGATATAAATTGATCTCTGACCACCACTTTTGCTGTGCCCTAGAGGTCCTGATAGGAAGTGTTTTCATTCTCAATGGATTCTATGAATTTGTTTATTTCATCCTTCATGTCTTCTATAATCCAGTCTTTTTTGAGCAGGGTATTGTTCAGTTTCCAAGTGTTTGATTTCTTTTCCTTACTTATTCTGTTATTGCTTTCTACTTTTATGGCCTTATGGTCCAAGAAGATGCTTTGTAATATTTCAATGTTTTGGATTTTGCTAAGGCTTGCTTGATGACCTAATACGTGGTTTATTCTAGAGAATGTTCCATGTGCACTAGAAAAGAAAGTATACTTGGTAGCCATTGGGTGGAGTGTTCTTTATATTTCTACAAGGTCAAGTTGGTTGATTGTGGCATTTAGATCTTCCATGCCTTTATTGAGCTTCTTTCTGGATGTCCTGTCCTTTACCGAAAGTGGTGTGTTGAAGCCTTCTGCTATTATTTTGGAGTCGTCTATTTTACTTTTCAATGCTGATAGAGTTGGTTTTATGTATCCTGCACTCCTGTCAATGGGTGCATAAATATTTAATATTGTTATATCCTCCTGGTATATTGTCCGTTTAATCATTACACAGTGTCCTTCCTTATCCTTTATGATGGATTTAACTTTAAAGCCTATTTTCTCAGAAATTAATATTGCCACTCCTGCTCTTTTTCGATTGTTGTTTGCTTCATATAGTTTTTTCTATCCTTTGAGTTTTAATTTTTGTCTCTAAGTCTAAGGTGTGTCTCTTGTAGGCTGCATATAGACAGATCATGTTTTTAAATCCATTCTGCCACTCTGTCTCTTTACTGGTGCACTTAGTCCATTTACATTCAGTGTTATTATGGATAGGTATGAATTCAGTGCTATCATTTTGATGTCTTTTTTTGGGTGTTGTTGACAGTTTCTTTTTCCCGCTTAAATTCTTATGCCAAGTAGACTACGTATTGTCTTTTCCTCATGTTCATTGTTTTTGGGTTTTTTTCTCCTGAGTCTCTACTTTGTTCTTGTATTTTATTTTGATGTGTAGGAAATTTTGTTTCCTTTTTGGTTACCTTATTATTTACACCTATTTTTCTAAATTTTTACATAACTTTTATTTCTTTGTATCACTTTGTCTTCCTTTCCATATGAAAGATCTAAGACTACATTTCTTAGTCTCTCTTTATTGTTTTAATGTTTTTTTTTTCTTTTACATAATAACATCACTATTTTCCTGCTTTAGCATTTTTTTATCTTGGTTTATTTTTGTGATTTCCCTGTCTGGGTTGATATCTGATTGCTCTGCCCAGTGTTCTAGTCTTGGGTTGATACCTGATATTATTGATTTTCTAACCAAAGAACTGCCTTTAATATTTCTTGTAGTTTTGGTTTGGTTTTTATGAATTCCCTAAATTTCTGTTTATCTGGAAATGTCCTAATTACACCTTCATATTTGAAAGAGAGTTTTGCTGGATATATGATTCTCTGCTGGTAATTTTTTTCCTTCAATATTTTATAAAAGTCATTTCATTGCCTTCTTGGCTTCATGCTTTCTGTTGAGTAGTCCAAGCTTATTCTTATTGACTCTTCTTTGTAGGTGACTTGTTTATCCCCAGCTGCTCTTAAAATTCTCTGTCCTTGGTTTTGGCAAGTTTGATTACAATATGCCTTGGTGACGTTCTTTTAAAATCTACTTTATGTGGAGTTCGATAAGTATCTTCGGTAGATATCTTCTCGTCTTTCACGATATCAGGGAAGTTTTCTGCCAACAAATCTTCAACAATTCTCTTTGTATTTTCTGTTACCCCTTCCAGTTCTGGTATTCCAGTCACTTGTATGTTATTTCTCTTGATACAGTCCCACATGATTCTTAAGGTTTCTTCATTTTTTTTTAAATTTCATCTGATTTTTCTTCAAACATATTGGTGCCAAGTGCTTTATCTTCAAGTTCACTTATTCTGCCCTCCACTTGCTCAATTCTACTCCTCTGACTTTCTACTGAGTTGTCTAATTCTGTAATTTTATTGTTAATCTTCTGAATTTCTGATTGCTGTCTATGGATTTTTCCAGTTTATTAAATGTTTCTTTATGTTCCTGAATAATGGTTTTAATTTCTTCAACTGCTTTATCTATATCCTTGGCTTGCTCTGAGTATTGCCTGATTTCCTTCCTAATGTTTTGAAGGGTTCTGCATATTAATCTTTTGTATTCTGCCTCTGGTAATTCCAGGAATGTGCTTTCATCTAGAAGATCCCTGGATTCTTGTTTTTTGAGAGCTTGTTGAGGTGATCATGCTGTTTCTTTATGTGACTTGATATTAACTGTTGTCTCTGAGCCATCTATGTGTTATTGTATTAGTTTATGTGTTCTTACTGTATCATAGCTTCTTGCTTTGTTCTGTTTTGATATTCCCAAATGGATTGCTTGAGTGAGCTAGCTGGATTATTTTCACCTTTGGAGCTCTGATGTCTTGTCCCCAGCTGGCTAGAGCAG
The DNA here is from genome assembly GCF_030014295.1 of Loxodonta africana. NCBI lineage: Eukaryota > Metazoa > Chordata > Mammalia > Proboscidea > Elephantidae > Loxodonta > Loxodonta africana. The sequence continues at coordinate 131,270,211 of NC_087347.1, read as the reverse complement.
TTATCAGTATGTTAGTGTAGGAGTCCATTCACTTTTCTTGTATGAATTCATCTCAGGTGTCCAGGTAGCTGATCATCAAGTGTGTGGTACAGGCTCTATCCTACAATCTTAGAGGGGCAGGGGTGATTGGTGTAGGTACTGGTGTCTGGTTGCAGCAGGGGGTCATGCTCTGAACAAGGCAGGGGGCTGAGAATTGTCCTCCATGTGTCTCTGAGGAAAGCGTGTCCCTGTTCCCTAGAGCATATAGGTGGGTAGGTTCTGCAGACTGACCTTGGGCACCCAATGTTTTTGGTTGTAAGGACTGGGAGGTACCAGTTATCCTTGGACACCTATCATGGGTGGCTGGGTGACCTGATTGGAGCTACCAGTCCTTAGGCCCCTGATGTGGGTAGGTGAGGACCCTGTTTAATTGACAAAGAGGTGTCACTCATCACCTCTCCACCGCACAGCTGAAACAGTTGTAGTCTGCCAACAAGGGCCTATTCTCCTGAAATAGGCCCACACAGGTCCATGCAGGGAGGAAAGGTACTCAAAGTCCATGGACTGTTTATGCCTGGACAGAAGCTGCTTCTGCCCTGAGCCCCTCCAGTTAGTGGAGCTGGCAAATTATCTTTTCCCCATTTGCAAATTTAATCCTTCTCCAGGGCCTGGAGGATGGCTCTAAGTCCTCAGTAGTGCCTACCTCCGGCCTGGGGAAATCAACAGCCACCGAAGCTGGCTTGGGGGTGGGGGTTGTGGTAAAACATATGCAAGTACTTTGCTTTAGCTGAGAATGCCACTATTCTCTGATTCCGGAGGTGTGAATAGGCTGTGTGGCTGGCTGCTTTTCCCTGAGGAAACTGCAGCCGAATGCTAGTGCCAGCCCACCACCAGCACTCCCAGGAATGGTGCCTGAGGGCTCCAGGGAATTCAGGTCCCGGTAACTCCTCTCCACTTCTGAACTGTCTCTTCCTCCCCTGCCCCTCAGTTCATTTTCTAACATTGCCTTTGATGTTCAGGACTCCTAGCTTGTCAAAAATATATCCATTTCACTAGTTTTTTCAGGTCTTTGTTGTAAGAGGGCTCGCCGGAAAGTCTGTCTATTCCACCACCTTGGCCCTGCCTTGGGAATGTTCTGTTAGTAGATAGTGGTGATGGGCTCGCATCTGTATTACACTAAATCTGTGAATTGTACACTTTAAAGGGGTGAATTTAATGATATGCAAAATATATTTCTATAAAGCTGTTATTAAAAAATAATAAATTCAATCCTTATTGGGAAAACAAAGAGAAAGTGGAGCTACTTTCTGGATCAGGGAACTGGATTAAGACATTGGGCCTTGGAGCCCCCTGTTATGACAGAGTAAAATGGGTACAGGTTGTGGTGGTGGGAGTATTCTTCAGAGGCTTTACCACAATCTGTTTGACATTAGGATTCCCCATAGTCATTACTACTCTCCAAAGCAGATTTTGATCAATTGAAAGACTTTATACTTACCCTTTAGATTTTTCTGGAGAGTAAAATTTTATAATAATGTACATGGCCCTCTTTTGCTGATCTCTCACACTGTTCCCGAAGTCATTTTGGAGTCTAAAAAGCACAAGTATTGAATGCAGAAGCTGTTCTCAAACACATTCTTGAGATTATACTAAGTATTCATAATTGGAAATTCAGGATAAATCTGTATGTTATCACACCTCGCGATTATCATAATTCCCTTCCTCTAAAACCAATTATTTTTCAATTAGAAATTCAAATGATTTTTCAAGTTTCTATTTTCACCCATAACTGGCAAGGTACTCCACATAGATTATTTCAGTTACAATTTAAAATATTGTATAATGAGGATATTTTAAAATGTCAATTAAAATATTGTGATAAGAAGCCAAATAAATTAATGAAATATAAGGTGATAAATACCTAATTATTTTTTACAAGAATCTCCATTACATGATTTTAGTTTTTTTATGAATGTGTAGAGGATACAGAATAGAGTTTCAAAAAATTCCTTAGAGCTTTTAATCATCTCCCCTCTTCTCCATGAGCTAGCTGTGCTGTTATTACCTGCTAGGTCCTGTTGTTTTTAGTTTAAGCAAGGAAAGTGCTTCAAGAAAATTGAACAATATTTGCAAAGGGACTGAGGACAAGGGAGGAAATCGCGTTGACTTCAGAGTGTGCCACCAGGGCTTCTCAGAGAACTCTCTAGTTTAATATAATTAGAACACAAGGAGTATAGAGAAAAAAAAAAAAAAAAAGAACCTTTGTATTTCTTTTATTTCACCCTTTAAAAGCCCTGTAAAATTGACATTATGCATGGGAGGAAAAGGAGGCTCAGCTTTTGTGGGCAGTTTGCACCACCTTAAGTCATGAAGTGGGAGACATGGGTCTCAAAGTCATTCTCATGACTCCAAGTCTTCTCGAGCTTTTGTTTTTATTATGGACACCTTTCTCAACAGTGCAGCCATGAAAAAAATGCTGTGGGTGTACCGAGATGTAAAATGAGTAGAGACTTGAAAAGGAAGGAGAACTGAAAAGATCTGAATCTCACTCATCCCTGATAACTTAGTGGCTGATCCACCATTGGATTCCATTTTTATGGAATCTTATTGAGCTAAATGAGGGTATTTCAGCATGTGTTTTGTACGGATGGTCAATTCCATCAAACAAACTTGCTAACCAAAAGAGAACTCTAAACAATGATTGGTTACTGTGCTATGACTCACCGCCTTGCTATTTCAACCAGAGTGAAGTTGGACGTGCATGCAGAGATACCACCAAAACTTCAAATAGAACTACGTCTTCATTAATAGTTTACTACATGTCAACATGTTTAACAAACACTGAGGGAATAGGAGAGAAGTATATGAATGTATGGATATAACATCATTTCTTTCACCAATCAGCATTTCAAAGCAGAAATTTAAATATCCATTCATGCTCTCAATGAGCATTTTCTAAACATGCTGCATAGCCAACTGTGAATTAGGCTATTTTGTTAAATAAATAAACCAAAGTCCCAGCTCACCTCCTCAAGTCATTTATAATATAGACAGCAATAGTCAATATATGTGATGGAAAAAAGAAGTAAAAATCATTTCCAACTAATTAAGGAAATCTTGAATTTTCAAGAATAGTGGTCCAGCGCTTTATCACTTATTACTTGTGGGCTTTCAAACATGCTACTTAGTATCTGTCTCAGTTTTCTTGTTTATAAAATAGGAATAATATTTTCTATTGCCTAGGCTGTTATTAGGATCAATGAGATTATGCATACAAAGAGTCTAATACAGTCCTTGACAAGTATTAAGTGGTCAATAAAAGCTAATTATTATTTAAACCACCCCCAAAATTTAGCAATTAATAAATTACTTGTAATTACAACTAAATTGTTTGTGATCTCAAACAAGCCACTCATACTTGCTTGAAGTCTGCTTAATTTAAATGTGGAAATAAATCTAGACGGAGCATTCTCAAGATTCTCTTCAGGCAGAAATCTTCTGGAACCATTTGGAAAAATCCAGAAAAATTATATAATATCATATGACAATTTGCCTCTTTGATTATCCATAATCTCATCAGACTTTTGAACATTTTTTCCACTTCTCATTTCTCTTAGTGTACTAGATTTGTCAAACATCTGCCCTTGTGTGCTGATAAGTGTAACTTGAGTTAGGACACAAATTACCCTGACACCCTGTTACAGAGATGGAAATGCTATTTTCATGTATCTGCTAATAGCCGTCCTTCCCAATAGCACCCATGTGACCTTTAAATATCACAGAAGCTAAGTGGCAAAGGAGACTAATAATGGCATTTTAATTGATTGGTAAATTATTGAGCAGTGTTAGCTAATACTCTGTAACACCCCTCCCCCCCCCACTCCATCTTACTGCAACAAATCATTATTCTCCCTGGACGATTCCTGTTTTTCTCACTTGTGAATCTATGATCCATTTGACCCCGTCTGCTGTGGTGTAGCATATAGGTTAGCAAAAAAGAATGTGCCAGTTGATGTTAGAGAAAATTGCTATGTGAAAATTGTATGCCAAAAAGCAAATGTCATCGTAAGTTACTTTCACTGCAGTTATAACCAGTCAGAGCAAAACAGAATAGACAGTACTTTGAATTTCTTCTTGGAATTTTTTAACACTGAATTTAAAGTTCTGTTAGGCATGATTCTCTTAGGTTTCTGATTTTCTGACCCTGGTAGAAATTAGCAAGCTTTGATACCAGTCACAAATGAGTGACTATTTAATTTTTGTCCCATAATATGGCATTTTTACTACTGGAAGCATTTTGTTTATAGAAATACAAGTGTAATCCTTCCCATTCAAATCAACTCTGGCCTCATTGAAAATTCCCAAACCATTTCAGCTCATGCTAAATTCACCCCACTTTGGAGCTATTCTAGCATTTAGAATTTCTACTACACGAAATATCAAGACAATAACCTCTAGTTCACTGTTTCTTGTCTTTCAATTTTGTCTTTCTTACTAGCTCTCAATCTTCAGGAAAGCTGAACCTGTCTCCAATACTTTCCACATCTCACAGTACAGAGAGAAGTAGGCTGGGTGGTAGAAGTCAGGGTCACAGAGTCATCAGAAGCAGCCTGTGTGACTGTGAGCAAGGGTTTCTCTGAATATCAATTTCTTTTTCTGTAAAATTTCATGGATTTTTTTGTGATGATACAATAAGAGACCTTGGCGTTCCCTATAGTATATGTTTGGGTTGACACTAAGCCATATAGCACTCACTGATCCCCTTCAAGGAAGGTCTAGTTGCCTCAGCTGCTGAGAGTGTGGTCAGTAGACAGCATCCAGATATGATCGTCCTTATATGCACCAAAGCTCCTAGTGAGGTAAGCTAAGGCTTGTTTGGGCTCTTATTGCAGTTCAATTTCTCCCTCTGCCCAATCCTACACTCTCATCCTGTCTTGCATTGCTGCTTGAACCCTAAATTTATATATCACTTGCGAAATTCTGTCCCATCATCTGCTTCCAGAGACTACAACCTGAAATGGTGCTTAATAAGTATCAATCCTATTGTGTATTATTGAATTAGATTACTTAAGATCTGGTTAGAGTTGAGAGCTCCAATAAACAAATGCCTAGTGTACGCCTGAAATCAGAGACAGTGGAATAACCTGGAAACCTATTTGGAATATTTTAGACTGAGATCCTAGAATAATCTCCTAATCAACCCAACCCCATTTTTGCCTTTCCACACCCTTCCTCTTACAAAGCCTGCTCTTAACATTCTTGTTCCCAAATATCTGTTCACCTGGGCTTTTTCTAATGCTCAGTAGGACTTGAGTTTATATCTGGTAGAATCCCTTGTCTCTTCCCCCAGGGACAGCAACCCAAAACTTCTCGGCTCTTTCAGTTACCCCTGTTTCTGCACCATCCTCAGTCTCTCCTCCAATGAGATCCTTCAAGCTCATAGCACTGTAAACCTCCCCAGCATTGTTGCTCTCCCTTTCCAAAAATTCAGTTATACACATCCATCACCACCAATATAAGCATGGAACAACTCAAGATGCCCCAATATTATCACACATTGCTCTGCCCTATATGGCATGTCCTCCTCCTTCAGAATGCCCTAATAAATATTTTACTTCCATTAAGACTTAGTTCTACTTTCATGTCCTCTGAGAAAACTTCTTGGGCCCCTTATTTGTGTATTCCCATAGCACTTTAGGTTTACTCCTGTATGTAACTATTGGGATATAATATTTGTATGTTAATCTCCTCAATCAGTCAATAAACTCATTGAGCGAGAGAGATTGGGCAAAGCACACTCATCTTTATAGCCTCAGTTCTTCAGATAGGACCCAGTATGTGTTAAATATTAGGAACCATTTGTGGAAGGGCTGGACAAATGATTGAGTGAATTAATGAGTAATGATGCTTTTTCAGAGTGTTGAGTTATTCACCTTCCTAGATTTTTTCCCCTTGCTGTTACTATTACAATGTTTTAGAGGTGAAAACACCTCGACATATCTCCAGTCCATGAGGACACGGACTACATTTCTGTATATTCATCTGATTAATAACCATGCAGCTCAAGTCCCAGGAAAGATGAGACGAAGACATTGATCATGTGATATTTTTGCCTGAAGGAGGTCCAAAACTGTGTGACACAATTAACACTACTGCTGATGACAAAAAGGTTGGAGTTCAAGTTTACCCAGAAGTACCTTGGAAGAAAGGCCTGGTGATTTATTTTCAAAACATCAGCAGTTGGAAACCCTGTGAAGCACAGTTCTACCATGACTCACATGGGGTTGCCATGAGTCAGAAATAGACACAATTGGAAGGTTTTTTTTTTTTTTTTTCTCATAGATACATTAATGGGAGCAGTGTGTATGTGATCTGCTCCCTGACTTGATATTAAAACTAACTCATTCAACAAACAATTCAACTTCTACATCTTCTACAAGTTCAGCTTCAAGATGCTTTTGGAATTTAGAGAGAAATGGGGAGCAATATCAGGAGATGAGCTCCTTGGTTAGTTTCAGAGGATGTGCACATGCTCAGAAGTGGGTCAAAAAGCCAAAGGGGGCAGTATCAATGCAGGGGGATAAAGATAGCAAGTAGAGTGGGGTTAAGGGGAGAGATGTCAATACAGAGTTTGGTTTACAAGCTGTGACACTGGACAGGTTAACCTCTCTGAGGCTCACTATTTGTTTATTATCATGTTTAGTTGCTGTTGAGTTGGCTCCTACCCATGTCTAACTTATGTACAACATTGCCTGATCCTGTGCCATCTTCATGATCATTGGTATTGTTATTTAGGCTATTATATTTATCTGAAAATGGGGGTAATAATACCTAAGTCTTAGAAATGTGATGAGGATTCTTTTTACTGTATGGTAAAGGTGGAAGTATGTTGGAAATTGCTGGCACAAGCAGGATGATAATTACTGAATATCTTCTTTTCGTCAGGTGACAAGGTGATAAAGAATAACTTTGCTTATTTCCCAGTTCTGCTCAGGAACAGCCCTGTTATGTGGCCCCTCATGTGTAGACTAGTATTCTTGACCCTGAGAAATGTAAACTCTTACAGAGCAGGAATTGGGCAGAAATCATTGCCACCAAGTCTGCACTTCTTCCTATAAAACAGGTAGAAGTTTTGTGTAGGGTCTTTCCACCCACAAAATACCTTGCATTTGTGAAATAGTATTTTCATTTGAAAGAAGACTGATTTTTTTTTTGTCTTGAATCTTTGGGATTTCCATTGAGTATTTATTCTCTGGGTGTGAAGGAGATTGCACACCAGCCCAGAAGCCTAACACTAATCTCTAAACCCCCAGAGAGATGAGGCTTCTTACTCACTACTGAGCCCAAGTGAGAAGTGATCTAGTCTCCACTGGCCCCACAGGCCTTGTGTGGAGCAGGGAAAATCCATGCAGCACATCTGCAAGAAACACAAATGGGAGAGATGCAAGTGCTATGCTGTCATGCCACAGGCACCAGGAGTGCATCAGGTGACACAAACAGCAAAAGAATAAAAGGAACCTCATCTAGAATTTGATGCCCATTTTTAGCCTACATCAACCCGACGGAATGGTGATGGGCAACGTAGATAATTCATGAGCTGTGGAGCAGCCTGCCTGCTCTGCCTCTGGCAGTTGGTTCACAGTCCTGCAGTTTTGATGGCAGTGGTTTATGTCACATTCCATAATTACAATGTGGTGTGCTGTGAAAAGGTGTTAGTTGCACGTGGTTGGGGGGAGAATGTTGACAGGAATTTGAAACAGGCCTTGAGTAGTTATTAAAATTTCCAGCTTCACAGAAGCTAAATTCTGCTCGTTTTGATGTCACATGCAACAACTGAACCTGTGTTTACTAAATTCCAGGCACTGTTTCTGGCAATGGGAGCAGACCGCCATATCTTTCTCCCACAGAGTGGCTGGTGGGCTCAAATTGCCAACCTTTCAGTTAACAGCCAAGATCTTAACCAACTCCGCCAGCCCAATTCCTTTCTTAGAGGATAATGATTAACAATGAATCAGAAGCTAAGATAGTAGGCAACTGTCAAATAAAAAACAAATCCAAATTAAATAGGGAGTGACTTTATTCAGAAAGATAGACTGTTGCCAGGGAGGAAAAGAACTGTTATGACAGAGGGAGGGTCTATTGCAATAGGGCAAACCCTCTGACAATAAGATCAGAAAGTGTCTCAAGATTTAGGCAAAAAGAGTTTTTCTTCTATAGAGATGGTAGCAAACTATGCTAGAAAGAACCAAGTGTGGGGAGGCAGAGTGAGAGTGTGAAGTGATCAGATAGTAAATCAGAATATTTTACACTGAGGTCAGCCTATTCTCTGGAAAGAGCCTGTAAAAAGGGGTTGTATGTTGACTCGGGCTGAGGGTGAGCCAAACTTCAGAGGCTTGGGAGGAGAAAAGCTTCATCAATGTTTAGTTAACAAGTATTTTGTTGCTGATTAATCTCTGGAGACAAGCAGTTCAACTAATCATTCATGAAGCAAACAAGAGGAATTTGGAAGGTCTATGTCTGTACTTGTCAAGGGTAAAAAAGGAGACATTGAAGCACCTTATCAAGCCATATGGGAAAGAGTGGTTCTTTCCCATTCTCTAGAACCCAAAGTGTAGAGGGATTTCCTTAATAACTGTTGTTATCCAGGAAAATTCAACATTTCACAACATAACAAATAATGTGGAAGAAAAGTATCTAAGAAAAAGGCAGGAAACACCAGAAAAAGGAAGACCCTGGGACCTCTTTGTGTGCAACGTTTGCGTAAAGGTTTTATTTCCAAAGAGCTGAGCAGAGCTGGGCAACACCACTTCCTTTCCCATGGCTTACTAGACCATGATTCAGTCAAGAATCTGGAAGAAGAAGGAAATACCTTAATATCTCCTTCAGTATTTCAACGGTATCAGAGTCCTGCTACGTGGGTACATGTGGGCACAGGAGACTAACTAGGGTTGAAGAGCATGTAAGAAAGCTCAGGATGAAAACTGAGAAACGCTATGATAGCACAGAGCCTGAATGAGGGGCCCTGATGCTTTGTTGTTTTGCTTGTCTTTTAGCCACAATATGGTTACTTTAGTGCACTCTACAGCGTTTGTGCTTTTTCTTCCCTGTGTATAATTTGTTTTCAGCTGAAGTAACATCTGTTTCTGTAAATAATTATTAGATGCTGATCAATTTAATAAAGCCACGAGGCTTTCCTGACCTCTTTATGTATAATCAATAAGTTTAAATGCAAAACGTGAAAACTTTACTTTTTAAAAAATGATCTAAATCTTGCATTAACATAACCATTTTGTAATTATATGATGCTTGCAATCAGAGAGCTAGGCAAACATGACATTCTGGAAGTAAAGATTATTCAGTCATTAGGGGGTAGCAAAGGAGAGGCCTGGGAAGTGGTTGATCTTCTCTTTGTCCTTGAGCAATGATTTCCATTCTTTATTACCTGAAGTAATTTCATTTTATACCTTCTACAGTTAATGTTGCTATCCCATCTGTTATAATAGATGCCACTTCTAGTGTTCTAGGCACTTAGCATACATTTTCTTCATTTAGTCCTCCCAGAAATCCTGCAAAGTAATTTATTAATACTCTCCTTTTTACAGATGGCTACACTAAGGCTAAGAGATGGGGTAGCTCATCAGGTCTACCCACATGGCAGTCGAGTACAAAGTTGTTTTTGCCAACTAGGGACATTTCACTTTGGGTTGTTGTTGTTAAGTGTTGTGGAGTCAATTTTAACTCACAGCAACCCCATGTGACAGAATAGAATTGCCATAGCGTATCCTAGGCTGTAATCTTTACAGGAGCAGATGGACAGGTCTTTCCCCCTCAGAGCTGCTGTGTGGGTTCATACCATCAATCTCTGGGTTAGTAACCAAGAGCATAACTGTTGTGCCAGGAGTGCTCCTTTGGATAAAAAAACTAGGGGTAAATTCTCAAGTTGACAGGGAGGCCAGTGAAAAAAAGAATCAAGGATGAGATTAAACAATGCAGATAAAACTTGTGCAATGAAGGCATTCTAGTTACCTGAGAAATGAGAAGATTTCTTTTTAGAGCCCCACCCCCAAAGCAAATTTTTTTTAATTAAACTCATGTGCCAAATAAGGGAATATAAATTAACAACAACAAAAAAAGTCTATTTATATTGTTGCTATTACATCTAGTAATTTTTAAAGATATGCATTTTTTATTTATATATTTAATATTTTTATTATTTGATATTTAATAGTAATAAATGCAGCAGTGTGTTATAATGGACAAGACAGCAATGGCCTGGATGTGAACCTACTTAATGTCCTTTCAGCTGTGGACACATAATTTTTCACCTTTGAGCCTCAATTTCCTTAAACATCTGGAGGTGAGAGTGCCAGCCTGTCTCTCACTTAGTCTTTGCGCGATCAGTGAGAGAGAGTACAACGCAGACAATGCGTCCTGCATCCCCAGACCCAAAGGGATTGCATGTGGCTAGCTACTCCTGACTAAAGGGTCTGGAAGATCTGTGGAGAAGAAAGATTCATTAAGTCTGATCATCTTTCAGATTTAACCCTATGAAAAAGTGCAAGATGTCTCATATGACGTGGAAGTCAACTGAGCCCATCCTGGACTATTTTAGTGTAAATTTCGGTAATAATATTGCTTATGATTTTATTTCTATCAAGTCCAAAATCAGGCAAATCTAATCTATGTTGTGAGGCGGCATCAACTGGAATACAAGAACTGGAAATGTTTTGTCTTTCTTGATTTGGGGAGCAGTTACGAAGAGTATATATATGTAAAAGCATAGTAAGCTGTACACGTAAGATTTTTGCACTTTATCTTAGCTTGGACTGTTCCTGCTTCTACCAATGAACAATCATTCTCTTCTCAGGACATATTTTTAGTACCTTTGTTTTCTGCTCACTCATGCCTTCTGACTTAGGCATCTAGTCCTGCTATGGCAGAAATGCTACAGTTAGATGGCTTTAATAAAAGCAAAATTATGCTCTCACTGTTTAGGAGGCTAAAAGTCTAAATTCAGGGTGATGGCTCTATGGGAAGCTTTCTCTCTCTGTTCTAGAGGAAGGTCCTTGTCATCAATCTTGCTCTGGTCTAGGAGTTTCTCAGTGCAGGAATCCTGAGTCCAAAGGACTGGCTCTACTCCTGGTGCTGCTTTCTTGGTGGCATGAGGTTCTTCTCCTCTCTGCTTAAGCCTCTCTTTTATATCTCAAGAGATTGATTTAAAATACAACCTAATCTTGTAGATTGAGTCCTACCTCATTAATATAACTGTCTCTAATCTTGCCTCATTAACATAATAGAGGTAGGATTTGCAACATTTGGGAAAATCACATCAGATGAAAAAATGGTGAACAATCACCCAATACCAGGAATCATAGTCTAGCCAAGCTGACACATATTTTTTGGAGACACAATTCAATCCATAATGCATTCTTTATTCATTGCCTTCAGTTATCTATTGCTATGTAACAACCCCAAAACTTACTGACATAAAAAAATAACCATTTATTACACTTCATGATTTTGTGAGTTGACCAGGTTCAGATGCATGGCTTTTCAGCTCCATGTGGCATTGACTAGAAGCATTCAGCTAGGTTAGGGTGTGAGGTCTCTGTTTTCATTCACATGTCTGGCATCTCAGCACTTCTCCATATGGCCACTTCGGCCTCGCTAGCTTGAGCTTCTTCACATTATGGTCTTCTGTGAATAGTCGTGCTTCTTACTTGGCAGATCACATCAAGAGAAAAGCAGATGATTCCAGGCTTCTTACAGGCTAGACCCAGGGCTACCGCAGCATCATGTTTACCACATTCCATTTTTAAAGTAAATTACAAAGCAAACCTGGATAAACAGGAAAGCGGGGAATAGAATCCATTTCTTAACAGATGGGAAAGACATTCATACACAAAGTGGTGCAGTGGTTAAGAGCTCAGCTGCTAACCAAAAGTTGGCCATTCGAATCTACCAGCCACTTTGGGCAGTTCTACTCTGTCCTATAGGGTCGCTATGAGGTGAAATCGACTAGAAGCCACATCGTTGGATCCTCCTGGCTCAAGCTTATTTATGATCCATACTTCCTGACTTCTCCGTGTGTCCTTTAGCTTTTTCCTTGTCCCCAGCCACTTAACAAGCCTAACATCTTGATTCAAATTCATCAGAGAAATAATTCATCAGTTAGCTACATTGCCCTTATTTGGAATAAATTTTCAGAGAAAATTACTGTGCATGTCATTGATAAATTTATACATATTACCTGTTCCTGGATTTGGTGCTCTTTTGTCATCATCTACGGCCCTAAGGACAAGAGTTGTGACTCATGAATGGTGGGCATGTGCTGCTCCATCACAGCAAGAGTTTCCCTCAGAAGGATACAGTGATCATAGTGTATAACTTGAATAGCCTGTTCTATGCAAGATGGCTTTTTAGCTAATGAAGATGAGACAATGATTATGTAATTACCTGGTTCTTTAATTTTTTTCTCTTTATAAGCATCCTTTGCCATTCTGACCCTCTTTGCCCATGGAGTGAGATAAAAGTGATCCATTACAGACAAATCAAGATTGAATTAGGTTACTTATCAGCTTTTAGGAAACTAGGTTATTTCGTGATTTCCACCTTTTAAACAATATGAGCACAAGACTTCCTAAAACACAGATTGTTGTTGTTGTTAGGTGCCGTCGAGTAGGTTCCAACTCTTAACAACACAACAGAAGAAAACACTGCTCAGTCCTGTGCCATCATTACAATTGCTCTTATGCTTGAGCCCGTTGTTGCAGCCTCTGTGTCAATCCATCTCATTGAGGGTCTTCCTCTTTTTGGCTGACCCTCTATTTTACTAAACATGATGTCTTTCTCCAGGGACTGATCCCTCCTGATAACATGTCCAAAGTATGTGAGATGTAGTCTCACTATCCTTTCTTCTAATGAGTATTCTGGTTTTACGTCTTCCAAGACAGATTTGTTCATTCTTTTGGCAGTTCATGGTATATTCAATATTCTTTGCCAACACCACAGTTCAAAGGCATCGATTCTTCACAGTCTTCCTTATTCATTGTCTAGCTTGCACATACATATGATGCAACCGAAAATACCATGGCTTGAGTCAGGTGCAGCTTAGTGTTCAAGGTGACATCTTCGCTTTTTAACACTTTAAAAAGGCCCTTTGCAGCAGATTTGCCCAATGCAATGCGTCTTTTGATTTCCTGACTGCTGCTTCCATGGCTGTTGACTGTGGATCCAAAAAAAATGAAATCCTGGACAACTTCAAGCTTTTCTCCATTTATCATATTTCTTATTGGTCCAATTGTGAGGATTTTTGTTTTCTTTATGTTGAGATGTAATCCATACTGAAGGCTGTGTTCTTTGATCTTCACCAGTAAGTGCTTCAAGTCCTCTTCACTTTCAGCAAGCAAGGTTGTGTCATCTGCATAACATAGGTTGTTAATGAGTCTTCTTTCCAATCCTGATGCCCTGTTCTTATTCATATAGTCCAACTTCTCACATTATTTGTGCAGCATACAGATTGAATAGGTATGGTGAAAGGATACAACCCTGATGCACACATTTTCTGACTTTATGCAGTATCCCCTTGTTCTGTTTGTCTGAATGCCTGTTGATCCATGTACAGATTCCTCATGGGCACACTTAAGTGTTCTAGAGTTCTCATTCTCCACAACGTTATCCATAATTTGTTAGGATCCACACAGTCGAATGCCTTTGCACAGTCAATAAAACACAGGTAAACATCTTTCTGGTATTCTCTGCTTTCAGCCAGGATTCATCTGACATCAGTAACGATCGCATTGCTGTTAATTCCAACTCATAGCGACACTACAGAGGAGAATAGAACTGCCCCACAGAGTTTCTAAAGAGCGCTTGGTGGATGTGAACTGCTGATCTTTTGGTCATCTGCTGTAGCACTTAACCACTATGCCATCAGGGTTTCCTAAAATACTTAGAGAGTATGCAATTTAAATAATGACACCATCTCTCCACTGTAACATGAACTTACACTTCTTCCCCCACAAATTACTTTTGATTATTTCATATTTTAATTGCGTTGCTTTCAGTTTACGTTTCTCTTTTTTTTTAATATACTGCTCTAAGTATCCCAGTGGCATAGCTCCCTCAGATACATGTTAAGAAGATCTGGTTGTTTGATATCAAGAAAGAATAATATGTTGAAATGGGAATCAACAGTTCTCTTAAAAGCTTGGTAACCAAGAACTTACAGATTTTGTACGAAAGGGCTTGAAATTCTTAATGTATTTCTACTGGAAGAATACCTATACACCCCTTTTTCTTACCTGTCTTCTTGTGAACAACTGAGGATACTTTGTATATGATTCCAGGACATTCTGATCCTATGCTGTTTCAATCCATTAATTCCAAGTCAATGACACAGGGCTAAAAAGACTTTCACCTACATCATTGAGCATTTATTACATCCCTATTTTATGTTTAGGCCTTTAATAGATATTTGAAATACCTGAAAGAAACTTACATGCAAATTAGTATGCTTTGTAGGATACAGTTGGCACACAAAGGAAAAAGTGTTCATTCTGGCCAGGAAGGAAGGAGCAGAAAAATCTTTATGGAAGATATGAGTTGAAATCTAAAGATGTATCATTTATGAAAATTCCTGTTACTTGTCAACCTTACAATGCTTGATATTGTCTATATTTCAATTATAAGTCAGGTAGGCATTTTATGGGGCATGTTTTCCATTGAAACATTTTCCTTGACTCTTGGATTTTTTTTTAGAAGTCTATTAATTATTTTTCCTTACTGATTTCTAGCTTAATTTCAATTGTCAGAGAAGATACTCTGCATGATTTCATTATAGACCAGCAGTTATTTCCCCCCCGCCATGGTGTTTTAAAAGCATGTGTATCCTGCAGTTGTTGGGGTACAATGTTCCACATATATCCATTGGGTCAAGATCATTCAAATTGTCTAGGTCTTCATTAATTTTGTTTGGCCATTCTATTAGTTACTGAGAAAAAGTATATTAAAATCCCACTTATGTTGAATTTATCTATTCCAATCATTCTAAAATAATAATAATAATTTTTTAATTTTTTTTAATCATTCTGTCTGTATTTTCTTTATATGCATTTATAGTGAAAGTTCAAACTGGTACACCAACTTTGGAAATCAATTTGATATTATCTATGAAAGCTGAACACTCATATGCCCTATGACTTAGCAATTACTCACTTTGGTATGTTTGAAGAAGAAACACTTGTTCATGTGTACCAAGAGGCATGTGCAGATAACTCCTTACAGCATTACTCATAATAGCTCCAAACTGGAGGTAATGCAAATGTTTAGAAATAGTAGAATAAGTAAATAGATTGTGGTATATTCATTTATACAACGGAATACCATAGAGCAATGAAAACTAAAGCCCTGTAACTATACATGCATAAATCTCACAGACTCAGGAAAGAAGGCAAGTACAACAGAATGTGTATTATATGGTACATTTTTTGTAGTTCAAAACAGACAAACTTATAGTATTAGAATTCTAAATAATCTTTACTTTAAAAAGGAGTAGTGACTGGGAGGGGACACGAGGTGGACCTTTTAGTGATGCTGCAATTTTATTTCTTAATCTGGTTGAGGATTTAAAAAGTTCAGCTTTTTGTTTATTCATTGAATGGGGCATGTATAGTTTATGTACTTGCTTGTGTATTTAATGCATCAAAAAATAATAATTAATAGGGCATTGCTTGCCAGGAATGTAGGAACAAAAAGGAGGATTCCAGGCACAGTGATAAAAGTGAATTAAGGAACAGACAATAAATTGCAAGGTCCTTACTAGAAGCTTCAAAAACTTCAGAATGAGCAGGTATGAGGAGAAGGAATACAGTGAAATTTGGCTGATTAACCATACACTTTACAGCCCACTACCAAGTCCTAAGTTTTCTGACTGGCTTTTTCTCTCAGATGAAGAAAAACAGCTCAGGTGTTAAGGCTCAGATGTTATTTAAGAATAGAGATTTTAAGATGCATGAAACACAAATTAAGTCAACAATACAAAGTAATTGACATTAAAAACCAAAAACCCACTGCCATCAGGTCGAACTCCTAGTGATCCTATAGGACAGAGGACTGTCCCATAGAGTTTCCAAGGAGAGCCTGGTGAATTCAAACTGCTGACCTCTTGGTTAGCAGCTGTAGTACTTAACCACTACACCACCAGGGTCTCCAAGTGCTCTCCAAATTGTTTATCACATATCTATCAGTAAATGTTTTGTGTATGTGCTCTGCTAGCATACAATACAAAATACACATTATAAAACATATGCAAAAATAAACCTGTTGACCTCAGTTCGACTGGGATTCATGGCAATTGCATGTATGTCACAGTAAAACTGTGCTCCCTAAGGCTTTCAAATGCTGATTTTCCAGCATTAGATTGCCAGGCCTTTCTTCCGAGGTGACCCTGAGTGAACTCAAACTTCAACTTTTTGGTTAGCAACCTAGTATGTTAACTATTTGCACTTCCCAAGGACTCTATACTAAAATAGAAAGTTTTAAAATTGAAATTTATAAAGTTACATATGAATAGAATGTCTAACATTTTCTTTCAGAGTATCAATGGGTCATTTTGAGTATGACTCTTTGGTGAGTGGACTGTGAACTCAGCCTGAAACAGGCACCTCTAGATTGTTAAGACAATGAGTCTCCATAATGGGCTGTAATTTAGAATATTGAGGCCACCTATGTCCTTTGTCCTCAAAAACAGAGTTTTCATGAGTGTATAAATTAATTTAAAGAGCAACCCTCATTATAATTGCTAATTATTATCAATTATGATGAGTACTTAAAAGAACTGACCTTTGCCACCACTCATAGAAAGACAATGAGAGTCTTTGACATCATCTGTTTACATTCCTGGAACCTCCTCATCCCTTCGACTTACTTTTCGGTAGAGAGTTCATGGAAGAAATGGAGCTTAAATTGAGTCTTTAGAGAAACGTTAAATTGTTAATTCAGCTATTTTAATAAAGCACATTTCAGGGATACTGGTTAGCACATGGTGTCTCTGGGTGGCACAAATGGTAAAGTCCTTGACTGCTAACAAAAGATTGTCAGTTGGAATTCATCCAGAGGCATCTTGAAAGAAAGTCCAGGCTATCTGCTACTGAAAGCCTTGAGAGCCCTATGGAGCACAGCTCTACTCTGTAATGTATGAGGTAGCTGAGTAGAAATCAACTTAATAGCCACTGGTTTTATTTTGTATGTGTGTATGTGTTTTTGTTTGATTTTTTTTTGTTAGTCTGCAAGGAGAATTTAGGAATGAAGTGGCTTAGGACATCTCAAATCATAGCCTCTAAGGGAAATTACTCTTCAAAACATTAGGAAAAAGAAAAAAAAAAAAAAAACTCTACCACGTAATGTATGTTTTTTCTGGAAAGACCAGCAGGGCAGAAAATTATCAGGATAGTTGGAGAGTTGATAGTAGAGAAAATAAGGGAGCTCACAAGTTAGGAGTTCTGTGTTTATCTAAAACAAACAGAAGGCTGACCTGGTGTGATACCATACAAAATTAGTTTCTCAGGAAATGTGCAAGAAACCAAATGAATCTCTTGAATTAGCTGCCTTCTCTGTATCAGCAGAGGCTGAATTATGCATGAAAGTGATGGTAACTGAAATAATTCAGACTTGCTCAAAGAGAATAAGAAGGCTAGAAGGGGTCAGGACAAGATGGTGACATAAGTAGATGCATCATAACTTCTCCCCACAACAATGACACAAGGAACCAAGTAAGCATCATCAAAACCAGAGACCTTGAAACTTTGAAAAGCATTTAAAAGGCTGGAGAAACAGACTGGGTGTGAAATCAGAGGAGATATAGAAGAGATAGAAAAGCAGAGATTCACAGATCATCCACACCATCCCTGCCAGCCCTGCACGAAGTGGCCATCTTGAGACAGCTACAAGGAAGGGAGTGACAAAGAGAATGTAGACTCAGACAGAGATATCAAGTAGACAGCCCTAAAAAAAAGCAGTGAGATGGGCAAGGAGAGTACCAGGATTGGGAAGGCCAGGAGAGAGTAATTCATGGGCACAGCATAGTTCTGAGGCCTGGGAACCATAGGGAAGTGCTACCAGGGTAAAGTGGTGTGGGCTAGATCATTGGAGCTTGAAAGCAAAGGACGGGAAAGACAGAGCTTACTTCCTTAGGGAGGGGTACAGGGAAAGTGTAAGAGTGTGGACATAAGCTCCTGTGTCCCATGTGAGTACAGTGGAGGGAGAGAAACAGAGAAGCCAGTGGCCATGTGAACCATTCATTACCCAGGATAGTAGATGCTCATCACCAAAGCAAGCCACAGGGAAACAACTAACTGCCCCCCCCACCAGAACTGGCCCAGCACCAACGAGTGGGGCCCCACCCCTAGGCTGTACCCCCTCAGCCTAGCATGCACCACCCATGGCTATGCAGACTGCCCACACTATTCTCCTTCCCCCATCCTCTGCAATATCCAGGAAGGGAAAGCACAGAGGGGCCAAGGATCCCTGCCACCTCATGCCTCACCATAAGGAAAGGACCTGCCCTCTCAGCACCACATAGCCTGCTGTGGGAAGTCTTAACATCCTAGGTTTCTGCAAAACTCTGGCCCACCACACCTACCTGTGAAGTGAAACAACACCCAGCCAACCAGGATTTCTGAAACATAAGCAGAATTCCTGGGCATAATGACAGGAGTACCTCCACTCCTTTCCTTTCCAACACAACAAAAATAAGTCTGGGAAGATCCCAACAAAGCCAGAGAGATGATAAAGGGTGCAATGAGGACCACAGTACATGAACAGACAGCCCTGACACACAGGGAAGGCTGAAGCAGTAGAGGACAAGAAACCTGACTAATCAGACTGGGGACAGTGACCAAGTGACCACTGCTTGGATGAAAGCTTCAGTGAATCACGGGAACAAGCAACAAGGGAAATTAGAAGAGAAACAGGGACAGCTGATGATCCTGGTTAAGAGAAACAATAGCAAAGAAACAATACCAATCATACTAAGAAGGGAAGACTGGAATTGAAACAGAGAAATGCATCTTTCAATAATATCAATCAACACTAATAACAATAGTGCAAAGGAAATGAAACATCCTAAAGAGAAACAGAAAAAGTTAAACTTCTGATAAAAAAAACTTCTGATATAGCAATGCAAAAAAAAAATCCGATGTCCTGAAGACGACAGACAATTACAAAGCATATGAAGAGACAGAAAAAGACGGTTTTCGAAAATGACAAAAACAAAGGGGCAGAAGCTGTCTCTGAGCATTAGTATTGTGTTCTCAAAGAGAACAAAGAAAATACGGAAAAAACCCTAAAAGAACTCAGGAAAATGATATAAGAAAAAAAAGAAGAAATTCAATGAAGGGATAGAAACTTAAAAAAGAAACTTATTATATTTAGAAATTCTGATACTAGTAGTAGAATAACAGAAATAAAAAACTCCGTAGAAGTCCACAGAAGTAGAATCCAGACGGCAGAAGAAAGGATTGCCCATATTGAAGATAGGGCCTCTGAGATCACTCAGTCTGAGAAACAAATAGATAAAAGAATGACAAGAAAAGGACAGAGTCTAAGTGATATGTGGGACACCATCAAGAGGGTACTGTATGCATTATGGAAAATCCAGATGGAGAAGAAATAAATAGAAAGTCGAGGAAGAATTTTTTGAAGAAATAATGGTAGAAAACCTCCCAAATATCATAAAACACAAAAAAATTTACATCTAAGAAGCTCAATAAAGGTCAGAAAGAATAAACCCTAAGAGAAAAACACCAAGGTATATCATAATCACACTTTCCAGAACCAAGAATTAAAAAAGAATTTTGAGAGCTACACAAGAAAAACAAAGTATCACATACAAAGGAGCCTTAACAATATTAAGTGCTGATTTCTAGTCAGAAAACATGCAGGCAAAAACGCAAGGGGATGACGTATGTAAAGTGCTGAAAGAAAAAAATATTCAACCAAGAATAAGATGCCTATCAAAATTGTCATTCAAAAATTAGGGTGAAATATTAAAGCAAGTCCTCCAGAAATTATACCAACATTACCAGACAGCAACGTGAAGCAAGGCATACAAAGGGGGATTCCATTAAAAGGAAAACATTGTTAGTATAAAGATTGGACCTAAGATATTTCAGGTTGGCAAATATAATGGGCATATACTTCATGTTTTACAATAAAAAAGTATAGGGAAAAAAGGAAAGTTATAGCTAAATATGTGTAACAATAAAATATTTAAATTTAGATTTCAGGAAAGCCAAGACCCAAACATGCAGTTGATGATAACATCCCAATAAAAGAAGGGGATAGATGCAGATATAGACTGTTTATATGTTAAGGAGGGTAAGCTGGTATTAAGAAGTAACAGGCAGTTTTAAAAATAAGATGTTAAATGTAATCCTACTGGTAACCACAAAGAAAACACATAATTAAATTGTAGGCCAAAATAAGAAAAAGGGAAACAAAATAACTTAACCTAAGCCAAACCAAGCCCATTGCCGTCAAACTGATTCCAACTCATTGTGACACCACAGGACAGAGTAGAACTGCCCCATAGGATTTCTAAGGAGTGGCTGGTGGATTTGAACTGCTGACCTTTTGGTTAGCAGCTGAGCTCTTAAACACTTTGCCTCCAGAGCTCCACAAAATACCTTAGAACCTACAAAAATAAAAATCGGGAAATCAATAAAAGAGAGAACTAACCTAACCAAAGATATAAAATAACATTTGTAATGAAAACTATAAAACATTCCTGCAAGAGAGTAAAACAGACCTAAATAAATGGAAAGACGCTCCATGCTTAAGGACAGAAAGACTTAATATCGTGAAAATGTCAATGATACCCAAAATGATATATAGATTCAATGTTATCTTGATAAAAATTCCAACAGCATTTTTTTATGGAAATAGAAAAACTAATCCTCATCTTTATATAGAAAGGCAAGAAGCCCCAAATAGTCAAAGCAATATTGGATAAGAACAAAGTAGGAGCCTCACACTTCCCAATCTCAAAAAAATATTGTACAACTACAGTAATTAAAACAGCCTATTCAATCACACATTAATGGCTTAATGATAGACACTGGGACAAATGGAACAGAATTGAAAGCCCAGAAATAAATCCATTTATCTATGGTCAACAGATTTTTGACAAGGATGCTAAACCCATTAAATGGGGATGGTATAGTGTCTTCAATAAACGGTACAGAAAAAAATTGGATTTCCACATGCAGAAGAATAAGAGAGGATCCATACCTCACACAACACACCCTAACTAATTCGAAATGGATCAAGGACCTAAACGTTTAACATAAAACCATAAAACAAAAAGAACAACCAGAACACAATTTTAAAAAATGTTGACACATTGTGAAAAATGTAACTAATTACACTGAACAACTTGTGTATAAATTGCCAAATGGAAACCTAATTTGCTCTGTAAACATATACAAAAAACCAAACCCACTGCCATAGAGTCGATTCTGACTCATAGTGACCCTATAGGACAAAGAAGAACTGCCTCAGAGGGTTTCCAAGGAGTGACTGGTGGATTTGAACTGCTAACCTATTGGTTACCAGCTGATCTCTTAACAACTATGCCACAAGGGCTCCAATATATATTTATGTATATATATATGTTAATGTGAATATATATACATATATAATGGATTGAATTGTTTCCCCCCAAAATGTGTATCAACTTGGCTAGGCCATGATTCCCAGTGTTGTGTGATTGTCCACCATTTTGTGATGTGATTATCCTATGTGTTGTAAATCCTAACTGCTATGATGTTAATGGAAGCCCTGGTGGCACAGTGGTTAAGAGCTAGGCTACTGGACAGAGGTCAAGATGGCAGAGCAGTCAGATGCTACCGGTAATCCCTCTTATAACAAAAACCTGAAAAAAACAAGTGAAGAGATTATATACATTACAACTTAGGAGCCCTGAACATCAAAGGCAAAGTTAGGAAATCGAACTGAGGGACATGGAGAGGGAGAAATGGTTCATAAGTGGCAAGGAGCTGCCAGACCTGACTTGGCGGGAACCGGAGCCCCTAAGGTACAATCCACTGGCACAACTGCAGTGAGGCTGACAGCATTCAGGACATAGGTTTCTCAGGGAGAGACACTGAGCTGCACAGTTTACTCACGAATCCTGAATCAGAGAAGAGCAGCACTCTCATCAAAAGCTAAGTTCTTGCATCTAATTTACCATGCCCCCAGCCCCCAAGCTGGCTTCAGTGGCTGTCAACTTCCCTAGGCCTGAGATAGGTTCTGCTACACACCCTGAGCCACTCTCCCGGCCTTGGAAAGGAATAAATAACTACTGGGGGGAAAGATATTCTGCCAGCTCCCCCAAGCTAGGAACTCAGGGCAGAAGTGGCTTCTGTCTAGGCACAAATGGTCCACAGACTTTGAATGCCTTCCCTCTTGCATGGGCTTGTGTGGGCTCATTTCAGGGGCTCAGGCCCTTGTAGGCAGACTGCAACAGTGTATGTGCCTGAGATTAGACTTCAACTGTTTCAGCTGTGCGGTGAGGAGGTGGGTTTTTGATGTTTGACACCACTCTGCTTATTAAACATTGTCCTCATCTACCCACATCACCTAGCCATCCACGGCAGGGGTCCAAAGATAATTGGTGCCTCCCAATCCTTACAATCAAAAGCATTGGACGCCGATGGTCCAGCTGCCGAACCCACCTACCTGTGTGCTCTAGGAAAGAAGGATGCACTATCCTCACAGACACTTGGGAGATGGTCGTCAGCCCCCTGCCTTGCTCAGAGCATAACCCCCTGCTGCAATAAGATACCTGTGCCTAAACCAGTCACCCCACCCCTCAAAGACTGTAAGACAGAACCTAAACCACACACTTGATGACCAGCTTCCTGGACACCTGAGTTGAATCTATGCAAGAAAAGTCAATGGACTCCTAGGCTCATATACTTGGTAACAGCTCTAGCCATCTGGTGACAGGACATTAGAGCTTCAAAGGCACAAATATTCAAGCTATCTCTCTCAAGCAGCCTACCTGGGCATATCAAAACAAAACAAAGTAAGAAGCTAGGACACAGTAAGCAAACATAAAATAAATTAATACAATAAATTATAGATGGCTCGGAGACCACAGTCAATATCAAATCACATAAAGAAGTAGACCACAAGCACTTCAACAATCTCTTAAAACAAAGAATTAAGGAATCTTCTGGATGAAGATATTTTCCTAAAATTACCAGATGCAGAATACAAAAGATTAATTTACAGAACTCTTCAGGATATAAGGAAGGAGATCAGGCAAAATGGAAAAGAAGCCAAGGAACACACAAAGAGGTGAAGGATATTAAGAAGGTTATTCAAGAGCATAATGAAAAATTTAATAGGCTGCAAGAATTCATAGAGAGACTACAATCAGAAGTTCACAAGATCAACAATAAACTTTCAAAATTAGAAAGCTCAGTGGAAAGTCAGAGGAGCAGAATTGAGAAAATGGAAGTAAGAACTAGAGAGATTGAAGATAAAACACTTGGCACCAATATATTTGAAGAAAAAGCAGACAAAAGAATTTAAAAATAAAAATGAACGAACCCTAAGAATTATTTGGGACTCTATCAAGAGAAATAACCTATGATTGCTTGGAGTACCTGAACAGCAATGGAGAACAGAAAATAGAATTATTAAAGATTTGTTGGCAGAAAACTTCCCTGATATCGTGAAAGATGAGAAGATATCTATCCAAGATGCTAGTGGAACCCCACACAAGTTAGATCCCAAAGTTACAAAGACATATTATAATCCAACTTCCCAAAACCAAAGATAAAGAGAAAATTTTAAGTACGCCTAGGGATAAATGAAAAGTCACCTACAAAGGTCAGTCAATAAGAATAAGCTCAGACTACTCGGCAGAAACCATGTAGGCAAGAAGGCAATGGGATGGCGTATATAAAGCATTGAAAAAAAAAATTACCAGCCAAGAATCATATATCCAGCAAAGCTGTCTCTCAAAAATGAAGGCAAAATTAGGACATTTCCAGATAAACAGAAGTTCAGGGAATTTGCAAACACCAAACCAAAACTACAAAAAAAACTAAAGGGAGTTATCTGGTTAGAAAATCAATTATATCAGATATTAACCCAAGACTAGAATACAGGACAGAGCAACCAGATGACAACTCAGGAAAATCACAAAAATGAATTAAGATTAAAAAAACGCTCAAAACAGGGAAACAGCGACGTCATTGTGTAAAAGAAGACAACATTAAAATAATAAAGAGGGAATAAGAAATGTAGTCATAGATTTTTCATATGGAGAAGAAGAGAAGGTGATGTAAAGAAATAAAAGTTAGGTTTAAACAGAAAAGTATGGGTAAATGTTAAGGTAACCACAAAGGAGACCAACAATCCTACTCATCAAAATAAAATACAGGAGGCGGGGCCAAGATGGAGGACTAGGTAGACGCTACCTTGGATCCCTCTTGCAACAAAGACTCGGAAAAACAAGTGAATCGATCACATACATAACAATCTACGAACTCTGAACAACAAACACAGATTTAGAGACGGAGAACGAACAAATACAGGGAAGCAGCGATTGTTTTCAGAGCCTGGAGCCAGCGTACTAGTCAGGCAACCTTCGGCGCCCGATTTAGGGCAGAGCCCAGGGGAGCAGAAAGCACAAACGAGGGGCCCAGCCCTAGCCCCTGAACTCACTCCGGGAGGGGGCCCAGCCAGTTCGCGCAGGCGGCGTGGCAACACAGCCAGTGGGAGAAGTCCCTGGGAGGTAGTGACTGATCTTGGAGCGGGGAGAGCAGCGTCCCAGCCAGGGAACTGTCCCGCTGGGATTTTGGCTGGGCGCAGGTACGGTACAAGCACAGAGAGCTGCTCCACTCCCCTGAACTAACCCCGGGAGGGGGCCTAGCCGGTTCACGCGGGCGGCGTGGCGATGCAGCCGGTGGGAGAAGTCCCGGGGAGGCAGTGACTGGTCTTGCAGAGGGGAGAGCAGCGTCCCAGCTGGGACACGCGGTCACGGCACAAGCACGGAGAGCTGCTCCACTCACCTGAACTAACCCAGGGAGGGGGCCCAGCCGGTTCGTGAGAGGGGGCACAGCGACGCGGCTGGCAGGATGAGAAGTCCCCGGGAGGCAGCGACTGATTTTGGAGTTGAGAGTGCACTGTCCCAACAGGGGAACCTTGACGTTGGGCGTGGGGCTGGCAGCTGAGGATCTGACTGTGACTTCAGCGGGCCAGACCCCCCGGGGGCAATCTCCACACAGCCAGCACACATAGGGGACGTGCCCCATGTAAATCTCAGATATAATAGTCATCCCAAGCAAGACAAGCAACTCTGGCTATATTCTGAGGTGCTACTCTCCTATCTCTCTGATCCCTCCCCCACACTCCCCAGGCAGCTTCATTAACATCCGAATAGCCTGAGCCAGAGGGAGAACTCTGATAGGGATCTGACTGCATTTTTTTTTAGCGGATTTTCTGGAAAAACTAGTTTCCCAGTGATGGCTCAGAGACAGCAGTCCATATCAAACCACATAAAGAAACAGACCATGACAGCTTCTCCAACCCCCCAAACAAAAGAATCAAAATCTTTCCCAAATGAAGATACAATCCTGGAATTATCAGATACAGAATATAAAAAACTAATTTACAGAATGCTTCAAGACATCACAAACGAAATAAGGCAAACTGCAGAAAAAGCCAAGGAACACACTGATAAAACTGTTGAAGAACTCAAAAAGATTATTCAAGAAGATAGTGGAAAAATTAATAAGTTGCAAGAATCCATAGAGAGACAGCATGCAGAAATCCAAAAGATTAACAATAAAATTACAGAATTAGACAACGCAATAGGAAGTCAGAGGAGCAGACTCGAGCAATTAGAATGCAGACTGGGACATCTGGAGGACCAGGGAATCAACACCAACATAGCTGGAAAAAAATCAGATAAAAGAATTTAAAAAAATGAAGAAACTCTAAGAATCAGGTGGGACTCTATCAAGAAGGATAACTTGTGGGTGATTGGAGTCCCAGAACAGGGAGGGGGAACAGAAAACACAGAGAAAATAGTTGAAGAACTCCTGACACAAAACTTCCCTGACATCATGAAAGACGAAAGGATATCTATCCAAGATGCTCATCGAACCCCATTTAAGATTGACCCAAAAAGAAAAACACGAAGACATAATATCATCAAATTCGCCAAAACCAAAGATAAACAGAAAATTTTAAAAGCAGCCAGGGAGAAAAGAAAGGTTTCCTTCAAGGGAGAATCAATAAGAATAAGTTCAGAGTACTCAGCAGAAACCACGCAGGCAAGAAGGGAATGGGATGACATATACAGAGCTCTGAACGAGAAAAACTGCCAACCAAGGATCATATATCCAGCAAAACTCTCTCTGAAATATGAAGGCGAAATTAAGATATTTACAGATAAACACAAGTTTAGAGAATTTGCAAAAACCAAACCAAAGCTACAAGAAATACTAAAAGATATTGTTTGGTCAGAAAACCAATAATATCAGATACCAGCACAACACAAGGTCACAAAACAGAATGTCCTGCTATCAACTCAAATAGGGAAATCACAAAAACAAACAAATTAAGATTAATTAAAAAAAAAGTACACATAACAGGGAATCATGGAAGTCAATAGGTAAAAGATCACAATAATCAAAAGGAGGGAATAAATACAGGAGGCACTGAACTGCCATATGGAGAGTGATACAAGGCGATATAGAACGATACAAGTTAGGTTTCTACTTAGAAAAATAGGGGTAAATAATAAGGTAACCACAAAGAGGTATAACAACTCCATAACTCAAGATAAAAGCCAAGAAAAACATAACGACTCAACTAACATTAAGTCAAACAGTATGAAAATGAGGATCTCACAATTTACTAAGAAAAACGTCTCAGCACAAAAAAGTATGTGGAAAAATGAAATTGCCAACAACACACATAAAAAGGCAACAAAATGACAACACTAAAAACTTATTTATCTATAATTACACTGAATGCAAATGGACTAAATGCACCAATAAAGAGATAGAGAGTCTCGGACTGGATAAAGAAACACGATCCGTCTATATGCTGCCTACAAGAGACACACCTTAGACTTAGAGACACAGACTAAAACTCAAAGGATGGAAAAAAATATATCAAGCAAACAATAAGCAAAAAAGAAGAGGAGTAGCAATATTAATTTCTGACAAAATAGACTTTAGACTTAAATCCACCACAAAGGATAAAGAAGGACACTATATAATGATAAAAGGGACAATAGATCAGGAAGGCATAACCATATTAAATATTTATGCACCCAATGACAGGGCTGCAAGATTCATAAATCAAATTTTAACAGAATTGAAATGTGAGATAGACACCTCCACAATTATAGTAGGAGACTTCAACACACCACTTTCGGAGAAGGACAGGACATCCATTAAGAAGCTCAATAGAGACACGGAAGACCTACTTACAACAATCAACCAACTTAACCTCCTTGACTTATACAGAACTCTCCACCCAACTGCTGCAAAGTATACTTTTTTTTTTAGCACACATGGAACATTCTCGAGAATAGACCACATATTAGGTCATAAAACAAACCTTTGCAGAGTCCAAAACATCGAAATATTACAAAGCATCTTCTCAGGCCACAAGGCAATAAAACTAGAAATCAATAACAGAAAAACTAGGGAAAAGAAATCAAATACTTGGAAAATGAACAATACCCTCCTGAAAAAAGACTGGGTTGTAGAAGACATCAAGGAGGGAATAAGGAAATTCATACAATGCAACGAGAATGAAAATACTTCCTATCAAAACCTCTGGGACACAGCAAAAGCAGTGCTCAGAGGCCAATTTATATCGATAAATGCACACATACAAAAAGAAGAAAGAGCCAAAATCAGAGAACTGTCCCTACAACTTGAACAAATAGAAAGTGAGCAACAAAAGAATGAATCAGGCACCAGAAGAAAACAAATAATAAAAATTAGAGCTGAACTAAACGAATTAGAGAACAGAAAAACAATTGAAAGAATTAACAAAGCCAAAAGCCGGTTCTTTGAAAAAATTAACAAAATTGATAAACCATTGGCTAGACTGACTAAAGAAATACAGGAAAGAAAACACATAACCCGAATAAGAAACGAGAAGGACCACATCACAACAGAACCAAATGAAATTAAAAGAATCATGTCAGATTACTACAAAAAATTGTCCTCTAACAAATTTGAAAACCTAGAAGAAATGGATGAATTCCTGGAAAAACACTACCTACCTAAACTAACACATTCAGAAGTAGAACAAGTAAGTAGACCCATAACAAAAAAAGAGATTGAAACGGTAATCAAAAAACTCCCAACAAAAAAAAGCCCTGTTCCGGACGGCTTCACTGCAGAGTTCTACCAAACCTTCAGAGAAGAGTTAACACCACTACTACGGAAGGTATTTCAAAGCATAGAAAATGACGGAATACTACCCAACTCATTCTATGAAGCCACCATCTCCCTGATACCAAAACCAGGTAAAGACATTACAAAAAAAGAAAATTATAGACCTATATCCCTCATGAACATGGATGAAAAATCCTCAACAAAATTCTAGCCAATAGAATTCAACAACATATCAAAAAAATAATTCACCATGATCAAGTGGGATTTATACCAGGTATGCAAGGCTGGTTTAATATCAGAAAAACCATTAATGTAATCCATCACATAAATAAAACAAAAGACAAAAACCACATGATCTTATCAATTGATGCAGAAAAGGCATTTAACAAAGTCCAAGATCCATTTATGATAAAAACTCTTACCAAAATAGGAATTGAAGGAAAATTCCTCAACATAATAAAGGGCATCTATGCAAAGCCAACAGCCAATATCACTCTAAATGGAGAGAACCTGAAAGCATTGAGAACAGGAACAAGACAAGGATGCCCTTTATCACCGCTCTTATTCAACATCGTGCTTGAACTCCTAGCCAGGGCAATTAGGCTAGACAAAGAAATAAAAGGTATCCAGATTGGCAAGGAGGAAGTAAAGTTATCACTATTTGCAGATGACATGATCTTATACACAGAAAACCCTAAGGAATCCTCCAGAAAACTACTGAAACTAATAGAAGAGTTTGGCAGAGTCTCAGGTTATAAAATAAACATACAAAAATCACTTGGATTCCTCTACATCAACAAAAAGAACACCGAAGAGGAAATAACCAAATCAATACCATTCACAGTAGCCCCCAAGAAGATAAGATACTTAGGAATAAATCTTACCAAGGATGTAAAAGACCTTTACAAAGAAAACTACAAAGCTCTACTACAAGAAATTCAAAAGGACATACTTAAGTGGAAAAACATACCTTGCTCATGGATAGGAAGACTTAACATAGTAAAAAAGTCTATGCTACCAAAAGTCATCTATACATATAATGCACTTCCGATCCAAATTCCAATGTCGTATTTTAAGGGGATAGAGAAACAAATCACCAATATCATATGGAAGGGAAAGAAGCCTCGGATAAGCAAAGCATTACTGAAAAAGAAGAAGAAAGTGGGAGGCCTCACTCCACCTGATTTCAGAAGCTATTATACAGCCACAGTAGCCAAAATAGCCTGGTACTGGTACAACAACAGGCATGTAGACCAATGGAACAGAATTGAGAACCCAGATATAAATCCATCCACATATGAGCAGCTGATATTTGACAAAGGTCCAGTGTCAGTTAATTGGGGAAAAGATAGTCTTTTCAACAAATGGTGCTGGCATAACTGGATATCCATATGCAAAAAAACGAAACACGACCTATACCTCACACCATGCACAAAAACTAACTCCAAGTAGATCAAAGACCTAAACATAAAGACTAAAACGATAAAGATCATGGAAGAAAAAATAGGGACAACCCTAGGAGCCCTAATACAAGGCATAAACAGAATACAAAACATTAACAAAAATGATGAAGAGAAACCAGATAACTGGGAGCTCCTAAAAATCAAACACCTATGCTCATCTAAAGACTTCACCAAAAGAGTAAAAAGACCACCTACAGACTGGGAAAGAATTTTCAGCTATGACATCTCCGACCAGCGCCTGATCTCTGTTAAAACTCAACCACAAAAAGACAACCCAATCAAGAAGTGGGCAAAGGATATGAACACACATTTCTCTAAAGAAGATATTCAGGCAGCCAACAGATACATGAGAAAATGCTCTCGATCATTAGCCATTAAAGAAATGCAAATTAAAACTACGATGAGATTCCATCTCACACCAACAAGGCTGGCATTAATCCAAAAAACACAAAATAATAAATGTTAGAGAGGCCGCGGAGAGATTGGAACTCTTATACACTGCTGGTGGGAATGTCAAATGGTACAACCACTTTGGAAATCTATCTGGCGTTATCTTAAACAGTTAGAAATAGAACTACCATACAACCCAGAAATCCCACTCCTCGGAATATACCCTAGAGATACAAGAGCCTTCACACAAACAGATATATGCACACCCATGTTTCTTGCAGCTCTGTTTACAATAGCAAAAAGCTGGAAGCAACCAAGGTGTCCATCAACGGATGAATGGGTAAATAAATTGTGGTATATTCACACAATGGAATACTACGCATCGATAAAGAACAGTGACGAATCTCTGAAACATTTCATAACATGGAGGAACCTGGAAGGCATTATGCTGAGCGAAATTAGTCAGAGGCAAAAGGACAAATATTGTATAAGACCACTATTATAAGATCTTGAGAAATAGTAAAAACTGAGAAGAACACATACTTTTGTGGTTACGAAGTGGGGAGGGAGGGAGGGAGGGAGAGGGTTTTTTATTGATTAATCAGTAGATAAGAACTGCTTTAGGTGAAGGGAAAGACAACACTCAATACATGGAAGGTCAGCTCAATTGGACTGGACCAAAAGCAGTTTCCGGGATAAACTGAATGCTTCAAAGGTCAGCGGAGCAAGGGCGGGAGTCTGGGGAACATGGTTTGAGGGGACTTCTAAGTCAATTGGCAAAATAATTCTATTATGAAAACATTCTGCATCCCACTTTGAAATGTGGCGTCTGGGGTCTTAAATGCTAACAAGCGGCCATCTAAGATGCATCAATTGGTCTCAACCCACCTGGATCAAAGGAGAATGAAGAACACCAAGGTCACACGACAACTAGGATCCCAAGAGACAGAAAGGGCCACATGAACCAGAGACCTACATCATCCTGAGACCAGAAGAACTAGTTGGTGCCCGGCCACAATCGATGACTGCCCTGACAGGGAGCACAACAGAGAACTCCTGAGGCAACTGGAGATCAGTGGGATGCAGACCCCAAATTCTCATAAAAAGACCATACTTAATGGTCTGACTGAGACTAGAGGAGTCCCGGCGGCCATGGTCCCCAGACCTTCTGTTGGCACAGGACAGGAACCATCCCCGAAGATAACTCATCAGACATGAAAGGGACTGGTCAGCGGGTGGGAGAGAGATGCTAATGAAGAGTGAGCTAATTATATCAGGTGGACACTTGAGATTGTGTTGGCATCTCTTGTCTGGATGGGGGATGGGAGGATAGAGAGAGTTGGAAGCTGGCAAAGTTGTCACAAAAGGAGAGACTGAAAGGGCTGACTCAATAGGGGGAGAGCAAGTGGGAGTATGGAGTAAGATGTATGTAAACTTATATGTGACAGACTGATTGGATTTGTAAATGTTCACTTGAAGCTTAATAAAAGTTAATAAAAAAATTAATACAAAAAAATAAAATACAAGGAAAAAAGTAAAGACTTAACAAAAACAAAATCAACAACAATGAATAAGAGGAAAAGACAACATATAAACTACTCAGCACAAAATATTGTGTGGGAAAAAGAAACTGTCAACAACACAGAAGAAAAAGACATCAAAATGACACTACTAAACTCATACCTATCCACAGTTACACTGAATGTAAATGGACTAAATGCACCAGTAGAGACAGAGAGTGGCGGAATGGGTTAAAAAAACATGATCCGTCGATATGTTGCCTGCAAGCGGCACACCTTACAGTTAGAGGCAAAAACAATCTAAAATTCAAAGGATGGAAAAAAATATATCAAGCAAACAACAATCAAAAAAGGGTGGGAGCAGCAATATTAATTTCTGACAAAATAGCCTTTAAAGTTAAATCTACCACAAAGGATAAGGAAGGACACTATATAATGATTAAAGGGACAATATACCAGGAGGATATAACCATATTAAATATTTAGGCATCCAAAGACAGGGCTTCAAGATACATAAAAGTAAACTCTAAGAGCTTTGAAAAGCAAGTCAGACAGCTACACAATAATAGTAGGAGACTTTAACATACCACTTTCGGTGTGAACACCCAGAAAGAAGCTCAATAAAGACACAGAAGATCTAATGCCACAATCGATCAACTTGACCTCATAGCAGCAAAATATACTTTCTTTTTCAATGACATGAAACATTCTTTAGGATAGAACACGTATTCGGTCATAACGCAAGACTTCACAGAATACAAAACATCGAAATATTACAAAGCGTCTTCTCAGATCATAAAGCCATAAAAGTAGAAATCAATAACAGAAAAAACAGGGAAAAGAAATCAAGCACGTGGAAACTGGACACCTTGCTAAAATAAATATTGGGTTCTAAAAGAAATCAAAGATTCAATAAAGAAATTCATAGAATAAAATGAGAATGAAAACACATCCTACCAAACATTTGGGACACACCAAAAGCAGTGCTCAGAGGTCAATTTATAACAATAAGCGCACACAAAAAGAAGAAAGGGTAGAAATCAAAGAATTATCCCTACAACTGGAACAAATAGAAAGAGAACAGCAAAGAAGCCCTTGGACATGAGAAGAAAGCAAAAAATAAAAATTAGAGCAGAATTAAATGAAATAGAGAATAGAAAAACAAATGAAAGAGTTAACAAGACCAAGAGCCGGTTCTTTGAAAAAAAAAAATCAATAAAATGATAAACCATTGGCTAAACTGACAAAAGAAAAACAGGAGAGAAAACATATAACCCGAATAAGAAATGAGATGGTGATATCACAAGAGGCTCAACTGAAATTAAAAGAATCATAACAGAATACTATGAAAAATTGTAGTCTAACAAATTTGAAAACCTAGAGAAAATGGACCAATTTCTAGAAACACATTACCTACCTAAACTAACACAAACAGAGGTAAAACAACTAAATAAACCTATAGCAAAAGAACCTATTGAAAAGTTAATTTAAAAACTTCTAAAAGCAACAAAACCCTGGTCCTGAAGGCTTCACTGGAGAATTCTGTGAGACTTTCGGAAAAAAGTTAGAACCACTACTACTAAAGGTATTTCAGAGCATAGAAAAGGGCAGAATGCTCCCACACTCGTTCTATGCAGCCAGCGTAATCCTGATACCAAAAACAGGTAAAGACACCACAAAAAAAAGAAAATTACAGACCTATATCCCTCACGAACTTAGATGCAAAAATCCTCAACAAAATTCCAGCCAATAGAATTCAACAACATATCAAAAAATAGTTCACCATGACCAAGTGGGATTCATATCAGGTATGCAGGGATGGTTCAACATTACAAAAACAATTAATGTAATCCACTACATAAATAAAACAAAAGACAAGATCCTACCAAGTGATGCAGAAAAGGCATTTGACAAAGTTCAGCAGCCATTCATGATAAAAACTCTCAGCAAAATAGGAATAGAAGGAAAATTCCTCAACATAGTAAAGAACATTTATACAAAGCCAACAGTCAACATCATCCTAAATTCAGGGAGTCTGAAAGCATTCCCCTTGAGAATGGGAACCAGACAAGGATGTCCTTTAACACCACTCTTATTTAACACTGTGTTGGAGGTCCTAGCCAGAGCAATTATGCTAGAAAAAGAAATAAAGTGTATCGAAATTGGTAGGGAAGAAGTAAAAGTATCTCTACTTGCAGATGATATAATCTTATATACAGAAAACCCTAAAGAATCCACAAGAAAACTACTGGAACTAATAGAAGATTTCAGCAAATTATCAGGACACAAGATAAACACATGAAAATCAGTTGGATTCCTCTACACTAACAAAGACAACATCAAAGAGGAAATCACCAAATCAATACTAAATAAATGCCATTTACGATAGCCCCCAAGAAGATAAAATACTTAGAAATAAATCTAACCAGACACATAAAAGACCTATACAAAGAAAACTATAAGACAATACAGCAAGAAACCAAAAGAGACCTAAGTAAGTGGAATAACATACCTTGCTTATCGATAGGAAGATTCAACATTGTGAAAATGTCAACTCTACCCAAAGTGATCTACAGATACAATGTAATCCTGATACAAATTCCAATGGCATTTTTTAATGAGATGGAGAAACAGATCACCAACTTCATATGGAAAGGGAAGTGGCCCCTAATAACTAAAGAGAGCATTACTAAAAAAGAACAAAGTGGGAGGTCTCACACTACCTGATTTTAGAACCTATTATACCCCCATGGTAGTCATAAAAAGCCTGGTACTGGTTTTTTTTACTGGTACAGCAACAGATACATAGACCAATGAAGCAGAATTGAGAATTCAGATATAAATTCATCCGCCTAGGAGGCGTTAATATTTGATAAATTTCCAAAATCTGATAAATGGGGGAAAGACAGTCTCTTTAACATTTGGTGCTGGCATAACTGGATACTCATCTGCAAAAAAATGAAACAAGATCCATACCTCACACCATGCACAAAAGCTAACTCAAAATGGTTCAAAGACCTAAATATAAAATCTGAAACAATAAAGATCATGGAAGAAAAAATAGGGACAACTCTAGGACCCCTAATACATGGCATAAACAGTATACAAAAAGTTACTAACAATGCACAAACACCAGCAGAGAAACTAGATAACTGGGAGCTCCTAAAAATCAAACACTTATGCTCATCAAAAGACTTCACCAAAACAGTAAAAAGAAAACCTACAGACTGGAAAAAAAACATTTTGGCTACTACGAATCTAATCAGTGTCTAATCTCTAAAATCTACAAGATTCTGTAAAACCTCAACAACACGAAGACAAATAAACCAATTAAAAAATAGGCAAATGATATGAACAGACACTTCACCAAAGAAGACATTCAAGTAGCTAACCAATACATGAGGAAATGCTCATGATCATTAGCCATGATAGAAATGCAAATCAAAACTATAGTGAGATACCATCTCACTCCAATAAGACTGGCATTAATTCAAAAAACAAATAATAATTGTTGGAGAGGTTGTGTAGAGACTGGAACACTTATACACTGCTGGTGAGAATGTAAAATGGTACAACCACTTCAGAAATCAATTTGGTGCTTCCTTAAAAAGCTAGAAATAGAATTGCCATATGATCCAGCAATCCCACTCCTTGGAATATATCCTAGAGAAATAAGAGCTTTCACACAAATAGATAGACATAGGCACACGCATGTCCATCGCATCACTGTTTAAAACAGCAAAAGGATGAAAACAACTAAGATGCCCATCAAAGGATGAATGGAAAACAAATTGTGGTATATTCACACAATGGAACACTAAGCAATGATAAAGAACAATGCTGAATCCGTGAAACATCTTGTAACATGGAGGTATCTGGCAAGCATTATGCTGAGTGAAATTAGTCCATCGCAAAAGGACAAATATTGTATGAGACCACTATTATAAGAACTCAAGAAAAGGTTTAAACACAGAAGAAAACATTCTTTGATTGTTACCAGTGTGAGGAGGGAAGGAGGGAGAGGGGTTTTCACTAATTAGATAGTAGACAAGAATTATTTTAGATGAAGGAAAGGACAACACACAATACAGGGGAAGTCAGTACAACTGGACTAACCCAAAAGCTAAGAAGTTTCCCGAATATAACAAAACACTTCGAGAAACAGAGTAGTAGGGGTGAGGGTCTGGGGACCATGGTTTCAGGGGACATCTAGGTCAGTTGGCATAACACAGTGTATTAAGAAAATGTTCTGCATCCCAGTGTGGTGAGTGGTGTCTGGGTTCTTAAATGTTAGTAAGCAGCCATCTAAGATGCATCAGTTGGTCTCAACCCACGTGGAGCAAGAGATGAGAAGGCAGTGGAGGACAGAACCTGGATGAATGGACACAGGAAATACAGGATGGAGAGAAGGAGTGTGCTGTCACATTGTAGGGAGAGTAACTAGGGTCACATAACAATGCGTGTATAAGTTTTTGTATGAGAAACTGACTTGAATTGCAAACTTTCACGTAAAGCACAAAAATAAATAAATAAATAAATAAACTAATTAAAAAAAAAAGAGCAGCACAAAAGTGTAAGACAATTTAAAAAGGTATAACATAGATGAAACTGGAATACTAGAAGGAGAAGAAAGGGAGAACAATATCTGAATGTTTGAAGAAATATTTGAAGTAATAATGGTCAACAATTTTCCAAAATTAATCACAGACACTAAATCATAGATCCAGGAAACTCAGAGAACACCAAGCAGGACAAATACCTTAAAAAGTAAGCCTAGGAATATCACATCAAATTGGAGAAATCCGAAGACAACAAGTCTTTAAAGAATTTGGAAGGGAGAGTCCTTGCCTATTGAGGAAAAGGATAAGAATTACAGTGGACTACTCATCAGAAACCATGAAAGCAACAATACTGTAAAATATTTTAATGGCTGAAAGAAAAGAAAAAAAAATCAACTTAAAATTTTACACCCAGCAAAATTATTCTTCCAAAGTGAAGAATAAATAAAGTCTTTCTCAGACAAATGAAATTGAGAGGATACAAAGTCAGAAGACCTTTCCTTGCAATTATTGTTAAAAGAAGTTCTTCAGGAAGAAGAAAAGTGATACAGGTCAGTAATTCAGAGAAATAATAAATGAATGTAAAATAAAATATTTTATTTTTTAATCTTAATGGACACAAAAGATAAGTGTTCATTGAAGTAATAATAGTAAAAATAATAGTTTTGGATGATTAGAGTCTACTGATAAGTGAAAAGAACGACAGCAGTGCTGCAAAGAGCAGGAGGGAGGAATTGTGAATACTACTATAATGTACCCGCACTATCCATGAACTATCGTGGTACTGGATGATGGACTTAGATTAGTTAAAAATGTATATTGTAAGCTCTGGGACAAGCACTAAATTAAAAAAGAAAGGAAATATAATTGATATACTACAAGAGGAGATAAAATGAAACAATGGAGAAAACACTGAATTAAAATCAGAGATTACTGGAGAGGGAGGAAACAAACAAAAAAATAAACACAATGAATATAAAACAGTTACAAACATGGTATGTATTAATTCAACTATATCAATAATAGAAAACCCTGGTGGTGTAGTAGTTAAGTGCTATGGCTGCTAACCAAGAGGTTGGCAATTCAAATCTGCCAGGGGCTCCTTGGAAACTGTATGGGGCAGTTCTACTCTGTCCTATAGGGTTCCTATGAGTCGGAATCAACTCAGCAGCAGCGGGTTTAATGGGTATATCAATAATCACTTTAAATATGAATCATACACCAACTGAAAGAAAGATTGTCAGCTTAAACGTAAAAACAGGACCCAACTCTGTTGTCTACAAGAAAGCCACAATAAATACAATCAGATAGGTTAAAAGACAAGTGATGGAGAAAGATTTGCTAACACTAATCAAAAGAGAGCCGTAGTATCTATATTTATCTTAGACAAAGAAGACTTCAGAAGAAGGGAAACTATTGTTGTTTTTAGGTGCCGTCGAGTCGGTTCTGACTCGTAGTGGCCCTATGCACAACAGAACGAAACACTGCCCGATACTCCGCCATCCTCACAATCGTTATGCCCATTGTTGCAGCCACTGTGTCAATTCACCTCATTGAGGGTCTTCCTTTTTTCCTCTGACCCTGTACTTTGCCAAGCATGATGTCCTTCTCCAGAGACTGATCCCTTCTGACAAAATGTCCAAAGTATGTAAGACGCAGTCTCACCATCCTTGCTTCTAAGGAGCATTCTGGTTGTACTTCTTCCAAGACAGATTTATTCGTTCTTCTGGCAGTCCATGGTATATTCAATATTCTTCGCCAGCACCACAATTCAAAGGCATCAATTCTTCTTCAGCCTTCCTTATTCATTGTCCAGCTTTCACATGCACATGATGCGATTGAAAACACCATGGCTTGGGCCAGGCGCACCTTAGTCTCCAAAGTGACATCTTTGCTCTTTAACACTTTAAAGAGGTCCTTTGCTGCAGATTTACCCAATGCAATGTGTCTTTTGATTTCTTGACTGCTGCTTCCATGGCTGTTGATTGTGGATCCAAGTAAAATGAAATCCTTGACAACTTCAATCTTTTCTCCGTTTATCATGATGTTGCTCATTGGTCCAGTTGTGAGGATTTTTGTTTTCTTTATGTTGAGGTGCAATCCATACTGAAGGCTGTAGTCTTTGATCTTCATTAGTAAGTGCTTCAAGTCCTCTTCACTTTCAGCAAGCAAGGTTGTGTCATCTGCATAACGCAGGTTGTTAATGAGTCTTCCTCCAATCCTGATGTTATGCTCTTCTTCGTATAGTCCAGTTTCTTGGATTATTTGCTCGGCATACAGATTGAATAGGTATGGTAAAAGAATACAACCCTGATGCACACCTTTCCTGACTTTAAATCAATCAGTATCCCCTTGTTCTGTCTGAATAACTTCCTCTTGATCTATGCAAAGATTCCTCATGAGCACAATTAAGTGTTCTTGAATTCCCATTCTTCGCAATGTTATCCATAATTTGTTATGATCCACGCAGTCGAATGCCTTTGCATAGTCAATAAAACACAGGCAAACATCCTTCTGGTATTCTCTGCTTTCAGTCAGGATCCATCTGACATCAGCAATGATATCCCTGGTTCCACATCCTCTTCTGAAACCGGCCTGAATTTCTGGCAGCTCCCTGTCGATATACTGCTGCAGCCCTTTTTGAATGATCTTCAGCACAATTTTGTTTGTGTGTGATATTAATGACATTGTTCTATAATTTCCACATTCGGTTGGATCATGTTTCTCGGGAATAGGCATAAATATGGATCTCTTCCAGTCAGTTGGCCAGGAAGCTGTCTTTCATATTTCTTGGCATAGATGAGTGAGCACCTCCAGGGCTGCACCCATTTGTTGAAACATCTCAATTGATATTCCATCAATTCCTGGAGCCTTGTTTTTCGCCAATGCCTTCAGAGCAGCTTGGACTTATTCCTTCAGTACCATTGGTCCCTGATCATATGCTACCTCTTCAAATGGTTGAACATTGACTAATTCTTTTTGGTATAATGACTCTGTGTATTTCTTCCATCTTCTTTTGATGCTTCCTGTATCATTAAATACTTTCCCCATAGAATCGTTCCATAGAATCCACAGTTTTGAGTGAAAGCTGTCCATCTTGTGACGTCATCTACTTCACAGGTAGTTTCAGGCTATTAGGAATAAAAAATATATATAACATAATGATAAAGGGGTAATTTCTCTAAGAAAATAAAACAATCCTGAGTACATACTTAACAACAGAGTGTAAAATATACAAGGTAAAAACCGATAAACCTGAGAGAGGAAATAGACTAATGTGCTTTTACAGTTGGAGACTTCGATGTATCCCTGTCAGTAATTGATAGATCAAGCAAGCAGAAAATCAGTAAAGATGTAGTTGACCAGAACAGCATTATCATCCAACCTGATCTAAATGGAATTTATAAAACATTCAAAATGTTGAATGAAAAAAACCAGATCAACAAATCAATTAGAGTTAAAAAGTTGTCTTGGGCAGAAAAACTGTTTGCTAACAGGGAACACCCCTCTGAAGAGATGAGCTCACCATATTACAATTTTGACTAGCTTACATATAGCACAAACTGTTCAGGGATTTCCAAAAAGGGAAATTTCAAATGATTGATTGTCATTTACTTAATTGGCAGGAAGAGGCTTGAATTAGTTTATTAAGTTTTCTTATCTGCATTCATGGCTTATCAAATTATTTAAACTTTTCCCAGAACTGCCTTTATCCTGAGTTTTTAGTCTCTGTGAAGGCTGAGGAGTTAAGTTTCAATGGGGAGGATGGGGCATTTTTTTTTTTAAACAGTGTCCACTTCTGGTCATCTTCCTAGTCTCACTAAGATGTGACCACTGTTAAATATGAGTACTTATGAAATAGAATTAAAAAAATAAAAGGTCTGCAGACACGTATGTATTACAGCTTGCCTTTTGAAACTCCTAAACTAGGGAAGACCAGAAGGAAAACTAGAAGTTCAATCAGAGGTTTGAAATCCCTTCTAAATTGATGAACAAAAGAGCGTAGGTTTAAACTTGACTAACATTAATTTTTTTTTAACATTAATGGTTCTAAAGAATTGAAGGTTTAGAACTAGAGTTCCTATTCTAACAAGTTCTTGCCAATCAGAAAAATCTTAGCACAGAATAAAAGAATCATTTTGTCACCATAGGAATGGATAATATGGTTGCATACTTTTAAAAGAAAAAAGCAGAGAATACAAAAAAAAAAAAAATGGTACTAGGTATGGTCCAGGTTTGATCTGAGGCTCAGTCGTGGACTTGATCCACAGTTTTGAGTGAAAGCTGTCCATCTTGTGATATCATCTACTTCACAGGTACAGTGATCTTGGGTGAGTCTGAGTTTGACCCAGAGATCTATTCCTTTGGGTTTCCCAGCTGTGTGGGAGTGAACAGCACCTTTTCAATGGATTTCAGGTGCTGATTTCTTTTTGATGTTTTCAGAATACTAAATCTCCCAGTTCACATTATGGAGAATGTATCTTTCCTCAGGAATTGGATCTTGGAAGACTTCTTGTAACTGTTTAAGATAAGCCTGGGAATAGTCCATTAGAAACTTAAGGATTCTGAGAGTTTGGCTAATTTGAACATTAGGTTTCCATGTGTTCATTCTACTCTACCAGATGACTGTGTAGAACAATGTAAACACTGGAAGATAGGCATAAAAAAAAAAATAGCATGACAAATTTCCTTGATAACTAATTCCGTAAAATGAGTGCCCCAGTCAATAAATAATTCAAAAACTCACTTCTCAAAGAATAAAAACTTGTTCTAACAAAGTTTTAATTACTATAATAGCATCTACCTTTTGCTAGAGGGTTTTTTGTTTTGTTTTGTTTAAATCTCCATTTAGCATTGTATTTAAATGGACAATAGTCTTCTTGTTTTTACTTCACTGGTCTCTCTCATATTTATATTTTTTCTTGGGGAAATTTATCTTGTATAGACATGTAGGGAAAAACATAAACTATGTAGCAAGAACTAACAAGCCATTAGTTTTGTGTACTTACATGATGAAAAAAAAGCACAAAGACAATAAATAAGACCAGATGCATATAGCCCACAAGAGTTTACTACAATTTTCTATTGAAATGTAAAATATCTCTACATTCACCCTATTATTGATCAAAAGACAGACTCAAAGCCAAGTTATTCTTTTTTTATTTTTTAAAAAATTTTATTGTGTTTTATGTGAAAGTTTACAAATTAATTTTTCATTCTAAAATTTCATACAAAAATTGTTTTTTGACATTAGCTGTAATCCCCAAATGTATTATTCCTCTCCTCCTTTTCCTTTCCACCCTGAATTCTCAGCGTCCATTCA
Organism: Loxodonta africana; assembly: GCF_030014295.1. NCBI lineage: Eukaryota > Metazoa > Chordata > Mammalia > Proboscidea > Elephantidae > Loxodonta > Loxodonta africana. The sequence continues at coordinate 131,228,538 of NC_087347.1, read as the reverse complement.
TTCAGACTTCCTGTCCCTTCTGCCTTCTCATCTTTGCTTTTGAGCAGGTGTTCCCATTTGGTCTCATATATTTGGTTGACCTAAGAAGCACATTCCTCACACATGTTATTATTTGTTTTATATGCCTGTCTAATCTTTGACAGAAGGGTGGACTTCGGGAGTGGCTTCAGTTCTGAGGTAGCAAGGAGTCCCAGGGGCCATAGTCTCAGGGATTTCTCCAGTCACTGTCAGACCTGTAAGTCTGGTCTTTTTTGTGTGATTTTGAATTTTGTTCCACGTTTTCTCCCACTCTACCTGGGACTCTTATTGTAAACCCTGTCAGAGTGTCAGTGATGGTAGCTGGGCACCATCTAGTTCTTCTGGGGTCAGGCTGGTAGAAGTTGTGGTTCTTTGGACTAATATTTTCCTTGTGTCTTTGGTTTTCTTCATTGTCCTTTGATTTCGGCAGGATGAGACCAATAGATGTATCTTAGATGGCCATTCACAAACATTTAGGACCCAAGCACTACTCACCAAAGTAAGATGTAGAACATTTTCTTTATGAACTGTATTATGTCAAATGACATAGATATTCCCCAAGACCATGGTCTCCAGCCTTCAGCCCCAGTAACTCAATCCCTCAAGGTGTTTGGATGTGTCTACAAAGTTTCTATGACTTTGTCTTGGTCAAAATGTGCTAACTTCCCTTATATTGTATGTTATCTTTCCATTCACCAAAGTTAGCACTTGTGGAGGCAGCGCCAACATGGTGCAATAGACAGAAGAACCATGCTGTCACTGTACAGCAAACACCCATAAAACTAAGTAAAACAGATACAAATGTCAATCCTGGAAACCTAAGCATCAAATGAAGGGATAAAAAACCCAAACAAGCGCCAAATGGAATAAGAAACTGACAGAGAACTAGGAGAGCTACAGAGTAGAGGTCCCCCACCAGCTAATGTGGCATATATTCATCATCTTGGACTACAGCCTCCAAGGAGCGCAGGCAGGAACAGGAGACAGGGCATCCTGTAACCATGTTTTTCTATCCCCCACCCTCTTCCCTCTATGCAGCCTCCATTGCTTTCCAATTTGTCACCGTCACTCAGCTGGAGAGACACCAGATCACAGCAACCTAGATTCACTCCACTTGCAGTGGCCGGCTCCTTCAGTGCCATTTTTTCTTCCTCTTTTTTTTTTTTTTTTTTGCTTTTTTGTTTTGTTTCTTCTCTCTCACTTTCTTCTGCCCAGCTAGCAAGATGTGCTGTCTCTGTCCCTTCTTGGCAGGCTGTGTCACACTGCTTGGCTAGACAGCCACTGGCACAAGGCTCCCTGGGTCCATGCCCCCTGCCAACAGGCTCCCTCACTGCTACTTTTTTTTTGGTTCCTTATCTCTCTCCCTTCCTTTCTCCCACCCACCTAGCCATGTGTGCCATCTCTGCCCTTCTTGGCAGGCTGTCCCATACCACTTGGCTACATAGCCACTGGTACACACTTTCCTAGGTTCATGCCAACCCACCAACAGGCTCTCTCAGTGCCATTTTTTTTTTTGGTTCCTTACCCCTCTCTCCCTTCCTTCCCTCCCCTCCTCCACCCACCTAGCCCAGTGTGCCATCCCCACCCCTTCTTGATGGGCTGTGGCACACCACTTAGCTAGAGAGCCACTGGCACAAAACTTCCCTGGGTACACACCACCCCTTGCTTATTTTATGTTTTCTTTCTTTTTTTTTTTTGTTTGTTTTTGCTTCTCTTTTTTTTTTTTTAGTTGTACCTTCTTTCATTGTTTCTTCCTTTCCTATCTCCCACCCACCTAGCCCCATGCACCACCACCCCTTCTCAACGGGCTGTGCTGTACCACTCTGCTAGAGAGCCTCTGGCACACAGCCTCCCTGGGTCTGTGCTGCCCCCACAGACTACCTCAGTGCCATATTTTTTTTTTTATTTAACCTGTGCCCTTCTCTCTCCCATCTAGGCCCTGAGCTACCTCCACCCCTTCCTGATGGGCCATGCCATGCTGCTCCATGAGAGAGACATCAGCTCACCACCACCCCAATTCTATCCTGCCCCCAATGGCCTGCTCCCCAGCATCATATTTATTTTTATTGTTGCTGTTGTTGTTTTTTGGAAACCCTGGTGGTGTAGTGGTTAAGTGCTATGGCTGCTAACCCAGGAGTTGGCAGTTCGAATCCCACCAGGCGCTCCTTGGAAACTCTATGGGGCAGTTCTACTCTGTCCTATAGGGTCGCTATGAGTCGGAATCTACTTGCTGTTGTTATTTTTTCTTCTCTCTCTTTCCTTTCACCTCCTCACCTAGCCCCGGGCACAGCCCATACCCTTCTCAACAAGCCAAGCTCCACCAGCATACAGCCTTGCCAGGGCCTGTCCTGCCCTCACAAGCTGAATCCTACCATTACTTCTTTTCCTTTTTTCTTCATTTCTTTTTTTCTTTCTCTTCTTTTTCTCACCCAATTAGCTTCACTCATCACATCCCGTATCTTCCCTCCTGCATATCTGCACCAAGCTGCACACCACCGAGTGACGCAGGCACGGATTACCAATCCCCACACTACAGTACCCCCTGGCCCTGCCCAGTCAGCCCTGGTATGTGCACAAATGAACCATCCTCACCCCCCTCCCCAGCCAGACCTAGCCTGCTGCACTGTAGTCAAGTGACCAACCCTGGTCACATGGGCAAGTTGGTGAGAAGTATCATGCACACAGACAAGCAAGAAGCAAAGCATTCCCAGCACGCCTGCCCAGACATAACCAAATAAAACAAAAAATCGGAATGAGACCAACAAATCTATTGTCAATAAATGAAAAAATAATTACTGAAAGTCCCAAAGACAGCAGACAATATCAAAACATAAAAAAAGGTCAGAATGCTTCAAGAAAGTGACCAAAATAAAACACCAGTGGACCTTCCAGCAGAAGAAAAGACACTGGAACTACTTGATAGGGAATTCAAAATTCTAATATTCAGGGCTCTCCAAGAGATGAAGTAAAATGCAGGCAAAAATTAGGAAAAAATAGACAAAATCATGGAAAACACAGACAAAGCAATGGAAGAATTCAGAAAAATAACACAGAAACAAAATGTCAAAATAAAGAAAAAACTAAAAATCATTCAAAAACAGCAATTACAAATCCAAAAACTAAACAATAAGGTTTCAGAAATGGACAGTGCGATAGAAGGTTTTAGGAGCAAGTTTGAAACAATCAAAGACAGGATCAGAGAAATTGAAGACAAATCCTTAGCTACCACTTTAAGAATGAAGAAAAATGAAGAAACACGGAGAATGATGTGGGATACAACCAAAAGCAAAAATTTGGGTATGATTGGAGTTCTAGAACAGGAGAAGAAAATGGAAAACACAGAGCGGATCATTGAAGATTTGCTGACAGAAAACCTCCCAATTCCTTAATATCATGAAAGATGGAAAGATAATCATCCATGAAGCTAAACAAACCCCACATCGGATAAGCCCCGAAAGAAAATCACCAAGACGTATCATAATCACACTCACAAAGACCAAAGACAAAGAAAGAATCCCGAGAGCAGCTTGAGAAAAATTGACAGTCACATACAAAGGGGGAAAAAATAACACTAAGTTCTGATTATTCAGCAGAAACCACGTAGGCAAGAAGACAATGGAATAACATACAAAACCTTGAAAGAAAAAATTGACAACCAAGAATAACATCTCTGTAAAACTCTTTCTCAGATATGATAGCAAAATCAGAACATTTCCAGATAAACAGAAATTAAAGGAATATCTAAAAGCCAAACTCAACTTACAAGAATTATTAAAGGAAGACCATGGTTAGAGAATCAACAACATTAGGCAACAACCTGAATCTAGGATGCAGAAGAGCATCAGCCAGATACTAACCTAGGTAATGGATTTTCAGGGACAAAAAAAAACTAAAAGATCTACAACAAAGAACCAGAGAGGTAAATCTGTAAATGACAAAAACGTCAGAACAATAAAAGTGGAAATAAATGGTGTGGTTATAGAACTTTCAAAACAGAGGGTGTCAAGGCGATATCAAGTAATAAAAGAATAGCTTCAACTTATTAAGTTTGTGGTAAATTTCAAGATAATCACAAAGGAAGTTAACATACTCATCAAAATAAAGAAGAAAATTGTAAAGTCTCAGTAACACAAAATCTACAAAAACAAAACAAATTTTAAAAAATCCATAAACAAAAGGAATTTAGGGAGGCTCAGGACAACACTGCACTAGAGATGGAAGCACCGTGCCCTCCCTCCACAGAAAATATCCCCAATACTAAGTAAAGCAGAAACAAACATCAATTCTTGAAGCCTAAGCATCAAATGAAGAGATAAAGAACTCAGCCAAGTACTGAATGGAATAAGAAACTGACAGAGAAAAGTAAGAAAGAAAAGATAAGCATGGAGGTCCCCTATCAGCTAACACAGCATGGATTCACTACCTTGGACTTCTGTCGGAGATTGGCAGACAAGGAGTGCTTGAAAGCAACTTCAAAGAGCTCCCAGCAGAAGATGGAACACCCAGTAATCAGTGATATACACTTTCCAACCCCCATCTTTCTCTCCCCCCTGTCCCACCTCCCCCACATCATAGCTGGCTATAGTCACTTGGCTGGCCGGAAAGTGCAGGGTCCATGCCACTTGGATTCACCAGCCACCATAAAATATCAGCAGGCAGGGAGTACAGGAAAGCAGCTTATAGGAGCTCCCATCAGGAGGCAGAACACCTGGTAACCAGCAATACACACTTTTGACCCCCCCCCATCCTTCTCCTCTCTGCTGCTTAGACTCCTCTGCTTCCTGCCGGCTGCAGTCTCTTGGCTGAGAGCCACCGGCTTTGGATCCTTGCCACTTGAATTTCCCCCACCCACACTGACTGGCTCCCAGACTGCAATTTGTTTGTTGCTGATGTTGCTTTTTTCTGCTTCTTTTGGTTTCTTCTGTGCCTCTCACCACATCCCCCTCCTTTCTCTTGAAAACCTGGCTCTGTGTGCCTCTTTGCTTCTTCTTGATAGGTTCTGAAGCACCGCTCAACTGGAGAACAGCTTTCCTGGCCCTCTGCCATGCTGGTGGGATTCCCAGGGTGTTTTTTTGTTTGTTTGTTTGTTTGTTTTTGGTTATTTTGTTTGTTTGTTTCCTTTTTCTTTTTGAGGCTTGGGAGCCTCGTCTAGCCGGGCTGTACTGTATGGCTTGGGAGCCACTGCCCCTGTCTGCACAGCCAAACTAGTGGGATCCCTAGGGATATTTCTTTCTTTTTTCATTTTTGCCTTTCTTCATTTCTCAGTTTCTTGCCTCTGTATACTTACCTTCTTTTCCCTCCACATTAGCTGGACCTGCCCTGCTACACCATAGCTGAGCAACCGGCCCTGCCCATTGGACAAGAAGGTGAAAAGTATTGTGCCCATAGATGAGCAAACAACAAAGAATGTACAGCCTGTCTGTTCAGACGTAACAAAATAAAACAAAAAAGCAGGATGAAACAAACAAATCTACAATCAATAAGTGAAGAAAATTACTAAATTTCCCAAAGACAGCATGCAGTATCAAACATATTTAAAAAAAAGGGACAGGATGGTTCCAGTAGGCATCCAAAATAAAATGCCAAATGATTTTACAGTAAAGGAAAAGGCACTAGAACTGTCTGATAGGGAATTCAAATCTCTAATATCAGAGCTGTCCAAGAGTTGAAGCAAAAAACGGACAAAAATGAAGAAAAAATAGCCAAATTCAGAGGAAATGCAGACAAATTCATGGAAAATACAGACAAAAAATGGAACAGTTCACGAAAACAATACAGGAACAAAATGCCAAAATGAATTCATAACTAGAAATCACACAAGAAAAACCACTAGAAATCCAAAAGATAAACAAAAAGATTTCAGAAAAGGAAAGTGTCCTAGAAGGGCTGAAGAGCAGGTTTGAAGTGATGGAAGACAGAATCAGTGAAGTTGAAGACAAACACTTGGATACAACTCTGTTTGAGCAAAATCTGAAAAAGAACTAAGAAAAAAGAAAAAAACACTGAGAATTACATGGGATACAATGAAAAGCAAAAATATGTGAGTGATTAGAGTTCCAGAACAGGGAGAGAAAATGGAAAACACAGAAAGGATCATTGAAGAATTGCTGACGGAAAACTTTCCTAATATCATGAAAGATGAAACCAAGAAGCTCAATGAAACCCGTATACGATAGACCCCCAAAATAAAATCACCAAGGAATACCATAATCACACTTGCTAAAACAAAAGACAAAGAAAGAATCCAGAAATCAGCTCAATAAAAAAAGTCACTTACAGAGGAGAAACAATAAAACTAAGCTTTAATTATCCAACAGAAATCATGCAGACAAAAAGGCAATGAGATGGCATCCATAAAACCTTGAAAGAAAAAAATTGCCAACCAAGAATAATACATCCTGCAAAACTGTCATTCAAATATGATGGTGAAATAGGACATATTGAAATAAACAGAAATTAAGGGAATATGTAAAAACCAAACCAAGCTTACAGGAATTATTAAAGGGAGTCCTTCAGCCTGAGAACAAACAACATCAAACCACAGCCTGAATCTAGGATGCAAGATTGTACCAGCCAGATACCAACATAGGAAATGAGATCTCAAGGACCATTCAAAACAAAAACTATTACAACAGGGAAACAGAAAGTTTAATCTGTAAATGACAACAATGTCCAAACAATAAAAGAGGGAATAAACAGTGTAGGTATAGAACTTCCTAATGGAGAGGAAGGCAAGGCGATACCAAGTAATAATAGACTGGTTCAAACCTAGGAAGATAAAGGTAAATATCGAGGTAACCATAAATAAAGTTAACAAACCTACTCATCAAAATAAAGAAGAAAAGCATAAAGTCTCAGTAAAAATAAAATCCACAGAAACAAAAGAAATGAAAAAAAAAAAATCCTCAAACAAAAGGAGTCCAGCACAGGAGAGAAAGAGAAACAAAGAAAAAGTCAGCACCACAAAAAAAAGCACTACAAAATGAAAGCAATAAACTCACACCCATCAATAATTACTCTGAATGTAAATGGCCTAAATGCACCCGTAAAGAGATGCAGTGTGACAGGATGGATTAAAAAGAAAAAAGACCCATAAATATTCTATCTACAAGAGACGCACCTTAGAAACAAAGATATAAATTTATTAAAAATCAAAGGATGGAAAAAAATATGTCAAGTAAACAGCTATGAAAAAGAGCAAAAGTGGCAATACTAATCTCAGATAAAATAGATCCAAAACAAAATCCACCATAAAAGACAAAGAAGTGTACTTCTTTGTCTTTTAAAGGGACAATCCATCATGAAGACATAAACATAATAAACATAAACATCTATGGACCCAATGACAGGGCTCCAAAATACGTACAACAAACTATAACTGTGCTGAAAAGAGAAATTGACAGTTCCACGACAATAGTAGGAGACTTCGACGCACCACTCTCAGCAAAGGACAGAACATCTAGAAACTCAACAAAGATACAGAAGAGATAAAGGGCACAATCAGCCAACTTGACATCATAGACATATAGAACACTCCACCCAACGGCTGCAAAGTACACACTCTTTTCCAATGCACATAGAATGTTCCCTAGAATAGACCACATCTTAGGGCACAGAGCAACCCTCAACTATATTTGAAACACTAAGGAAATGCAAAGTATCTTTTCTGACCAAAACACCATCAAGGTAGAAACTAACAGCAGGAAGAACAAGGAAAAAAAAACCAATTACATGAAAACTGAAAAACACCTTGCTTAAAAAGCACTGGGAAACAGAAGAAATCAGAGATGGAATCAAAAAATTCCTAGAATCCAATGAGAATGAAAACATATCATACCAAACCTTTGGGAAACAGCAAAGGCACTCCTGAGAGCTCAATTTATAGCAAAAGATGTGCACATAAAAAAAGAAGAAAGGGACAAAATCAAAACGCTAGCTATACAACCCAAACAAATAGAAAAAGAACAGCAAAAGAAGCCCACAGCTACCAGAAGCAAGGAAATAATAAAGACCAGAGCAGAAATAAAATAGAAAACAGAAAAACAGTAAAAAGAATCAACAAAACCAAAAGTTAGCTCTTTGAAAGGATAAACAAAATGGACAAACCACTGGCCAAACTGACAAAAGACAAACAGGACAGGATGCAAATAACCCAAATAAGAAATGAAATGGTGGACAATACAATAGACCCAACTGAAATAAAAAGGATCATACCAGAGTATTATTAAAAACTATATTCCAACACATTTGAAAACCCAAAGGAAATGGGCAAATTTCTAGAAACATACTACCTACCTGAAATTAACACAAAATGATGTTGAAAATCTGAACAGACCCTTAACAAGAGACTGAAAAGGTAATTTAAAAAAAAAGTCCCCGCCCCCCTCCAAGAAATGTCCTGGCCCAGATGGCTTCACTGAAGAATTCTACTAATCATTCAGAGAAGAGCTTATGCCAGAACTACTCAAACTATTCAGAACATAGAAAAGGAAGTGATACTTCCAAATTCATTCTATAAAGCCAGCATAACCGTGATACCAAAACCAGGCAGACACCACAAAAAAAAGAAAATTATAGACCATTATCTCTCATGAGTACAGATGCAGAATTCTCAAAAAAAAAAAAAAAAAAAAAAATTCTAGCCAATAGAATTCAGTAGCATATCAAAAAAACACACCATGACCAAGTAGGATTCATACCAGGTATGCAAGGATGGTTCAGTATTAGAAAATCAATCAATGTAATCCACCACATAAATAAAAGGAAAGAAAAGAAGCACATGACCATCTCAATCAATGCAGAAAACGTATTCTACAAAGTCCAACACCAATTCCTGACAAAAACTCTCAATAAAATAGGTATAGAAGGGAAATTTCTCAAAGTAATAAAAGGCATCCATGCAAAACCAACAGCCAACATCATTCTTAATGGAGAGAGGCTGAAAACATTTCCTGTGAGAACTGGAACAAGACAAAGATGCCCTTTATCTCTACTCCTATTTAACATTGTGCTGGAAGTCCTAGCTACAGCAATAAGGCAAGACATAAAGGGCATCCAAATTGGTAATGAAGAAGTTAAATTGTCCCTACTTGTAGTTGATATGATACTATACATAGAAAACCCAAAAGACTCCACGAGAAAACTACTGGAACTAATAAAAAGATTCAGCAGAGTAGTAGGATACAAGATATACATACATAAACCAGTTGGATTCCTATACACCAATACAGGGAATGATGAAAAGGAAATCAGGAAAACAATACCATTTATAATAGCCTCTAAAAAATTAAAATACTTAGGAACAAATCTAACCAGGGATGTAAAAGACCTATATAAAGAAAACTACAAAACACTACTGCAAGAAACTAAAAGAGATCTATGTAAATGGAGACACATACTATGCTCTTGGATAGGTAGACTGAACATTTCAAAAAATGGCAATTCTACCCAAAGCAATCTACAAATACAATGCAATTCTGATCCAAATACTAACAACATTCTTTAAAGAGATGGAAAAACTAATCATTAACTTTGGAAAGGGAAGAAACTCTGAATAAGTAAAGCACTACTAAAGAAGAAGGATAAAGTAGGAGGACTCACACTACATGACGTCAGAACATACTATACAGGTACCATAGTCAAAACAGCCTGGTACTGGTAGAATGACAGATACATTGACCAATGGAACAGAATTGAGAGCCCAGATGTAAATCCATCCACCTACCGTCACCTGATCTTTGACAGGGGCCAGAAGTCCATCAAATCTGGAAAAGGCAGTCTTTTTAACAAACACTGTTGACACAACTGGATGTCCATTTGCAAAAAAATGAAACAGGACTCGTACCTCACGCCATATACAAAAACTAATTCAAAATGGGTCAAAGACCTAAATATAAACTCAAAAACTGTGAAGTTCATAGAAGAAAAAATAGGAATAGGATTAATCATAGAGGCCCTAATACATGGCATTAACAGGATGCAAACCATAACCAACAACACACTAACTCCAGAAGATAAGCTAGATAACTGGGATCTTTTTAAAAAAGTAAACACTTATGCTCATCAAACGACTTCACCAAAAGAGCAAGAAAATCTAGAGACTGGGGAAAAAAAATTGGCTATTACAAATCAGACACAGCTCTGATCTCTAAAATCTACAAGAAAATCTAACACCTGTACAACAAAAAGACAAATATTCAATTAAAAATGGGCTAAAGAAATGAACAGACACTTCACCAAGGAAGACATTCGAGTGGCCAGCAGACACATGAGTAAATGCTTGCAATCACTAGCCATTAGAGAAATGCAAATTAAAACCACCATGAGATACCATCTCACTCCAGCATTACTGGGAGGAATCAAAAAAACAGGAAATAGCAAATGTTGGAGAGTCTGTGGGGAGATTACAAATCTTATGCCCTTCTGCTGGGAATGTAAAATAACACAACCATTTTGGAAAATTATATGGCATTTCCTTGGAAAGCTAAAAATAGAAATAACGTATGATCCACCAATCCCACTCTTAGGAATATATCCTAGAGAAATAAGATCCATCACATGAATAGATACATGCACACTATGTTCTTTGCAACATTGTTTCACAACAGCAAAAGTTTGGAAATAACCTAGATGCCCATGAACAGAAGAATGGGTAAACGAACTATGGTATATACACACAATAGAGTATTATGCAATGATAAAGAACAATGATGAAACCTGTGAAGCATCTCATAACATGGGTGAATCTGGATGGCATTATGCTGAGTGTAATAAGTCAATCACAAAGAGACAAATATTGTATGAGACCACACTGTAAAAAACTCCCCAAAAGGTTTACACACACACAAAAAAGCAATGTTTGATGGTTACGAGGGAGGGCAGCGGTGGGCCTGGGAAAACTGTAAGTAGACAATAGATAAATGGTAACTTTGGTGAAGGATAATACAGTACTGGGGAAGTCAGCACAACCTGTCCAAGACAGGCCCATAAAATGAAACAAGGCTAAAGGGGCACACCAGCCCAGGGGCGAGGACTAGAAGGTAGGAAGGAATAGGAAAGCTGGTAAAAAGGAATCCAAAGTGGAGAAGGGAGAGTGTTGACATGTCGTGGGCTTGTCATAAAGTTATAAAACAATATGTGCACTAACTGTTTAATGAGAAACTAGTTTGTTCTGTAAACCTTCATCTAAATTGCAAAAAAAAAAAAGGAATTCAGTACAGGAGAGTTAGAGGAACACAGAAAACTTCGACACCAGAAAAAAAAAAAAAAACTACAAAATGACAACAGTAAACTCACACCTATTGACTATCAATAATCACACTGAATGTAAATGGCCTAAATGCAGCCATAAAGAGACAGAGAATGATTAAAAAAAAAAAAAAGCAAGACCCATAAATATACTGTCTACAAGAGACACACCTTAGAAACAAAGAAATAAATACTTTAAAAATCAAAAGATGGAAAAAGTACATCAATCAAACAGCAATGAAAAAGAGCAGGAGTGGCAATGCTAAGTTCAGATAAAATAGACTTTAAAACAAAATCAACCACAGAAGACAAGGAAGGATACTATATAATGGTTAAAGGGACAATCACTATGAGGACATAACCATGATAAATATCTATGCACTCAATGACAGTGTTCCAAAATACATAAAACAAATTCTGACAGCACTGGAAAGAGAAATTGACAGATCCACAATAATAGTAGGGCATTTTAACACACCAATTTCGGTAAAGGACAGAACATCTAGAAAGAAACTCAACAAAGATACAGAAGATCTAAAGGTCACAATCAAGCAACTTCTTCTCATAGACATATATAGAACACTCCACCCAAGAGCAGCAAAATACATGAACATGGATGCAAAAATTCTCTACAAAGTTCTAGCCAATAGAATTCAGCATCATATCAAAAAGAAAAAAAAAAATAATACACCATGATGAACAGGGATTCACACCAGTTACGCAAGGATTGTTCTACACTAGAAAATCACTAGCCATTAGAGAAATGCAAATCAAAACTACAATGATATACCATCTCACCCATATATTACTGGCAGGAATCAAAAAAAACAGAAAAGAACAAATGTTGGAGAGGCTGAGAGGAGACTGGAACACTTATGCACTGCTTGTTGGAGTGCAAAATGGTACAACCATTTTGGAAAATGATATGATGCTTCCTTAAAAAGCTAGAAATAGAAATACCATATGATCCAGAAATCCCACTCCGAGGAATATTCCTGAGAGAAATAAGAGCCATCCTACGACTAGACATATGCACATCCATATTCACAATAGCAAAAAGATAGCAACACCCTAAATGCCCATCGACAGAAGAATGGATAAAGAAACTGGTACATACACACAATGGAATACTATGCAACAATAAACAATGATGAATCTTGGAAGCATCTCACAACATGAATGAATCTGGCATTATGCTGAGTGAAGTCAGTAGCCAAAGAGCAAATATTGTATGATACTGCTATTATAAAAACCCAAGAAAAGGTTTACACACATAAAGAAACAATCTTTGTTGGTTATGAGGGAGGAGGGGGGAGGGACAATAGTAAAATGGTAACTTCCGTGAAGGGTAAGACAGTACACAAAACTGGGGAAGCCAGTACAACTTGACTAAGGCAAGGTCCTGGAAGCTTCACAGACACATCCAAACTCCCTGAGGGGCCGAGGCACTGGACTGAGGGCTGGGGACCAGTCAGAGCAAAAAAATTTCCAAAAGCAAAAAAAACAATTAGCACTTGTCTACTATCTAGTTAGTTATTTTCCCTCCCTAGCTCTTCCCTGCTTTGCAACCATCCAAGGTTACCTGTAAACTTTTTCTTGGCGTTTTATAATGGTCTCTGTGTGTACTTTTTCTTGGCTTTTTATAATAGTGGTTTCATACGATATTTGTCCTTTTGTGATTGACTTATTTCATTCAGCATAATGCCCTCCAGATTCATCCATGTTGTGAGAAGTTTTGCAGATTCATCTTTGTTCTTTATTGTTGCATAGTATCCCATCGTGTGTATGAACCATCGTTTGTTTATCCAGTCATCTGTTGATGCGCGCTTAAGTTGTTTCCATCTTTTTGCTATTGTGAATAATGCTGCAGTGAATATGGGTGTGCGTGTCTATTCCTGTGATGGCTTTTATGTGTCTAGGATATATTCCCAGGATTGGGATTACTGTATTGTATGGTATTCTATTTCTAGCTTTTTAAGGAAACATTATATCATTTTCCATAGTGGTTATACCAATATTCTTGTGACCTCTCCAACATTTGTTATTTTCTGTGTTTTTCTTGTCTTTTCTTTTTTTTTTAGTGCCAGTAACATTGGAGCGAGGTAGTATCTCATTGTAGTCGTGATTTGCATTTCTCTCATGGCTAATGATCATGAGCATTCTCTCACGTGTCTATTAGCTGCCTGAATCTCTTCTTTGGTGAAGTGTCTGTTTATATCCTTTGCCCATTTTTTAATTGGGTTATATGTCTTTTTGTTGTTGAGGTGTTGAGGTATTCTACAGATTTTAGAGATTAGATCCTTGTCGGATATGTCATAGCCAAACATTTTTCTCAGTCTGTAGGTTCTCTTTTTTTCTTTTCTTGAAGTTTTTTCATTTTTTAAAAATTTTACTTTAGATGATGGTTTACAGAACAAACTAGTTTCTCATTAAACAGTTAGTACACATATTGTTTTATGACATTGGTTAACAACCCCATGACAGGTCAACACTCACTTTTCAAACTTGGGTTCCCTATTACCAGCTTTCCTGTCCACTCCTACCTACTAGTCATTGCTCCTGGGCTGGTGTGCCCCTTTAGTCTTGTTTTGCCTCATAAAAAAAGAAAAATTTTTTTTCTTTTTTTTTTTTTTTATGGGGCAGTCTAATCTTTGGCTGAAGGGTGAACCTCAGGAATGACTTCATACTGAGCTAAAAGGGTATTCAGGGGCCATACTCTCAGGGTTTCTCTAGTCAGGCCAGTGAGACCGGTCTTTTTTTGTAAGTTAGAACTTTGTTCTGTATTGTTCTTCAGCCCTGTCCAGGACCCTCTATTGTGATCCCTGTCAGAGCAGTTAGTGGTTGCAGCCACTCCTCAAGGAGTTTGGATGTGTCTATGAAACTTCCATGACCTTCCCTTGTACAAGTTGTGCTGGCTTCCCCAGTATGTGTACTGTCTTTCTCTTGCTGAAGTTTTTTTTTTTTTTTTTTCGATGAGCATATGTGTTTAATTTTTAGGAGCTCTCAGTTATTTAGTTTTTCTTCTGATTGTGTGTCATTAGTTATGATTTGTATTGTATTTATGCCGTGTATAAGGACCCCTAGTGTTTTCCCTATTTTTTCTTTCAAGATTTTTATTGTTTTAGGTTTTATATTTAGGTCTTTGACTCATTTTGAGTTAACTTTTGTGTATGGTGTCAGTTATGCATCTTGCTTCATTTTTTTACTGATGGACATCAAGTTTTGTCAACATCATTTGTTAAAAAAAAGACTGTGCTTTTTTCCAATTAATGAATTTTGGTCCTTTGTGAAAGATCAGCTGACCATGGGTAGATGGATTTACATCTAGGTTCTTGATTCTGTTCCATTGGTCTATGTATCTGTCATTATTCCAGTACAGGCTGTTTTGACTACAGTGGCTGTGTAATAGCGTCTGAGATCAGGTAGTGTAAGGCATTCTACTTTGTTCTTTTTCTTCAGTAATGGTTTGCTCATCTGAGACCTCTTTCCTTTCCATATAAATTTGTGACCAGTTTTTCCATCTTGTTAAAGAATGCTCTTGGTATTTCAATCGGGTTGGCATTATACCTGTAGATTGCTTTGGGTGGAATTCACATTTTCACAGTGTTTAGCCTTCTTATCCACGAGTATGGCATAGTTTTTCCATTTATGTAGGTCTCTTTGGGTTTGTTGCAGTAGGGCTTTGCAATAGTGTTTTATAGTTTTCTTTGTGTGCATGTGTGTGTTTTTTTAATGTCCCTCGTTAGATTTATTCCCAAGTATTTTATTTTTTCTAGGGGCTAATATAAATTGTAGCATTTTTCCTGATTCCCTTTCCAAAGATTTCATTTTTGGCGTGTAGGAATCCAACTGATTTTTGTATGTTGATTTTGTAACCTGCAACTCTGCTGAATCTTTCTATTAGCTCCAGTAGTTTCCTTGCAAAATCTTTAGAGTTCTCTATGTATAGAATCATATCTTCTGGGAAGAGGGACAGTTTTACTTCTTCCTATCCAATTTGGATGCCCTTTATTTCTTTTTCTTGTCTTATTGCTGTAGCTAGGACCTCCAGCACAATGTTAAAAAAATATTGTTGTCGATTCTAATTCATAGCAACAGTATAGCATAGAGTAGAACTGCCCCATAGGATTTGAACTACAGACCTTTTGGTTAGCAGCCTAAGCTCTTAACCTCTTCACCACCAGGGCTCCAATGTTAAATAGGAGTGGTGATAAATGGCATCCTTGTTCTTGTTCTCAGGTGGAATGCTTTCAGGCTCTCTCCATAGAGCATGATGTTGGCTCTGGTTTTGTATAACCCTTTGATGCCCTTTATTATGTTGAGGAATTTCTCTTCTATTCCTATTTTATTGAAGGTCTTTATCAGGAATAGGTGTTGGGCTTTATCAAATGTCTTTTCTGTTTCAATTGATATGATCATGTGATTCTTTTCTTTTGTTCTATTCATAAGGTGGATTGATTTTCTAGTGTTGAGCAATCATGGCATAAGTACTATGAATCTATGAATCTCAGTTCATTGCAGTTTTTTTTTTTTTTTTGATATGATGCTGAACTTTATTGACTAGACTTTTGTTGAGAATTTTTGCATCTATTTTTATGAGAGATATGGCATGCAATTTTCTTCTTTTGTGGTGTCTTTGCTTGGCTTTGGTAGCAGGGTTATGCTGGCTTCATGAAATGAATTCAGTATTCTTTCCTTTTCTATGCTGTTGAGTATTTTGAATAGTAATTGTGTGAAATCACCTCTGAATGTTTGATAGAATTCTCCAGTGAAGCTGTCCAGGCCAGAGCTTTCATTTTGTTAGGAGTATTTTTTATTATCTTTTCAATCTCTTCTCTTATTATGGGTCTGTTCAGATTTTCTATCTCAGCTTGTGATAGTTTAGGTAGGTAGTATGTTCGTAGAAATTTGTCCATTTCTTCTAGGTTCTCAAAACTGTTGGAGTACAATTTTTCATGGTATTCTGTTATGATCCTTTTTATTTTACTTGAGTCTGTTGTAATGTCCCCCATCTCACTTCTTAGTAGTGTTATTTGCTTCCTCTCCTGTTTTTTTTATCAGTTTGGCCAATGGGTTTTCAATTTTGTTGATCTTTTCAAAGACCTAACTTTTGGTCTTATTGATTCTTTCTATTTTTTTCCGTTCTCTATTTCATTTATTTCTGCTCTAATCTTTATTGTTTCCATTATTCTGGTGCCTGTGGGATTCTTTTGCCATCCTCTATTTGTTTGCTTTGTAGGAACAACATACTGATTTTTGGCTGGTTCATTTTTGATGTGTGCATTTATTGCTATAAATTGGCCTCTGAGTACTGGCTTTTCTGTGTCTCAAAGGTTTTGGTATGATGTGTATTCATCCCCATTTAATCCTCAGATTTTTTTTAATTCTTTCTTTGATTTCTTCTATTACCCCGTTGTTTTTCAGCAAGGTATTATTCAGTTTTCTTGTATTTGATTTTTTTTCCTTGCTCTCCCTGTTTTTGATTTCTACTTTTATTGTGTTGTGATCAGAGAGAATTCTTTGTTTATTTTGATGTTTTGGATTTTATTGAGGGTTGCTTCGTGGCCTAAAATGTAGTCTGTTCTGGAGAATGTTCCATGTGCATTGAAAAAGAATGTATACTTTTGTGTTTTTGAGTGGAATGTTCTACATATGTCCATGAAGTAATATTGGTTGATTTTGGCCTTTAGATTTTCCGTATCTTTGTTGAGCTCCTTTCTAGGTGCTCTGTCCTTTACCAAGAGTGATAAGTTGAAGTCTTCTACTATTCATGTGGAACTGTCTATTTCTCTTTTCAATGCTGTTAGAGTTTATGTATTTTGGACCCCTGTCATTGGGTGCATAGATATTTATTAAGGTTAAGTCTTCTTGGTGGATTGTCCCATTAATCATTATATAACATCCTCCCTAGTCTCGCATAGTGGATTTTGCCTTAAAATCTATTTTATCTGAGATTAGTATTGCTACCCCATTCTTTTTTGTTTACAGTTTTCTTGATTTTTTTTTCCGTCCTTTAATTTTTAATGTATTTACATCTTTGAGTCAAAGTTTTGTCTCTTGTTGATAGCATATTGATGGGTCATGTTTTTTTTAATCCATTCTGCCACTCTCTGCCTTTTTACAGGAGCATTTAAGCCATTTACTTTCAGTGTGATTATTAATAGGTGTGAGTTTACTGCTGTCATATTGTTCTGCTTTTTTTGTGGTGCCGATGTTTTCTTTGTTCCTCTTACTTTCCTGTGCTGAATTCCTTTTGTTAGTGGATTTTCTTTTCTTTTGCTATTATAGATTTTGTGTTTACTAAGACTTCATGCTTTTCTTCTTTTTTCTTCTGATGATTAGGTTTGATAACTTTCTTTGTGGTTACCTTGAAATTTATCCTTATTTTCCTGAGTTTGAAACAGACTTTTTAGTACCTATAAAAAAAATTTTTTTTTTAATTTATCACCTTGACTTACTCTACATTTGACAGTTCTGTACCTACAGTCTTTATTCCTCCCCTTATATTGTTTTGACATTTACAGGTTGATGATGTTTCTGATTCCCTGTTTTAACTCTTTAGCTTTGTTTTGATATTGAGCATTCTTTACCTTGGTTAGTATCTGGCTGATGTTGTCCTGTGTCTTAGACTCTGGTTGTTGTCTGACATTGTTGTTTCTCTAATCAAAGGACTTCCTTTATTTCTTGTATGTTTGGTTTGGTTTTTACAAATTCTCTTAATTTCTGTTTATCTGAAATATTCTAATTTTGCCATAGCATTTGAGAGAGAATTTTGGAGAATATGTAATTCCTGGTTAGAAGTTTTTTTTTTTTTTCTTTCAAGGTTTTATGTATGTCATCTCATTGCCTTCTTGCCTGCATAGTTTCTGCCAAGTAATCAGAGCTTACTCTTATTGTTTTCCCTTTGTAAATGAATTTTCATTTTTCTTGAGCTGCACTCAGGATTATTTCTTTGTTGTTGGTTTTGGCAAGTGTGATAATAATACATATTTATGACTTCTTTTTGGAGTCTCTATGAGGCTCGTTGAGCTTCTTGAATGGCAGCTTTTTGTCTTTCATGATATTTGCAAAGTAATATGCCAGCAAATCTTCAACAATCTTCTCTTTGTTTTTCATTTTCTTTCCCTCTTCTGGTACTTTGATTACACCCAAATTTTTGCTCTCGATCATATCTCACATAATTCTTGGTTTTCTTCACTATTCTTTATTATTTTCTGCATTTTTTTCCTCAAAGCCATGTCCGTGGATGTGTTTTCAAACTCACATTTTGTCTTCCGTTGTTTCAGATTTGCTCCAAAAGCCTTCTATTGAGTTGTCCATTTCTGAAATTTTCTTTTTCATCTTTTGGATTTCTTGTTGTTACTTTTGTATGCTTTCTAATTGTTTATTTATTTCAACATTTTATTCTTGCATTATTTTCCTGAGTTATTCTATTTCTTTGATTGCATTTTCTTTGATTTTGGCTATGTTTTTGTTGGTTTTGCCTGTGTTTTCCAAGATTTTGTCTATTTTGAAGTGTACATAATAGGCAAGTGCATAGAGACAGGAAATGCTTAGCAGTTGCTTAAGTGATGTGGCAAAGGGGGCTTGGGGAATGATGGAAAAAGCACCCAGAGTTTCTCTTTGAAGAGAAATAATATTATAAAACTGATTTCAGTGAGAATTGTACATCTCTGCGAATATACCAAAAACCACTGAGTTATACACTTCAATGGATAAATTTAGTGGGTTGTGAATATTATCTCAATAAATCTTTTTTCAAAAAAGAAGGAAGATATAAAATCTTTAATCAAAGCTTCCACTGTAAGAAACTACAGAGACAAGGGCATTTTAAGCACAAAGAAATAAGAAGAAAAAAAAAATTAGAGCAGAAATCAATGAAATTCAAACTAGGAAAATATTAAAGAACAGCAGCTAAAGCAAAATTTATTGTTTAACAAAATTTATAAACTTCCAGTCAATATAACCAAAAATAAAAGAGAGAGGACACGAATCACCAATTCCAGAAATGAAAGACAGACGTCACTACTGAGCCCCATGGGTAATACTACAAGCAATTCTATGACCACAGATTTGATAACTTAGATGACAAAGACTAATTCCTTGAATATCACTAACTACCAAAACTTGCACAAGGAAAAGCAGACAATCTGAATAGTCCCATAGCATTTTTTTTTAAAAAATGGGATCAGTAATTAATAACTTTCTGATAAAGAAAATACCTGAACCAGATGGTTTTCCTGGTGAAGTCTACCAAGCATTTAAGAAAGAAATGAAACCAATTTTCTATCACCTCTTTGAAATGTACAGAGAGAAAAATTCTCAACTTATTTTAAGAGTCCAGTATCACCATCACCATAGTGGCAAAACCAGCTATTGACACCTCCTTATTCAGTCTATGAGTCCAGTATTACAGTAAAATGAAGACTGGGTTAAGACACTGTTGGTTTTGTGCCATTGAGTCAGTTCCAACTCATAGTTACCCTATGTACAACAAAACAAAATGCTGCCTGGTCCTGCACCATGCCCACAATTGTTGTTATACTCAAGCCCATGTTGCAGCCACTGTGTCAGTCCACCTTGTTGTGAGGGTCTTCCTCTTTTTCGTTGACCACGTGCTTTACCAAGCATTATGTCATTCTCCAGGGACTGATCTCTCCTGACAACCTGTCCAAAGTATGTAAAAATGTAGTCTCGTCATCCTTGCTTCTGGTTGTACTTCTTCTAAGACAGATTTATTAGTTCTTCTGGCAGTCCATGGCATATTCAATATTCTTCACCAACACCACAATTCAAAGGCATCATTTCTTCTGTCTGCGTTGTTCATTGTCCAGCTTTCACATGCATATAAGGTGATTGAAAATACCATGGCTTGGGTCAGGCACACCTAAGTCTTCAAGGTGACGTCTTTGCTTTTCAACACTTTAAAGAGGTCTTTTGCAGCAGATTTTCCCAATGTAATGCATCATTTGATTTCTGGACTGCTGCTTCCATGGGTGTTCATTGTGGATTCAACTAAAATGAAATCCTTTACAACTTTAACCTTTTTTCCATTTATCAGACATTTCTTATTGGTTCAGTTGTGAGGGTTTTTGTTTTCTTTCTGGTGAGATGCAATCCATACTGAAGGCTGTGGTCTTTGATATTCATCAGTTGTTTCAACTCCTCTACACTTTCAGCAAGCAAGGTTGTGTCATCTGTGTATCCAGGTTGTTAATGAGTCTTCCACCAATCCTGATGCCCCGTTCTTCTTTGTATAGTCCAGCTTCTCAGATTATTTGCTCAGCATACAGATTGAGTAGGTATGGTGAAAGGATATAACCCTGACACACACCTTTCCTGACTTTAAGCCATGCAGTATCACCTCGTTCTGTCCAAACAACTGCCTCTTGATCTGTGTACAGGTTCTTCATAAGTGCAATTAAGTGTTCTGGAATTCCTGTTCTTCTCAATGTTATCCAAATTTGTTATGATCCACACAGTTGAATGCCTTTGCATAGTCAATAAAACACGGGTAGAAATCCATCTGGTATTCTGTGCTTTCAGCCAAGATCCATCTGACATTAGCAATCATATCCCCGGTTCCACATCTTCTTCTGAATCAGTCCTGAATTTCTGGCAGTTCCCTGTCGATAAAGCACTGCAGCCACTTTTTAATGATCTTCACCAAAATTTTGCTTGCGTGTGATATTAATGATATTTTTTGATAATTCCCACATTTGGTTGGTTCACCATTCTTGGGCATAGGCATAAATATGGATCGCTTCCAGTCAGTTGGCCAGATGGCTGTCTTCCAAATTTCTTAGCATAGATGAGTGAACACTTCCAGTGCTGCATCCATTTGTTGAAACATCTCAGTTGATATTCCATCAATTCCTGGAGCCTTGTTTTTCACCAATGCCTTCCTTCAGCGCAGCTTGGACTTCTTCCTTCAATAGCAAAGGTTCCTGATCACTTGCTACCTCTTGAAATGGTTGAATGTCAACTAATTCTTTTTGCCATAATGACTCTGTATATTCCTTCCATCTTTTTTGATGCTTCCTGCGTCATTTAATATGTTCCCCATAGAATCCTTTGCTATTGTAACTTGAGGCTTGAATTTTTTCTTCAGTTCTTTCAGCATGAGAAATGTTGAGTGTGTTTTTTCCTTTTGTTTTTCTATCTCCAGCTCTTTGCACATGTCATTATAATACTTTACTTTGTCTTCTTAAGCCACGCTTTGAAATCTTCTGTTCAGTTCATTTACTTCGTCATTTCTTCCTTCTGTTTTAGCTACTTGACATTCAAGGGCAAGTTTCAGAGTCTCTTCTGACATCCATTTTGGTCTTTTTTTTTCTTTCCTGTCTTTTTATTGACCTCTTGCTTTCCTCATGTATGATGTCCTTGATGTCATTCCATGACCTGTCTGATCTTCGATCTTTAGTGTTCAAAGTGTCAAATCTATTTTTGAGATGGTCTCTAAATTCAGGTAGGAAATACTTAAAGTCATATTTTGGCTCTAACGGACTTGTTCTAATTTTCTTCAGTTCCAACTCGAACTTGCATTAAGACATTAGGAGTAAACAAAACTATGGGGTAATATATCTTGTGACATAGATGTAAAAATCTTCCACAATGCTTTGCACTTGACTGCTTGCTACTGAAAGGTTGGCTGTTTGAACCCAAGTGCAGAATATAGTACTGGCAATCTGCTATCTTTATGATTATAACTGTGAAAACTCTGTGGAGAAGTTCTACTCTGTAGTGCATGGAGGAGCCATGAGTTGGGATTCACTTGATGGCAACTAACAACAATAGCAACAATAACAAAGTGGGCTTTGCTCCAGTTTTTCAAGGCTTGTTCAACATTTGAAAACTTGATAAAGAACATCTACAAAAAAAAAATTACCAATAACATTATGCTTAATGATAAGAATCTAGAAGCATTGCCTTGAAGATTAAAAAAAAAAAAAAAGCAGAGATGATTTCTCTCATCACTCCTGTTCAAAATCATACTGGCATACTGGAATCTTAGGTAGAGTAATAATACAAGAAAAGCTAATAGAAGTTATGCAGGTTGGAAAGGAAGAAATGCAACTCTCTTCATTCTTAGATGGCATGATTATACTTATAGAAAACCACAGTGAGTAACTATAACACTCCTGGAACTAATAAATGGGTACAGCAAAGTCATAGGGTATAAGGCTAACATACAAAAGTCAATTGCTTTCCTATACACCAGTAATTGGAAATTGAAATAAAAAAGTCAGTTACTATGGCACCAAAAAATTAAATACTTAAAACTCTTTAGTTACCATTGGGTTAATGGTATACCAGCCATTTTTTATGCTTCTGGACCTTAAAAGGCATTATTAGGGTTCTAATACATTTTGTGTCAAGGTGGGTCCCTTTTGAAATGCATGAAGCTCAGCAGACCAAAGTTGGGGCCTCATTGTTGTGTAGGTTGTGTAGGTGATGCTTCCTGGATGTGTGAATTTTGTAAACTTTTGCTTTTTTTCTCCCTTTATTTTCTTTGTTTCTGTGAGATAAGGCTTGCAAACGTAATTATGGTTTTCCTGTGTGATAGTTACAAAGCCCTGGTGTGTTTGTTTTGGTTTTTCTGTCATACTTGGAAACCCCATGTAACCTAATGGAAAGGCAACCACAATGAATTATTCATATAGCTCTCATTGGTATATAGTCATACCAAACCTCAGTGGCATCACAGTGCCACTCACTTCATTGGTGGCTTGTATTACCACATCATATTTCTCAAAATCCATATTACCAAACAAAAATTTAAACACAGTTAATTAGTAAGCATGCATTCCAATATTGAAAACATATGCCATAAAAAAATAAACAAATAAAAATTAAGGAGAAAAATGTAGCAGCAAAGGGTTAAGTATAAATCTAACGAAATATGCACAGAATTTATAGATGGAAAATTTCAAATCTCAGTTGACAGAAATCATAGAAGATCCAAATATATGGAGAGTTATCCTGTGCTCAAGGATTAGAAGACTCATTATTATTAAAATGTTAATTCTTCCCAAATTGATCTACAGATTTAATGCAATTCCAATCAAAATCCTAGTGAACTATTTTACAGATATCAACAGATTGATTCTAAACATTATACAGAAAGGCAAAAGAGGTAGAATAGCCAACATGATACTAAAGAATAATAGCCAAATTGTAGGATGCACACTACTCAATTTCAATATTCACTATAAAGCTACAGTAATCAAGACAGCAAGGTATTGGTAAAAGAAGAAACATATGGGTCAATGGAAGAGAATTCAAAGCCTAGAAATAGACCCACACAAATACAGTCAACTGAACTTTAACAAATGAGCAAAGGAAATTCAATGGAGAAAGAACAGCTTTTTCAACCATTGGTGCTGGAATGTCCATATGCAAAAAAAGAAAAAAGGGAGAAAGAAAAAAAAACCCTACACGGTGACCTTTCAACATTCATAAAAAATAGCACACAATGAATAATAGACCTAAATTTAAAATGTACAAATATAAAGCTTTTAGAAGTAAACATTGGAAGAAGTCTATGTGACCTTGTGTTTTGTGATGAGTTTTTTTAATAACTCCAAAATTATGATCTATGAAAGAAAAAAATGATGTTAGACCCTACCAAAATTAAAATATTCTCTTCTGCAAGAGACACTATTAAGAGAATGAAAGAACAATCCACAGACTGAGAAAATATTGGCAAAACATGTCTGATAAAGGACTTGTATCCAAAATATAGAAAGAGCCCTTAAGACTCAACAACAACAGAAAAAAAAAATTAAAAAACCATCCAAAGATTTGAGTAGACATCTCACCAAAGAACATACACAGATGGCAAATAAGTATACAAAAATTCACTTGATAATATTTGACATTAAAAAATATGTAAAAACCCTGTTGCTGTCAAGTTGATTCTGACTCAGAGGGAATTGCAAATTAAACAAAAATGAAATGTCACTAAACACTTCTTAGAATGGTAAAACCCCAAAACTGACAATACCAAACATTGATTACAATTCAAAGTAACAGGAACTCTAATGTATTGCTTTGGAGAAGGCAAAATGGTACAGCCAAACAGGAAGGTTTTTTGTCACTGTCTTACAAAGCTAAATATTGTCTTATTATATGAGACAGCAATCATGCTTCTAAATATTGACCAAACTGATTTGTAAAGTTATATGTAGTGTATGGTGGATAGCCAGCTTTCTCACTGTTAAAGATTACAGATAAGCAAGGAAATGAGGCTAAAATAATCCATATGATGATGGATTATAGTTAGAGACATCAGTATGAATTTAAATTTAGCTTAATATAGATACAGATGGTTACACAGAGACATTTATATATCCACAGGTTAGTATGGACATGTGTATTTCCTGCTTTTCCAGCTAAAAGGGCTTAGAAACTACACCATGTCAGGATCAAGAAGCACACCTAGCACCCAGAGATTAGTTTCTGATATTATTCTCCAGTAAAAGGAATCAGGGATCCTTGGAGGTAATGACTAATTTTAGGTGTAGGAATGGGAGAGAAAATACACAGGATGATTCTGTAACATCCTGTAATGGTAAAAAGTAAAAAAAAAAAAAGCTCAAAACAAAGAAATAATAGTAACTCATATACACACACACAGTGAAAGGACACAGGAGCCAACACAGAGAGCTCTTAATGTGAAAGATAGAACAATTTGAGTAACGAAATAAATAATTTTTTAATTATAACTCAAAATATAAAATGTGCATTCATACTGATATAAATAAATGATTGAATAAATAAACAAATGGGAAGAAGGAACATAAGTTACTCCAAATAATATACGTAACTATACCACCCTCAAGGAGGGGAAACATAAGTCCCTACACCTTAAGTGTTGGGTATATGTAGTAACTTCTTTCTAAAGAGTATGAAAAATGAGAAAAAAGAATAACTTTACAGTGGCAAAATCTGACAAACATTTCCTCATCCAGGTGACTATGATAAGTCATGCTGGTAGTATGTACAGTTCATATGTCATGAATGCACATTGTGATCTTCCTCCCAAAAATTTATAACTGCAACCTCACCAGACAAATGCCAACTGAAAGGCATTCTACAAAATGCCTGACCAGAGCTCCTCAAAAATGACAAGGTTATCAAAAACAGGGCAAATGTGAGAAATTGTCACAGCCAATAAGAATATAAAGTGACATAACAACTAAATGGACCCCCACACTTCTGACAGTTTGTCATACTGTGGGGGTTTGGGTGTTGCTGTGATGCTGGAAGCTATGCCACTGGTATTCAAATATCAGCAGGGTCACCTATGGCAGACGGGTTTCAGCTGAGCTTCCAGACTAAGACAGACTAAGAAGAAGGAGCTGGCAGTCTACTTCTGAAAAGAATTAGTGAGTGAAAACTTTATGAATAACAGCAGAACATTGTCTGATACAGTGCTGGAAGACAAGCTCTTCAGATTGGAAGGCACTTAAAATATGACTGGGAAAGAGCTGCGTCTTCAAACTAGAGTTGACCTTAATGACATGGATGGAGTCCAGCTTTTGGGACCTTCATTTGCTGATGTGGCACAATTCAAAATGAGAAGAAAAAGCTGCAAACATTCTTTAATAACTGGGACCTGGAATGTATGAAGTAAGAAAATTGGAAATTTTCAAAAATGAAATGGAACACTTAAAGATAGATATCCTAGGCATTAGTGAGCTGCAATGGGCTGGTATCTGTCATTTTGAATCAGACAAGCATACAGTCTACTATGCCAGGAATGACAACTTGAAGAGGAATGGCATTGCATTCATCATCGTAAACAACATTCCAAGATCTATCAGGAAACACAACTCTGTCAGTGCTGGGATAATATCCACATGCCTATAAAGAAGACCAGTTAATAAGACTACTACTTGAATTTAGGCACTGACCACTAAGGGCAAAGGTGAAGGATCAATAGTTGGAAAATATGGCCTTGGTGAAAGAAACGATGTTGGAGATTGTATGGCTGAATTTTGCAAGAACAACGACTTCTTCATTGCAACTACCTTTTTTCACCAACATAAATGGTGACTGTACACATGGACCTTACCAGATGGAATACGCAGGTATCAAATCGACTATATCTGTGGGAAGAGAGAACAGAAAAGCTCAATATCATCCATCAGAACAAGATCAGAGGCCAACCGCGGATCAGACCAGCAATTATGCATATTCAAGTTCCAGGTGAAACTGAAGAAAATTAGAACAAGTCCACAACAGTCAAAGTACTACCTTGAGTATATCCCACCTGAATTTAGATACCATCTAAAGAATCTATTTGACATGTTGAACACTAATGACCAAAGACCAGACATGTTGTGGAATGACATCAAAGACATCACACATGAACAAAGCAAGAGGTCATTAAAAAGACAGGAGAGAAAGAAAAGACCCAAATGTATGTCAGAAGAGACTCTGAAATTTGCTCTTGAACATCAAGTAGCTAAAGCAAAAGGAAAAAATGATGAAGTAAAAGAGCTGAAGAGAAAATTTCAAAGAGCAGCTCGAGAAGAATAAAGTATTATGATAACATGTGCGAAGAACTGGAGACAGAAATCAAAAGGGAAGAACAAGCTCGGCATTTCTCAAGCTGAAAGAACTGAAGGAAAAATTCAAGTCCCAAGTTGCAATAGTGAAGGATTCTATGGGGAAAATGTTAAATGACTTAGGAAGCATCAAAAGAAGATGAAGGAATACACAGAGTCACTATACCAAAAAGAATTGGTCAGTGTTCAACCATTTCAGGAGATAACATATGATCAGGAACCAATGGTACTGAAGGAAGAAATCCAAGCTGCACTGAAGACATTGATAAAAAAAAAAAAAAAAAAAGGCTCCAGGAATTGACAGAATATCAATTGAGATGTTTCAACAAATGGATGCGGCACTGAAAGTGCTCACTTGTCTATGCCAAGAAATTTGAAAGAGAGCTACCTGGCCAACAAACTGGAAGAGGTCCATATTTACGACTATTCCCAAGAAAAGTGATCCAATTGAATGCAGAAATTAGCAAACAATATCATTAATATCACATGCAAGCAAAATTTTGCTGAAGATCATTCAGAAACAGCTGCACCCAGAAATTCAAGCCAGATTTAGAAGAGGACATGGAACCAGGGATATCATTGCTGATGTCAGATGGATCCTGGCTGAAAGCAAAGAATACCAGGAAGATGTTAACCTATGTTTTATTGACTGTGCTAAGGCAATCGACTGCGTGGATCATAACAAATTATGTATAACACTGCAGAGAATGGGAATATCAGAACAATTAATTGTGCTCATGAGGAATCACCATACTTAATCTGTATACTGAGCAATTAATCCTAGAACGTGGGCTATATGAAGAAGAAGGGGCACCAGGAATGAAGGAAGGCTCATTAACAAACTATGTCATGCAAGTGACACAACCTTGGTTGCTGAAAGTGAAGAGGACTTGAAGCACTTACTGAGGAAGATCAAGGACTACAGCCTTCATTAGAGATCCCATCTCAATATAAAGAAAACAAAAATCCTCACTACTGGATCAATAAGCATCATCATGATAAACGGAGAAAAGATTGAAGTTGTCAAGGATTTTATTTTACTTGGATCCACAATCAACACCCATGGAAGCTGCAGTCAAGAAATCAAAAGGCACATTGCATTGGGCAAATTGGTGGCAAGAGATCTCTTTAACGTGTTAAAAAGTGAAGATGTCACCTTGAAAGCTAAGGTTTGTCTGACCCAAGCCATTGTGTTTTCAATTGCCTCATATGCACGCAAGAACTGGACAATGAATCGGGAAGACCAAAGAAGAATTTACACCTTTGAATTGTGGCATTAGTGAAGAATATTGAATATACAATGGACTGCCACAAGAACGAACAAATCTGTATTAGAAGAAGTACAACCAGAATGCTCTTTGAAAGGAAAGATGACAAGACTATGTCTCACACACTTTGGATGTGTTATCATGAGGGATTGATGTCTGGAGTGGGACATCATTCCTGGTAAAGTAGAGGATCAGAGATAAACAGGAAGGCCCTCAATGAGATAGATTGACACAGTGGCTGCAACAATGGGCTCAAGCATAGCAACAATTGTGAGGAAAGGTGCAGGACTAGGCAGTGTTTCATTATGTTGTGCATAGGGTAACTATGAGTGTGAACTGACTGGACAGCATCTAACAACAACAACTAAATGTCATGTTGTGTCCTGGATGGGATCCTGGAACAGAAAAAGAAATTATATAAAAACTAAAGAAATGTGAATATAGTATGGATTTTAGTTGATGATAATGTAATGATATTGGTTCATTAATTTTACTAAATATTCCAAATTAATGTAAGATGTTAAGAGTGGGAAAACTGGATACTGGATATATGAAATTTTCTGTAATATATTGTCAGTTTTTTTTTTGTAAATCTAAAACTGTTCTAAAATAAAATATTTGTTATGAGAAAAGAGGTGTTAGAGCAATTTCACCATCACAAAAAGACTTATATCTTAAACTGGAAATTTGAATACAGAAAGATTTTAATGCTTTTGGTAAGTTATATTGGAAGCTTGTGGCATATGGTTTGTGGAGTCAGCCTTATTTCTCTTTAAAATACTGATGTAATTTTCCGATCTCCAGTCTTTTAGTACCTCTTTTGTCCTGACATGAATGTGAAAGATCAATGACAGTTATCGCATTTACAGACTCTCTTGAGACCCTAAGGTGCAATTAGGATGGGTCAGAAGGTTCGAGCTCATGTAAAGCAAACATGTATACTTACACTCTTTTTACCCATCATGCACTCAACTTACTTCATAATCAGTGAGGTCCACTCTGCACTTTCAGTCTAATATTTTTCTTGACTGAGAAAAAAGGAGCAAAATAAGAGTCTAGGTGTTTTGTTACATGGAAACTATCCTAAAGTTTTTTTTTTCCTTTTTTTCTCTAAACATACATAGGAGAAATGTCTGCATGTGTATGGATGTATGTATATGTCCATGTGCATATGCATACATATTTTTCTGAAGCATTAATTTATCTTGGAAATAAATTATCTGACATTTAAAAAATGTTAAGTGTGTATTTACTATTGCGTATCCACTATTTAGATAGAACTTTTAAAGAATTTCATCTGCTTAGAAAAATCCCACTATATCATCATAATCGTTATCATCATAATATTCTTCATTAAAATTCTTTGAGGTCATTTCTATAGCGGAGTGTCAAAGAGTAAGATTCTCTGTAAAATTTAAGCACAGAGATTTTATTGAAAGAATACAATTCAAGTTGGGAGACACACAGCCCACAAAAGTGGAACCAGTGTTCCAATGAAGGAGAGATAGGGAAGGTTTTAAGTACATGCATGCATTTGAGGAACTAACAGTGAATTCTTCTGATTGGCTATATGTTAAACATTTACTGGAAATTGTATAATAAAGTCTTCTAATTGGTTATATGATAATCACTTACAGTAAAAACTATAAACTGTATAATCACGGTAAAGACTATGCATATGTTATTAGTTACAGTAAAGAATATTAATATGCTAAGTAGTTTTTTTTTTAAGTAGTTGCAGAAAAAAAATTATTCACCACAACTGTTTTAATATGTATTATTCTTACCTCTGATTGGTCCTTTCTTAAGCTAGGCTGGCGGTTACACTTTTAAACATAAATTTTTTGTAACACAGCTTATCATGTGATTTCTGAGAACCGTGAACAACAAAATGGGGTCTGGCTTATACTTTGTACAAAATTCTTACTTATGCCAAACACCTATATTTTAAAGTACTTACACATTCTTTACTTTTGATCAAGGATTTCCATGAATATCCTCTGATCATTAATTCTTAAAAGGATGGTTGTTCATTATTCAATAGTGGTTTCACCTTGCTCTATTGGAGTCTCATCTTCAGGGTAAGCACGTCTCATGTCACACAGAAAGGAGTAACTCCTTTTCTTCAAGGATTTGGCTTTGATTGGATGACTACTCAGTTTGGTGACACTTTAAGACCCCAGACACTACTTTTTAGTAACCAGGCACCACCAGTCTTTTTACTATGCTATTTTCTTTATATTTAGGGAACTGTAGAGGGCAAGGCTGAATTAATAGGAATAACTGGTAGAAGAGGGTATGTTAGCCAAGGTGAAGTTTGAATCATTCTTTAAGGAATTGCTGTTTCTTCAAAATACATGATTTTTTGTATAAGTGGCTTTGAGGGGCAGGTACAGGCATTCGATAAGCATTTCATAAAGCATTTAATTAGTCCTATGACAACAATTATACTGATGATGAGAATTAATCCAGTTTGTAAAACTGAGCATAACCAGGAATCAATTCTGCTGGGTAATAGCCAAATGAAAATGTCCCCAAAAGGTAAGCTATGCATAGGGGGAATTGAATGCAACCAAGTGGTTATTATGCAGACCTTTCTAATACTTTGTTCTACTTTTCCTGAGTTGTTTACCCAGGTACAACAAGAGGTATGGGATGATGGGCCTAAATTTTGATCGCAGCAATCTCAGAGGGGAACAAAAAGGTTTCTAAGAGATCTGCTACTAAGGGGCCATTTTTTATTTGAGTTCTGGAAGAGGACAAGAACCCCCTCTGTTTTCATAACATACCGAAATCATGAACTACCTCAAATCCATACAAGTCCACAAAAACCACCCAGAATACAGTTTTCAAGCATGTGTAAGTGCAATTAGTTCAGCTTGTCGAGTGGAAATGACTTCAGGAAAGATGTCACTTTCAAGGATCTCAGTGGATGTGGTCACAGCATATCCTCCCTGGTAATGAGATCTGGTAGGTTCAGGCATTAAATATGACTCATCAACAAATAAAACTAAATCAGAGTTTGATAATGGGGTTACTTGTAAATCTCGTCTAGGAGATAAAGCTGTTCAGTAAGATTAAAGCAATCGTGGGGTGGATGGTCATCATATTAGGTAGGGGTAACAATATAGCTGGATTCAGAGAGGTTACAATATGTAACCAAAGATTAGAAACTTCCAAAAGGAGAGCTTCCTAAGAAATTATTCTGCTGCCTGACAGATGTTGAGTTAATATTGAATTTGGAATGGATGGCACTGGGGACTGGGGAACACAGCATGAGCAGCATAAATGCCAAGAATATTCCCTAAAATTATATCTGCTGTGACCTCGTCTAGTCTAAGCAATTCCAGAGAATGCTCTAATGCAAGAGGGGTGGGTAACCTCTAGCAACAGGGTCTAATTTAATGTTATAATAATCAGTATGTCTCTGTTGTCCTCCACATTTTTGAGTAAGAACTCCTCAAGCATTCCCAGTAGTCTCATGGACAAAAAGTGAGAAGTCGATGTTATAGTTTTGAATTCCTAAAGCAGAGGTATTAATTAATGCTTTTTTTAGTTGTGTGATGACCTCCTGGCTATCTTAAGAAAGTTGAAAATGTTCAGATCCTGATTTTTCAAAATATTCCTAATGACGTTGAGAAATTAGAGAAAACTTTGGTATCCAGGCTCTGCAATGGTCACAAATCCTTGGAACCCTCTCAACTGTTTCTTTGTAGGGGGGGAAATAAAAGCTAAGATATTTTCCTTTCTTTTGGGGTCTATAGTAATTCCTTTTGCTTATATATATAAATTTGAAGTATTTAACAGAAGGTTGGGTCAATGGTAATTTTTCCTTGGAGGCTTTGTGCCCTTCCATGGCCAAATGTTGTAAGAAAAGAATATTGTCTGGAAGACATGCCTGTTGAGAGTTTGAACAGCCCAGTAAATTACTGACATGTTGTAATAAGGTAGACCTTTGAGTAAACTATACAGGCTACAAATCAGCATGTAAATCTGGGAAAAATAGATGGGGACTTGGTAAACCTCTGAAGTATTATGGTCCAGGTGAATTATTGGTTCCCCCAAGTGAAAGCCAATAAGTATTGGTAGTCTGGATGAACTACAATACTAAGGAAAGCAGTGCAAAAATTGACCACTGTAAATTGACTTGTTTCAGGGGGTACATTAGAAAGAAGGAAGCAGGGATTGAGGACTACAGGAAACCTAGGAATCACTATATGATTAAAGACATGTAAGTCCTGTACAAATCTCCTACCATTATGCCTTCATTTATTATTTTTTTTAAAACAGGGAAAACTGGACTAGTGCAATGAATGATTAAGCCTTCAGTTAGAAAGTCTTTAATTATAGCAACAAGTTCTTCCTTAGTTTCTTCTTTTAAAGGGTATTGTGTAATTTTAGGTAGATATTTAGAGGTATCTATTTGAATTTCAATTGGTTCTGCTGATAGAATCTGACACGTTGGTGGACACAGTGGCCCATAAATACTCAGGTAGAGATGAAAGGCATTCTGTAAAGGCAGGTAAGGCAGGAGAATGGCTTTCTTGCAGAGACAAGCTGAGTGCTAAAAATTAGCAATAGGTTTATTTATTTAAATTATGCTCTATCACAGACTTTATCTTTTGATTGGTCTCAGGTAAATCTAATAGCATGTATTCTGTGTCTGAGAATTTCATCTGACAATTCCATTTGGATAACAAATCTCTTCCTAGCAAGTTTACTGCAGTATCTAAACTAAGTTAAAATGGGTGTGTACCTCTGATAGGACCTAAAGAGATTGAAAAAGGTTGAGAATAAGTGAAAGTTTGTTCTCGATTAGTAACCCCCACTATTAAAAATATTTTATTACTCCAAGGCAAGGACATGTGAAAGCTTGGAGAGTTTATAGCAGATATGGTAACACTTGTATCAATTAAAAATTTACAGGGAGCCAACATGGCCGTATAGACAGAAGCACTGTGCTGTCGCTTCACAGCAAAGACATGAAAAACTAAGTAAAACAAGACAAACATCAATACTGGAACCTATGTGTCAAAAGAAGAGATAAAGAACCCAGCCAAGCACCGAATGGAATAAGAAACTGACGGAGAACAGAAAGGGTGGAGAAATATGAGTGGAGGTATCCTATCAGCTAACAGAGCATGGATTTGCCATTTTGGACCCCTATCAGAGACTGGCGGACAGGGAGTATGGGGAAGCAAATTCACGGAGCTTCCAGCAGGAAACAGAACATCTGGTAACCAGCAATATATGCTTTCCCACCTTCCATTCTTCTCCCCCCTTCTCAGCCTATGCCACTTCAAAGCTGGAAGTGGTCACTCAGACAGCTGAGAGGTACAGGCTCCATGCTGCTTGGATTTGCCCCACCCACATCAATGAGCGGCAAACAGGGAGTATGAGAAAGCAGCTTCACAAAACTCCTAGCAGAAGATAGAAGTCCCAGTAACCAGTGATATATGCTTTCCCACTGTCCATCCTTCTCTCCCCTGCTCAGCCTCTGCTACTTCCTAGCTGGCTGCGGTTGCTCAGCCAGGCGGAAAATCATAGCTCCATCATAACTCCATGATTAGCCCTGCCCACATTGGAGATCAGCAGACAGGGAGTGAAGGGAAGCTGTTTCACAAAGTTCCCAGCAGGTAACAGGGCACCCACTGGAACTGCCCTGCTGTACCATAGCTGTGTGACTGGCCCTGCCCATTGGAAAAGGAGTTGAAATGTATTATGCCCACAGACAAATAAACAACAAAGGATGCACTGCCTGCCTGCTCAGACATAATGAAATAAAACAAAGAAAAGACAAAACAAACAAGTCTACAATCAATAAACAACAACAAAAAAATGACTACTGAATGTCCCGAAGACAGTAGACAATAGCAAAACATATGAAAAAAAATAGAACAGGATGGTTCCAGTAAGCATCCAAAATAAAACACCAGATGGCTTTCTAGTAGAAGAAAAAGCACAAGAACTACCTCTGATATTCAGAGCTATCTAAGAGTTGAAGCAAAAAGGAGAAACAATGAGGAAAAAATAGACAAATTCATGAAATAGGCAGACAAATTCATGGAAAATACAGACAAAAATGGAAGAATTCAGGAAAATAATACAGAAAAAATGCCAAAATAAATTCACAACTAGAAATCATACAAAAACAACAATAAGACATCCAAAAGGTAAATAACAAGATTTCAAAAATGGACTGTGTCATAGAAGGGCTGAGGAGCAGGTTTGAAAAGATGGAAGACAGGATCAGTGAAATTGAAGACAAACATTGGCTACAACTATGAAGAAAAATCAAAAAAGAACTAAGAAAAATGAAGAAAACTTGAAAATCGTGTACGATACAATCAAAACCAAAAATTTGTGAATGATAGGATTTCCAGAAAAGGGAGAGAAAACAGAAAACACATAGAGGATCATTGAAGAACTGCTGACAGAAATCTTCCCTAATATCATGAAAGATGAAAAGCTGACCATCCAAGAAGCTCAACGAAACCCATATAGGGTGGGCACTAAAAGAAAATCACTGAGACATATCATAATCACACTCCCTAAAAACAAAGACAAAGAAAGAATGCTGAGAGCAGCTTGAGAAAAAGAAAAAGTCACATACAAAGGAGAAACAATAAGACGAAACTTTGATTATTCAGCAGAAACCACTCAGGCAAGAAGGCATTGGGATGACATACATAAAACCTTGAAAGAAAAAAAAATTGCCAACCAAATATAATATACCCTGCAAAACTCTTGTTCGAATATGATGGTGAAATTAGGACATTTCCAGATAAACAGAAATTAAGGGAATATGTAAAAACCAAACCAAATTTATAAGAATTTTTAAAGAGATTCCTTCAGTTTGAGAACAAACAACATCAGACCACGGCCTGAATCTAGGACACAGATTGCACCAGCTGGATAACAACCAAGGAAATGAACTCCTGAGGACGATCCAAAATCAAAAGAATTGCAACAGAGGTTAATGTGTAAATGAAAACAATATCAGAACAATAAAGGAGAAAATAAATAGTGAAGGTATAAAACTTTCTAATGGAGAAGAAGGCAAGGTGATACCAAGCAATAATAGACTCGTTCAAACCAAGGAAGATAAGGGTAAATTTAAAGGTAACCACAAAAATAGTTAACAAACCTACTCCTCAAAATAAAGAAGAAAATTGAAGTATCAGTAAAATCAAAAACAAAAGAAATGAAAAAAAAAAAATCCACAGATGAAGGAATTTAGCACAGGAAAGTAAGAAAAATTAAGAAAACATCAGCACCACAAAAAAGAAAGCACTATAAAATGACAGCAATAAACTCACACCTATCAATAATTACACTGAATGTAAATGGCCTAAATGCACCAATAAAGAGACACAGAGTGACAGAATGGATTAAAAAAAAAAAAAAGGATCCATCAATACATCATCTACAAGAGACACACCTTAGAAATGAAGATGTAAATTTATTAAAAATCAAAGGATGGAAGAAAATGTATCAACCAAATAGCTATCAAAAAAGAGCAGGAGTGGCAATACTAATCTCAGATAAAATAGACTTTAATATAAAATCCACCATAAAAGACAAAGAAGGGCACTATATTGTGATTAAAGGGACAATTCATCATGAAGACACAACCACAATAAACATCTATGCACTCAATTACAGAGCTCCAAAATATATAAAAAAAACTCTAATGGCCCTGAAAAAAAGAAACTGACAGTTCTACAATAATAGTAGGTGATTTCAACACACCAGTCTTGGTAAAGGACAGAACATCTAGAAAGAAACTCAACAGAGATACAGAAAAGCTAAAGTGCAAAATCAGCCAGCTTGACCTCATTGACATACATAGAACACTCCACCCAACAGCTGCAAAGTGCACATTCTTTTCCAATGCACATGAAACGTTCTCTCAACAAACCCAAACTATTGAGAGAATACAAAGTATCTTCCCTGACCACAACGCATCAAAGTAGAAATTAACAACAGGAAAAGCAGGGAAAAAAATCAATCACATGAGAACTGAATAACACCATGTTTAAAAACCACTGGCAAATAGAAGAAATCAGAGATGGAATTAAAAAATTCTTTGACTCAAACAAGAATGAAAACACACCCTACCAAAAACTTTGGGACACAGCAAGAGCAGTGCTCAGAGTTCAATTTATAGCAATAGATGCACACATCAAAAAGAAGAAAAGGACAAAATCAAAACATTAGCTACAGAATCCGAACAAATAGAAAGAGAACAGAAATTTTTTTTTAAAAACCCCACAGCTCCCAGAATAAAGGAAATAATAAAGATCAGAGCAGAAATAAATGAAACAGAGACTAGAAAAACAATAGAAAGAATCAACACAACAAAAAGTTGTTCTTTGAAAGGATCAACAAAATTGACAAACCACTGCCTTAACTAACAAATAACAGGGGAGGATGCAAATAACCCAAATAAGAAATGAAATGGTGGACAATACAATAAACCCAACTAAAATAAAAAGGATCATAACAGAGTATTATGAAAAACTATACCAAGTTTGAAAACCTAGAGAAAATGGACAAATTTCTAGAAACTCACTGCCTACCCAAACTAACACAAAATGATGTTGAAAATCTGAACAGACCCTTAACAAGAGAAGAGAGTGAAAAGGTAATTAAAAAAAAAAAAAAATTCCCTACAACAACAAAAAGCCCTGGTCCAGATGGCTTCACTGGAGAATTCTACCAAACATTCAGAGGAGAGGTTATACCAGTTCTAGTCAAACTATTTCAGAATATAGAAAAGGATGTGATACTTCAGAATTCATTCTATGAACCCAGCATAACCTGATACCAAAACAAGGCAAAGGCACCACAAAAAAAGAAAATTACAGACAAATATCTCTCATGAATATAGATGCAAAAATTCTCAACAAAATTCTAGCCAATAGAATTCAACATCATGTCAAAAAAATAATATACCATGATCAAGTAGAATTCCTACCAGGAATGCAAGGATGGCTGAACATTAGAAAATCAGTCACCATAATCCGCCACATAAATAAAAGGAAAGAAGACAAATGATCCAATATTAAAAAAAATGGGCAAATGAAATGAACAGACACTTCACGCAATAAGACACTCAAGCGGCCAACAGACACATGAGGAAATGCTCACAATCACTAGCTATTAGTGAAATGCAAGTCAAAACCACAATGAGATACCATCTCACCCCAGCATTACTGGCACGAACCAATAAAAAAGAAAATAAAAAATGTTAGAGAGACTATGGGGAGACTGGAACTCTTATGCACTGCTGATGGGAGTGCAAAATGATACAACAATTTTTGAAAAAGTTATGGCACTTCCTTAGGAAGCTAGAAATAGAAGTACATATGATCCAGCAATTCCACTCCTAGGAATATATCTTAGAGAAATAAGAGTTGTCACATGAATAGACATATGCATACCCATGTTCATTGTAGCATTATTCACAATAGCAAAAAGATGGAAACAATCTAGATACCCATCAAAAGACGAATGAGTAGACAAACTATGGTACATACACACAATGAAATATTAGACAACAATAAAGTACAATGATGAATCTGTAAAACATCTCATAACATGGATGAATCTGGAGGGCATTATGCTGAGTGAAATAAGTCAGTCACAAAAGGACAAATGTTGCGTGAGACCACTACTGTAAAAACTTATGAAAAGATTTACGTAAAAAAAGAAACAATCATTGATGGTTACGAGAAGGGGAGGAGTGGTAATGGAAAAACGCTAAATGCACAATAGATAAGTGGCAACTTTGGTGAAGGGTAAGACTGGAGAAGCCAGCACAACTTGTACAAGACAAGGTCATGCAAGCTCCACAGATACATCCAAACTCCCTGAAGGATGGCATTGCTGGACTGAGGGCTGTGGGGACCATGGTCTTGGGGAAAATCTAGATAAATTGGCATAACATAGTTCATAAAAAATACTCCACATGCTACTTTGGTGAGTAGTGACTGGGGTCTTAAAAGCCTGTGAGCAGCCATCTAGAATACTCCACTCGTCTTGCCCCTTTGGGTGCAAGGAAGAATGAAGACAACTAAAGATATAAGGGAAAGATTAGTCCAAAGAACTAATGGACTACAACTACCATGGTCTCCAACAGACTGTGTCCAGTACAACTAGATGGTGCCCAGCTACCACCACTGACTGCTCTGTCAGGAATCGCAATAGAGAGTCCCAGAGAGAGCTGGACAAAAAGTAGCACAAAATTTTAACTCACAAAAGAAAAGACCAGACTTAATGGCCTGACAGAGAATGGAGAGTCCCTGAGAGTATGGCCCCTGGATACACTTTTAGCTCAGTAATTATGTCACTTCTGAGGTTTACCCTTCAGCCAAAGATTAGAGAAGCCCATAAAACAAAACAAGACTGAAGGAGCACACCTGCTCAGGGACAAGGACTTGAAGGAAGGATGGGACAGGAAAGTTGGTAATAAGGAGAGTACTGGCCTGTCTTCAGGTTGTTAACCAATGTCATAAAACAATATGTGTACTAGCTGTTTAATGAGAAGCTAGATTGTTCTGTAAACCTTCATCTAAAGTACAATAAAAAAAAGAAAAAATTACAGGATTATCCATTTACTTAGGTAGAATTTTGCAAGACAATAACTTATTCTTTGCAAATACATTTTTTCAACAACATAAAAAGCAACTGCACACAGGGACCTCAACGGATGGAAAACACAAGACTCAAATCAATGAAAACTGTGGAAAGATATAATGGAAAGGTTCAATATCACCAATCAGAATAAGGCTGCACCAACTGCAGAACCGACCACCAATTGCTCATATGCAAGTTCAATCTGAATCTGAAGAAAATTAAAACACATCCCTCAGAGCCAAAGCACACCCTTGAGTATATCCCATCTGAATTTAGAGACCATCTCAAGAATAGATTTGAGGCATTGAAAGCTAATGACTGAACAGCAGATGAGTTGTGGGTTGACATCAAGAACATTATCCGTGAAGAAAGCAAAAGGTCATTAAAAAGACAGGAAAGAAAGAAAAGACCAAAACAGATGTCAGAAGAGACTCTGAAACTTGCTCTTGAAGGTAAAGTAGCTAAAGTGAATGAAAGAAATTATGAAGTACAAGAGATGAACAGAAGATTTCAAGGGGTGGCTCAAGAAAACAAAGTATTATAACGAAATGTGCAAAGAACTAGGGTTAGAAAACCCAAGAAAAACACGCTCTGCATTTCTCAAGCTGAAAGAACTGAAGAAAAACTTCAAGGCTCGAGTTGCAATTTTGAAGGTTTCTATGAGCAAACAAGGTAATACTGTGTGGTTTAAAGTCAGGAAAGCTGTGCGTCAGGGTAGTATCCTTTCACCATATGTATTCAATCTATATGCTGAGCAAACTATTAAAACATGCAGGAAGCATCAAAAGAAGATGAAAGGAATACACAGTCACCTTACCAAAAATAACTAGTAAATGTTCAACCATTTCAGGAAGTAGCATATGATCAAGAACTGATAATATTGAAGGAAGAAAGCCAAATTGCACTGAAAGCGTTGGCAAACAAGTCTTCTGGGATTGACGGAAATACAATTGAGATGTTTCAACAAACAGATTCAACACTAGAAGTGCCCACTCTTCTATCCCAAGAAATTTGGAAGACAGCTACCCGACAAACCAACTAAAGGGATCCATATTTGTGCCTACTCCAAAGAAAGGTGATCCAACAGAAGGAGGAAATCATCAAATAATATCATTAATATCACACACGAGTAAAACTTTGCTAAAGATAATTCAAACAGCAGTTGCAGCAGTATATCAACAAGGTAATTCTAGAAATTCAAGGCAGATTCTAAAGAGGACGGGAAACAAAGGATATCACTGCTGATGTCAGATGGAACTTGGCTGAAAGCAGAGAATACCAGAATGATGTTTACCTGTGTTTTATTGACTATGCAAAGGCATCAGACTGTGAGGATCATAACAAATTATGAATAAAATTGAAAAGAATAGGAAACTGAATTGTGCTTATGCAAAACATGTTCATAGACCGAGAGAGTAATTCAAATAGAATAAGGGGACCCTGCATGGTCTAAAATCAGGAAAGGTGGGGGCCAAGATAGCTGACTAGGTAGAAGCTACCTCTGATCCCTCTTGCAACAAAGACTCCGAAAAACAAGTGAATTGATCACATACATGACAATCTACAAACCCTCACCATCAAACAAAGATCAAAAGAGTTGACCTGAGTGACAGAGACTCAGCCAGCACAAGCAGCCTGCACACTCACGCGGCTAACGAGAGAATGAACAATCGTGGGGAAGCAGCGACTATTTTTGGAGCCTGGAGCCAGCGTCCCAGTCAGAAAACCTTGGTGCCGGGCTTTGGAGTGGGTGCAGGGGAGCTGAGCACAGCATCCTGAGACGGAGCAAACACTGGACGTGGCCCTAGCCCCCAGAAGTGACCTCGGGGGAAACCCAGCCAGTGCACACAGGCAGCACAGTGACGAGGCTGACAGGAGGAGAGTCACCGGGAGGCAGCGACTGGTTTTGGAGCCTGGAGTGCGGCGTCCGAGCCAGGGAAACGTGGCACTGGGCTTTGTACTGGGAGCAGAGGAACTGACCACAGCTTCTGAGGCAGCACAAGCACAGGTTGTGGGCCTGACCCTCGGGGGCAATCTCGACCTAGCCAACGCACACAGGCTACATGCCCCTTGGGAATCTCAGATAAAATAGTCATCACCAAGCAAGATAAGTAACTTTGTCTATATTCCTGTGTGCTACTCTCTCCTATCTATCTGATCGCTCCCCTCCCCTTCCCAGGTGGCTTCTTTACCATTGGAATTTCCTGGGCCAGAGAGTGAAGTGCTCTGTGGATTTTTTATTTGTTTGTTTTTGGGTTTTTTTTTGTTTGTTTGTTTTGTCTTTTCCTAACCCATTCTCCTGGCCTGAAAGAAGCAGCTACAAAAAACCCAAGGACCAAAAATCCTTCCTTGACTTCCCAAAATTAGACTAAAAATACAGAACCAGCTCCAGCCAAGCATATGAGATCCACAGTCTTGGGCTTTCATCCCTACAGGGAACAAGGTGACTATTATAAGGCAAAGGCAATTCTGATAGTGATCTGACTGTAATTGTTTTAGCAGATTACTGGAAAGACAAGTTTCTGAGGTCTGATATCTCTACCTATTAAACAGAGCCCTTACTGACCCACAACAGGGAACTGAGGGCTAAAGCTCCACCCAAACCACCTAGCCTCCTGCCATAGGGATCTGAGGATAGTGACACCTACAAATCTGTAGAGGTACCTGCATTGGGTGCCTAAGGTACAGCTGCAAAGCCCACCCACCAAAGTACTTTAGGAATAGAGACACACATACCTCACTGGCACTTGGGGGAAGCCAGTCAGCATCCTGCCCCCCCGGAGTGTGACACCCTGCTGCTACTAGAATCTGGTGCACACAACTATCACCACTACTCCTCTAAGTGAAGAGGTGACAGTCTATATCACACACTTGGTGACCCAAAATCAGATTCTACTCAAGAATAGTGAATGGACTCTTAGGCTTATGTATCGGGTAACAGCCCAAACCAGCTGCTGATAGGACATAAGCGATTCAAAGGCTACAACAATCAAGACAGTGCAATCTAGTAGCCCATCTACGTATATTGAAAGAAAACAAAACAAGACTCAGTGAGCAAATATAAAATAAATCATTACAATATCTTATAGATGGCTCGGAGACAGCAGTCGATATCAAACCACATAAAGAAGCAGACCATGATTGCTTCTACAACTCCCCAAACTAAAGAATCGAAATCTTTCCCAAATGAAGACACAATCCTGGAATTGCCAGATGCAAAATATAAAAAAACTAATTTACAGGATGCTTCAAGACATCAGGGATGACCTCAGAAATGAAATAAGGCAATCTACAGAAAAAGCCAAAGACACACTGATAAAGCAGTTGAAGAACTCAAAAAGATTATTCAAGAACATAGTGGAAAAATGAATAAGCTGCAAGAATCCATAGAGAGACAGCATTCAGAAATCCAAAAGATTAACAGTAAAATTACAGAATTAGACAACTCAGTAGGAAGTCAGAGGAGCAGAATCAAACAATTGGAATGGAGAGTGGGGGAGCAGGAGGATAAGGCAATTGACACCAATATAGTTGAAGAAAAATCAGATAAAAGAATTAAAAAAAATGAAGAAACCCTAGGAATCATGTGGGACTCTATCAAGAAGAATAACTTGCATGTGATTGGAGTTCCAGAACAGGGAGGGAGAACAGAAAATACAGAGAGAATAGGTGAAGATCTGTTGGCAGAAAACGTTCCTGATATCATGAAAAATGAAAGGATATCTATCCAAGATGCTCATCGAACCCCATATAAGATTGATCCAAAAAGAAAATCACCAAGACATATTATCATCAAACTTGCGAAAACCAAAGATAAAGAGAAAATTTTAAAATCAGCCAGGGATAAAAGAAAGGTCTCCTACAAAGGAAAATCAATAAGAATAAATTCAGACTACTCAGCAGAAACCATGCAGTCAAGAAGATAATGGGATGGCATATATAGAGCACTGAAGGAGAAAAACTGCCAGCCAAGGATCATATATCCAGGAAAACTCTCTGTCAAATATGAAGGTGAAATTAAAACACTTACAGATAAACACAAGCTTAGAGAATTTGCAAAAACCAAGCCAAAGCTACAAGAAATACTAAAGGAAATTGTTTGGTCAGAAAATCAATAATATCAGATACCAACACAACACAAGCTCACAGAACAGAACATCCTGATATCAACTCAATTAGGGAAATCACAAAAACGAATTAAGATTAATTTAAAAAATAAAAAAATACTCAAAACAGGGAATCATTGAAGTCATTATGTAAAAGATCACAATAATCAAAAAGAGGGACTAAATACAGGTGGCATAGAACTGCCGTATGGACAGGAAAACAAGGCGATACAGGACAATACAAGTTAGGTTTTTACTTAGAAAAATAGGGGTAAATATTAAGGTAACCACATACAGGTCTACATATTCCATAACTCAAAATAAAAACCAAGAAAAACATAATGACTCACCGAACATAGAGTCAAATACTAAGAAAATGAGGAACACACAATTTACAAAGAAAAACATCTCAGCACAAAAAAGTAAGTGGAAAAATGATATTGTCAACAACACACAGAAAAAGACATCAAAATGACAAGACTAAACACATACCTGTCTATAATTATGCTGAATGTAACTGGACTAAATGCACAAATAAAGAGACAGAGAGTCTCAGACTGGTTAAAGAAACATGATCCATCTATATGCTGCCTACAAGAGACACACCTTAGACTTAGAGACACAAACACACTAAAACTCAAAGGATGGAAAAAAAATATATCAAGCAAACAACAATCAAAAAAGAGCAGGAATGGCAATATTAATTTCTGACAAAATAGACTTTAAAGTTAAATCCACCACAAAGGATAAAGAAGGACACTACATAATGATTAAAGGGACAATTGACCAGGAAGATATAATTACATTAAATATTTATGCACCCAGTGACAGGGCTGCAAGATACATAAAACAAACTTTAACAGAACTGAAAAGTGAGATAGACACCTCCACAATTATAGTAGGAGACTTCAACACGCCACTTTCGGAGAAGGATAGGACTTCCAGTAAGAAGCTCAATAGAGACACGGAAGACCTAATTGCTACAATCGACCAACTTGACTTCATAGACTTATACAGAACACTCTACTCAACAGCTGCAAAGTATTCTTTTTTTTTTCTAGTACATATGGAACATTCCCTAGAATAGATCACATATTAGGTCATAAAACAAACCTTTGCAGAATCCAAAACACTGAAATATTACAAAGCATCTTCTCAGACCACAAGGCCATAAAAGTGGAAATCAATTACAGAAAAATCAGGGAAAAGAAATCATATACTTGGAAACTGAACAATACCCTGCTGAAAAAAGACTAGGTTATAGAAGACATTAAGGAGGGAATAAAGAAATTCATAGAATGCAATGAGAATGAAAACACTTCCTATCAAAACCTCTGGGACACAGCAAAAGCAGTGCTCAGAGGTCAATTTATATCGATAAATGCACACATACATAAAGAAGAAAGAGCCAAAATCAGAGAACTGTCCCTACAACTTGGACAAATAGAAAGTGAGCAACAAAAGAATCCATCAGGTACCAGAAGAAAACAAATAATAAAAATTAGGGCTGAACTAAATGAATTAGAGAATAGTAAAACAATTGAAAGAATTAACAAAGCCAAAAGCTACTTATTTGAAAAAATTAACAAAATTG
This sequence comes from Loxodonta africana, assembly GCF_030014295.1. Classification (NCBI taxonomy): domain Eukaryota; kingdom Metazoa; phylum Chordata; class Mammalia; order Proboscidea; family Elephantidae; genus Loxodonta; species Loxodonta africana. The sequence goes on along the minus strand of NC_087347.1, from coordinate 131,184,089 downwards.
ATAAACCATTTTCCAGACTGACTGAAGAAATACAGGAAAGGAAACAAATAAGCCAAATAAGAAACAAGATGGGCCATATCACAACAGACCCAACAGAAATTAAAAGAATCATATCAGATTATTACGAAAAATTGTACTCTAACAAATTTGCAAACCTAGAAGAAATGGATGAATTCCTAGAAAAACACTACCTACTTAAACTAACACAATCAGAAGTAGAACAACTAAATAGACCTATAACAAAAAAAGAGATTGAAAAGGTAATAAAAAAACTCCCAACAAAAAAAAGCGCAGGCCCGGACGGCTTTACTGCAGAGTTGTACCAGACTTTCAGAGAAGAGTTAACACCACTACTACTAAAGGTATTCCAAAGCATAGAAAATGATGGAATACTACCTAACTCATTCTATGAAGCCACCATATCCCTGATACCAAAACCAGGTAAAGACACCACAAAAAAAGAAAATTACATACCTATATCTCTCATGAACATAGACGCAAAAATCCTCAACAAAATTCTAGCCAATAGAATTCAACAACATATCAAAAAAATAATCCACCACGATCAAGTGGGATTTATACCAGGTATGCAAGGCTGGTTTAATATTAGAAAAACCATTAATGTAATCCACCATATAAATAAAACAAAAGACAAAAACCACATGATCTTATCAATTGATGCAGAAAAAGCATTTGACAAAGTCCAACACCCATTCATGATAAAAACTCTCAGCAAAATAGGAATTGAAGGAAAATTCCTCAACATAATAAAAGGCATCTATACAAAGCCAACAGCCAACATCATTCTAAATGGAGAGAGCCTGAAAGCATTTCCCTGGAGAACGGGAACCAGACAAGGATGCCCTTTATCACTGCTCTTATTCAACATTGTGCTAGAGGTCCTAGCCAGAACAATTAGGCTAGACAAAGAAATAAAGGGCATCTGGATTGGCAAGGAAGAAGTAAAATGATCTCTGTTTGCAGATGACATGATCTTATACACAGAAAACCCTAAGGAATCCTCCAGAAAACTACTGAAACTAATAGAAGAGTTTGGCAGAGTCTCAGGTTATAAGATAAACATACAAAAATCACTTGGATTCCTCTACATGAACAAAAAGAACATTGAAGAGGAAATAACCAAATCAATACCATTCACAGTAGCCTCCAAGAAGATAAAATACTTAGGAATAAATCTTACCAAAGATGTAAAAGACCTTTACAAAGAAAACTACAAAGTACTACCGCAAGAAACTAAAAAGGAACTACGTAAGTGGAAAACATACCTTGCTCATGGATAGGAAGACTTAACATAGTAAAAATGTCTATTCTACCAAAAGTCATCTATACATACAATGCACTTCCGATCCAAATTCCAATGACATTTTTTAATGTGATGGAGAAACAAATCACCAACTTCATATGGAAGGGAAAGAAGCCTTGGATAAGTAAAGCATTACTGAAAAAGAAGAGGAACGTGGGAGGCCTCACTCTACCTGATTTTAGAACCTATTATACAGCCACAGTAATCAAAACAGCCTGGTACTGGTACAAGAACAGGCACATAGACCAATGGAACAGAATTGAGAACCCAGATATAAATCCATCCACATATGAGCAGCTGATATTTGACAATTGACTTAGTCAATTGGTGCTGGCATAACTGGATATCCATATGCAAAAAAATGAAACAGGACCCATACCTCACACCATGCACGAAAACTAACTCCAAGTGGATCAAAGACCTAAACATAAAGACTAAAACGATAAAGATCATGGAAGAAAAAATAGGGACAATGTTAGGAGCCCTAATACAAGGCATAAACAGAATACAAAACGTTACTAAAAATGACGAAGAGAAACCAGGTAAGTGGGAGCTCCTAAAAATCAAACACCTATGCTCATCGAAAGACTTTACCAAAAGAGTAAAAAGACCACCTACAGACTGGGAAAGAATTTTCAGCTATGACATCTCCGACCAGTGCCTGATCTCTAAAATCTACATGATTCTGTCAAAACTCAACCACAAAAAGACAAACAACCCAATCAAAAAGAGGGCAAAGGATATGAACACACACTTCACTAAAGAAGATATTCAGACAGCTAACAGGTACATGAGAAAACGCTCTCGATCATTAGCCATTAGAGAAATGCAAATTAAAACTACAATGAGATTCCATCTCACTCCAGCAAGGCTGCCATTAATCCAAAAACACAAAATAATAAATGTGAGAGAGGCCGCGGAGAGATTGGAACTCTTATACACTGTTGGTGGGAATGTAAAATGGTACAACCACTTTGGAAATCTGTCTGGCGTTTTCTTAAAAAGTTAGAAATAGAACTACCATACAACCCAGAAATCCCACTCCTCGGAATATACTCTAGAGAAATAATAGCCTTTACACGAACAGGTATATGCACACCCATGTTTATTGCAGCTCTGTTTACAATAGCAAAAATCTGGAAGGAACCAAGGTGTCCATCAACGGATAAATGGTTAAATAAATTATGGTATATTCACACAATGGAATACTATGCATCGATAAAGAACAGTGATGAATCTGTGGAACATTTCATAACATGGAGGAACCTGGAAGGCATTATGCTGAGTGAAACTAGTCAGATGCAAAGGACAAATATTGTATAACACCACTATTATAAGATCTTGAGAAATGGTATCAACTGAGACAAACACATTCTTTTGTGGTTATGAGAGGGGGGAGGGAGGGAGAGTGGGAGAGGGTTATTTACTGATTAATTAGTAGATAAGAATTACTTTAGGTGAAGGGAAGGACAATACTCAATACACGGAAGGTCAGCTCAACTGGACTGGACCAAAAGCAAAGAAGTTTCTGGGATAAACTGAATGCTTCGAAGGTCAGTGGAGCAAGGGTGGGGGTTTGGGGACTATGGCTTAAGGAGACTTCTAAGTCAATTGGCAAAATAAATTCTATCAAGAAAACATTCTGCATCCCACTTTGAAGTGTGGCATCTGGGGTCTTAAATCCTAACAAGCAGCCATCTAAGATGCATCAATTGGTCTCAACCCACCTGGATCAAAGGAGAAAGAAGAACACGAAAGTCACACGATAACTATAAGCCCAAGAGACAGAAAGGGCACATGAACCAGAGACTTACATCATCCTGAGACCAGAAGAACTAGATGGTGCCTGGCCACAACCAATGATTGCCTTGACAGGGAGCACAACAGAGAACCCCTGAGGGAGCAGGAGATCAGTGGGATGCAGACCCCAAATTCTCATAAAAAGACCAGACTTAATGGTCTGACTGAGACTAGAGGAATCCTGGCGGTGATGGTCCCCAAATCTTCTGTTGGCCCAGGACAGGAATCATTCCCGAAGACTACTCATCAGACATGGAAGGGACTGTACAATGGGTTGGAGAGAGATGCTGATGAAGAGTGAGCTACTTGTATCAGGTGGACACTTGAGACTGTGTTGTCATCTCCTGTCTGGAGAGGAGATAGGAGGGTAGAGAGGGTTAGAAACTGGCAAAACGATCATGAAAGGAGAGAGTGGAAGGAGGGAGTAGGCTGACTCATTAGGAGGAGAGTAAATGGGAGTATGTAGTAAGGTGTAAAAAAAGTGTATATAAGCTTACACGTGACAGACTGACTTGATTTATAAACTTTCACTTAAAGCACAATAAAAACTATTTTTAAAAAATCAGGAAAGGTCCATATCAGTGCTGTATCCTTTCACCATACTTATTCAATCTGTTTTGAGCAAATAATTTTAGAAGCTGGAGTATATGAAGAAGAATGTGGCATCAGGATTGGAGGAAGACTCAACAACCTTCCATATTCAGTGACGCAAACTTGCGTGCTGAAAGTGAAGAGGACTTGAAGTACTTACTGATGAAGATCAAAGACTTCAGTATGAATTAAACCTCAACCTAAAACAAAAATCCTCATGACTGGACCAGTGAGCAACATCATGAAAAACAGAGGGATTATTGAAATTTTCAAGGATTTCATTTTACTTGGATCCACAATCAACATCCATGGAAGCAGCACTTGAGAAATTAAATGACGTATTGCATTGGGCAAATCTACTGCAAAAAACGTCTTTAATGTGTCAAAAGTCAAAGATGTCAGTTTAAGGACTAAGGTGTGCCTGACCTAAGCCATGGAGTTTTCAGTCATCTGATATGCATGTGAAAGCCACAAAGTGAATAAAGAAGACCAAAAAAGAATTGATTATTTTAAATTATGTTGTTGGCAAAGAACACTGAATATACCATGGGCTGCCAGATGAATGAACAAATCTGCTTGGAAGAAGTACAGAGTACTCCTTTTAAGAAGAGGTTAGAGAAACTTTGTCTTGGGTGCTGTAGACATGTTATTAGGAGGGACCAGTCTCTGGGGAAGGACATCATGCTTACTAATATAGAGGGTCAACAAATAAGAGGAAGACCCTTTTTGACAAGATGGATTGACACAGTGGCTTCAAGAATGGGCTCATACATAGCAATGATTTTGAGGATTATGCAGGACATAGCAGTGTTTTGTTATGTTGTACATAGTGTTGCTATGAGACAGAACTGAATCAACAATGCCTCACAACGACTATTTACTTGGATAATAGTTTCTCCTTAGGATTTTAGTGCTGCCATAGGGAAAACTTTTTTGTATTTCCTGTAAGCGCTTCGTGCCAGCTAAGGAGAGGTTTTGGTGCTGGCACACCATTGGACTTAAGTTTAAAACAGTCTTTCTTAAAGTGTCTAGGTTTCTAGCACTAAAAGCAAACTTTCATTCTTGATTCTAAGTTTGTCTTTTGACTTCTCCCCAGAGGATATAAATTTCTTTGGGGTTAGGTTTGTAGTTGCTGGAACTGTAATGACATTAGCCTTCTGTTAGTAGTAGTTTGTTTAGTCTCTATAGTCTGAGCTAATTAATGAGTTAAACCGGTCAATTCAACAATCAGTGCTATTTTCCAATCTAATCAAGGCCTCTTATCTAGGGCTGAAGTTTCAGGATTAACACCTGATATACACTGCATTAAAAGCCCCTGAAACTCCTGTAGTCATTAGGTCTAACCCAGAGTTCAATAAATTTATGATGTAGTCTATTTTGCTATCATAAACAGGTTAATCTTTATTTTGAACACAAGAAAGATTTTTTGTACAATCTACCACAGGAGAAAGAGAGTTGCTAAAGAAATCATGTAAATCTTTTCCTTTTTCCTGAGCTTTCTTAAGTATTGCCTCAGATGTTTGGCTCATATCTAAAACGAGACTTGCTGGAGCATTCTTCCAATCAGCATGTTCTAACTAAATTTGTGCGCCCCCTGAGCTAATTGGTATAAGACAGGTAGCCTATGTTGATAAGCTTCAGAGAGAATTTAAATTCTTCAGCAAATTTGTAAAGATCTGTTCTTAAATATGGAAAATCTTTAACAATACTACATAACTCAGTATGAGTCTAGGGAACAAAGGACACAATAGGGTCTTTAGGTTTTCTCTGGTATTCACTCCTGGTGGTGCAGGGTGAATCTTTAAAGACATTTCAAAAAGAGGTTTTTAGTTCCTCAATAGGTTCTTTGGAAAAAAAGGGAAGTTTAGACAAAGTATTAGTAGTATCACAAATGGCAGGGGAGTATAAAGAGAAACTGTGGCAGGAGGGGTGGAAAGAGGAACTGCCTTGGTAAGAGCAGAGGGAGGAATCACCATTGGAAGGGAAGAAGGACAAACTGCCACTGGAGAGGCAGAAATGGCAGCTGCAGAGATTTAGTATCGTACTTCTTTATTTTGTTTAGTTAATTTGGAGACAGAATCTTGTAATAAAATGATTTTACATCCCTGATAGCTTTTAGAAGCTTCAAAATATCAATTAAAATAAGCATCCCATTGGGACGGTTCCACCTGGGAGGCTTTTTTTTTGTTTTTTCTAATTTACTGCACAGAAAAGGTAACTTAGTAAATTCAAAAGATCCCCAAAGTGTCCACATATCTTCTAGACTTTCTTTGGTGAATTTATTCCATTTAGATAAGTATAAGTAAGCATCTGGGCTGTAGAACTAGGCAGCAGTCTCAGAAGGGAACCTTGCATTATTTCCAGATATGGTATTTCCCATTTTCAGAAAAGATTTGAGTCTGCTCAGAGTTTAGGACTCTCACAGATATAAAGTTTCTAGGACTGTGATTTGTCTAGACTAATCAAGGACACTGATTCACCCAGAGTCACTTAGAATCACCCATTTTCACTGCTGCCATCAGCAAAGGCAAAACTCCTAGGATTGTAATTACACATCTACTGCTACTAAAAAAAAAAAAAAAACTAGTGAAGGTAAATTCTTGCAAGAACAAAATGAAACTAGATCCTTCAATAAAATCTGCAAGAAATCTATGCAAAGAGAGCGAAGTACAATCCAAGAGGATCCCTGGTGTAATGGATTGAATCTTGTCCTCCCAAAATATGTGTCAATTTGGCTAGGCCAAGTGATTCCCAGCATTGTGTGATTATCCACCCTTTTGTCATTGAAGTGATCTTCCTATGTGTTGTAAACCCTACCTCTATGATGTTAACGAGGTGGGATTAGCAGCAGTTATGTTAATGAAGCAGGACTCAATCTACAAGATTAGATTGTGTTTTAAGTCAATCTCTTCTGAGATATAAAAGAGAGAAGTGAACAGAGAGATACGGGGACCTCATACCACTAAGAAACAAGAGCCAGGAGAATAGCGCATCCTTTGGACCTGGGGTCCCTGCACTGAGAACCTCCTTGACTGGGGAAGATTGATGACAAGACCTTCCCCCAGAGCTGAGAAAGAGAGAAAGCCTTCCCCTGGAGCTGGCACCCTGAATTCGGACATCTAGCTTCCTTGATTGTGACAGAATAAATTTATCTTTGTTAAAGCTATCCATTTGTGGTAGTTCTGTTATAGCAGCAGTAGATAACTAAGACACCTGGAGTCTGTGAAGATAAAAAGTGCAAAGTGCTCATGATAGTGTAATCTCTGAGTTCTCAACTCCCTCGGGCCATCTCTTGTAAGGCTCCTTTGGATCCTGCCAACTACACCAAGAAATGTCAAAGAGTAAAACTGGAACCTGTAAAATGTAAGAAAAGAGATTTATTTTATTGAGAAAATATGATTTGAATTGGGAAATGCACAGTCTACAAAAATGAAACCAGCATTCTGACAAGAGAGACTCAAGGAAGAGTTTAAGTACAAACATGTACCTGAGGAACTAACAGTGAATTCTTCTGATTGGCTACATGTTAAACACTTACTGGAAATTTTTTAATAAAGTCTTCTAATTGGCTATATGAGACTCACAGTAAAAAGAAACTATGAATATAATGAATATACAATCACTTAAAGCAAAGACTAAGCATATGCTATCACTTACAGTAAAGAGTATGAATATGCTAAGTAGTTACTGAAAAAACTATAATTTATTAACCACAACTACTTTAAAATAGATTATTCCTACTTCTGATTGGTTTTTTTCTTAGGCTAGGCTGGAAGTTACGCTTTTCCACATAAGTTTCTTGTAACACAGTTTGTCTTTGTTATCTAGTGCTGTTATAACAGAAATATCACAAGTGGATGTTTTTAATAAAGATAAATGTGTTCTCTCATGATACAGGAGGCTAGAAGTCTGAATTCAGGGTGCCAGCTCCAGGGGAAGGCTTCCTCTCTCTGTCAGCTCTGGGGGAAGGTCCTTGTCATCAATCCTCTCCAGTCAGAGTTCTCAGTGCAGAGACCTCCAGTCCAATGAACATGCTATTCCCCCAGCTCTTGTTTCTTGGTGACATGAAGCCTCTCTGCTCACCTCTCTCTTTTATATCTCAAAAGAGATTGATTTACAACACAACCTAAACATTGATTCCTGCTTCATTACCATAACTGCCACTAATCCAACCTTATTAACACTTTGAGGTAGTATTTTATAACACATAACAAAATCATATCAGATGACAAAATGGTGGACAATCACATGATACTGGGAATAGTGACCTAGTCACATTGACACACGTTTTTGGCAAACACGATTCAGTCCATAACATTCCACCCTTTGGCCTCCAAAAATTCATGTTCTTGCCTCACATTCACCTCATCATATCATTAAAAAAAAAGTCTTAAGCCAACTCCAAGCTCAAAATACAAAAATTCCTCTTCATCTGTGAAATTTAGAACACAAGTTATCTGCTTCCTAAGTACAATGGTGGAACAGGCACAAGCTAGACATTTCTATTACAAATAGAAGAAATTGGAGGGAAAGAAGGGATGACAGGCACCAAGCAAGTCAGCAGAACACATTACATTAGCTCTCAAGCCTTGGAAATAATCCTCGTTCTCTGAGACCATTTAGGCAATGGCCCTACCCTCCAGAATCTGGGTGTTGGCCACACTTTCTGGATTCTGTGTAGAAGCCTCTTGGCCCTAAGCTTCAATTCCACCTTTCAGGCTCACTGGAATGGCAACTCAGCTCCCTCGAATTTGGGTGGCCCCATTCTCCTAGTCCATCTGAGTGGCAACTCCACCCTTTGAGACAGAGGCACTTCTGCTTCCTCTGTTCCTTGTCTCTTCAGTGTCTGTGTCCTTATTCCTTGGCTTTTTGGCCCCTCTAGCCTCATCACCTGCGTCTGCCCTGCTGGGGCAAGCATTCCAAAGCTCTGTACCTCCACCGATAAGTGCTTAAAAGCACTGCACTCCACCAGGAAGCCTCCTGCCCAAATACATTTATCTCTCTTCCTCCATGGGTCGGCTCCAACTCTGTCTCATGTGGGTCTCCTGGTCCTGCTTCTGCAGTTTCTCTGATGTTGCAGTTTCTCTGTTGCTGCCATTTCTGCTGCTGCTTCTCAATGTCTGCACCATCTCCAGTGTAACAGCTCTCTTCACTTCCTCCTAAGTCCTCACCAGTATTGTCTTGATGTTCATAATTCCACCAACAGTCTCTTCAAGGCAATCTAGGCTTTTACTATTAGATGCTTTAAAACTCTTTCAGCCTCTATTTATTCACAGTTTCAAAAGTGCTTCCACATTTTAGGTATCTGTGGGTTAGAGCAGAATCCCACTCTCAGTACCAAATTCTGGCTTGATTATCTAGGGCTGCTATAACAAAAACACCATAAGTGGATGGCTTTAACAAAGATAAATTTATTCTCTCACAGTCCAGGAGGCTAGAAATCTGAACTCAGGGTACCAGCTCCAGGGGAAGTCTCCCTGTCTCTGTTGGTTCTGGGAGAAAGTCCTTGTCATCAATCCTACCCAGTCAAGGAGCTTGTCAGTACAGGACCCCAGGTCCAAGGGAAGTGCTATTCCCTTGCCTCTTGTTTCTTGGTGGCATGAGGTCCCCATGACTCTCTGCTACCTTCTCTCTTTTATAGCTGAAAAGTAGATTGACTTAAAACACAGCCTATCTTGTAGATTGAGTTCTGCTTCATTAACATAACTGTTGCTGATCTCACCTCATTAACATCATAGAGGTAGAATTTGTAACGCATAGGAAGATCACATCAGATGACAAAACTGCGGACCATTACACGATACTGGGAATCATGGCCTAGCCAAGTTGATGCACATTTTTCATGTGATCACAGCTTATCGTGTGATTTCTGGGAAGAGTCTAATATGAGTAGTAAACAACAAAATGGGGTTCGACCTACCCTCTGGAGAGAAGCCTTACCTATGCCAAGCACCTAGATTTTAAGCTCTTTACACAAGATTCATAACACATCTCTCCTACTGAGCTGTTTTAAAGTCAGGTCATGGAGTCAAAACCATGTGCACTTCACCAATAATATAGAACACACAAGGTTTTGTATCCACTGTCCTTCACTGAATCTGAAAAAGCTAGTTGTTTTTCCTCCAACATTGCAAAGGATTGACCTTAACTCCAGTGGGCCACCAGACAAACTTGCTGGTTTGTGTGGTGTCCCAAGTTTTTACAAATAACTCTTTTATGATCCATATAGCATATGAACTTCAGGGTTTTAAATTAAAGGAAATACCATGGGATTACTACCACCTATTTCCAGATGATAAAACTGAAATATTGAGAGGTTAAGAAAGTGCTAGGGACTAAATATACATATTGGATATATAGCTATATATGCAAATGTGTGTAAATGTATACTTACATAGATTTAAATGTCTATGTGTTTTATATATATATGATTTCCATATGCAACTTTATTTAACCCCTAGATGTTCCCTTACCTCTTGAAATGTCAGTATACGTATTTGTGTGTGTGCGTGTGCACACATGTGTACACATGTAGATAATAGATATGAACTCAAAATGCCTGACTCCACCTTACCACTGGAAAAAAGGAAACATCAAAAATGGTTTTATGAGTACCTGAATGAGCAAAGGGCTATAATATAATCAGAGAGGTTCTTAATGGGGGTGGGGAAGAGGGAAATCTAGATTCTGATGACATGGAGGAACTGAGGTTCTGATCCGTAGCTCTGCTGGACACCAGGGATCCTGTTCTTTGAAAATCTCATTTGGATTCTGAGTTATCCCTCTGTTTAAAAATCACTTTGGAGGAGAAAAATCCCTTTTTCTTTACATTTGGGATTACCATTCCTATTTATCCTGCCACTAGTATCTCCGGGGCCTTAAACAAATATATTCTCAGATCCTTGTCTTTCTAGGTCTGTAAAATAAGAATTGGAGGGAATCTGTTGGAGGAATATTGAAAGGAATAAAGCATCTCTGTGTAAGCTGGCTGACATGGTGCCTAGCTTGTGCAAGTGTTAAATGAGGGGAACAGAGAGCCCAGACTTAAAGATTCTCAGAGGAAGAGGGCACTGGATGTTGGGGTGAGCAGGAAGGCTCCTTGGAGAAGGCAAAGAATGGAGATAAGAGCTGAGCCAACAATTTATTGTTAAATGATCTTTTAGTAGTATTTATATAACTATTAATATAATACTATCATTTGTATTAGTACCAGTATTATTTGTTTATTTTTTGTTCACATTTGTCTGTTGTCTTCTATATAATTAGGAAGTATTTCTTTGAAAAGTCAGCTATTTTTCCCTGAAAAAGTAGTATGGAACACCCGAATTCAAGGTTGCTTTATGTTATATCAGGAAGAAAGGCCTAGTGATCTGCTTTGTAAAATCAGCCAGTGAAACACCTATGGATAACAATGGTCTGATTTGAAACAGATTACAGAGACAGTGCAGGACCGGACAGTATTTAGTTTTGTTGTGCATAGGGTCTCCATGAGCTGGGGGCCTACTCAATGACAGCCAACAATAGCACTCTATTTTCTTTATACTAAGGATCCCCAAGTATCTGGCTGGCTGGCTGGCTCGCTGGCTTTCTCTTTCTTACGCTTGATTTTGAGTGGTGAGAAAAATGGGCAAGGCAAGGAAGACCAGGCTTGGATCAGAAAAAAAAAAAGAACACTCTCCAAACAAGTTGACTATTTGGTAATATATAATTCTCATATAGAAAAAAAAAAAAAATATTCCTTGGTTATTTCCTCTAATCTGAATTTTCCATCACAATCCTTTTGCTATTTTATTGCACAGTTCTGACACAAAGATACAGCATCATTTATGAGGCTGCTAGAACACAACATGAGATGGCTAAAATAAATAAATAAATAAATGCTCATTTTGATTTAGTCTTCTTCTCTGCCCTGTAATGACTTTGTTTGCTATCATATTGACCATCTCTGCTTTTGTTCCCATCAAAATTGATACAGTTTGCAATACTGTAAATTTTCTCTGGCTGCCTCCCAGTTTATTCCCAAACTAAACACTCCCCTTGCAAACTGAGTGATAATGAAGTTGTGTGCAAGGCAGCCTCTTTTAGTCAGCAATCATTACAGTGGGGCCTAGCTTTGAAGTAAATGGCAGATACACAGAGCCTGGGGAGTTATTGATCAAAAAGTGGCCCTGGAAAGATAAAACTTTATCTGGAGCTCTATAGACCAATGAATTTTTCACCACAAATATTCAGTTCAAACAATTTTCTTAACTCTATGTATTTTTGGTTAGACCAGAAAGAAAACCAATCATTTATGTGGGCCACCTTACTGAAATGAGCATTATACATCCTCTTGGAAGTGGTCCCTATCAGCAAAATATACACGCAAACGAACATACATAGCACAGATGTAAACTTTAGAGAGTAATAGACACGAATACCTAATTACCTTCCACTGACTTAGGAAGTAGAATTTTTCTAGTATCAAAAACCGACCCTTCTGGTGACTTATCTCCATTGAGACCCCTTCCCTCACTCTTAGAACCCCAAATCTGATTTTTGTGGTAATAATTTCCTTTCTGTTTTTATATTTTACCACCTGTAGACAGAAAAAAAATTTTTTTTAGACATAGCCATTAACAATGTATTGCTTTATCACTTGCATTTTTCTAAGGTTTTATAAATGAGACAATTATTCTTTGCTGTGATTTTCTTCTTTTATTTGAAATCAGTTTTGAGAGATTTAGTCACATTATGAGTGTGACTTTGGCCCACTCACACTTACTGTTTTACAGCATCCCTTTGTTGGAATAAACCTCAATTTATGCATTCTTTCTACTGTTGATAAACTTTTTTTCAAGTTATTTATTTATTTTGTTATTATTTAAAAGTTGCTGTAATCTCTCCCCACAAATCACTTACCTCACACATACAAGAGTGTGAATGAGCACCCAAAAGTGGAGCTTCAGAATCTTAGGATATGTTGAGCTTTATTTACTACATGATGCTGAGGCACACCAACCTGTGTGCTCATAAACAAAGAATGAAGCGGGTCACTGCTCCACAATACATAAAACACCCAGTATTTTATGTTTTTTTTTAATTTTGTCGATTTTGTAGGTACAAAACTGTATCCTATTCTGCTTTGACTCAGTTTCAATTGGCATATTCTGAAAATTAATAAGATTGAGCATCTTTGCATTTGTTTAGGGGCCACCTGTTTCTCCTCACTTAGGCAACATCAGTTCACATCTCTCACACGTTTTTCTATTAGGTTGTTTGTCTTATTTCTTATTAATTTCTAAAAGGTTTCTATACACTGTGAATAGTAATCCTATATGAAGAAGAATGGGGCTTCGCAATTGGAGGAAGGCTCTTAACAACCTGCAATATGCAGATGACACAACCTCGCTTGCTGGAAGTGAAGAGGACTAGAAGCACTTACCGATGCAGATCAAAGACTACAGACTACAGCATTCAGTATGGATTACAAAAATCCTCACAACTGGAGTCCTTCAATCTGAGGACAAACAACATCAGACCACAGCCTGAATCTAGGACACAAGATTGTACCAGCCAGACACCAACCTAGCAAAATAAGTCTTAAGGACCATCCAAAACCAAAAGAGTTTCAACAGGGAACCAGGGGTTAATCTGTAAATGACAAAAATGTCAGAACAATAAAAGAAGGAATAAATGGTGTAGGTATACGACTTGCTAAAGGAGAGGAAGGCATGGTAATACCAAGTAATAACAGACTGGTTCAAATCTAGGAAGATAAGGGTAAATTTCATGGTAACCACAAAGAAAGTTAACAAACGTACTTATCAAAATAAAGATGAAAAACATAAAGTCTCAATAAAAACAAAATCTACAAAAATGAAACAAAATCCACAAACAAAAGGAACTCAGCACAGGAGAGTAAGAGGAACAAAGAAAATGTTAGCACCACAAGAAAAAAGTACTACAAAATGACAGCAATAAACTCACATGGCACTGTTTTTTTTTTTTTTTTTTAAATCAATAATTACACTGAAAGTAAGTGGCCTAAATGCACCCATAAAGAGACACAGAGTGACAGAATGGATTAAAAAAAACAGGATCCATCAATATTCTGTCTATAAAAGATACACTTTAGAAAATTTATTAAAAATTAAAAAGTGGAAAAATATATCAAACAAATAACTACCAAAAAAGAACAGGAGTGGCAATACTAATCTCAGATAAAATAGACTTTAAAACAAAATCCACCATAAAAGACAAAGAAGGTTTAATACTATCAAGTGGACATCTAAGATGCACCAATTGGTCTCAACCACCTGGAGCAAAGGAGAATGACGAACACCAAAGACACAAGATAATTATGAGCCCAAGAGGCAGAAAGGGCCACATAAAGCAGAGACTACATTAATCTGAGACCAGAAGAACTAGAAGGTGCCTGCCTACAACTGATGACTGTCCTGACAGGGAACGCAACAGAGAACCCCTGAGGGAGCAGGAGAGTGGTGGGATGCAGTCCCCAAATTCTCATAAAAAGACCAGACTTAATGGTCTGACTGAGACTAGAAGGGCCCCAGAGGTCATGGTCCCAGACCTTCAGTTAGCCCAAGACAGGAACCATTCCCAAAGCCAACTCTTCAGACACGGATTGGACCAGACTATGGGATAGACAATGATACTGGTAGAGAATGAGCTTTTGGGATGAAGTAGACACATGAGACTATGTTGGCATCTCCTGTCTGAAGGGCAGATGAGAGGGTAGAGGGGGTCAGAAGCTGGCCGAATGGACACAAAAAGAGAGAGTGGGGGGGGGAGGAGTGTGCTGTCTCATTAGGGGAAGAGCAATTAGGAGTATTTAGCTAGATATGTATAAATTTTTGTATAAGAGCCTGACTTGATTTGTAAACTTTCACTTAAAGCACAATAAAAATTTTTTAAAAAAGACAAAGAATGGCACTATATAATGATTAAAGGGATGATCCATCATGAAGACTTAACCATAGTAAACATCTGTGCACCCAATGACAGGGCTCCAAAATACATAAAACAAACTCTAACAGCACTGAAAAGAGAAATCAATAGTTCCAAAATAATAGTAGAAGACTTCAACAAAACACTCTCAGTAAAGGACAGAACATCTAGAAAATAACTCAGCAAAAAGACAGAAAAGCAAAAGAGCACAATTAGCCAAGTTGGCCTCATAGACATATATAGAACACTACACCCAACAGCAACAAGGTACATATTCTTTTCTAACACACATGGAACATTCTCCAGAATAGACCATATCTTAGGACAGAGAGCAACCCTCAACAAAATCCAAAACATTGAGATAATATAAAGTATATTCTCTGACAACAATGCCATCAAACTAGAAATTATCAACAGTAAGAGTAAGGAAAAAAATAAGTTACATGAAAGTTGAATAACACCCTGCTTAAAAACTACTGGATAATAGAAGAAATCAGAGATGGAATAAAAAAAATTCTTGAATCGAAAAAGAATGGAAACACATCATACCAAAACCTTTGGGACACAGCAAAGGCAGTCCTCAGAGGTCAATTTATAGCAATAGATGCACACATCAAAAAAAAAAAAGGGACAAAAACAAAAAATTAGCTACACAACATGAATGAATAGAAAGAGAACAGAAAAAGAAGCCCACAGCCACCAGAAGAAAGGAAAAAATAAAGCTCAAAGCAGAAATAATGACATAGAGAATAGAAAAACAATAGAAAGAATCAACAAAGCCAAAAACTTGGCTATTTAAAAGGATCAACAAACTCAACAAACCACTGGCTAAACCAACAAAAGAAAAACAGGAGAAGATGCAAATAACCCAAATAAGAAATGAAATGGGGGACATTACAGCAGACCCAAAAGAAATAAAAAGGATCATAACAGAGTATTACGAAAAACTATACTCCAACGCATTTGAAAATCTAGTGGAAAAGGACAAATTTCTAGAAACACACCACCTACACCCAAACTAACACAAAATGATGTTGAAAATCTGAACAGACCCATAACAACAGAAGAGATTGAAAAGGTGTAAAAAAAAAAAAAAAAAAAAACTCCTAACAAAAAAGAAGCCCTGGCCCAGATGACTTTATTGGAGAATTCTTCCAAACATTCAGAGAAGAGCTTACACCAGTAGTACTTGAACTATTTCAGAACATAGAAAAGGAAGCGATATTGCCAAATTCATTCTATGAAGCCAGAATAACCCTGATAGCAAAACCAGACAAAAACACCACAAAAAAAGAAAGTTACAAACTAATATCTCTCATGAATATAGATGCAAAAATTCTCAACAAAATTCTAGCCAAAATAATTCAATAACATATCAAAAAAATAATACACCATGACCAAGTAGGATCCACACCAGGTATTCAAGGATGGTTCAACATTAGAAAATCAATCAACATAATCCACCACATAAACAAAAGGAAAGAAAAGAATCACATGATCATCTCAATCGGTGAAGAAAAGGCATTTGACAAAGTCGAACACCAATTCCTGATTTAAAAAAAAAAACTCAATAAAATAGGCATAGAAGGGAAATTTCTCAACATAATAAAGGGCATCTATGCAAACCAATGGCCAACATCATTTTTAACGAGGAGGCTGAAAACATTCCTCTTGAGAACAGGAACAAGACAAGGATGCCCTTTATTGCCACTCCTATTTAACATTGTGTTGGAAGTCCTAGCTAGAGCAATCAGACAAGAAAAAGAAATAAAAGACATCCAAATTGGTAATGAAGTTAAACTGTTCCTATTTGCATATGATATGATATTATACATAGAAAACCCAAAAGATTCCACAAGAAAACCAATGGAACTAATAGATTGAGCTGAGCAGCAAGATATAAGATAAACATACAAAATTCAGTTGGATTCCTATACACCAATAAAGAAAACAATGAAATCAGGAAAACAATGCTATTTATAATAGCCCCTAAAGAAGTAAAATACTTGGGAGTAAATCGAACCAGGGATGTAAAAGGCCTATACAAAGAAAACTACAAAACACTACTGCAAGAAACCAAAAAAGATCTGCATAAGTGGAAAAAACATACCATGCTCATGGATAGGTAGACTCAACATTGTAAAAATGACAATTCTACCCAAAGCAATTTACAAATACACTGCAATACCGATCCAAACATCAACAACATTCTTTAAAGAGATGGAAAAACTAACCATTAACTTTGAATGGAAAGGGATGAAGCGCCAGATAAGTAAAGCACTATTGAAGAAGAAGAATAAAGCAGGAGGACTCGCACTACTTAACCTCGGAACCTACTGTACAGGTATGGTAGTCAAAACAGCCTGGTACTGGTACAACAACAGGTACATTGACCAATGGAACAGAATTGAGATTCCAGATGTAAATCCATCCACCTATTGTCACCTGTTTTTCGACAAGGGCCTGAAGTCCATCAAATAGGGAAAAGTCAGTCTTTTTAACAAATGGTACCGGCAAAATTGGATGTCCATCTGCAAAAAAATGAAATAGGACCCATACCTCACACAAGATACAAAAACTAACTCAAAATGGATCAAAGACCTAAATATACAGCCCAAAACTATGAAGCTCACAGAAGAAAAAATAGGATCAACACTAGAGGCCCTAATACAGGGCATTAACAGGATACAAACCACAACCAACACACAAGCTCCAGAAGATAAGCTAGATAGCTGGGATCTTCTGAAAATTAAACACTTATGCTCATTAAAAGACTTCACCAAAAGAGAAAAAGAGGGAGAAAAAATTGGCTATTACAAATCAGACAAAGGTCTAATCTCTAAAATCTACAAAAAAATTCAACATCTCTACAACAAAAAGACAAATAATCCAATGAAAAAATGGGCAGAGGAAATGAACAGACACTTCACCAAAGAAGACTTTCAAGTGGCCAACGGACACACGAGGGAATGTTCGTGATCTCTAGCCATTGGAGAAATGTAAATCAAAATCACAATGGGATGCTATCTCACCCCTGCATTACTGGCACAGATTAGTAAAACAGGAAATAACAAATGTCAGAGAGGCTGCAGGGAGATTGGAACTCTTATGCACTGCTGGTGGGAATGCAAAATGATACAACCATTTTGGAAAAGGTTACAGCGCTTCCTTAGAAAGCTAAAAATAGAAATTCCATAAAATCCAGCAATTCACCTCTAGGAATATACCCTACAGAAATGAGTCATCACACGAATAGATATATGCTCACCCATGTCCACTGCAGCATTGTCCACAATAGTAAAAAATGGAAACAACTCAGATGCCCATCAGCAGATGAATGGATAAGCAAACTGTGGTACATACACACCATGGACTATTACCCAACGATAAGGTACAATGATGATTCTGGGAATCATCTCATAACATGCATGGATCTGGAGGGCATTATGCTGTGTGAAATAAGTCAATCACAAAAGGACAAATATTGTATGAGACCACTACTGTAGGAACTCATAAAAAGGTTTGCATACAAAAAGAAACAATCTTTGATGGTTATGAGGGAAGGTAGGGTTGGGAATGGAAAAACACTTAATAGACAATAGATAAATGGAAACTTTGGTGAAGGGTAAAACATTACACAATACTGGGGAAGCCGGCAAAACCTGTACAAAGCAAGGTCATGGTAGCTCCATAGACACATCCATACTCCCTGAGGGACTGAATTGCTGGGCTGAGGGCTGTCGGGACCGTTGTTTCAGGGAACATCTAGCTCAATTGGCATAATATCGTTTGTAAAGAAAATGTTCTACATTCTATATTTTGGTGAGTAGCAACTGGGGTCTTAAAAGCCTGTGAGCAGCCATCTAAGATACAACACTGGTCTCACACCTTTGGGAGAAAGGAAGAAGGAAGAAAACTAAAGATACAAGGAAAGATTAGTCCAAAGGACTAATGGATCACAATTACCACAGCCTCCACCAGACTGAGTCCAGTACAACCAGATGCTGACCAGCTACTACCACTGACTGCTCTGACAGGGATCACAATAGAGTGTCCCGGACAGAGCTGGAGAAAAATGTAGAAAAAATTTCTAACTTAAAAAGAAAGACCAGACTTCCTGGCCTGACAGAGACTGGAGAAACCCCGAGAGTAGGGCTCCGAGACACCCTCCCAGCTCAGTAATGAGGTAACTCCTGAGGTTCACCCTTCAGCCAAAGATTGAACAGGCCCATGGAACAAACCAAGATTTTTACCAGCCCTGGGGCAGGGACTGGAAAGCAGGAGAGAATAGGAAAGCTGGTAATAGGGAACCCAGGGTTGAGAAGGGAGAGTGTTGACACGTCATGGGATTGTAAACCAATGCTATAGAACAATATGTGTAGTAACTGATGAGAAATTAGTTTGTTCTGTAAACTTTCATCTAAAGTACAATAAAAAAAAGAAAAAGAAATACTTCTGCTAAAATAAATAAAACTATTCCAT
Organism: Loxodonta africana; assembly: GCF_030014295.1. NCBI lineage: Eukaryota > Metazoa > Chordata > Mammalia > Proboscidea > Elephantidae > Loxodonta > Loxodonta africana. Next base: position 131,164,942 of record NC_087347.1, on the reverse strand, counting down.
ATTGAAAACAAAACATAAAAAAAATTACAGCCTAGGCATCCCTATGCAGCAGTCCTACTCTGTCATATAGGGCCACCATGAGTCAGAATTGACTTGACAGCAAAGAACAATATTTTGTCCATTAAACTGATTTTCTGGCCTACAAATCCTGTTACTGAGTTATCCAGTGTAAGATGTGACCGTGTCATTAAGCTCACAGTGAGGACTATTAGGTGTGCTCAGGTTTTTACTGGCAAATTAAAGTCATGTACAAAAAAAGAAAAAGAAAAAAAAAAATCCTTATAACTGGATTTGTGAGAATCAGCTAATTATGATAAGCAACATCATGATAATCAGAGAAAAAATTGAAGTTATCAAGGATTTCATTTTACTTGGATCACAATCAACACCCATGGAAGCAGCAGTTAAGAAATTGAACAATGCATTTCATTGGGCAAATGTGCTGCAAAAGACTTCTTTAAAATATTAACAAGCAAAGAGGTCACTTTGGCTATTAAGATGTGCCTTACCCAAGCCTTGGTGTTTTCAATCACGTCATATGCATGTGAAAGCTGGGCAATGAATAAGAAAGATCGAAGAAGAATTGGTGACTTTGAATTGTGGTGCTGGAGAAAAATATCAAGTATACCATGAACTGTCAAAAGAACGCACAAATCTGTCTTGAAAGTAGTACAGCCAAGATGCTCCTTGGAAGGGAGGATGGTGAGACTTTGTCTCATGTTCTTTAGACATGTTATCAGGAGGGACCAGTCCCTGAAGAAGGACATCATGCTTGGTAAAGTACAGGGTCAGTAAAAACGAGGGAGGCCCTCAACTAGATAGATTGAGACAGTGGCTGCAACCATGGGCTCAAGCATAACAAGGATCTTGAGGATGGTGCAGTACCGGGCAGTGTTTCATTCTGCTGTACATAGGGTCGCTGTGAGTTGGGACTGACTCACAGCACTTAACAACAACAATCCTGTCTCAGTTACATATACTGCAAATATCTTCCCCAGTTTGTGCAGTCTTTTTACTTCTTATGGTATCTTTTTAAATTGTGATTAAAAATATATGTATACATATATATGTAGGTAGATAGATATAGATGATAGAGATAGAAATAAAACAATTGCTATTTCAACATTTTTACATGTACAATTCAGTGACATTAATTACATTCATCATGTTGTACAGTCATCACCACCATCCATTTCCAAATTTCTCCGTTACCATTAACTGAAGCTTAGTGTCCCCTAAGCAACGACTCCCTTTATCTGCTCCCTCTCACCCTGTAACCACTAATAAACATTGGTGTCTATATGCTTCAATATTCTAGATATTTCATACAAGTGAAATCATACAGAATCTGTCCTTTTGTGATTGATTTATTTCACTCAGCGTCATGTTTTCAAGGTTTATCCATGTTGTGCTATGTATCAGCACTTCATTCCTCTTTAGGACTAATAAATATTTCATTGTATGTATGTACCACATTTTGTTTATACATTCATCTTATGATTGTTTAATGAATAGAAATTCTTAAATTTAATGTAGTTGAATATACGAAACTTTGAAAAAAAAATTCTCGTATATAGACCTCAAATAGTTTTATAACTTTTCATTGTATATTTTAAGTATTTAAGGCACAGGGAATTGATTTATGCAGGTGAGGTAGGGGTGTAATTTTGACATCTTGATACAGATGATCTCAGCACAGTTTATTAAGTACTCCGTCATTATCTCATATTCTGCAGTGTCTGCCTTGTCATACATCCATGAGTCAGTGTCCAGCATCTCTATTCCACTCCATTAACCTATTTGTCTATCCATAACCAAGTCCATGCCTTCGAATACTATTGCTTCATAATAAGACTTGATATCTGGTAGGGCAAGCTCATTTGTCTGGATCTTGTTCTTCCAGAATGTTTTGGAATTTCTTGGCCCTTTGCTCATCATAATAAATATTAAAATCAGCTAATTACATTCCAAAGAAAAACATATTAAATAGAATTTTGATTGAATTACACTAAATCGGTAGGTTAATATGAAGGAATTTATATCTTCATGATAGCATGCTTTTATATTATGCCTTCTATAATTTCTTTCAATAGAGTATTACATTTTCTGAACAGCTATTGTACACCTTTGCTAGGTTTACTTATTTTTTTTTTATTGGTGTAAATGATATATTTTTTTCTAACAGCTTTTTTGCTGGTATGTATAAGGTACATATGGAGTCCTGGTGACGTAGTGGTTAAGAGCTCAGCTGCTAACCAAAAGTCAGCAGTTCAAGTCCACCAGCTGCTCCTTGGAAACCCTATGGGGCCATTGTACTCTGTCCTGCAGGGTCACTGTGAGTCAGAATTGACTGGATGGCAACAGGTAAGCTTGGTTTTTTAGAAATAAAAGTGACTTCTGCATATTGACTCAAATTCGGTAAATGTGCTAAACTCCCTTATAAATTATGATAATTTATCCATAGATTCTTCAGATTTTCTACATAAAAAAAGTTAACACCTACAAATAATAAAAAAAAGGAATTGCTCCTTTTCAAAAATTTGAAATTGTTAGTTTTTCCTTACTGTACTCTTTTTTCCTGTGGTACTACCAGAAACTACTAAAAAATGGATAAAAATTATAATAATGGATTTTTTAAATCTTGTTCTTGATCAATAGGGAAATGTTTCCAACACTTCACCATTAAGTGTACTGCTTGCTATAAGTTTGTGTTTGTTTGGATGCTACTTATCAGTAAGTGCTTAAAGAAGATTTTCTATTTCTAGTTTGATAAAAGAATACTTTTTTAGAAATCATAAATAGCTATTACTGTTATGAGGCACCTTTTCTCCATTTGTTAAAGTGAACATCCTTTTTTTTCTCTGTAATCAGTTAATATGGTAAATTGCAACAATCATTTTTCTAATAATAATCCCCATTTTACTAGACAAATCCAAATTGGCTTACCTGTTGGTTAATATTGTATGTGATCATTTTTGCATTTGTACTTTCGAGTGCCGAAACCAAAACTCACTACTGTCAGGTCAATTTCAACTCAGCAACCCTATAAGCCAGAGCAGATAGAGCTTCCGTGATGGCTGTAAATCTTTATGGAAGCAAGCTGCCACATCTTTTTTCCCAATGAGTGGCTGGTCGCTTTGAACAATGGACTTTTTGGCTAGCAGCTGAGTACTTTAACCACTGCACCACCAGGGCTCCATCCTCCTGAGTACATTGGCTTTAATTTTCTTTCTGGTTTTGGGATTAGCATAATGCTTTTTTTCCTTTTTAAGCCTCGTAAAATTTTTTTTTTTTAAATGACTTAGGGAGTTTTCTCTTTTCTCATTCTCTGGAAGAATTTCATGAGATTGATATCATCCTTTCTTAAATGTTCTACAGAATTTACTGGTGAATCTATCTGGGCCCAGAATTATTTTTTGAGAAAGTTAGAAATTATGAATTTATTTTTAAAGTTTTTGTTTAATAAAATTTCTATTATTCTTAGGGTTATTATTATTCTAGTAAATGAATAATTTTTATTTCTAGGAATTTATGTATTGTACAAAAGTTTCAATTTTATTACAATATTCTCTGAAAATCCTTTTAGTATATGACCTGTAGTGACGTCTTTCTTTTCATTCTTGATATTGACTATTTGTGCTCCCTCTCTCCTCTTCCTTGTTCAAAAGACGTATACATTTCCTAAGTCTTTTCAAAGGAACAACTTTGGCTTTGTTAATCCACTTCTTGTAATTTTCATCCTCATTATTTCCACTCTCATCTTTAATATTGTTTCTCTATATTATTGGAGTCTGTTTTTATTAACTTTTATTTAAACCTTTCCCCTTTCATAATGAAAGTTATTAAATTCCTCTAAGCAGAGTTTCTTACTTTTTTTTTAAATGAGCTTTGACTTACAGTATTTTAATTACGGTTTTTAATTCCCTTTTGACCCATAAATATTTTACAGGTATATTTTTTAATTTTCAAATATATGGTGTATTTTTTTTTTGAGGTTTCTTTTAATCATTTAATCTACTTTATTTTCTATAGTTACATCAGTAAGTTTTTTTTTTTTCTTTCTGGTGATGGGTATTGGGTTGGTATGATCGTCTATCCTTTAACTCTTTTTTTTTTAATAGGTAAGTATGACTTTATTCAAGATATTGCAATAGAGGAGGGAAACCAGGACCAATTCTGAACTCAACTCTCCTTAAACAAAGGGCAGCAGGGTTTTTAACAGCTGGAGCGTGCTACTAGAAAGGTATTAGAGGATGTTAAGGGGGTTGATCAATGAGGTTGGCAAGTGATTTACCGGGTTTGCAATTTAGGGTCTTTTGGCTCAGAATGCTTTCTCTGTGTATGTGTGATTAGGCAGCCTGAATCCTGTAAGAGCCAGAGGAGAGGGTCAGGGAGATAAGGGACTCCCTGATTAAAAAAAAAAGATTAGGTACCTAAAATATGTAAGGGCCTGAGGAGAGAGGAAGGTTAGATATATAAGGCAAGAAGCCTGTCTAGAGTTTAGTTAAGCTGAGCAGAATACAAGGCTGCCTTGGCTAGTTGCTTGTTTCTGCTATAGAGGGAAGCCGTTGGTGTCTATAAGTTGATTGTATATACAGAAACCTTGTTTAAGCCCTTGCTTAGTTCTATTATTATTTCTGTTGATTCAGCTGGGTTTTCTCTATATATGATATTATCATCAACAAATAATGTAGATTTAATTTCTTTTTTCCAAACCTGATAGGTCTTACGTCATTTTCTTTCCTTGGAATATTAGTTGAGGCCTCCCCCTACCCCATATGGTGTTAACAGAGAAGATATCTAAAAGGACATGTCTAAAAAATCTTCAGTTATCAGATTTGCTGTAGGTTTTGGGACCACAGTAGTTGCATGAAGGTAAGTAAGTTTCCTTCTATTCCTATAGAACCAACTTTTGGTCTTGTTAACTTTACTTCTGCTCCAATTTTTATTATTTCCTTCCTCCTGGTGCCCAAGAGCTTCTTTTGCTGCTCTTTTCCTATTTGTTTGAGTTGCAGGGTTAATTCTTCGCTTTTGGCCCTTTCTTCTTTTTGGATGTGTGCATTTATTGCTATAAATTGACCTCTGAGCACTGCTTTTGCTGTGTCCCAAAGGTTCTCATAGGATGTTTTCATTCTCATTTGATTCTGTGTTTTTTTTTTTTTTTATTCCATCCTTAATTCCTTCTATAACCCAATAGTTTTTGATCAAGGTGTTCAGTTTCCATGTATTTGATTTATTTCCTTGCTTTTTCTGGTCAGAAAAGGTGCATTGTACTATTTCAATGTTTTGGATTCTGTTAAGGCTTGCTTTGTGGCCTAATACGTGACCTGTTTTGGAGAACGTTCCATGTGTGTCATTAAATAAAGTGTACTTGGCTGCTGTTGGGTGGAGTGCTCTTGAAGCCTCCTACTGTTATTGTGGAGTTGTCTATCTCTCGTTTCAATGCTTTCAGAGTTTATGTAATTTGGAGCCCTGTCGTTGGGTGCATAAATATTTATTATGATTATGTCTTCCTGGTGTTTTGACCCTTTAATCATTATATAGTGTCCTTCCATAACCTTTGTGGTTGATTTTACTTTAGTCTATTTTGTCAGAAGTTAATATTGCCACTCCTGCTCTTTTTAGATTGTCATTTGCTTGCTATATTTTATTCCATTCTTTGAGTTTTAGTTTGTTCATGTCCTTAAGTCTAAGATGTGTCTCTTTTAGGCAGCATATAGAGGGATTGTATTTTTTTAATCCATTCTGCCACTCTGTATCTCTTTATTGGTGCATTTAGTCCATTTTCATTCAGCATAATTATTGATAGGTATGAGTTTTTTTTTTTTTTTTAATGAGTTTAGTGCTGTCATTTTGATGTCTTCTTTTTTGTGTTGATGACAGTTTGTTCCACTTAATTTTCTGTGTGAGTCATTTTCCTTTATATATTTTCTTTTCCTCTTTTTGAGTGTTGTAGACTTTTTATTTATTGAGTCTTTATGTATTTCTTGTTTTTATTTTGATGTGTAGGATTGTAAGTTTCCTTTGTGGTTACCTTAATATTTATCCTATTTTTCTAAGTTTAAGCCTAACTTTATTTCTTTATATTACCTTGACTTCCTCTCCGTATGAAAGATCTATGACTACATTTTTAGTCCATCTTTTTTGTTTTAATGTTGTCATCTTTTACATAATGGTGTCTCTGTTTCCTTGTTTTGAGGGTTTTACCTTTGATTTATTTTTTGCGATTTCCTTATCTGGGTTGATACCTGGTTGCTCTGTCCTATGTTCGAGTTTTGGGTTGTTATCTGAGGTTAGTGACTCTCTAACCAGAGGACTCCCTTTAGTATTTCTTGTAAGTTTGGTTCAGATTTTGCAAATTCTTTAAACTTCTATTTATCTGGAAATGCTGTAATTTTGCCATTATACCTGAGAGATAGTTTTACTGCATATATAATTTTTGGTTGGCAACTTTTTTCAGTCAAGGCTTTTTATATGTCATTCCCGTTGCCTTCTTGCCTGCATGGTTTCTGGTGAGTAGTCTGAGCTTAGTCTTATTGAATCTTCTTTGTAGGTGACTTTTCGTTTCTCCCTGGCTGCCCTTAAAATTCTCTTTATCTTTGGTTTTGGCAAATTTGATGGCAGTATGACCTGGTGAGTTTCTTTTGGGATCTACCTTGTGTGGGGTTAGATGAGAATCTTGGGTAGCTATCTTCTCATCTTCCACGATATCAGGGAAGTTTTCTGCCAGCAAATCCTCAACAATTCTCTCTGTATTTTCTGATATCCTCCTCTGTTCTGATACTCCAATCACTCATAGGTTATTACTTTTGATAGAGTCCCAAATAATTCTTTGGATTTCTTCATTTTTTTTTTAATTCTTTTGTCTGATTTCTCCTCAAATATGTTAGTGCCAAGTACTTTATCTTCAATCTCACTAATTCTGACTTCCAGTGCCTTAATTCTGCTGCTATGACATTCTACTGAGTTGTTTAATTCTGAAATTTTATTGTTAAATGGATTTCTGTTTGCTGTCTCTCTATGGATTCTTGCAGCCTATGAAATTTGTCATTATGCTCTTGTCTAATCTTAAGTTCCTCTAATCCTTCGTCTGTGTGTACCTTGCCTCGTTCTGCATTTGCCTGATCTCCTTCCTGATCTGTTAAAGAGTTCCGTATATTAATCTTTTGTATTCTACCTCCAGTGATTCCAGGAAGTTACCCTCATCTGGAAGATTTCTTGATTCTTTGTTTTGGGAGCTTGCTGAAGTCTTCCTGGTCTGCCTTTTTATGTGATTTGATGTTGACTGTTGTCTCTGAGCCAGCAATAATTTATTGTATTAAGTTATTTTATGTTTGTTTACTGTGTCCTAGCTTCTTGTTTAATTTTGTTTTGATATGCCCATATAGGCTGCTCGAGCATGCTGGTTTCATTATTGGCACCTTTGAAGATCTAATGTTCTGTTACCAGGTGGACAGAGCTGTTACTAGGTATGTGAGCCCAGGAATCTGTTCACTTTTCTTGTATGGATTCAGCTGAGGTGTCCAGATAGTCAGTCACCAAATGTGTGGTGCAGGCTTTCACTTACAGTCCTAGATGAGCAGGAGTGATTGGTGTAGGCACAGGTATTTGGCTGCAGCTGGGGATCACACACTGAGCAAGGCAGGGGTCTGAATTCACCCATGAGTATCTGTAAGGAAAGCATGTCCTTGTTTCCTAGAGTACGTAGGTGAGTGAGTTTTGCATCTGCACTATGGGCACCCAATTCTATTGGCTGCAAGGACTAGGAGACACCACTTATTCTTGGACTCCTGTCATGGGTAACTAGGTGTTGTGGGTGGAGGCACCAGCCCTCAGACCCCTGAAGTGTATAGGTGAGGACCCTGCTTAATAGGCAGAGCGGTATCAAAAGACACAAACTTGCCTCTTTACCATGTAGCTGAAACAGTTGAAGTTAGTGTTCAGCTATATACCATGTTGTACTATGCTAATGAGGGCCTACACTGTTGAAATGGGCCCACACAGGTTTATGCAGGCTTGAAAGGCATTCAAAGTCCGTGGACTCCTTATGCCTGTACGTAGGCACTGGAGCTATTTCTGCCCTGAGTCTCCAGTTTAGGGGAGCCAGCAGATTATTTTTTCCATGTTTGTTAATTTGTCCCTCTCTAAGGCCAGGAGAATGGCTCAGATTGACTACAGGGCCCTTCTTCTGACCCATGGAATGCAGCCGGCTGAGACCTCAGTGCAGAGTGGGAAGGGAGTAGGTAAGTGGATAAGAAGTTTTTCCTGAAGGGATATTTTTGGATTGCGGTAGCTTAAATGCAGGTACTTATCACGTGCCAATTGATTGCCACTTCTCACTTGTTCTGGAGGGTTGAGCAAACTCTCCACCATTTGGCCTCTTCTGATGTGGAAAACGCATCCTGAATGCCTCTACTTGCCTCCCCATGCTTGTGGCAGCAGAATTGGCCTGTGGGGTGCCATTTTCTGCCAGATCACATCTGGCAAATCCTTGCTTTTCTGAACCATTTCTCCCTCCACCTACCACTCAGTCTAATTCCTCAGCTTTGTCTTTTATGTTCAGGGCTCCTAGCTTGTCATATGTAATCAATTCACTTGTTTGTTGTAAGAGAGACGACAGAAAGCATCTGACTACTCACCCATCTTTGCCTCGCCCCACAGTGGGTGGTTTTAAAGAACAGAATTTCATTTTTCACAGTTGAGGTGACCAGAAGTCTGGATTCAGGACACTGGCTTTAGGGGAACCACCAACTGGAAACAGTGGCCACAGCGGGGTGATGCCCTTGTGGTCTTCACAAGCCCCCTTTCCTTGTGGAGATCAACAAGCACTGACTGGCTCTTTATTTTCTTTTTGATTATTATAAACTGTTTAAAAACTTATCCTCATTATTTTCTATTTCCTCTACTTGTTTGGAAGTTGCATGCTGTTTAATTATCATTTTTTGGGTAACCTGCAATTTTTAAAGAACATACATAACACAGTGTAACGTTAATCAAAATCTTTACTTGCCTTCCATACCATAAAAAAACCTTAAAAGATTTTAACTTCCTTTTCCTTTTCCCCCTCAAACAATATTATTGTCTAGTTTTTTTTTTATATATATAAGTTTGATCTATCCCCTCCCCACTCAGACACACAAATTAGGCATTATCTTTTCTCTTGGATTAAGTTGCACCCCTTGAAAACATATGTTGAAATTCTATCCTCAGATGCCTATGAATGTGATTTTGTTTGGAAGTAGGATCTTTGAAGATATTACACTAAAACCTGTGAAATCTGGAACGTGTGTAAGGAGAAAACCTGTCAGAGAAGGAAAATGCAAATACTTTTTATTAAAATGAAAATTTTAATGGAAAAGTGATAAGACTCCACCTTGTCAAATGCAGTAAGCTTGCAAAATCCAGAAAAACAAGGCAGCCCTTTGAAGTTGCAGCTCTCACAGGTTTCAGTGTGTTAGTTAATTGAGTAGGGTGTGTTCTAATTCAGTATGACCGGTGTTCTTATAAAAAGAGGTGAATAGACACAGAGACAAAAAGACAGAGGGGAAAAATGACCATGTGAAGATAGAGTCAGAGAATGGAGTGTTGCATCTACAAGCCAAGGAATTTCAAATATTTCTGGGAACCATCAGAAACTGGAAAAGGCAATAAAACATCTTCCCCAGAGCCTTCAGCAACAGTGTGGCCTTGCCGAAGTTTGATTTTGGATTCCGTCCCTTTAGAAATTTGAGCCAATATATTTCTGTTATTCTAAGCCATCTTGTTTGTGGTACTTTGTTTTGGTGGCCCTAAGAAACTAAATTATCATTTTTTTAATAAATCAGTGAATGTTTAAATTTTACTGTATAATGGGGAGAGCAGGAACTCTATGGGACTGCCTTTTTTTCCAGGACTCGCAAATTTTCCACCTATGATAGGGTGCAGTCTTCCCACATTTCTATCACTTGTTTTAGTGGAAAATATTTGTTTTTCTTCTCTGACCAGTTTCCATTTAACACAACTTCTGGCTTTTGCAGGTTTTACTTTCCAAGGGTAATAAACACTTACTTTGTTAATGTAAAAGCAAAGAGATTTATTGATGGCTTGAAAACAGTCCAGACTGGGGAAAATGTCTGATCTCACAGGGGTAGACAGTTGCTTTCCTCTAGGGGAGGGGAAAGGGTCTATTTATATGGTAAAATCAGAGACTAACAGTAAGACAGGATATCTTAAAGTGGGAAATTGAAAAAGACTGGTTTAAAGTACATACGTGTTCTTCTTAGATTGGTTGCAGCCCAATAACTGAAGGGGTACGTGGTAAGACGGGATCTACTGGGAGGTGGACTTTACAAGGTAATTACAGGACATTCCTTCCTCAGAAACAATTTGCTCAAACAAAACCTTTCTTGTAAGCAGTTGCCTGAAAGATTCAGATAACTGTTGGGTCAAGACCTTTATTTCTGAGACATAGTTTCTTACATCCTTATCAGGCAAGAAACATTTCTTGAGGCCATCCAGTAAGGAAGGTTTTGATAGCCTCTCAGAAACAGTTTATTAATATTTTCCAGCTTGACCACAGAGAAACATTCCCTTAATTACCCATAGTTGCTGACCACAGAAAAGACTCAAAGGTTTTTTTACCTTAAGTTATATTTGCTGAATGCAGCAGAGGTATAATTAGTTTAGCTGTTTTGCTCTAGTCAAAGGCTCTATTGACTTTTCTCACTTACAGTTCTCCCCTTTTGATAAAGAATTTCTTTGAACATCCTCTAATCAACTTGTGTATCTATATCTTCTGCATGGATTTAGATTTGATGACACTATATGTGGGAAACCCTGATGGTGTAGTGGTTAAGAGTTAGGCTGCTAACCAAAAGGTCAGCAGTTCCAATCCACCAGAAGCTCCTTGGAAACCCTATGGGGCAGTTCTACTCTGTCCTACAGGGTCACTATGAGTTGGATTTGACTTAACAGCAACAGGTTTTTGTTTTTGTTTTTGTTTTTTGACACTCTTTATGCTGCTCCCTAGTGGCTGCTTGATCTAGCCAGAATTTAAGACACCAGACTCTACTTGTTCAGTTAGCTAGGCAGCACTGATACTTTTGATAGCTGGATAGGTCCGGGTTCTTCAACATGCTATGGCAGATGTTCAGAGACATCAGGGAGGGTAGGGTTAACTCAGAAGTCTATTGACCATTTCAAAGAGCCAGATTAAATTCTGAGTTCTTTGATTCATTTTCACGTACATAAACCTTCTCATAGGCATTAGATGTCTTTTCTTGGTCAAGACACTTGTGGTAATTCTTATGCAACATTTAATCACCCCAGTTATAATGACCTTGATCATAGTATCATAATTCCAAAAAACAAAATAAACCTAAGCTAAGCACTCACTCCCTTAGGCAATCAACTAAAAAACAAAACGAAAAGTCAAGCAAAGAAACAAACAAAAAAATCAAAGAATGAGGAGTTGGTTTCATCAGGGGTAGGTATATGAAGCCAAGTAGCCTTTTTCTGAATTTGTTTAATGTCATTTTCAACTTTGGTAGTGGTATTAATCCAAGTACAACATGAAATATTGGTTATAGCACAGACATTCCCTTGTGGAGCCAGAAGGATGCCTAAGACAAGTCTCTTATTGATTACGAACTTAACTTTTGCATTTAAAGATTTTTCCTGGGCAGCCACAGCATTTGCCACATCAGATGTGATCTGTTCCACAGCATTAGAGATTTCTAATTGCTTTCTCTCAATCAGCAATTCTCTACCATGGTACTAGTGACCTTACAAATGAGAATCCTGCTTTTAGATTATCTTTAATGGGCCTATACCCCTAACTTAAACCTCTTTTTATCCTCTTTCTCTTCAATAATTCAAAACCTGATCAATTAGTCCAGTGAGTGATTTCATCATGCATGTGGATATTTAAAGGGATTCCAATATGGCCAAGGGTACACTGACCTATCATACTCCATCCATCTACAAATACTATTGTCCAAGTATAGGGGAATTGAGTTCACATAAAAATACATAACCAGGACAGGAACGTAACACATGATTCCCAGTGTTCTTGTCGTGATATGGAGTGGCCTTATTTATCAGCAGAATCCAATCCTTAGCCAAGGTATGGTTGCAAATAGGAAATTGTTCCCATTCAATTAGATTCCTTAGTTTATTGCAAAAATTGGATGTTTCCTGCACACTTGGTGAAAAATTTTTGAAAGTACTGTGGGAACATGGAATGAATGACTAAATATTTATTGGCTCCTCCTTGGCATGCTTTCTGGGAGAAAGAGGTCAGAACTTAAACATTGACAGTGGGAGTTCTGATGTATTCCATGTATTATTGCAGAACATGAGTAAGATGGAAACAAGACACCTGAAAATCATTCGGAATACCTGGTGGGTGCCACAACCTAACACAGAAGGCCTGTTTAAAGGCGTGGTGTAATTTACAAAGGCATTGGGCACAAAGGTGTAATTAAGGACAGGACACGCCAATGAGTCCAAATTTTCATTTCCTGAATGATGACTAGGATGACAAATCCAACAATCCAACATGAGACCAAATGGGCAGCTTCTGTCCGGGGGCAGGGTGAGAAGCCCGGAAGGGACAGAAGCTGGTTGGATGGATATGGAAAACGCAGGGTGGACAAGAGTGTGCTGTCACATTATAGGGATTGCAACTAGTGCCACATGACAATAAGTGTACAAAATTCTCTATGAGATTAATTTAAGCTGTAAACTTTCATTTAAAGTACAATAAAAAAAGTTCCATTATGTAAAAATATCATCTCAAAAATAATATAGTAAGGCAAGAGTTATAAAAATAATAGTTTTTTTTTAATAAACTCCACCTTCATTCAAAGGAATATATACTACTTCTAGCAGGAAAACAGTAACTATTATAATCATTAAAAGGAAAAGGGTTAATATAATATTGCCTAAAAACTCTACCATGGAAAACAGAAAAGGAAAGTAACCAACATCAATTTCGTGCTCTTTAGACCCTGATAAATGCAATACTTCCCAGGAATGAAGTTAGTTGGACCTAAAAGTAACTGTCATTAAAAACTAAGAGTTTAGGTTCACAAGGAAAGACTAAAATGTTAAAACAGGGACTAATGCCCCCAAACTACAATCCAAAAATTATAGAAGAGACAAACATTGTAAGTGTGAACACTACTCCAAGAATTTCAATAGGCTTCATCAGCCTTTTCCATAGCCTTGGGAACATAAGCTGTCTATTCAGATGTTGTCTGCTTCTATTCCAGGATTTGCTTAAATTGTAACTTGAGTCCTTCAGTTGGCTTAAACAGTTCATTCAAGCATTGGGGCCCTTTTTAGTTGTGAAAGGTGGATCAAAGCTTTAATCCACTGTAATTTAGAAGCACAAGGGTTAATGAGAAACACCTGGTATGACCCTTTCCATCATGGTTCTAGAGAATTTTTCAGTTGATATCTTTTCCAGTAAACATAATCTCATGGCCGTATAGCCACTTTGGCAGTTTCTACAAGCTTCTCATTATCAAAGTCATCCTTGATCAATGAATTATAAGTTTTAGCATAATGCATCAAGGCCTGACAATATTTTAAAAAGCTGTCCTGAATATACTTGGAATAAATCCAGGTGGACCAATGAGGAAGGGCTAACAGCTGTCCCATTACAAATTCATGGACGGTCAATTTATATGGGCTGAATGGAGTGGATCTCAGATTCGTAAAACCAAGGGAAACTCCTGAGTCAAGGCGAATGTAAATAGGACACAAGGTTGGCTAACTGGACCTTGATTATGCATTGGTTTTCTCAATCCAGCCTGATTATTGGGAATGGTAAGGGCAATAAAGCCTTTGGAAAATGGGATATACTTTGCATATGTCCTTCATGACTCAGCCCATGAAAAGGGTGCCTTGATCACTACAAAGGGTTTTAGCTGTACCCCAAGTGGAAGAGATGTTGTCCAACAATTTCTTAGTCATGAAGGATTCAGTTGCATTTTGATGAGGAAAAGCTTCTACCCAGTATGAAAATTTGTTTCTCTTGCTTTGCACTGGTTGTTCTCAGTGGTTATTTATTATTAAACCAATCAGGGTAAGTTCTTTGAGGAAATATTGTAATTTAATGATGCCATCCAGAGGAAGAAGATTATTATGTTTCTCATGACCCTATTTTCAGAATGCTTTATAGGATCTTTTAGAGAAGGAATCTAGACTAATTGGTTTCCTTTTTAAGGCCTGTTATAGCAATTAAAATAACCAATTCATCTCTTTTTTTTCTCAGTTCACTTTTCAGATATACTAATTTATATCATAGTTTCTCAGAGTAATTACCAAAGCCCATGTGAAAAAAGTAGTTTTTTCTTGGAAGAGAAAAGACATCCCCATGAAAAAAATAACTGCCATCCATGGCCTTTAACTTGATGCAAAATTCAAACACAACATTTTAGACTATATGCAAGCTCTCAGAACAAAATGAAACACTGATCTGTGAGGCTAGCTCAAAAACCAAGCTTACAGATATGAGACATATGTGGCATTTTTTCTGAACTTAATTCATTTTACCAGCTAGAGACCTAGCCTCTCTAATTGAAAGTGCTTAAAAGTGGTTACTGATTTAACAAACTGTTAGGAATTTCAAATAAACAAAAATCCAAATACAAATAATTAAACATAGTCATCTAACTGTGATGGTCTAATTTAGAGGCCATTAGATTACAATTTACTGTGCAGATAACTCAATTCGTTTAAGTCAAATGCTAAATTACTCTTAGTAAGTGCATGCTGTGGTCAACTGACATTCCCCATCTGTGCCTACAGAAAACAAGGACCGACACTATGTCAACAGGCACAATCCTTATGTGCACTGAGCCTGAATGCGTGCTGCAACCTGGATGTGAATAAAAAAAAAAGAAAGGAGTTCAAAATAAATAAGCTGGAAGCTTCTGCCACTAGATGTCAGCTTCACCAAACTAAATCTGGCACCAGCCTCTCCAAACATTCAAAGAGAGGACTAAAACACAGAGGAGAGAAACACAGATCACCAGTCATAAATCTTGAGGAACTCAATGCAAGGAAGCAGAGTTTAATCTGAGAAACTGTTTACCTGGGGCAACTCCTGGGAACCTAGGACGGTGGAAAGGGCATAAAAGGCCCCTTGCTGGCACCAAGGCTCTGATTTTTCAGGGTGATGTGTCTTCAAATCCCACCGCTGTCACCCGTAAATGTCCAAAAGAGATGAATATTTACTCTGTTAATGAAAAAGCAAAGAGATTTATTGAAGGTTTAAAATCAGCCCAGACCAGGGAAAATGATCTCACAAAGTGAAACAGGTGCTCCACCTTAAGGGAGGGGAAAGTGTCTATTTATATGGTAAAACCAAGGGCTAACTGTGAGGTGGGATATCTTAAAGTGGAGAATTGATGGGGACTGGGGTTTAAAGCAGTGGGGTGGGTTTGGGGTTTAAAGTATATATTATGTTCCTCTTAGATTGGCTACGGTGCAGTAACTGCAAGGGTATGTGGTAAGAAGAGAGCTATGGGAGGCAGAGCGTTTACAAGGTAATTAATTACAGGACATTCCTCCCTTAGAAGCAGCTTGGTCAAACAAAATCTTTCTTGTGAGCAGTTGCCTGGAAGACTCACATAACTTTTAGACCAAGGCCTTTATTTCTGAGACATAGTTCCTACGTCCTTACCAGGCAAGAAACATTTCTTGAGGCCATCTAGTAGGGAAGATTTTGATAGCCCCTGGGAAACAGTTTATCAACATTCTTCCAGCTTGACGACAGAGAAAACATTCATTTAATTACCCAAGGTTACTGTTATGGATTGAATTGTGTCCCCCAACAATGCAGACAACATGGCTAGGCCATGATTCCCAGTACTGATTGTGTGGTTGTCTACCATTTTGTGATTTGTTGTGATTACCCTGTGTGTTGTAAATCCTAATCTCTGCCTATGGTTAATAAGGCAAAATTAGATTATGTCAAAGAGAATTAAGGTGGGATAAAATCAGGTCACAGCCTTAATCAAATGTTAAGGGAAGGTGCCCTGGGGTGTGGCCTGCATCACCTTTTATCTTAGAAGAGACAAAAGGAGAGAGAAGGGAGCAGAGAGAAGGGACTTCATGCCACCAAGAAACAGGCTTCGGGAGCAGAGTGTGTCCTCTGGAACGGGGATCCCTGCACTGAGAAGCTCCTAGACCAAGGGAAGATTTATGACAAGAAACTTCCTCCAGAACCAACAGCAGAGAAAGCCTTCCTGGGGAGCTGTCTTTATGTAAGATGCCTTTAGTTACAAAACACCAATTGCTGTACAGTGGATTTTAATTCATGATGACCCCAAGTATGTCAGAGAACTATGCACTATAGGACTTTCAATGGTGGATTCTTCTGAAGTAGATCACAGGGCTTTCTTCCAATATGCCTCTGGTTGGATTTGAACTTCTGAAGTAGATCACAGGGCTTTCTTCCAATATGCCTCTGATTGAGACCAATTGATGCATCTTAAATGGCAGCTTGCTAGCGTTTAAGAGCCCAGACACCACTCTCCAAAGTAGGATGCAGAATGTTTTCTTAATAGATTTTTTATGCCAATTGACCTGATGTCGCCTTTTGGTTAGCAGCAAGCCTGTTAAGCACTTGCACCACCCAGGAACTCCTTTAATTATAAAGCTCACCATTAACTTACATATCATTAAGAAAGAAAAGAAAAATGATGCCAATTTATTCTAACAAAATTTTAGGACATATTCTGATTTCACTTAAAATGTGACATTAAAATATGCCTCTTAGAATCACTGAAATTCATTCATTTCAGGGGAAATAACAATTTTATATAACATTCAGTCATTTTATCTAGGAGTAGGGTAAATTACTTTTTTTTGATTGGAAAGTCTTTTATGCCTTTTATTAGATTTTTAAAGACTTGTATGTTCTTGCATGAGTAATTTCCTAGGTAACAGTTTTATTGCAACTTAAATGGCATTGTAATTCGATAATATATTTGAATTGATTTTTGCTGGCATAGAGAAATGTTATTGAAAATTGTAGATTTATCCTGTATCTATCAACCTTCCTGAATTTTCATTTTAGCTGTAATAGTTTCCTGTTGATTTTCTTATAGCTAAAAGACTTTTTTTTTTTTTTTTTTAAAGACGACACTATGTGTAATGGCGCTTTATCTCTTCCTTTCTAATAAAAAGGTTCTTTTTCATTCCTATAGTATAAGGATGATTGGGGACATCCTTTTCTCTCTCCTGTCAGCATCTAACCAGGGATTTGGATGGAGCCCAAGTACTTCCACTCCATTCCTAATCAGTGAGACTCCTCCACCTACTGCTGGTGCTTTAAGAGATTAAGTGATGGCAGGTTTTGTTTGAGACCTGTCCTGTGATCCCTAGCATCAATCATCAGAAAGTTTTCATTTAAAAAAAAATTTTTATTGCACTTTAAGTGAAAGTTTACAAATCAAGTCAGTCTCTCATACAAAAATTTATATACACCTTGCTCTATACTCCTAGTTGCTCTCCCCTAATGAGACAACACACTCCTCTCCACCCTCTATTTTTGTGTCATTTCAGCCAGATTCTGACCCTCTCTACCTTCTCATCTCCCCTCCAGACAGGAGCTGCCCACATAGTCTCATGTGTCTATTTGATCTAAGAAACTCACTCCTCACCAGTATCATTTTTATTATTATAGTCCAGTCCAATCCCAGTCTGAAGTGTTGGCTTTGGGAATGGTTCCTGTCTTGGGCTAAAAGGAGGTCTGGGGACCATGACCTCCGGGGTCCTTCTAGTCTCAGTCAGACCATTAAGTCTCATCTTTTTACAAGAATTTGAGGTCTGCATCTCACTGCTGTCCTGTTCTCTCAGCGGTTCTCTGTTGTGTTCCCTGTCAGGACATTCATTTGTTGTAGCCAGGCACCATCTAGTTCTTCTAGTCTCAGGCTGAAGTAGTCTCTGGCTTATGTGGCCCTTTCTGTCTCTTGGCCTCATAATTACCTTATATCTTTGGTGTTCTTCATTCTCCTTTGTTCCAAGTGGGTTGAGACCAATTGATGCCTCTTAAATGGCAGCTTGCTAGCGTTTAAGAGCCCAGACACCACTCTCCAAAGTAGGATGCAGAATGTTTTCTTAATAGATTTTTTTTGCCAATTGACCTGATGTCGCCTGAAACCGTGGTCCCCAAACCCCTGTCACACTGGCCTTCAAAGTGCTCAGTTTATTCAGGAAACTGCTTTTGGTTTAGTCCAGTAGTGCTGTCCTCTCCTGTGTGGTGTGTTGAAAAATATGGAATGCTTCATGAATTTGCATGTCATCCTTGCACAGGGCCATGCTAATCTTCTCTGTATCATTCCAATTTTAGTATATGTGCTGCCTAAGTGAGCACTTTCATTTTCTTTTTCCTCAGGATTCCTACTCTTAATTCTTATTGGGATTAGGACCCCAGGAATCCTGAATGCATCCACATCTAAAGCAGTCTTTCACAGTGGCTAAGAGCATGAGCTTTGGAGAGTCACTGCCTGGGTTCAAGCCTTACCTCTGCCACTTAGTGCTTAAACTTGGTCCAGTTATCTGATCTCTCTCTACTTCGGTTTCTCACATGAAAAATAAAGGTAAGTATAGTATCTACTCCATCCATTTGTAATGAGGATTAAATACCTTAGCATGTTGAGTACAGATGGATGGGGCCTGAAATTCTGGGTTTTAACAGATACTTCAGTATCTGTGCTAAACTTTAAGAAGTGTGCTAAACTTTAAGAAGACCTCATCTAGACTATGAACTCCACAAAGACAAAGACTGTGTGTCTCCTGTTCAGAATCATATACTCACTACCTGGCACACATATTAATATTAGGCAAGGTACAAATAGGCAGAGAAAACACTGTAGATCAACAAATTTCTAGTGTGGAAAGGAGAAACGAGAGTAAGAAGGTATGTGGGGGCCTTGAAACTGGGAAAGAAAGGCCTAAAACTGAGGCTTTTGGATTAGAGAATAGGAAAAAGGAATGGAGAAATTGGATGAGGAGAAGATGTCTAGTCAAGTTAATTCATGTTAAGATCAATTCATGTCGCATCCAGCCTATTCACTTGCTCCTTGTGATACATTTTCCTCATTAAAAGGTAGACAAACAAGGGAAAACCACTCTAGCAAAGCCTCCCACCCACCCCCCTGCAATGGCAGCATGAAGGCCATCTTTTAGACTCATCCCCCTGGCCCCAAAATACACAGAGTAGCAAAAGCATCCAATATCAAATTCCCCTTCTGTGGTGCAATGGGTTCCCTTAATGTGGCATTTTTGCCCTGGGTGTTTGGGAACAATAAATAAATAACTTGAGAGGGGATTTCCTGAGTTGATTGACAATTTCTGGGTAAATTGTAAACAACCTGAAGGTTTGTTACTTTTGTTTGGCTTGGCTCAGTAATTGACAAAGCCTAAATTGATTGACATTCCCTGGGTAATCAAGGATTGGTTGTTTTCTGATCTGGCTAAGAGAATTTTTTGTGTCTGATCTGGCTTGGGAGGACGTCTTAGTCATCTAGTGCTGACATAACAGAAATACCATAAGTGGATGGCTTTAACAAATAGAAATTTATTCTCTCACAGTCTAGTAGGTTACAAGTCCAAATTCAGGGTGTCAGCTTCAGGGGAAGGTTTTCTCCCTCTGTCAGCTCTGGAGGAAAATTCCTTGTCATCATCTTCCCCTGGTCTAGAAGCTTCTCAGGCATAGGGACCCCAGGTGCCAAGGACACACTTTGCTCTCTGTGCCGCTTTCTTGGTGGTATGACGTCCCAACTCTGTGCTTTGCTTCCTATTCCTTTTATCTCTTGAGAGATAAAAGGTGGTGCACGCCACACCCCAGGGAAACTCCCTTTACACTGGATCAGGGAGGTGGCCTGAGTAAGGGTGGTATTATAATCCCACCCTAATCCTTTCTACATAAAATTAGAATCACAAAATGGAGGACAACTGCACAATACTGGGAATCATGGCCTAACCAAGTAGATACACACATTTGGGGTGAGTGGGGGACAAAATTCAATCCATGACAGAGGACTTGCCTTGATATTATCAAGAAATGGCCAAAATAAGCAGCTAAACACCAAGGTTTGGGGGCCTCCAGATTGACAAGAGACAGGAGGCGAAAGCACCCTTTGAATATGGGGGCCTTGTGTTGAGAACCTCCCAGACCCTACACTAAGCCAGTATCAATGAAGAACAGATAAAACACTGATGGAGAACTGTACTTCATAAAGAGCTGGACCCGGTAGAAAGTAGAGCAGTCAACAGTGACTGGGAAAATGGCAGGGGCCAGCAAAAGCGGCAGTGGGGCCCAGCTAGAAGAGCAGAAGTGGAAATATGGGACAAAGTCAGCCTGCAGAGTTTGGGCACCCCAAACAGGGGCTGCCCACAGAGCAATTCTGCTCCAACAGCTGGGGTAGGCCCAGAGCTGTTATGATGCCAGCCTAGTGTGAGAGCCAGCCTAAAGCTTTCCTGGTCCTGCTGAGAGGGGCAGACAAAAGCAGAGTTCACTAAGAGAAGCAGCCAGCCACCAGGTTTACTTAGTGACATCATAGTTTCCTATTTGAAAGTTTCCTGGTAGGTAAGAGTTAACATCAGCTTCAAGGAGAAGTAAGTAGGTCCCATCTGAGATATATGTGGGTAACCTTGAGATGTTGAGGGCCTATTCTGGGACCCTTCCTAAATATTGCCCTTTGTATTGCTTCATTTATATGTTTCCCTGTTTACAGCCTTCTCTGTTATATTAAAATAGTTATTACAAATAAGGTGTTTCTATAAAATTTGTGGACATTGCAATGAATTATTAAACCCAGTAGAGAGAGAGTGTCATGGGATAGCAGGTTTAAAAAATAAATGGGGGAGTTGAAAAGAGGAGGTATATGGACCTCCACCTTGTAGGAACCAGCCTATTCTTGATGCTAATTTTTTTTTGGCTAAGTCAGTAACAAAGTTAGACTTAAAGTTATCTCTCATAAATTACCTACTTACACCTCCCCAGACAATGGCATCTCAAGCTGGTGTGCCATTCTGAAGGTTTGTGTCAGGCAGGGGATTGGATCATGAGTGACAGTGGTGCCAATTGTCAGGGGGGTATGGTGCCTAGTGTAGAAGTGATCCAGGAATCCTACCCAAATAAGAAGGTAGGTGAAACTTCATTTAAATCGTAGATCCCAAATGAGGGCAGAGGTACAAATCTTGATATAAACATACTAACATATTAGCAACTCTCCTTATTTGCTTAATTTATTATTTTCCCCTTTGGAATGCCAGCATGATGAAAGTGCACATTTTTGTTTATGTTATTCATTCTATACTTCTAGCACAGTACCGGAACAAGGAGGTGCTCAAACATACTGAGTAAGTGAATAAAGCACTCAAAAATATTAAATTAATGAATGAGACACAGGCATGACAAAGAGGAAATTTTAAGCAGAATATGGGAGGCATACCATTAAGTTCATTTCTCAAGCTGAAAGAATGGAAGAAAAAATTCAAGCACCAAGTTGCAATACTGAAGGACTCTAGAGGGAGAATATTGAAAGACACAGTAAGCATCAAAAGAAGATGGAAAAAATACATAGAGTTACTGTATCAAAAAGAATTGGTCGACTTTCAACCATTTCAGGATGTAGCATATGATCAAGAACCAATGGTACTGAAGGAAGAAGTCCAATCTGAACTGAAGGGAATGGCAAAAAACAAGGCTCCAGAAACTGACAGAATGTCAAATGATATATTTCAACAAAGGACTGCAGCACCGGAGGTGTTCATTTGTCTATGTCAAGAAATTTAGAAGATAGGTTTATGGCCAACCAACTGGAAAAGATCTATATTTGTGCCCATTCCAAAGAAATGTGATCTAACAAAATGCAGAAATTATAGAACAACATCATTAATATCAGACACAAGTAAAATTTTGCTGAAGATCATTCAAAAGTGAGTGCAGCAGTACATCGACAGGGAACTAGCAGAAGTTCAAGCTGGACTGAGAAGAGGAGTTAGAACAAGGGATATCACTGCTGATGTCAGATGAATCTTGGCTAAAAGCAGAAAATGCCAGAAATATTTTTACCTGTCTTTTATTGACTGTGCAAAAGCATTCAACTGTGTAGATTTTAACAAATTGCAGATAACATTGTGAAGAATGGGAATTCCAGAACAATTGTGTTCATGAGGGATGTGTGCATAGACCGAGAGGCACTTATTAGAACAGAACAGAGGGAAACTGCATGGTTTAAAACCAGGAAAGATGTGTGCCAGGGTTGTATACTTTAACCATACTTATTCAGTCTGTAAACTGAGCAAATAATCCAAGAAGATGGAGTACATGAAGATGACAATGGCATTGGGATTGAAGGAAGACTCATTAACAACCTGCTCTATGCAGATGACACAATCTGTCTTGCTGAAACTGAAGAGGAGTTGGAGCACTGACTGATGAAGATCAAAGGCTACCGCCATCAGCATGGGTTGCACCTCAACATAAAGAAAGCAGAAATCCTCACAATTGGACCAATAAGAAACATCATGATAAATAGAAAATATTGAAGTTGTCAAGGATTTCATTTTACCTGGATCCACAATCAACATCCTTGAAAGCAGCAGTCAAGAAATAAAACAGTGCATTGAATTGGGCAAATCCGCTGCACAAGACCTCTTTAAAGTGTTAAAAAGCAAAGACATCACTTTGAGGACTAAGGTGCACTTGACTCAAGCCTCATATGCATTTGAAATCTGGGCAATGAATCAAGAAAACCAAAGAAGAATGGACATCTTTGAATGAATTATGGTGTTGGGAAGAATATTGAATATACCATAGACTGCCAGAACAACAACAAAAAAATCTGTCTTGGATGAAGTATACAGCCAGAGTGATCCTTAGAAACAAGGATGGCAAGGCTTCATCTCACATACTTTAGACATGTTATCAGGAGGGACCAGTCCCAAGAAGGACATTATGCTTGCTAAGTAGAGTGTTAGCAAAAAAGAGGAAGAGCCTTAACGAGCTGGATTGACACAGTGACTGTAACAATGGGCTCAAGCATAACAGTGGTGCAGTACCGGGCAGTGTTTCATTCTGTTGTACATAGAGTCACGATGAGTCGGAACCAACTCAACAGCACCTAACAACAGCATAATTAAACCATACCTGAACTGATAATTTTCCTCCTATGGGAGCATACAGTTTTGGACAAGTGGTAGGAGGGAGAAGTTAAAGGTGCCAAATCAAGAAATATGCACATATTTATTGTTAACTATTCAAGAGCCTAATATACTTGGGCTAGCTTCTAAATAATTGTCTTCCCTCTCTGGCCTTTCTCCATCTCTTTTTACCTCTCTCCACTATGGCAGCTACCCATATTTCCTGTGGGCTTCTGATGTCCTCACTACATCTATCCTCTGCTTTCATAGAATCCCCAGTCTAAGCATTCTAGAGTCTCTTATTCAGCTGTGCTTTCATTTTGCACAGCCCTGCATCCCCAAATTATCCACCCACCATGCTCCATAAAAATGTGTTCATCCATATAATGCCCTGCCCCTGGAGTCCAGGGAATAGCTTCATAACCAAGAACACTGAAGAAGCACAGGGCACAGTGCATTCCCAGGTCATAAGATATTAGATATCAAACTCTTATGAGTTTAATATCTAATTGATGATTTATTTAAGGCCTTTTGCTTCTAGGGTTGTTTTGAAGAATTATACTTAAGAGACCAGTAATTTCTTGTCAATGTAATTGCAAATTCAGTGGCAGGCTATTGAAACACATGTTGAGGAGTGGAGCTGAAGGATGAGTGAGACAATTGCAGTTTACATCCAAGTAGTCCTTGACCACAACCCAGGGAAACGTGATTTCTCTTTTGTTGCAGTCATAGCTAGAGCTACATAATAATCTAAGTCTCAGGAGAACACGGAAGTAGCTTCTTTTTTTTTTTTTTTTAATCACAGGGTGCTGACTCACATAATGTTTAAAACGAGCATTAGTGCTTACCTTCCCATTATGTGTAATTGAGGGATATGCAAAGAAAGAGACATGAAATAAACACAACTCCAGATATTACACTGGAATTGAAGCATGACATCTTAATTTTCAGTAGCTCTCCATGTTTTGGTAATTTCTGTAGGCACGCTTCATTGGCTCTGGGATTTGGTTTCATTATACACTAGTGTTGATGTTTATTATCTGGTTACGCATGTCAGCACTGTTTTCCCTCTCTGGAAGCTAACTGTTCTCTATACCTTCCTCCAGTTTAGATTTTCCCAATGCTGGTAGCTGCTTGATTGGAAGAGCGTAAAGATGATTGATAGATAAATACAAATGGGCCATTCTTGAAAGCCGGGTCTGCCAAGGTGAACAAGGCATGTGTATAACACCTGGTGAGTTAGTTTCAGTTTTTCACTTGTGATTGTTAGCTTCAGTGAGCACTAGGGTGTCATAATTACTAATTACTTGAATTCAGTCATGGAAAGATATGGTATCAATTGTCCCCTTTCCTTTTTATCAAATGAGTTGTTTATATATTCATAGAATGGCCCTATTAAAAAAAAAAAAAGTATGGCCTTAATGAGTAAAATGTTCTCTTTTCTTCCTGGTGGTGCAGTGCTTAAGAGTTATGGCTGCTAACCAAAAGTTCAGTAGTTCAAATCCACCAGCCACTCCTTGGAAACCCTATGGGGCAGTTCTACTCTGTTTTCTGGGGTCACCATGAGTCAAAATCGACCTGATGACAATGTTTTTTTTGTTTTGTTTTGTTTTTGGTATCCAGATATAAAATCATCAGTTTATTAATTTTACAAGTATTTATTAATTTGACAAGTATTGAGTGTCTACTAAATGATAGGTATATCCAAGGTGCTGAAAGTATACACATAAATAAAATACCTACATCTTCTTTAAGGAGTTCACAGTGAAATGGGAAGAATACATCTGTAAACAAAATTGTGCAAAAAGTGGGTCAGTACTTTAAGTTTGGACAAGTTGGCAGAGATTCAGTTCTCCCTGACCTTTCCTATGAAGTACAACTATGAAATAACAAAAGAAACAACCAAAGGAAAGCTCTGAAAAGTGGAATAGGAAGGCAAACCGGTTCAGGACCCCAGGACTGAAGGAAGAGCATAGCAGTAGGGTATCTTAAGTACTCCAAACAAGGAAAAAGTCAACCCAGACCCCATGTTTCCTGATCCCCAATGTAGCAACAGAAGGAAGCTCAGATAGGCACATTTGTCCTCAGGATCGAACAGTCCATCTGACAACTTCAGAGAGCCCCACGCCGCAGGAGGACCCACTGGGAGTTCTGTCAACAATAAGTGGTCCAGCTATGACAAGTGGCATGGCCTGGGAATTCTTTTTGTCTTCACAGGCCTGAGACTCCATTCCCCTCCAGGAGGCTCCAGGGCAAGTGGGCACTACCAGAAAGAAGAATCGATACTAATTTTACCTAATTTATTTTAGAAACTGCAAGAGGAATGGACACTTCTCAAGGTCTCATTTTATGAGGCCAATATTATCCTGATAGCAAAGCCTAAAAATGATAGTATAAAAATTAAACTGCAGACCAACATCTCTCATTAAATTAAGCACAAAAATCCTTAAAAGTTATTAGCAAAAATTTTCTTAATGTACAGAAAGAATTATATTCTGTGACCTACTGGGATTTATTCCAGGTATACAAATCTGCTTTAACGTTCAAAGGTCAATCAAAGTAACCCAACATATCATATATAAAGTTAAAGCTAGATTAAAATGAAAGGATGGAAATGGATATGAGAAACAAATTATAAACAAAAAAAATCAGGAATGACTATATTAATAGCAGACAAAGGAACACTACAAGGGATAAACAGAATGTCACATGTGATAAAGGGGTAAATTCTTCATACAATTACATAATAATTGTAAATTTACATATGTATGCCTTAAGCAGAGCTTCAAAATACTTGAACCACAAACTGATAGAATTAAAAGAAAATATAGACAAATTCACAATTATAGTAGGATGCTTCAACAATTCTCTCTAATCAATTGGTAGAAGTAGACTGAAAAATACTAACGATATTTAACACTTGAACAAGGCTATAATCAAAATTGCCTAATCAACATTTATAGAATGCTTCCCAACAACATAATATACATTCTTTTTTAGTATGCATGGAACATTCACCCAGATAGACCATATACTTACACATAAAACAAGTTTTAATAAATTTAAAAGATTGATGTCATACGAATTATGTTCTTGGACCAAAACAGAATTCTGTGACAGAAACCAATGACCAAATGATATCCAGAAAACATTGAAATATTTAAAAGTTAAACAGCATACTTTGAAAGAACCAAGAATCTAAGAAGAAATCATGAGGCAAATTATATAATATCCTATATTAAACAAAGAAAAAAATTCTCACAACTGGGCCAATAAGCAACATCATGACAAATGGAGAAAAGATTGAAGTTGTCAAGGATTTCTTTTACTTGCATCCACAATCAACACCCATGGAAGCAGCAGTTAAGAAATCAAAAGACACACTGCTTTGGGGAAATCTGCTGCAAAAGACCTCTTTAAAGTGTTAAAAAGCAAAGATGTCACCATGAAGACTGAGGTGTGCCTGATCGAAGCCATGGTGTTTTTAATCACCTAATATGCCTGCAAAAACTGGGCAATGAATAAGGAAGATTAAAAAAAGAATTGATGCCTTTGAATTGTGGTATCGGAGAAAAACCAAAAGAACAAACAAATCTTCCTTCGAAGAGGGATGACCAGAATGCTCCTTAGAGGCAAGGATGGCAAGTCTACATCTCACATACTTTGAACAGGTTACCAGGAGGGATCAGTCCCTGGAGAAGGACATCATGCTTGGTAAAGTAAAGGATCAGCAAAAAAGAGGAAGACCCTCAATGAGATGGATTGACACAGTGGCTGCAATAATGGGCTTAAGCATAACAATTGTGAGGATGGCACAGGACTGGACAGTGTTTTGTTCTATTGTACATAGGGTTGCTATGAGTCAGAACTGACTGGACAACACCTAACAGCAACAATATTAAATGAAAATGCAAACACAACATATCAACATTTGTAGGATACAACTAAAGCATTGTTCAGAAGGAAATTTTTAGCATTGAATGGTCATGTTAGGAAAGAAGAAATATCTCAAATCAAAAATTACTTTTCAACCTTAAGGAACTAGGGAACCAAAACAAATTAAACATAAAACTGACAAAAGGAAATAGTAATATAGATTACAAAACAAATCAATGAAATAGGAAATAGAGGATACAGAAATAGGAAATAGGAGATACAGAAAGTAAATGAAACAAAAAGCTGGTTTTTGAAAAGATAAATAAAATTCATAAACTTCTAGCCAAACAGATATAGAAAAGAACAGAAATGACACTAATTATCAATATAAGTAATGAAGGTGGGGACATCACATATACCCTACAGGCTTTACAGAGACAACGAGGACATGTTAAGAACAAATTTTTACCACTAAATTTGATATCACAGATGAAATAGGCAAATTCCTTGAAAGTCAGAAACTGTCAAAATTCACTCAAGAAAAATCTTATATAATGAGCAGCGCTATATCTATCCAACCCATATTTAGCATCCTTCCCATAAAGAAAACTCCAGACACGTGATTTCATTGGGGGGATCTACCTAATATGTAAGGATAAAACTATACCAAATTATTAAAGCTCTTCCAGAAAAAGAAAAAAAAAAAGGAGGAAAGGCATCTCAATTCATTTTATGAGACCAGCATCAACTGGTAACAATATCAGACAAAGACAAAATAAATGAAAAGTTTAGTTTAATACACTTATGAACATAGACACAAAAACTTTTGACAAATTATTAGCAGATGGAATCCAGGGGGAAAAAAAACCTAAACAAACAAGACGTATCACAGGAATGAAAAGTTGGTCCAATATTTTAAAATCAATCAATATGGTCTCAAATCAATAATATGAGTTCCTACCTGAAAAATAACTAGGAAAAAAAGTAGAATAATCAAAATCAAGCAAGAAGAAAAAAATAATAAAGATTAGAGTGCAAATCAATAAATTTTACAATGGTACAGCAATAGAGAAAGTTAATGAAAGAAAAAGCTGGTTCTTTCAAAAAAAAAAAAAGAAAGAAATAGAAGAAACCGTTAGCAAGATTGACAAAACCAAAAAGGTAAGACATGAGTCATCAATAACATGAATGATAGAATGAATGATAGAGGAGCTAAAAATACAGAAAAACACAGATCCTACAGCAGTAAGAGCAATAAAGGAATACTACAAACAACTTTAGGGTCATAAATTTGACAGCATAGGAGAAATGAATGAATTGCTTAAAAAAACACAACATACTGAAATTTAGCCAAGATGAAATAGATAATCTGAATATGCCTATAATTATTAAAGAAATTGCATTCATAATTTAAAAACTCCAGAAAAAGAAATCTCCAAGCACAAATGGTTTCACTGGAAAATTCTACAAACATTTAAAGGAGAATTAACACTAATTCTACACAGTCTCTTCCAGAAAGTACAAAATGACAGAACACCTTCAAATCATTTTATGAGGCCAGTATTAGCATGATACCAAAACCCTGAAAAAGGCAATATAAAATGGAAACTACAGACAAATATCTCTCATGAATTAGGCACAAAAACCTTCAACAAAATATCAGCAAATTAATCCATCAATGGATAAAAATAGCTACACTTCATAACCAAAGGTTTATTCTAAGAATGCTAGATTTGAAAATCAATCAATGTAAATACATGAGAACAGGGTAATGTCAACCTAAACATCAAGCATTATACAAAAGTCTAACTCAAAATGGATCAAAAATTTACAAGTAAAAATATAAGACTTTTTGTAAAAAGAAAAATAACAAGAGGAAGTCTTTGGTATATAGGGTTAGAAAAAGAGTTCTTAGGCTTGACACCAAAAGTACAATCTACAAAACGAAAACTGATAAATCATAGCACATCAAAATTAACAACTCTGGCGCTATGAAAGTCTCTATGGAGGGGAGGAAAAGACAAGCTGTAGAGTGGGAGAAAATATTTGTAAGTCTCATATCCAACCATTGCTAGTATCTAGAATATACAAGGGATTCTCCAATTTCACTGTAATCTGATTAGAAAAATGAACAAAAAACACTAGCAGACATTTCACCAAAAAGATTATAAAGATGGAAATTAAGTATATTAAAATGTTCAAGATTATTAACCAATTCCAATGAAATGTCACTACATATCTACCTGAATGACTTAAATAAAAAAGTGATAACACCAAAAGCCGCAGAGGAAGTAGAGAAATGGGATACCTCACACATTTCTGTTGGGAATGTAAAATGGCACAACCATTCTGGAAAAAAGGTTTTATTTTATTTTAGAACTAAACATGCAATTACCATATGACTCAGCAATTGCACTGTTGGCTATCTATCCTAGAGAGACAAAAATTTATGTTTGCAAAAAAAACCTTACACAGTGTTCATAGAAGCTTTACTCATAATGGCCAAAAACTTAAGCAGCCCAGTGACCTTTCAACAAATGAATGGGTATACAGATTGTGGTATATCAATACCATGGAATACTACTCAGCAGTGAAAATGAAGGAGCTATTGGTACACGCAGCAACTTGGGTAAAATTACATGGACTTGATGCTGAGTGAACAAAGCCAATACCAAAAAGTTAAGTATTGTAGCATTATTTTTATGTAAAATTTTTGAAAGGACAAAATTATGGAAATGGAGAACAGGTTAGTGTTTGCCAGGGGTTAGAGAGGGGGTGGGTGGGGAGGGAGGTGGGTGTGGTTATAAAAGGGCAACATGAGGGATCTTGTGGTAATGGAACTATTCAGCATCTTCACTGTGGTGACTGATACACAAATCTACATATGCGATAAAAGTTTTATAGCACGAAATGCACACATTCACACACAAATGAGTACAAGTAAAACTGGGGAAACCTGAATAATATTGGGAGATTGTATCAATGTCAATATCCTGGTTGTAATACTGTACTATGGCTTTCCAAAATGTTATCATTGGGGAAAACAGGGTAGTCTATGTGGGATCTCTCTGTATTATTCCATATTAACTTCCTGTGACTGTACAATTACATGAACAAAAATTTCAATTAAAAAATGTCATAAGTGCTGTGATTCAAGCCTGTGCAGCACATGTCGTATGAACACAAATGAGGTTGTGGCACTCCTGCTGAGGTGGGTTAGGAAAGCCTTCCCAGAGGACCCCAGCTGGGTGTGGTCTTCTAAATTGATAGTGAGCATCACATAAAAGGGCTGCCTGCCTGTGTTTTCTTTGTTCACAGGCCAAGTTCTGAGCTTCTTGGCCTTAAAGCATGTTGAGCCACATGTGTCTTTCTCAACTCTCGGTCCACTGGCTTCTCTCCTCAACACTCCCACAGCTTCTCTCCACCCCTTGGATTTCCCTCATCATCTGTCTTTGGATAAGCACTCTGTCAATTCCTGACAATGTCTCTAATGTATATTCTGACTACATTTCTATCTCACACTTAGTAATGAGCTTTCCAACTTGGTGAAGTCAGGGCTGTCCTGCAAGATAATGAGTACTATGTCTCCTTTGCTTCTTGGACACCTCTTAAAGGCCTTGCTCAAACACAACCTCCTCCAGGAAGTCTTCCTTGATTGACACACTTTCATGAATTAGCCAGTTCTACATTAAAAACACACACACACATTATATATGCCACAAAAATAGCCATCTAATATTTTTCATTGTTATTACAAGTGGGGACTAGCCTTGTTTCATAAATAACAACAGAAGATCCTTAAAGGTGGGGATTTAAGACATACTTTCTGCATTATTTACTGAGTCTCCTCTAATGCTAAACTAATAGCAGATTCTGAGTAAACACAACTGAAGGAACGGAAAGAGAAGGATAGTGAATTGAGTAAGAGTGAGAAAAGAGATTAAGAGAATGACTGTAAGGAAGTGTGTGTTTTATTCTACATTGTGTAGCATTTAGTAAGTTATAAAATTTCCACAGCTTCATTTCCTTCATCATAAATTATAGAGGAGCTTATCTGCCCTAATAATATTAAGAGCTATTGGGGTGAACTAGAGGTATGTGGGTTCATGGAGGAGACCTGAGCCAGATGTGGGAGATCAGCAGGCTCCTCTTGTGCTTTGAGGGGTAGAAGAACTAAGTGGGAGGGGAATGGATGCAGGAAGGAGGGAGTGAGGCCCCCTCAGGAGACATGACTGTGAAAGAAATTTGGGGGGTTGGGGAGCAGAACTAAGTTCATAGGCAGAGAGCTTCAGAAAAGTTTTTCTCAGTGTGAGAGATCCTCTTCATGAGTAAAGTGGAAAAAAGGGCACTCCTTGGTCCATGCAAGACAAGAAAATTTGCAGTCGTCATCAGCTATTTGCTGATGCATTAGCCATTTCCCCAACAGTCTAAATTGGAGGATGGGAAGGAAAATGAAATAATTCAGCACTTGGGTTTGCTCTGGGAGGTCAGAAAAGGTTTCCCTGAGAAAGGGAGGGAGTATAAGTCAACACTCTTCAGTTGTAAGTGACAAAGTCCTTACTCAAACTAGCTACGAGAAAAGAGAGATGCGGCTGAAAGGGCTAGGGGCACAGCTGTTCTCAGGATCACTAGAGGATGGATCAGTGTCACAGCTCTCTTCTCATTTCCCCTTTTTACTCCACTTCCTTCTGCTTCTGCCTCTTTCAGGCCCCAGTTTTTTCTACTACCAGCAGGATTTCTCCATGTTGTGGGGGATGGGAGTGAAGAGGCCTATGACAGGGCTGTTAGCAGCTCCAGGCTTACATCACATTGCGTTTGAGACCTCTGTGGAGGGCAAAGCCCCTATATCCCACTTTGATTGGCCCATCTTAGTGGACAAGTCCATTCCTGGACCAATCTCTGTGACTAGAGAGACAGAATACTAATTTGGAGGATGGTTAAGGCTAGGTCCTATGCTCATCAGTGGGAAAGAAGTGGAATCCTGCTATCTGGATCCATCAGATGAGGTAGAAGGGCTACAATTTCCAAATAAGGTGCTCATTGCCATTACCCAGGGAAATTCAAAACCACAATGAAATACAACTCTCCCCCACTAGAACAGCTATGATTAAATAATAATAACACTGCTTAAAAAAAAAGAAAATTTTTTTTTATAGTGCAGGGTAATAAACAACACTGACACAGTTTCTCCCATGGAGCACATAGAAAAAAAGCAACTGATAATCACACAAATAAATGGAAATGAAGGGAAGATACACAAAGCTAAGAGAGTGTAAATTAAAGGGATTGAAACTCTGGACCTGGGGTGGGAAGTCAGAGAAGATATTCCTGAGGAACTGAGAGTCAAGTTGAGATACAAAGGATGGATAGGTGTGACGTAGGTAAAATGGGTAGAGTGGCAGCAGAAAGTGGGGGTGAAAAGAGAGAAATTTCAAAAGAGATTAAACAACAAACACATTGTCAAGTGGCAGAAGGGAGCAAGCACCCTGCATACAGGGACCTGAACGAGGGTCAGGGTGGCTCCCATAAAGAGTCTAACATGAGTCTGGAACAATGAAGCTGTAGCGACAGGCAGACCCCAAATGTAGCATGGACCTATAGCCCATGCTGAGACATGAAGCCTTAACCGAAGTGCCATGGGAAACCAATGGAATCTTTCAAGGAAGAGGTGATATGATTCTATCTGCATTTTGACAAATGTCATTCTGATTATGGATAATGGATTGGAGCAAAGCAAGAATGGATACAGTTAGAGCAAATAGGGGACAACTGCATTCAACTCAGTGAACGGGGATAGTGGTTTGATCTATGATGTTGATAGAGGAGATGGAAAAAACAATAATAAAAGCATCTGTGAGTGACTTATGAACGAGGAGTAAGAGGTAACTTCAGGCCTGTAGTTGGGTTCATTCATCCGTTCACCTATTCTGTGACTAATTGTTGACCAACTATTATGTGCCAGGTATTCTGTTCAGTTGTGGGTAATAGACAACACTGACACAGCTTCTTCCATGTGGAACTTAGAGTATAGTTGGAGAAAAAGCAACACACAAAGAAAGAAGTCATACAAATAAATGCAAATTACAACCAGCATAAAAACAGACTCAGAAGTTCAAGCAGATTTAGAAAGGAGGAGTAAGAGACACTTTTAGGCCTGTTTGAATTACTATGCCTAAATCTGGTTTCCAGAACTCTTCACCAGGGAACCTGGTTCCCACCTAGATGTTAAAGAATGGTGACTATTTTCCCTAAACTGTTCAGCACCCTTGCTAGTATCATGCTTATTTAGAAGAGGTTTCTCAGAGTAAGTAATTTGCAGAGATGCAAACTCCTAGCAAGAAGTGGAGCCAAGGGAAGCAGGGCCAAGACGGTGGAGTAGTCCGATACTTCCTGTGGTGCCTCTTACAACAAAGACCTGAAAAAACAAGTAAAAAAAAAACACCCTTTTGGGAAAAATTCTCTCCTATTTACCTGACTCCTCCCCACTCTGCACCAGGTTCCAAGTCAGCTTCAGTGGCAGCGCTTTCTATGGGCTGGAAATAAGATCTGTCATGCACTCTGAGCCCTTCTCTCAGCCTTGGAGAAGGAATAAATTAACAAACATAGAAAAACTAATCTGCCTGCTCCCCAAGATGAGAATTGAGGTTAGAAACAGCTACTTTGCCTAAGCACAAGCATAAGGGATCCTTGGGCTTTGAATGAATTTCACCCCTGCATAGGCATGTGTGGGCCAACTTCAGCAGCATAGGCCCTCATTAGCACAGTACAACAGGGTATACACCTCAAGTTTAACTTCAAGTGTTTCAGCTCTGTGGTAGAGAGGGAGGATTGTAACTTATGACACTGCTCTTCCTATTAAGCAGGGTCCTCACTTACCCACATCAGGAGCCTGAGGACTGGTGGCTCCACCCCATACCACATAGCCACCCATGACAGAGGTCCAAGAATAAGTGGTGCCTCCCAGTACTTACAGATAACAGTATTGAGTGCCCATAGTCCGGCTGAAAAACTCACCTATTTACACGGTCTAGGGAACAGGAACACACTTTCTTCACACACTCCCAGTGGCGATTGTCAGCCCCCTGCCTTACTCAGCACGTGACCCCCTACTGCAGCCGATACCTGTGCCTACGCCAATCACCTCTGCTCGTCTGAGACTGTAGGTGAGAACCTGCACCATGCACTTGGTGACATGGACACCTGAGCTGAATTCATACAAGAAAAGTAAATGAACTCCTGGGTTCATATACCTAGTAACAGTTTTAACCAACTGGTGACAGGATGATAGAGCTTCAAAGGCACCATAATGAAACTAGCTTACTCGAGCAGCCTATTTGGGGATATCAAAACAAAACAAGAAGCTAGACACAATAACCAAACATAAATAACAATATAACTTATTGATAGCTCAGAGACAACAGTCAATATCAAATCACATAAAGAAGCAGATCATGATGGCCTCAGCAAGCTCCCAAAACAAACAATCAAGAAATCTTTCAGGTGAAGATAACTTCCTGGAATTACCAGAAGTAAAATACAAAAGATTAATATGTAGAACTCTTCAAGAGATCAAGGAGACAAGGCAAAAGGCAGAACAAGCCAAGGAACACATAGGCAAAGCATTAGTGGAACTAAAGAAGATTGGAGAAGAGCATAACGACAAATTTAATAAACTGCAAGAATCCATAAAGAGACAGAAAACAGAAATCCAGAAAATTCACAATAAAATTAAAAAATTAAACAACTCAATAGAAAGTCATAGGAGCAGAACTGAGGCATTAAGGGTCAGAATTAGTGAGATTAAAGACAAAGAACTTAGCACCAAAAATCAGAAACTCTAAGAGTTATGTGGGATCCTATCCAAGAGGAATTACCTGTGAATAATTGGGGTACCAGGACAGGGGGAGGTAACAGAAAATACAGAGAAAATTGTTGAAGAATTGTTGGCAAAAACTTCCCTGATATTTTGAAAGAGAAGATATCTATCCAAGATGCTCATTAAACCCCACACAAGGTAGATCCCAAAAGAAAGCCAGCAAGACATATTATAATCAAACTTGCCAAAACCAAAGATAAAGAGAGAATTTTAAGAGTAGCCAGGGATAAATGAAGTCACCTACAAAGGAGAGCCAATAAGACTAACCTCTGACTACTCAGCAGAAACCATGCAGGCAAGAAGGCAATGGGATGATAAAAAAAATTGCTAGCCAAGAACTATATATTCACCAAACTGTCTCTCAAAGATGAAGGTGAAATTAGGGCATTTCCAGACAAACAGAAGTTTAGGGAATTTGAAAACCAAACCAAATTACAGGAAATACTAATGGGAATCCTCTGGTTAGGAAATCAATAACTTCAGATAACAACCCAGAACTAGAACACAGGACACAGCAATGACATACCAACCCAGATAGGGAAATCACAAAATTAAATCAAAGGAAAAATGCTCAAAATAGGGAAACACAGACATCATTATGTAAAAGATGACAACAATAAAATAAAAAAGAGGGACTAAAAAATGTAGTCATAGATCTTTCATATGGAAAGGAAGTCAAGGTGATATAAAGAAATGAAAGATTGATTTAAACTCAGAAAAATAGAGGTAAATATTAAGGGAGCCACAAAGGAAACTAACAATCCTGCACATCAAAATAAAAAACAAGGAAAACAAAGACTTAGCAAATACAAAATCAACAACAATGAAAAAGATGCAAAGAAAATACATACAGAAAAATGACTCAGCACAGAAAATGAAGTGGAACAAAGAAACTGTCAACAACACACACAAAAAAACATCAAAATGGCAGCACTAAAGTGATACCTATCAATAATTACACTGAATGTAAATGGACTGACAGCACCAATAAAAAAACAAAGAGTGGCAGAACGGATTAAAAAACACTATATGTCTATACGCTACCTAGAAGAGACACACCTTAGACTTAAATACACAAACAAACTAAAACTCAAAGGATGGAAAAAAATATATCAAGCTAGCGACAATGCAAAGAGAGCAGGAGGGGCAATACTAATTTCTGACAAAATAGACTTTAAAATAAAACCCATCACAAAGGATAAAGAAGGGCACTATATAATGATTAAACGGTCAATACATAACAATTATAAATATGCACCCTCCAGACCTTCTATTGGCCCAGGATAGGAACCATTCCCGAAGCCAACTCTTCAGACATGGATTGGACTGGACAATGGGTTGGAGAGGGATGCTGGTGAGGTGGACACTTGAGACTATGTTGGCATCTCCTGCCTGGCGGGGAGATGAGAGGGTGGAGAGGGTTAGAAGCTGGTGAAACGAACATGAAAAGAGAGAGTGGAGGGAGAGAGCGGGCTGTCTCATTAGGGGAAGAGTAATTAGGAATGTGTAGCAGGGTGTATACGGGTTTTTGTGTGAGAGACTGACTTGATTTGTAAACTTTCACTTAAAGCACAATAAAAATTATTAAAAAAAAAAACTACAATGAGATACCATCTCACCCTGATAAATAAAAAAAAAAGCTAGCATTAATCCGAAAAACACAAAGTAATAAAGTTTGGAGTGGTTGCGAAGAGGCTGGAACATGTATACACTGCTGCTGAGAAAGTAAGACAGTACAACCACTTTGGAAATTGATTTAGCTCTTCCTCACAAAGCTAGAAATAGAACTAGCATAGGATCCAGCAATCCCACTCCTTGGAATATACCCTAGAGAAATAAGAACCCTCACACAAATAGATATATGCACGTCTACGGTCATTGCAGCACTGTTTACAATAGCAAAAAGATGGAAACAACCATGGTGCCCATCGATGGAGGAATGGATAAACAAATTATGGTATATTCACACAATTGAATACTATGCAATGATAAAGAAAAACAATGAAACATCTCATAACATGGATGAATCTGGAAGACATTATGCTGAGTGAAATTAGTCAGTTGCAAAAGGAAAAATATTGTATGAGACCACTATTATAAGAACTCAAGAAAAGTTTTAAACACAGAAGAAAACATTCTTTGATTGTTATGAGGGGAAAGGGAGGAAAAGGGGTATTCGTTAACTAAATAGTAGACAAGAATAATTTTAGGTGAAAGGAAGGACAACACACAATACAGGGGGAAGTCAGCACAACTGGACTAAACCAAAAGCTAAGAAGTTTCCTGAATACAACCAAACAGTTCAAGAGACAGAGTAGCAGGGGCAGGAGTATGTGGACCATGGTTTCAGAGGACATTTAGGTCAAGTGGCATAACAAAGTGTGTTAAGGAAATGTTCTGCATCCCATCTGGGTTGTTAAAAACTAGGAAGCAGCCATTTAAGATGCATCGATTGGTCTCAACACACCTGGAGCAAAGGAGAATGAAGAGCACCAAAGACACAAGGGGAATATGAGCCCAAGAGACAGAAAGGGCTACAAAAGTCAGAGACTCCATCAAGCTGAGACCAGAAGAACTAGATGGTGTCTGGCTACCACCAATGACTGCCCTGACAGGGAACACAACAGAGAATCTCTAATGGAGCAGGAGAAAAGTGGGATGTAGATTTTTTATCTATTCAGACCTCAAATTCTAGGAAGAAGACCAGACTTAATGGTCTGACTGAGACTGGAAGGACCCCAGAGGACATGCTCTCTGGGCTCTGTTAGCCCAAAAGTAAAACCGTCTCAAAGCCAACTCTTCAGACAAAGATTAGACTGGACTATAAGACCTAAAATGATACTGGTGAGGAATGTGCTTCTTAGTTGAAGTAGACGCATGAGACTATATGGGCACCTCCTGTCTGGATGAGAGATGAGAAGGCAGGGAGGGACAGGAGCTGGTTGAATGTACACAGGAAATACAGGGTGGAGAGGAGGAGTGTGCTGTCACATTATAGGGTCACATAACAATATGCGTGTAAGTTTTTGTATGAGAAACTGACTTGGATTTTAAACTTTCACTTAAAGCACAATAAACAACAAAAAAAGTGGAGCCAAATTTAAACCTAGTTGTGTCTTTACAAAAACCTGACTTCTGAAATAATACCCTCCACTGTGTCCTTCTGCAGCAGTCTTTTAATGGGATCCTTGCCTCCATTCCTGCAATCCAATTCAGCGAGTCTCAAATAATGGACCACAGACCAGAAGCACCAGCATCAGGTGGGAACTTGTTAGAAGTGTAAATTCTGGAAAAGAAACCCAGACCTACCGAATCATAAATGGATCGAGTAATTGGTGTTTTAACAAGTCCTCTGGGTGAATCTGATGCAGGTTCAAATTTGAGAGCTGATGATCTAGTGCATCGTTCCCACAACTTCTGTAAGACATGCTGTGATGGTTAATATTGTGTGCCAACTTGGCCGGGCCATAAGCCTCACTGTTTATATGAGATCACTCCCATGATGGGATCTGCTGTGAGTTGAAAAGGAGTTTTCTTGGGGTATGGCCTGCATCTGAATATAAGCAGATGGTCTGGCTTTTTGCTTACTCTGGATCTTGTGGAGGCCTCTTGTTTATCTGACCTCTGGACTTGGGACTTGAAGCTTATCTGCCGATATTGGGATTTCTTGATGTTCACAGCCTATGAGCAGAGCCCTGCTCTTCAACCTGCCAATCTTGAGTTCGCCAGCCCCTGCAGCTACATTAATCAAGAGAAATCTTGCGGTCTTGCCTGCCAATCTTGAGATTCGTTGATATTCACAGCCTGTGAACAAGTGTCTTGCTTTCCGGCCTGCCAATCTTGGGTTCGCCAGCCCCTGCGGTTGCATGAATTGGAAAAAGCCTCTATCCTAATCCACAGACTTGGGATGATCCAGCCTCTAAAATCGCTTGAGCAGTTTCTTTGACATAAACCTCTCTCTATATATATTTATACACTTTACTGGTTTTGCTTCTTTAGAGAACCCAGCCTAAGATACACACTTTAAAGATTCCTCAATCAAGAGTCAGGCATAGTCAATGAACTTTGGAAAACAGATCCCCTCTCTACATTGTTTTCAACTCTCTTAAGTATAATTTTAGTCAGTGAATTTTAGTAATTTGCATCCCCAGCACATAGGACAGTGCCTGGAATATAGAAGACTCAGTATTTGCTGAATGAAAAAGTATGACCCATGTCCCTTTTGACTGTCATTTCCCTACTTTACCCTTCACTTCTCATGATCAGTCTTCCCATTTATTTTTAGATGAGCCTATTTTCTTACAATCCTTATAAGAGTTTCAAAAGGAGGCTGAGTATCATAGTTCCCATTTCTTACCACCCATCCACCTTCTGACACTCTGCCTTTAGGAGAAGAGTCACTGTAGTAAAAGTGAGCTATCCACAGTGCATTTTTTAAAACCTTGCCATTTTCCCTAGCAAAATGTCAAGTGCTATTTGGCTGGGAACCCATAACTTGGTGAGTAATAAAATAAGCATGGATTTGATAATCATGGCTTAGGACTAAAAGACTCAGAGGCATTTTAAATAAATGATTTCTCTAAAAGAGTGATTGTATTAATTGCTATATCTAGAATTTCGTTTATCTGTTAATATGCCCTGGTGAATTCAGTGATATGGCTCCTTCCCAGGATGCTTGTGGCCATCAGGAAGTCATTCAGACAGGATGTAATGTCCACCCCAAGGTGAAGTGAAACCTATTATCTCAGCAAAGCTGTACTCTGGTACAAAACATATGGTCAGAGCAGACATTAGCAATGGAGCTGGAGGGGCAATAAACATATGATATTATTACTAAGAAAATCCATTTATATATTTAAATTAACTGTTCTAGTGTCTGTTTAAGTGGACCTATTGATCTTTCAGTTTCAATAAAATTCTCATCTTGATTATGTTTTTAACCTTGCAGATTTTGAGGAAACATCTTCCTTCTAGAGCTTTCCCTCTACGTACATATTTTTTCCCTACCTCTCTTCCTTTTCCTCTCTTCATTTTTTCTTTTTTCTTTCTTCCTTCCTTCCCTCCCCCCATCCTAAAGTTTATAGTGTTGTTTAAAGAATTCTGAGTATTATGTGGAAACAAATGTTCTTTCCTCCAGGAGCTTACTATCTTGAATAAAAGATTAGACTATCTCCAAATGATTATACTTGCTGTTAAATGGCAGGATAGTACAGTGGTTAAGAGCACAGATGTTACAGTTACACTGCCTGGATTCAAATCATGACAACCTAGCTGTGTAATCTTAGCCTCTTCAATTTCCTCATGTGTCAATTGAGGATAATAATGGTATTATTATTATTAATTACTATTACTGCATGTTTTTTGTTTGTTTGTTTATATGTATTATATTCAAAAAACCAAACCCGTTGTCATTAAGTTGATTTCAACTCATAGCAACCCTATAGGACAGAGTAGAACTGCCCTATAGGGTTTCCAAGGAGCACCTGGTGGATTTGAACTGCTGACCTTTTGGTTAGCAGCAGTAGCTCTTAATCACTATGCCATCAGATTTTCCAGGTAGTATATGATATAATTGTTATGAAGGATATATGAGTTAAAATATGTAAAAGTTCTAAGTAGAATTTATGGCATATGGTAAGCTCTATGCAAATGTTATCTGCTATTATTAAGTGTGGTAATACAAAGAAGTAATCTGAGGCAAATATCACCTCTAGGATGGAGAAATGATATGATAAGAAGTATACTAATTGAGATGGAAGTATAAGTACCAGTGCACTCTTAAATTAAACATATACTGAATTATTTTAATATTCCAGGCGCTGTGCAAGGTACATGAGATAAAGAGATGAAGTGTGTGTGTGTGTGTGTGTGTGTGTGTACATACGTGTGTGTGTTTACATGTAAGGATGTCATATCATTATTTCCCTTATTTCTGGAAGGGGCTTAACTGTATGGATCTCACTTGGGGCCTTTCATGTCATTATAGGCAGGTGGTGGCTGGGGCTGGAGTCATCTGAAGTATTTCTCAATCACAAGTCTTGCACCTGGATGGAGTAGGTGGGAGCTGCTCAGGCATTCTCTCTGCTGAAGGCTTTCCATGAGGCTAACTGATCTGCCTTATAGCATAGCAATCCCTGCACAGTTGTATATGGTGACCAGCTTCCCTCAGAGGGAGCATTTCAAGTGAGATAGGCAGAAGCCATCAGTTCTTTTAAAGGCTAGGTCCACTGAAGTCATTATTGGGAGCGATCACAAGTTAGCCAGATTCAAAGAGGTGGAAGAAGAAACTCCACCTCTTGATTGGAAGGTGCATATGTTTTCACTGAAGGAAAAGTCCATGGTAGCCACTGTGGAGGCAAACCATCAGCATAATAATTATGACTGTCTTCATTCTACAGATGAAGGGATTGATATCAAAGGGAAACTTGTCCAAAATCAAGCCATCAAGCAGTAGAACTGAGATGCAAACTTAGGTCTGCCTGATTCTCAGATTTCATGCATGTCCACTCAGTGATAATAACATATGTTTATTGCCCCTCCCACCAGCTCCGTTGTTAATATCTTCCCTGCCCACATGTTTTGTACCGGAGTACAGCTTTGCTGAGATAATGGGTCTCACTTTGCCTTGGGGTGGACATTACATCCTGTCTGAATGCCTGGGTTCTCTAGAGGAACAAAACCAGTGAAGTATATATAGAGAGAGAGAGAGCGAGAGAGAGAGATTTATTTCAAGGAAATGGCTCACACAGTTGTGGAGGCTGGCAAGCCCAAAATCCATGGGTCAAATGTCAGGCTGGAGGCTTCTTCTGACTCATGTGTTTGTGGGGGCTGGAGAATCCCCAAATCCCAAAACCACAGCTCAAACTGTAAGGGGGAAGGGGAGAGCTTGCACTCAGGAAGAGGAAGAGGCAGAGGGTGGTAACATTTCCCAATAGGATAGTCCCTACAGAGGAAAAGGTAGGGGGTGGTGACATTCCTCAATAAGATGGTCCCTACATAGTTAAACTTTATGCCAAGGAAATGATCCTTACAGGGGTCCTTAATTTGATAAAGTCCTTAACTTGATAAAGTCCCTAACTTGATAAGGTTCCTAACTTGGTAATTAAACCTTAAGCCAAGAAAATGGTCTCCATAGCGGGTCCTGTCTTGGCTGTTAAATATTAAAAGAAAGAGATAAGAGACAAGAAGGGTATGAAACCCTAAGAAAACGACTATGGGGCATTCAGATTCTTTCTCTACTTGAGTAGCCTGCTTGATGCTTCCTAGTCAAGTGTACTTTTCCTACTAGCCCAGCTAATAAATCTCTACTTGCTTGGCACTATTTGTCTCAGTGTTTGAATTCTTTCCTACATCAAAGACAAGAACCGAGGCCATTCTCTGGTAACAAAAGTAGCACTGAAGAAAACAAACAATATACTGTATTGGGCAAATCTGCTGCAAAAAGCCTCTTTAAAGTGTTAAAAAGCAGAGATGTCTCTTTGAGGTCTAAAGTGTACCTGACCCAAGCCATGATATTTTCAATTGCCTTATATGCATGTGAAAGCTGGGCAATGAAGAAGGAGAACCAAAGAAGAATTGATGCCTTTGAATTATGGTGTTCTTGAAGAATACTGAATATTCCATGGACTGCCAGGAGAAGGAACAAATATGTCTCTGAAGTACAGCCAGAATGCTTCTTAGAATCGAAGATGGCAAGATTTTCGCTCATGTACTTTGGACATGTTATCAGCAGGAATCAATCCCTGGAGAAGGGCTGTAAGTACCTCAAAACATGGTACAATGCATGCTTCCTCACTGTAAAAGCTGTACTTACACCCCAAGTAAATAAAGCCAAGGGATTTTTTATCTTAGGAAAATCACCACTACAATGCATTCTTCATTACTGCAAAAGCAGTACTTAGCGGCAAAACAAATAAAACTAAAGGAATTTGAATCTCAGGAAACTTATCGTTACTATGTATTCTTCAGAAAACCTGGTGGCATAGTGGTTAAGAGCTACAACTGCTAACGAAAAGATCTGCAGTTCTAATCCACCAGGAGCTCCTTGGAAGCCCTATGGGGGCTATTCTGTCCTATAGGGTCGCTATGAGTCTGAATCGACTCAACGGCAATGGGTATGTATTCTTCATAGCAAAAGCAGTACCAACAGCTAAGAAGCAGAAACAACTGCCCTGGAATGCTGCAGAACTGCTCACAGTGGTGCATTCCACCTGCTGCATGTGGAAGCAATGATTGGGCCCTAAGATTGAATGCAAGGCAATAATAATTTATAGAAGTTCCAATCTCTTGAAAAGTACCACTGCAATGCATTATTCCCTATCTGAAAGGCATTATTTACTGTTCAGAAGCTAGAAAAGAAGGGAACCAGTAACACCTGGAAACAATGGTTGTCATAAAGCAGAAAACAGTCACTATGAATGAAGACTGGAAACAGCTATTTTCCTGCTAAGTACATTCTGAGGAGAACACAGTAAACGAGAAACAGAGTGAGGAGGCTTTTCTCACAGATATAAAGGCAAGCCTATCAAAAGTTTAGAAAATTCATGCATCCAGGAGGCATCACCTAGGAGGATGCTCAATCTACACAAAAATGAGGCTCCTACTCAGGATTTCTGAGTGTCACGCATTTCAAAAGGATCTCACCTTGAGGCTAAATGCACTAAAACCAGGCTACCCTCTTTCCAAAGAACTCCAGAGCTGTAATAAGTGGGTGGGATACTGCATCTGCCCTGGGTCTTGATTAACAAGCCAACCCTCCCATCAAAAACACGTGGGAAACCTAAAACACACACAGGATCTCACATCCCACATATATAAACACAACTTACACAGGTCAAATAGTGAGGTCAGCATTTAGTGGAAGGGGAGACACTTACATGGGGTAAAATAGAAGGTTCTAAAGAGAGGAGGGGAATATGTCTTGGAAAATGAAATTTCTAGGATAGAAATATATTTTTGACTAAATTAATTATCATTGCCAGACTCAAATAGAATTTGCAACTGTAAGTTTTTTTTACATACATCATTAAATAATTTTCTACTTAACTGTCACATTTTTTTCTCATTTGCTAAATATTCCTTAAAAAAAAAAACTGTATAGAACTAATAACACATAGTGCCAGATGATTACAATTATCAATGTGTTTTCTTAATACTGAGATAAAAGTAAATTGCTCTTCCAATCAGGAAGCAACCCTATAGTTACAATGGCAATTGCATGTTAATTGCATATAAACTGATTATTAAAACATAGATCAATGTAGTACTATTACATTGAATAAGAGCATATCAAAATCTAGGGTAATGAAAATTCACAAACATTCATGAGATGCCTGGGCTAAGGTAGGTGTTGCAAATCAGGCTAATAATGGCAACAAGAATTATATGTGTACAATAATCAGAAATCTTTTGTAGGGGAATACTTGGGATTTTATATGTAGAAAGAAGAGGTGTGTCTGGATAGATGGGTTTTTACAGTAACCTTAAGGGTCACAAAGGCTCTTTCTGAAATCTTTTGAAAATTTCCCCAGGGAAAAGCATGATGTCAGAACTTTGGTCATTGAAGGGTTGTGATGGACACATATTTTATAGCCTTTTTTTCATGTTTGTGACTCTTCCTAGCAACCATGGTTGCAAGATGTCTAGTGGACTTTTGAATTACAAGTCAGTTTTTTTTTCTAATGATACATATCAAAATCAATAGAGTCATTGTCTCCAACTATATTTAGAAAATGAAAGTATTAAATATGGCATAGCTCTCTGAAAATTAGTAACATTGTATGTGCGCATGTGTCCTTTTTCCAAAACCAAAATTTATCGGAAAAAAAGTTCCTCCAGCCTGCCATTATGGATAAAATGTTGATATAAAAATTAAATGAGATAACATATCTAAAAGGCATTTATAAATC
The DNA here is from genome assembly GCF_030014295.1 of Loxodonta africana. Taxonomy (NCBI): domain Eukaryota; kingdom Metazoa; phylum Chordata; class Mammalia; order Proboscidea; family Elephantidae; genus Loxodonta; species Loxodonta africana. The sequence goes on along the minus strand of NC_087347.1, from coordinate 131,120,134 downwards.
TCAAGGTGTTGTATGATGACATAAATATATTAATAATCTGTATTTTTTCATACTTAGCTTTTCAGGGCAGTAAGCAATTTGAGAAATCCTCTTATTAAATGCAAAAATTTTCCAAAATGGGAGTCAAATGACCAGACTGGAGAATTTATTTGCCTAGGTCTTCATAGATTTTGAGTGGCAGAGACAAGCCTAAAACTTGGGCCCCTAATTTTAATTCATGTGTTCTCTCTCCACCAAATCAAACTTCTGTTGTTAATCTATGGTGTTGCTGTTGTTGTTGTTAGGTGCCATTGAGTTAGTTCTGACTCATAGCGACCTTATATGTATACAACAGCATGAAACACTGCCTGGTCCTACACCATTCTTACAATTGTTTCTATGCTTGAGCCCATTGTTGCAGCCACTGTGTCAATCCATATTGTTTACGGTCTTCCTGTTTTTTGCTGACCCTCTACTTTACCAAGCATGATATCCTTCTCCAGGGACTGATCCTTCGTGATAATGTGCCCAAAGTATGTGAGATGAAGTCTTGCCATACTTGAGCCTAGGGAGCATTCTGGTTGTACTTCTTCCAAGACAGATTTGTTCTTTCTTTGGCAGTCCATGCTATATCCAATATTCTTCGTCAACACCAAAATTCAAAGGTGTCAATTTTTCTTTGTCTTCCTTATTCATTGTCCAGCTTTTGCATGCATATGAGGCAATTGAAAACACCATGACTTGGGTCAGGCATGCCTTCATCCTCAAGGTGGTGTCTTTGCTTTTTAACACTTTAAAGAGATCTCTTGCAGCAGATTTGCCCACTGCAATGCGTCTTTTGATTCCTTGGCTGCTGCTTCCATGGGTGTTGATTGTGGATCCAAGTAAAAAGAAATCCTTGACAGCTTCAATCTTTTCTCCATTTATCGCCATGTTCCTTATTGATTCAGTTGCAACCTATGGTGTAGAGTTCATAATAATACCTGAAACAATGAACTCCAACATAGCAATGATCATGAAGATGGTGCAGGATCAGGCAAGATTTTGTTCTGTTGTATATAAGATCCCCAGGAGTTGGAGCCGACTCAGTGGCAACTAACAGAGTTCGTAGTAGATTTTTTTTTTTTTTTTTTTATGAATAACTCTTGAACAAGTGCCTCCAGGACTTCTTTCAAGTCATGTCTCCTCCACTTTCCACTCCTCACCCTGCAAATCAGTTCTTTTTTTTTTTTCCACAGAAAGACGGCAGAGAACCTTCTACAGATGAAAGGTTTTAAATAAGGCTAACATTTTTTTTTAACAGTTGTACGTAACACTGAGCAATTTTAGAATTCATAAGATGTTGCTGTTTTAGTAATTAAAACTGTTAATTAAAAAAAAACCTGTTGCTGTCGAGTTGATTCTGACTCATAGCGAGCCTATAGGACAGAGTAGAACTATCTCATAGGGTTCCCAAGGAGCGGCTGGTAGATTTGAACTGCTGACATTTTGGTTAACAGCCAAACACTTAACCACTGGGCCACCTGTTAATAGTAGTAAATAAATTTACCCTTTCCCCAAGTAATCTGTGGTGATATGGAGTAATACTGTATTTCATGGCTTGAGATTGATATCAATTAATTCACTTGCCAGGTTATTTGTTTGCTATGTTTGAGGAATTTTTCCTTTTAAGTCTGCTATTGCCTTGGTCCATTAATTTTGTAAATACAATATAATTAGTGATAGCAAAAACTATTTTGCCCATATATAATAAGCACAGTAATAGGTCATCACTTTTTTTTTTTTTTTTTTTTGGTGTGATAATCAAACAAACTATACGTGTGGTATGTCAGTTGGGTTAGGAAGGACGTGCCTGCTCTTTCTTGGAAGCTATCATTCGTTTCCAGAATTTTATTTTCCCTTAAATGGCAACAGCAAGAGAGGCATTCCTTATCCCTCCACTCCATAGCGTGTAAGCCCATCCCACTTCTCCACTTATTTCTCTTTCATCACCATCTCTTCACTCCAATCAATTGTGGTTAACTCTGTCTCATCCTTCTCTTGAAGTACCCTCCTTCCTGCCTCACTTACCTTACTTATCCCTGAGGCTATTAGATCCCTTTTTCTGCATTTCCTCAAGCCCTACTCCCATCACAGTACTCCTCATCCAGGCTAACAGTCATTTATCTCCTATGCATCAACAAATTTCCATTGTATCCAGGTTTCAAAACCTCTACTGAGAATGTAGTGGTTTAACATGACTAACAGGGCCCTTGACCTAGTGAGACTTGCAATCAAAGTAGATTGTTGCTGTTAGGTGCTGTCGAGTCAGTTCCAACTCATAATAACCCTAGCAGCTTAGCACTTAACCACTGCACCACCACGGCTTGTTAGATATTATGATATCAATAAATATCCTAAGTTTCTGGCATACAGAAACTTATTTGGTCTCTGTGCACAGCAGTCCGTGTCCTCGCTACTCAAAATGTGGTACTCAGACCTGCAGCATTGACATCACCTGGGTGCTTATGGAATGAAAAAACCTCAGATCCCTCCAAAAATTGACTGGATCAGAAACTGTATTTTTAAAAGTTCTCCAGGTCATTTGTATATACATTAACATTTGACAACCACTGATCTACACCACCACATTACCGCAGGGCCATAGCTACTTAGAGAAAGGGGAGAAGGGATTCATTAGCAAAGGAAAGATAATGCATTTGAATTATGGTTTTGGCAAAGAACACTGAATAACCATGGACTGCCAGGAGAATGGAAACCCTGGTGGCGTAGTAAAGTGGTACAGATGCTAACCAAGAGGTCGGCAGTTCAAATCCTCCAGGTGCTCCTTGGAAGCTCTATGGGGGCCATTCTACTCTGTCCTATAGGGTCACTATGAGTCGGAATCGACTTGATGGCAGTGGGTATCAACTCCACAGCAAACGGCCATCCCACCCAAAATCCAGTCGGCCATAATATCTACCAAATCAGGGTAGAGGTCAGAGATATCCACAACCAAGCTAAAAGGCACTTATTTTTGTCCAAGGCTTTCAGAAGTTCTAAACACTCCTGCTATTACAAAGGTTGATAATACTTTCTTGGTTTGGGTCTTATTTCTATCTCCATAATAGCACACATCTCTATACAGATGGTGGGGACATTACCAAGAGAGAGGTCTGACCCACTCAGCCACCAAAGTCTCATCTCTTTTTCATGTGAGCTCTCAGTAGCCTATGGCTGCAGCATCCACCATAAGTAAATGTCCTACTTTAAGGCCAGGTTTCTTTCTGCTTACTGCACCATGGCTATCATTGTGTTGCAGCCTAAATCCATCACAAGTGAATCAGAGGAATGCTAAAATCACACAATTGCTGCAAATAACTTGGGTGAAAAGAAAGGTCAAACATTTCAGGACAAAGGGAATTCGGACATCACTAGATGGTTTTTTAAAAATTTAAGTAAATGCACAAAGATGGTTATAACTGTACCTAATTCTAGAAAGGGATATTGGTGGTTCAGTAGTATAATTCTTTCTTCCATGGGAGATACCCAGTCCGATGCCTGGCCAATGCACTTTATGCGCAGCCACCACCCACCACCCACCTGTCAGTGGAGGCTTGTGTTGCTCTGATGCTCAACAGGTTTCAGCAGAGCTTCCAGACTAAGAAGATCTAGGAAGAAAGGCCTGGTGATTTATTTCCAAAAACTAGCCAATGGATCACAAGGAACAGCCAATCTTGGGGGATGGCACAGGGCCAGACAATGTTTTGTTCTTTTGGATATGGGGTCACGATGAGGTGGTGGCCAACTCGACAGCAGCTATAAACAACAACTACAATTCTAGAGAACAGAAAGAAAAAAATATTCACCAACAAGCTTTGAGTTCAAATCCCCATCAATTAAAAAGCTAGTATCAAATGACTACTCCAATTCTAACTAAAATCTCATCAACAAAATCCCCATCTGGCCCTCTGTCCTCCCTTATCTTTTTTTTTTTTCTCCCTTTAGAATTCTAAGAAGATAAGGAAATGGTCAGTTTCAGGTGCACCGGCATGTGTTCAAAGTAAGACCCTCCCCTTGTGACAGACCGAATAGCTGTCTCACTTGCCCTGAGTTAATTTGCTTTTTTACCTGCTTCTTTTTTGCCCTTCTCCCATCGTTCCTTCTCTTGTTTTGCACTCATGAAATAGCACCCAGGACACCATAAAATTCTGCTAGATGGCCAACAATCCTAAGGTATTTGTTTTTAACTTAATTCTGATGTCAATCACATTTCCCTTAACTGGGAGGCACCTGGGAGTCTGGAAAACTACCTTTTTGTCTCAGTTCAAGTACTCTAAGGTACAGCTTGGAGTCTCTGTGTTTGTTAAATAGAGCTAACAATTAGAAATTTTAATCCTTCCTTAAAGTGTTATAAAGATCAGAGATAATGGTTGGGAAAGTTATCTGAAATGTTGAAACTCTTGGTTCTGTGTAAGATAATTGCTTAAGTCATAGTTTATTGAGCAATGAAACAATAATTAGCATGTTTCCAGAATACTGAAAATAGTACTGTTTTTGTTTCCCTGGAGAAAGCCCTACACATTTTTTCTGCTGAAGACAAATTTATAGTTTTTATTACTCTCTGGAATATCCTAGTCCCAAACTTTTAATGTAGTAACACATTTTCAGTTATGAGCTTTTAGCCTTGAAAGAACCCACCACCAGCAGATTTCTGTTATTTTTCAGAAGATGGTGGGAGGAGGGCATCCACCTTATTGCTCCATCCTTTGAGGGCTGAGTCCTAGAAAAACTGAGGTCCATCTCCCACTGTGCAAGCATAGCCTAATCAGGCTGTTGTATCACTTATGACAGGCTAGTTCTTTCCTAATAAATCCTGGAGTTATTCTGTAAAGAATGTTCATTTTCCTTCAAACTAGAGGTAACCATTACGATGCACCAGTAAAGAACCCAGGGCTTTTAGTGTCTAGCCCTATTTCTTCTAGTTTAAGGATTTTATGGAAATATATATATATATATATATTGCAATGAAGGAGTAGATTTCTATTAGGAAAGAGGTGATGCATTTCTTGATACTTAATAAATGAAAGGTTATTATAAAAATGGTCAAATAGTCAGAATTTGTATTTTGCAAAGTGAACTTTAAAATAAAAAATGCGTGATTAATCACAAAAGAGAAAAATAACATTTACGTATGGAAAAAATGGCTCTGTAAGTGAAATCAGGTTTGTAGATTGCTCTCTGAGACCAGTTTCCTCATGAGGAGATGGGAGTGCCACAGAATGGAGAGTGCTGTAGATTAAAGGTTACACTCAGTCATCAAAAACAGGAAGAACTGTAATAGTTAAAAAAAAACAGAACTTACAACAAGATCCAGCCTTACCCTCCACAAATAATTCACTACTTAAAGGTGGTCAGAAGTACTTCAATCTGCTTTGTATTCTCTTTCCTAAAATCTAAAATATATTCTATTATCACATGTCACTTGCTTCTCAGTTCAAATCCATACCTCCAGGAGTGCCTGGTCTCTGAACTTTTAAAGTAGTCCCAGCCTTTAACATTCTCCATCATTCTACATCCATTTCATGACAGCACTTGACACAAAATAAATTACATTTTACAAATATTTTAATTAGTCATAAAACCATCATACAATTACTTCTATATATAAGATTAATTGAAAAAAAGCTATGAGAATTGTCAAGGCTTTCATATAAGAAATGGGAAAGAGAGAGTCTATTTAAGACCTTTAAAAGTGTGGTCCACCACTCATCTGTCAGTTTGTTGTACTCTGTGGCTTGTATGTCACTATGATACTGACTGCTATGCTACCTGCATTTCAAAAACCAGTGGGGTCACCCATGGTGGACAGAATTTTTTGGAGCTTCCAGACTAAGACAGACTAGGAATAAATTCCTAGCAATCTAATTCCAAATATTAGCCAATAAAAACCCTATACAACAGAATATTGCCCAAGATAGTGTTGGAAGATGAGCCCTCTAGGTTGCAAGGCACTCAAAATACACAATGGGTGCCACAATGGACTCAAGGATACCAACAATGGTGAAGATGGTGCAGGACCCAGCAGCATTTCATTCTGTTTTACATGGAGTTGCCATGAGTCAAAGCCTACTTGAGACAACTAACAGCAAACGTGTGGCAAAGAAAAAATAAAGTTATTTTCTGCTCGTACTCCACTGCAGTAATCGAATTGTTCAATGTAATAGATGGCTAGTTAGATTAGGTAGATGACAGATGATAGATAAGAAAAAGAGAACAAAAAATGGGCATGCATTAAGCACAGAGTCTGGCTTGCAATAAGAACTCAGTAAGTGTTAGTTCCCTCTCCACCAACTCCTCTTCTTTTGGTTGTTTATTCAGAGTAAAAGCTAGAGGCAACGGGTGCTCAGAGCCCAGCTTTAGCATGGAACTGCAGTCTGATTTAGGGCACAGTTTTCCTGAGAACTCAGGAAAATGCACTCATGTTTGAGCTAGACTTGAATACAAGAAACCTGAATCTCTATACTGGTCAGTGGGAGGAGAGGGAGAAGTGACAGATGAGCTGCTGGGACACTGGTGTACCAGGGACTATTGGGGTTTTATCTGACTAAGCTGCCTGATGTGGAAAACAGATTCTGTAGTATTCCCCTGCCCAGTTGGTGTTGTCATTTAAGCCTTTCCATGCCATCTGCCTAGGGAAGCATGAGGTTAAATGGCACCTGGGTGGGTACGAGTTCCTGGAATGCCCAGGCATGAATTTGCCCTGAGGAGAGGAGAATATGGGTTTACAGAGTGTATCAGACCACATCCAGAGAACTGGAGCTGATGGGAACCTGAGCGACACCTGCTAATTATGCAGAAAAATACTCAGAAAAAGACCCATCTGGCTAATCTCTGATGGTGTGGCTCACCTGAACTTTGCAGCTGAGGAGTAGTTAGCAACAGACGGTACCTTCCAAGGATGTGGGTTAGATGTACCCAAGCCCATCAGCCCAGACCCTGGTTAGGTACACTTGTGAAGTGAGACTCCATGCAGGATCCCACCCACTTCATGTGAGTCTTGCTGTCCTCGCAACCTCACCACTCCCCTTGCCCAGACCCGCATGTCCCTACTGTCACCTGATGTCCCTAAAGTGACCGAATACTGGCTGGGTCCGTGCGGGCAGAGGGGCTCCATGGCTTCATCCTTGAGGTGGTATGGGCTGGGTCAGAAGTGTACATTCAGGTAGTCTTTCTGCTGGACTCTTTGGACTGAGTGCCTAGCCTTTCAGAGATTCTTCTTTCCAAGACACTGTTTTTGTTTTTCTTTTGTTTGCTTGTTTTGTTTTTAATCTAAGAGTCAAAGGAGCCATTTCAACTTAAAGCTACCTGCCACTGTTTCATGCCTCTGAGTCTCTAAGAAAAGCTACCAGACCTTGTTCCCAAAGCAGACTGTCAGTCATCCCTGTCCCAGTGTCATGAAGCAAAGTGAACTCAGGCCTTAGCATTGAAAATGTGTGCTGCTTTTGGCCTGAGTAGACAGTCAGTCACTTACATGCTGATGTTTCTTCATCTCCAGCTTTTGTTGTTGTTAGGTGCTGTCGAGTTGGTTCTGATTCATAGCTACCCTATGTACAAGAGAATAAAACAGTGCCTGGTCCTGCGCCATGGTCATAATTGTCATGCTTGAGCCCATTGTTGCAGCCACTGTGTCAATACATCTCATTGAATGTCTTCCTCTTTTTCACTGACCTTCTTCTTTATCGAGCATGATGTCCTTCTCCAGGGACTGGTCCCTCTTTTGTCTCAAAATATGTGAGGTGAAGTCTCACCATCCTTGCTTCTAAGGAATATTCTGGATGTACTTCTTCTAAGACAGATCTGTTCATTCATCTCCAGTATAGGAACATTATTTACACTCACCCTACCTAGCACAGAGGTAAACATCAAATTGGGCAATGTGTCTTTTTAAGTGCTTTAGGTTCCATAAAGATCCTTAGCAATGCCATTGCAATTGGCTCTCTTGTCTTAACCTCTCGGGCCTGGCAGCTCAGCTGAGAATATTAAGTTCACTCTTAACATCAACCATGCCTCATTAGCTCTCTTTTTAATGTGAACTTTGTCCTTCCTCAACCCCACCCTCCCAGCTTGCCTCATTCTGGCATGTTTTCTATCATGGTCCAGTACCTAGTCGTATGGATTCATTCTTCATACATTGTGGGATTTTTATTTGGTTTTGAGGTTACTGTTGTTGTTATTTTATAACCACCCAAGTGCTGAGTTCTGCACTCAGTCCTGAAGACGAGTACACCGCAGAGTGATAAGTACAATAAGAGGAGAAACAGAGGAATCCCATTTAGTCTGTTCTATAGTGTCCCAACCCTGTAAACCTGCTCAGACACCGAGGAACTTACAGTCCTTCTGACATATTTATGGCTTGGTGGAAAGTTTCTAAGGAGGGTAAATTCACATTAAAATCTACTTTAGCAAGTCCACTGGTGCTTAATGACTCCTGGAAAAATGGTACAGAAGTCAGAAATTATCAATGCAGAATGGAGGCAAGACCATGACTATACAAAAAACTTTTGTTATAGAGCTATTTTCCATTGCAACATTCTCTGTGCATAACCTACCAGATGCTGTTGGAATTCCATGTTCCATTTTTCAGTTTCAAGCAAAGGGTGCAAAAACAGCCTCTGACAACAGCTGATGAAACATAAAGAGAACCTCAGAGTGGGTATTCATCACACAAACAACCAACAGTGGCTGTGAATTCAAGTAGCTCTCTCTTCAGGCTTTAGTGATAATTCAGCAAAAGGAGGTGGACGGACATTCTAGTTTTCTTCAGTGTATCCACAGAAATTATAATGCTTCTCAGAAACCCAGGGTGCTGCACTGTTGCTTGGTCACAGAATTTTCTGGTAACGTGTAATTGTTTATCTGTGATTATGGTGTTCCTTGTGGGAAGAACCTATGATTTAATTCTGAAGCTCCAGCAACTTAGCATTTAACCCAGCACAGGGCAAGGCTCTGTAATTGCTTATTGGACTTATTGTTTGAATTAATGCTGTATTTATGATGTGAAACAATTGATTTTCAAACAGGGGTTATGTAGACTTATTCTCTGCGATTTCTACAACATCTTTAAATGAAAACACAATAGTTTTGATTTCTTGATTTTTGTTTTAATAGTAATCTAAAAGTCTAATGCAATGTTCAGGACCATTAGATTACCCACTTATGATGAATTCTGACTCAAGATTTCAGAATTTGTGTTAATTCTTAAGATCATATTTTCACCAAGTTAAGTATGATGCATATCACTGTGGTATAAACTGGCTGAAATTCAAAGACTTCTATGGTAATGCAGGAAACCCTAGTGGCGTAGTGGTTAAGAGCTACGTTTGCTAATCAAAAGGTCAGCAGTTTGAATCCACCAGGTGTTTCTTGGAAGCTGTATGGGACAGTTCTACTCTTTCCTGCAGGGTCGCTATGAGTCAAAATCAACTCCACAGCAATGAGTTTTGTTTTTTTGGATATGGCAATGCAAGTTCTACAACAGCATTCTCCTTACCCACTATTTACTACAATGCCTGGCATATAATATGTGTTGCATCAAGATTTAATGGCAAAATTAATAAACTTAATTAATAAATGAAGCTGTATCTTGGTAGTACCATATTGACCTATTGACCTGGAGAGCTGGGGTAACTTTGTAATGTGTCATCTTGGCTAGGCTGAATTGCAATTTCAAGAGTTTGCTTTGTTTGTTTCCAGTCAGGGTGCACCACAGGAGTTTCTTGCAAGATGTGGAGTATGTGTATAGTTCACACACTTGTGATGGGTCAGCTGCCTCACCTTGCTGGTATGGGGCAATGGCGAGACCTTCACCTGGATTCTCTTTCAGTTTCCTCAACTCTTGGGCCAGGTGTGTGTGTTTAGCTCTGTGTTGAAGGGTTTAGGCTTCTGAAGGACACCCCCACCCCAAAGGTCAGTCTGCACTTGTGGGGTTTCAGCTCATGCCTATCTCCAATTTACATCCATCTTTCCTCCTGAGTGCCTGAACATGCATGTCAAGCTTTAGTGTCAGACACAAAGACAAAGCCTTATAGAGACTGCTCGGCCAGCTCCACAATTGTGTATACAAATTCATCAAAGTAAATCCTTTTACATCTCCTAGGGATTCTGTCTCTCTGGTTGATTCTGACTGATATGGGCTTTGAGGCCACACCTTGCTCTTACAACTGTTTTACTTGTGCCACAGTTTTACTAATAGCAAATGTAGTAGTGACTAAGCAGTGAGTTTTATGTTCTTGATTCTATAAATAATTCCACGAAGGCACTTTCTATAATACTATAATACTAACCTTGTCTTTAAGTAGACAAAACCATCTTATAGAATTATTACATAACGCACATAGTACCTGCAATGTATGTTCAGATGCTCAGCACACATATACCTACACAAGCAGAGTGTATCATCTGTAGGTGAAGCTCAGTTTCTTTGTTGCCTGAAGTTCAGCAAGGTCAGCATCCTTACTTCCAAGCTATTGAAGAAGAAAATTTATCCCTTCCTTGACTGGCCAGTGATGGTGCAGTCAGAGACCATTTCAAGCAACAGACTTCCGGTTATGCAGAAATTATAAATTGAACTCAAACAATGATATTTTGCAGTGGCCAAGGTCAATAACTGCGGATGCGAATATTAATCTCACCATCAAAACACTAGCCTCAGATTCCTCCTTTTGACAGTATTCTGTAAGTTTCAGGCAGATTCCACAGATGATTATACCAAAAATGGCAAAGGAAATAGTTGGGGACTAAGGGGAGGTGAATCCAACACAAGTGAACAACATTCCTGCCAGCATATATGATGTTCTTTCTTTTACTTAAGAACAAGTATTTCCCCTAGAAACCAATAAGAAGAAAGAAAGAAAGAACCCACTGTAATCTGAAGAGGAGGTAATTGAACATAATAAGACTTGAATTTAGCATTAATTAAAATTAACAGTCAAGAATTTCTTGCTAGCAGAATTTTGGTTAAAGATGGGGAATAATTAGTCTTTACTAACTAACAGCTGCTAACCAAAGGGTCTGCAGTTCGAATCTGCCAGACGCTCCTTGAAAACTCTACGGAGCAGTTCTACTCTGTCCTATAGGTTCGCTATGAGTCGGAATCGACTTGAAGGCACTGGGTTTGTTTTTTTTGGTATTAACTAACAATGCTGATATTAATACATTTTGTTATAACTTACTTATGGAAAGAGATCTCAGCATAAGTATTATTGAATTCAAAATACAAAAAAAAATTAAATATAAAACAGACTTTAGGCTACATCTTTCCACCATTAAAACCAAAACTAGTAATTTTTTTTAATGAAATGTAATCCATAAGACATTAAATGAATAATGTTGATACAAATCATATTAGATTTGTGGTTCTGCAGGTAATATATTTGCTTTGGTTTTATGGTTCTGTAAGGACTGTAATTAAACTAAAAGCTAAGTTCAAATACCTATCTTTTGTGCATATTTAAGCAACATAATTATAGAAATGATTTCTGTCAATAAATCAAGCCAATAAGAATTTTGTTTTTTCCCTAGAACAGCAATTCTCAACCTTGCCTTCACATTAAAATGACTTGGGGTCCTATCCCCAGTTATTCTGCTTTTATTGGTCTAGAGTAGTGCTCTGGCCTCTAGGTTTTATTTATATATATATATATATATTTAAACTGCTTAGGTGATTCTAATGTGTATTTGAGTTGAAAAATACTGCTCTAGGAAGAATATATTTACATTTTTTGTTTGGAATAAATGTTTATGCTAATAATTCCAAATTGCCTTGTACCATCATGTCATGTGAGAGGCGCATCTGAAACACACTGTCTTTAAATTCATGGTAATCACCTCTGGACTCATAATTACCCAGATACAGATGTTCAGATTTCTTGGCTAAGTCTCTGTGGCCTTCTACATAATTATAAATCAAAACAAAACAAAAAAACTGTCACTTATTAAACACCTATTGTAACATGGTGTTTACTATAAACAAGGTAAGGAGTCCTAATAGTGCAATGGTTAAGTGTTTGGCTGCTAACCAAAATATCCATGGTTCAAATCCACCAGTCAGTCCAAGGGAGAAAGATGTGACAACCTGCTTCTATAAAGATTACGGCCTTGGTAACCCTATGGTTCTACTCTGTCCTATAGTGCCACTATCAGTCAGAATTGACTTGATGTCAAAGTGTTTTGGGTTATAAACAAGGTGTTTTACATGCATTATATATAATCTTCAGAGTAACTATTTTGAAACATTCATCATTATCCCCATTTTGTAGCTACAGAAACAAACTTGCAAAAAAATTAAATACTTTTCCAACATTATAAATTTTGAGTCTATAGGCTATATCACCATCTATGGACTCAGGGACTGCTTTACTCACTGATATGGGATCCCATATAACATCGCTTCTGACAAACAAATATTTCTAGAGGGCTTGAATTGACAGAATTTCCTCAGCTCTTTATTCTGTGTTGAATCAGGAAAGCTTTTATGTCTTCAAGACAAATTGTAAAATATTTAAGTGGTTGGATTTCCCTCTTCATAGTAACTACACAGCCCCCTATGAATGGTAGTTAGAGTTATGTTTATGGTTCTTTTTGTTTCCATATAAATTCTACTTTATGTATAAATACACTCTTCTGGATATTTGTCTCTGAAAATTTAAAGTCTTTAAGGTTATCTTGGATAGTTGTTCTTATGTCTCCAGTTATTTTTAGGACACTCTCGCATGCCTGTCATCTAATGGCCACTGTGAACAGTGATAAGTGGCTTTTTGGTAGAACTTAATTTCCCTCATATAATATGTACAATTTAGGTAACACACTTATCTTCAAATTACAATACTGGATTTAAATTATTTTGGACACTACATATTTTGGATGGTAGAAAAGTATAAAGAATGCACTGAACTAGTGAAGCAATAAAACAAATATTTAGAAAGAACAACAAAAAGACCCTCAAAATTCTCATTATTGGGTGCAGATTGAAATGGTCATTGGAAAGATTGGAACTGGGAAGAGATTGGAGAAGTTATTATACTGTTGAGTGGGACTTTGTTTATGATATATATTGAGCTTCCCTTGCTTTATTGAGACATGAACAAAGAAGTTACAGAGCATAATGACTGTGCATGCATACTGTGGACTGTGAGTACCTCGGCTCCTATCCTGGCTCTGTCATTCACTAGCTCTACGACTGAATTAAATTTGTTTAATCTTTCTGTGCCTCTACTGGAAACCCTGGTGGCATAATAGTTAAAAGCTATGGCTGTTAACCAAAAGGTCAGCAGTTTGAAACTACCAGGTACTCCTTGGAAACTCTATAGGGAAGTTCTACCCTGTCCTATAAGGTTGCTATGAATCTGAATTGACTCAATGGCAATGGGTTTGGTATACAGGTGTCTTTATTACAATTGGTAAATGATGACTATAATTTTATCTGTCTCCTATAATTATTCCCCCACTCGTCTGTCAGTTTGTCGTACTGTGTTTCTGTGATACTGGGAGTTATGCCACTGGTATTCAAATACCAGCAGGGTCACCCATGGCGGTCAGGTTTCAGCTGAATTTCCAGACTAAGACAGACTAGGAAGAAGGACCCGGCAGTCTATTCCTGAACAGAATTAGCCAGTGAAAACCTTATGAATAGCAGTGGAACACTGTCTGATATAGTGCTGAAAGATGAGCCCCTCCGGTTGGAAGGCACTGAAAATACGTCTGGGGAAGAGCTATCTCCTCAAAGTAGCATCGACCTTAATGATGTGGATGGAGTTAAGCTCTTGAGACCTTCATCTGCTGATGTGGCATGACTCAAAATGAAAAGAAACAGCTGCAAACATCCATTAATAATTGGAACCTGAAATGCAGAAAATATGAATCTAGGATAATTGGAAATGGTCAAAAATGAAATGGAACACACAAAAATCAATATCCTAGGCATCAGTGAGCTGAAATGGACTGGTATTGGCCATTTTGAATCAAACAATCATATAGTCTACTAAGCTGGGAATGTCAACTTGAAGAGGAATGGCATGCATTCATCATCAAAAACAACATTTCGAGGTGGGGCCAAGATGGCGGACTAGGTGGACGCTACCGCGGATCCCTCTTGCAACAAAGACTCGGAAAAACAAGTGAATCGATCACATACATAACAATCTACGAACTCTGAACAACAAACACAGACTTAGAGATGGAAAATGAACAAATATGGGCAGACAGTGACCGTTTTCAGAACTAGGAACCAGCGTACCAGGCAGGTGACCTTCGGAGCCCAATCTGGGGCCGAGCCCAGGGGGGCAGATGGCACAGACAAGGGGCCCAGCCCTACCCCCCCAAACCCATTACGGGAGGGAGTCTAGCTGGTTGGTGTGGGCGGCGTAGCGGTGCAGCCAGAGGGAGAAGCACCCGGGAGGCAGTGACTGATCTTGGAGCAGGGAGAGCAGCGTCCCAGGCGGGGAGCCGTCCCGCCGGGAGTTTGGCAGGAAGCGAGTGTGGCGCGAGCGGGGGAATCAGCTATATTTCCCTAAAGCGACCCCAGGGCGGGGCCCACACATTCGTGCGGGGGGACGCCCACCCAGTTTGCGCATGCAGTGGGGCGCACCAGAGGGAGAAGTCCCCGGGAGGAAGTGACTGGTCTTGGAGCTGGGAGAGCAGCGTCCTAGCCGGGGAGCCATCCCACTGGGATTTGGGAGCACGCGGGTGGGGCGTGAGCACGGGGTCCAATTATATTCCCCTGAATAGACCCCGGGGGCGGGCCCACCCGTTCGGGCGGGAGATGCCCACCCAGTTCGCGTGAGCGGTGCGGCGCACCGGAGGGAGAAGTCCCCGGGAGGAAGTGACCGGTCTCGGAGCGGGGAGAGTAGCGTACCAGCCAGGGAGCCGTCCCGCTGGGATTTTGGCGGGACGGGGGCGGAGCGTGAATGCGGGGATCAGCTCTATATTCTGTGGTGCTACACTCCTAGCTCTCTGGTCCCTCCCCAACCCTCCCCAGGCGGCTCCATTAACATCCGAATACCCTGAGCCTGAGGGAGAATTCAGACAGGGATCTGACTGCATTTTTTTATAGCTGATTACCTGGAAAATCTAGTTTCCCAGTAACGGCTCGGAGACAGCAGTCCATATCAAACCACATAAAGAAACAGACCATGACAGTTTCTCCAACCCCCCAAACAAAAGAATCAAAATCTTTCCCAAATGAAGACACAATCCTGGAATTATAAGATACAGAATATAAAAAACTAATTTACACAATGCTTAAAGATATCACAAATGAAATTAGGATAACTGCAGAAAAAGCCAAGGAACAAACTGAGAAAACTGTTGAAGAACTCAAAAAGATTATTCAAGAACATAGTGGAAAAATTAATAAGTTGCAAGAATCCATAGAGAGACAGCATGTAGAAATCCAAAAGATTAACAATAAAATTACAGAATTAGACAATGCACTAGAAAGTCAGAGGAGCAGACTCGAGCAATTAGAATGTAGACTGGGACATCTGGAGGACCAAGGAATCAACACCAACATAGCTGAAAAAAAATCAGATAAAAGAATTTAAAAAAATGAAGAAACCCTAAGAATCATGTGGGACTCTATCAAGAAGGATAGCTTGTGAGTGATTGGAGTCCCAGAACAGGAAGGGGGGACAGAAAACACAGAGAAAATAGTTGAAGAACTCCTGACACAAAACTTCCCTGACATCAGGAAAGACGAAAGGATATCTATCCAAGATGCTCATCAAACCCCATTTAAGATTGATCCAAAAAGAAAAACACCAAGACATATTATCATCAAACTCGCCAAAACCAAAGACAAACAGAAAATTTTCAAAGCAGCCAGGGAGAAAAGAAAGGTTTCCTTCAAGGGAGAATCAATAAGAATAAGTTCAGACTACTCAGCAGAAACCATGCAGGCAAGAAGGGAATGCGACGACACATACAGAGCACTGAAGGAGAAAAAACTGCCAGCCAAGGATCATATATCCAGCAAAACTCTCTCTGAAATATGAAGGAGAAATTAAGATATTTACAGATAAACACAAGTTTAGAGAATTTGCAAAAACTAAACCAAGACTGCAAGAAATGCTAAACGAGATTGTTTGGCCTGATGACCAATAATATCAGGTACCAGCACAATACAAGGACACAAAACAGAACGTCCTGATATCAACGCAACTCAAATAGGGAAAGCACAAAAACAAACAGAGATTAATTCTAAAAAACAAATAAATAAACAAAATAATACACATAACAGGAAATCATGGAAATCAATAGATAAACGATCACAATAATCAAAAAGAGGCATTGAACTGCCAGATGGAGAGTGATACAAGGCGATATAGAACGATACAAGTTAGGTTTTTACTTAGAAAAATAGGGGTAAATAATAAGGTAATCACAAAAAGGAATATCAATTCCATAACTCAAGAAAAAAGCCAAGAAAAACATAACGACTCAACAAACATAAAGTTAACCATTATGAAAATGATCTCACAAGCTGCTAAGAAAAACGTCTCAGCACAAAAAAGCATGTGGAAAAATGAAATGACCAACAACACACATGAAAAGGCATCAAAATGACAGCACTAAAAACTTATTTATCTATAATTACGCTGAATGTAAATGGACTAAATGCACCAATAAAGAGACAGAGAGTCACGGACTGGATAAAGAAACACGAGCCATCTATATGTTGCCTACAAGAGACACATCTTAGACTTAGAGACACAAACAAACTAAAACTCAAAGGATGGAAAAAAATATATCAAGCAAATAATAAGCAAAAAAGAAGAGGAGTAGCAATATTAATTTCTGACAAAATAGACTTTAGACTTAAATCTGCCACAAAAGATAAAGAAGGACACTATATAATGATAAAAGGGACAATTGATCAGGAAGACATAACCATATTAAATATTTATGCACCCAATGACAGGGCTGCAAGATACATAAATCAAATTTTAACAGAATTGAAAAGTGAGATAGACACCTCCACATTTATAGTAGGAGACTTCAACACACCACTTTCGGAGAAGGACAGGACATCCAGTAAGAAGCTCAATAGAGACACGGAAGACCTACTTACAACAATCAACCAACTTGACCTCATTGACTTATACAGAACTCTCCACCCAACTGCTGCAAAATATACTTTTTTTTCTAGTGCACATGGAACATTCTCTAGATTAGACCACATATTAGGTAATAAAACAAATCTTTGCAGAGTCCAAAACATCGAAATACTACAAAGCATCTTCTCAGACCACAAGGCAATGAAGCTAGAAATCAATAACAGAAAAACTAGGGAAAAGAAATCAAATACTTGGAAAATGAACAATACCCTCCTGAAAAAAGACTGGGTTATAGAAGACATCAAGGAGGGAATAAGGAAATTCTTAGAAAGCAACAAGAATGAAAATACTTCCTATCAAAACCTCTGGGACACAGCAAAAGCAGTGCTCAGAGGCCAATTTATATCAATAAATGCACACATACAAAAAGAAGAAAGAGCCAAAATCAGAGAACTGTCCCGACAACTTGAACAAATAGAAAGTGAGTAACAAAAGAGTCCATCAGGCACCAGAAGAAAACAAATAATAAAAATTAGAGCTGAACTAAATGAATTAGAGAACAGAAAAACAATTGAAAGAATTAACAAAGCCAAAAGCTGGTTCTTTGAAAAAATTAACAAAATTGATAAACCATTGGCTAGACTGACTAAAGAAAAACAGGAAAGGAAACAAATAACCCGAATAAGAAACGAGAAGGACCGCATCACAACAGAACCAAATGAAATTAAAAGAATCATTTCAGATTACTATGAAAAATTGTACTCTAACAAATTTGAAAACCTAGAAGAAATGGATAAATTCTTGGAAAAATACTACCTACCTAAACTAACACATTCAGAAGTAGAACAACTAAATAGACCAACAACAAAAAAAGAGATTGAAACGGTAATCAAAAAACTCCCAACAAAAAAAAGTCCTGGCCCAGACGGCTTCACTGCAGAGTTCTACCAAACCTTCAGAGAAGACTTAACACCATTACTACTGAAGGTATTTCAAAGCATAGAAAAAGATGGAATACTACCCAACTCATTCTATGAAGCTACCATCTCCCTGATACCAAAACCAGGTAAAGACATTACAAAAAAAGAAAATTTTAGACCTATATCCCTCATGAACATAGATGCAAAAATCCTCAACAAAATTCTAGCCAATAGAATCCAACAACACATCAAAAAAATAATTCACCCTGATCAAGTGGGATTTATACCAGGTATGCAAGGCTGGTTTAATATCAGAAAAACCATTAATGTAATCCATCACATAAATAAAACAAAAGATAAAAACCACATGATCTTATCAATAGATGCAGAAAAGGCATTTGACAAAGTCCAAGACCCATTTATGATAAAAACTCTTACCAAAATAGGAATTGAAGGAAAATTCCTCAACATAATAAAGGGCATCTATGCAAAGCCAACAGCCATTATCACTCTAAATGGAGAGAACCTGAAAGCATTTCCCTTGAGAACGGGAACCAGACAAGGATGCCCTTTATCACCGCTCTTATTCAACATCGTACTTGAAGTCCCAGCCAGGGCAATTAGGCTAGACAAAGAAATAAAGAGTATCCAGATTGGCAAGGAGGAAGTAAAGCTATCACTATTTGCAGATGACATGATCATATACATGGAAAACCCTAAGGAATCCTCCAGAAAACTACTGAAACTAATAGAAGAGTTTGGCAGAGTCTCAGGTTATAAAATAAACATAGAAAAATCACTTGGATTCCTCTGCATCAACAAAAAGAACACCGAAGAGGAAATAACCAAATCAATACCATTCACAGTAGCCCCCAAGAAGATAAAATACTTAGGAATAAATCTTACCAAGGATGTAAAAGACCTATACAAAGAAAACTATAAAACTCTGCTACAAGAAATTCAAAAGGACATACTTAAGTGGAAAAACATACCCTGCTCATGGATAGGAAGACTTAACATAGTAAAAATGTCTATTCTACCAAGAGCCATCTATACATATAATGCACTTCCAATCCAAATACCAACGTCATATTTTAAGGGGATAGAGAAACAAATCACTAATTTCATATGGAAGGGAAAGAGCCCCAGGATAAGCAAAGCATTACTGAAAAAGAAGAAGAAAGTGGGAGGCCTCACTCTACCTGATTTCAGAACCTATTATACAGCCACAGTAGTCAAAACAGCCTGGTACTGGTACAACAACAGGCACATAGACCAATGGAACAGAATTGAGAACCCAGATATAAATCCATCCACATATGAGCAGCTGATATTTGACAAAGGAACAGTGTCAGTCAATTGGGGAAATGATAGGCTTTTTAACAAATGGTGCTGGCATAACTGGATATCCATTTGCAAAAAAATGAAACAGGACCCATACCTCACACCATGCACAAAAACTAACTCCAAGTGGATCAAAGACCTAAACATAAAGACTAAAACGATAAAGATCATGGAAGAAAAAATAGGGACAACACTAGGAGCCCTAATACAGGGCATAAACAGAATACAAAACATTACCAAAAATGATGAAGAGAAACCAGATAACTGGGAGCTCCTAAAAATCAAACACCTATGCTCATCTAAAGACTTCACCAAAAGAGTAAAAAGACCACCTACAGACTGGGAAAGAATATTCAGCTATGACATCTCAGACCAGCGCCTGACCTCTAAAATCTACATGATTCTGTCAAAACTCAACCACAAAAAGACAAACAACCCAATCAAGAAGTGGGCAAAGGATATGAACACACATTTCACTAAAGAAGATATTCAGGCAGCCAACAGATACATGAGAAAATGCTCCCGATCATTAGCCATTAGAGAAATGCAAATTAAAACTACGATGAGATTCCATCTCACACCAACTAGACTGGCATTAATCCAAAAAGCACAACATACTAAATGTTAGAGAGGCTGCAGAGAGATTGGAACTCTCATACACTGCTGGTGGGATTGTAAAATGGTACAACCACTTTGGAAATCCATCTGGCGTTATCTTAAACAGTTAGAAATAGAACTACCATACAACCCAGAAATCCCACTCCTCGGAATATACCCTAGAGATACAAGAGCCTTCACACAAACAGATGTATGCACACCCATGTTTACTGCAGCTCTGTTTAAAATAGCAAAAAGCTGGAAGCAACCAAGATGTCCGTCAACGGATGAATGGGTAAATAAATTGTGGTATATTCACACAATGGAATACTACGCATCGATAAAGAACAGTGATGAATCTCTGAAACATTTCATAACATGGAGGAATGTGGAAGGCATTATGCTGAGTGAAATGAGTCAGAGGCAAAAGGACAAATATTGTATAAGACCACTATTATAAGATCTTGAGAAATAGAAAAAACGGAGAAGAACACATACTTATGTGGTTACAAAGGGGGGAGGGAGGGAGGGTGGGAGAGGGCTTGTTATTGATCAATCAGTAGATAAGAACTGCTTTGGGTGAAGGGAAAGACAACACTCAATACAAGGAAGGTCAGCCTAATTGGACTGGACTAAAAGCAAAGAGGTTTCTGGGATACAATGAAAGCTTCAAAGGTCAGCGGAGCAGGGGCTGGAATCTGGGGAACTTGGTTTGAGGGGACTTCTAAGTTAATGGGCAAAATAATTCTATTATGAAAACATTCTGCATCCCACTTTGAATTGTGGCGCCTGGGGTCCTAAACGCCAGCAAGCGGCCATCTTAGATACATCAATTGGTCTCAACCCACCTGGAACAAAGGCAAAGGAAGAACACCAAGGTCACACGACAACTAAGAACCCAAGAGACAGAAAGGGCCACATGAACCAGAGACCTACATTATCCTGAGACCAGAAGAACTAGTTGGTGCCCGGCCACAATCGATGTCTGCCCTGTCAGGGAGCACAACAGACAACTCCTGAGGGAGCAGGAGACCAATGGGATACAGACCCCAAATTCTCATAAAAAGACCATACCTAATGGTATGACTGCGACTAGAGGAATCCGAGAGACAATGCTCCCCAGAACTTCTGATGGCACAGGACAGGAACCATCCCCGAAGACAACTCATCAGGCATGAAAAGGACTGGTCAGTGGTGGGGAGAGAGATGCTGATGAAGAGTGAGCTAATTAAATCAGGTGGACACTGGAGAGTGTGTTGGCAACTCTTGACTGGAGGGGGGATGGGAAGATAGAGAGAGAGGGAAGATGGCAAAATTGGCACGAAACGAGAGACTGAAATGGCTGACTCAATAGGGGGAGAGCAAGTGGGAGAAGGGAGTAAGATGTATGTAAACCTACATGTGACAGACTGATTGGAATGGTAAATGTTCACTTGAAGCTTAATAAAAATTAATTTAAAAAAAAATTCAACGTCTATCCTGAAGTACAGTGCTGTCAGTGATAGGGTAATATCCATACACTGACAAGGAAAACCAGTTATTAAGACTATTATTCAAATTTATGCACCAATCACTAAGGTCAAAGATGAAGAAATTGTAGATTTTTACCAACTTCTGCAATCTGAAATTGATCAATCTTGCAATCAGGATGCACTGATAATTAATGGTGATTGGAATGTTAAAGTTGGAAACAAAGAAGAAGGATCGGTAGTTGGGAAATATGGCCTCGGAGATCTCATGATAGAATTTTGCAAGACCAATGACTTCTTCATTGCAAATACTTTTTTTCACCAACATAAATGGTGACTATACATGTGGGCCTCACTAGATGGAGTACACAGTAATCAAATCGACTACATCTGTGGAAAGAGATGATAGAAAAGCTTAGTATCATCAGTCAGAACAAGGCCAGGGGCCAACTGCAGATAAGACCATCAATTACTCATATGGAAGTACGAGTTGAAACTGAAGAAAATTAGAACAAGCCTACAAGAGCCAAAGTACAACCTGAGTATACCCCACCTGAATTTAGAGACCATCTCAAGAATAGATTTGAAGCATTGAACATTAATGACTGAAGACCAGATGAGTTGTGGAATAACATCAAGGATATCATACATGAAAGAAAGCAAAAGGTCATTAAAAAGACAGGAAAGAAAGAAAAGACCAAAATGGATGTCAGAAGAGACTGAAACTTATTCTTGAACACTAAGTAACTAAAGTAAAAGGAAAATATGAAGTAAATGAGCTGAACAGAAGATTTCAAAGGGCTTCTCAAGAAGACAGAGTAAAGTCTTATGATGACATGTGCAAAGACCTAGCTCACTAATGCCTAGATTCATGCTTCATACTTTTCAGGTCACAATTATTAATGGATGATGTAGGTGTTTTTGCTCATTTCTCTGGGGGAAATGTGGCTTAATATTTCAGTGATAGGATGCCTATTGCAACCCTGCATCTTCTTGCAAGTGGTTGGCATAGGAAGGGCCATAGCTTGACTCATTAAGACTATTTGTTCTTTTAAGTCCTTGATCATATTTGTATATGTTGATTTAAAACATTGTCTGCTATAGTCAATAAGCAGGTCATCTCAGGATAAGTTTCTATTGATTATGTTTTTTCTTGATATCTCCCAGAGAAAGGAACCCTGGTGGCACAAGCTGGGGTCAAAACTATCCATCATGACCTCCTCTATGTGCACACAGTAACTCTGCTCACATTAAAAATAGAAACTAGAGACTGGCTATAAAGAGAGTGTCTGGGTCAGGGCTTGGGTCATGGTCCTTCCTGTCCAGCACAATATGGGCATACACACCTACATCATCTCCCTTCACAACCCAGATGGCCTTTCCTGTGGGATTGGCCGTGCTGTTCTGGAATCTCTGAACTGGTCTGCTTTGTGTTGTATAAGTAATAAACAAGCAAATTTGCTTAAAATAAAGCACTGCCTGTTCTTATCATTCACTTCATTGGCAACCTACAAGCTGACCTCATGAGCCTTTGGGTAATCTTGTGGGTGTGCACTTGGACTGATTTTTTTCAGACTCATTTTCCTTTACTCCCTCTTACATCAAGTAGAGGTGATTTAACTTTCACATTGCAGGATTACATCCACAGATACGTTGTTGTTAGGTGACATTAAGTTGGTTCCAACTCATAGCAACCCTATGTACAACAGAACGAGACACTGCCCAGTCCTGTGCCATCCTCATGATAGCTGTTATGCTTGAACACATTGTTGCAACCACTGTGTCAATCCATCTTCCTCTTTTTCATTGACCCTCCACGTTACCAAGCATGATGTCCTTCTCTAATGACTGGTCCCTCCTAAGAACATGTCCAAAGTATTGGAGACAAAGTCTTGCAATCCTCGTTTCCAAGGAGTAATCTCACTGTACTTCTTCCAAGACAGATTTGTTTATTCTTTTGGCAGTCCACAGTATATTCAACATTCTTTGCCAACACTGGAACTCCAAGGCGTCAATTCTTAGGTTTTCCTTCTTCCTTATCCAACTTTCACATGCATGGGAGGTATTGAAAACGCCATGGCTTGGGTCAGGCACACCTTAGTTCTCAAGGTGACATCTTTGCTTTTTAACACATTAAAGAGGTCTTTTGTGGCAGATTTGCCCAATGCAATACACTGTTTGATTTCTTGACTGCTGGCTTCATGGGTGTTGAGTGTGGCTTCAAGTAAAATGAAATTCTTGAGGACTTCAATCTTTTCTCTATGTATTATGATGTTGCTTATTGGTCCTGTTGTGAGGATTTTTGTTTTCTTTATGTTGAGGTGTAATTCATACCAAAGGCTGCAGTCTTCACTTTCAGCAATCAAGGTGTCATCTGCATAATGGTGGTTGTTAATCAGTCTTCCTCCAACCCTGATGCCTCATTCTTCTTTATATAGCCCAGCTTCTTGGATTATTTGCTCAGCATACAGTTTGAATAAATATGGTAAAAGGATACAACTTGACACACACCTTTACTGACTTTAAACCACATGGTAGCCCCTTGTTCTATTTGAATGACTGCCTCTTGATCTATGTACAGATTCCTTATGAGCCCGATTAAGTGTTCTTAGCAATGTTATCCATAATTTGTTATGATCCACACAGTTGAACACCTTTGCATAGTCAATAAAACATAGGTAAACATCTTTCTGATATTCTCTGCTTTCAACCAGGATCCACCTGACATCAGCAATGATATCCCTGGTTCCAAACCCACAGGTATAGGGGCCAGGATTTACAACACACATTTTGGGTGGGCACAATTCAATCTGTAACACTTGCCTTGGAAAACGAGCTTTGATAAAAAGATATTTTGTGATAAATACATGTTTAAATAACTTATCCCATGCAGACATGAACTGAAAAAAATGCTAAAAGAAGTTATTCAGACTATTTGGAAATAACATCAGATAGAAAATGAGATCTACAGAAAAGAATAAAGCTGCTGGAAATAGTGTTTGTAAATAACTACATTATCTCTAAGTACACTGCGGTAAGTTATAGATTCATATTGTAATCCCTATTAAACCCATCACCTAGTGCTGTCTAGTCAATTCATTGCAACCACAAAAAAATAATAATAATGCAAATAAATAAAAAAGAAATAAAGCTAAAAAGCCAATAAACAAAAAACACACACAGTTGTGGTTAAATTGGCTCTGCTTGTAGTGACACCATGTTTGTCAGAGTAGAACTGTGCCCCATAAGATTTTCAATGACAGTTTTTTTTTAAGTAGATCACCAGGTTTTTCTTCTGAGGCACCTCTGAGTGAACTCAAACTGCCAGCATTTTATCTAGCAACTGAGTATGTTAACTGTTTACACCATTCAAGGACTCTAAAAAGCCAATAAATAAATTTAAGTGGAATGGTAAGAAATATTCAATTAATTTAAAGAAGTCATTGGAATAAATATAGATATATAAAAAATTGAGAAAAAAAAACCCACCAAAATTGTAGACTTAAACCTATCATACCAATAATTACATTAAATATAACTGGCCTAAACACTTCAACTAAAAGGCAGTAATTGGATAGACAGATTTTTTTTTTTTAAATAAGGTCTATCTATATTCTGATCATAAGAGATAAACTTGAAATACAAAGACACAGATATGTTGAAAGTGAAAAGGCCAGAAACACATAATATTTAAACCTTAAGCATAAAAAATCTAGTATGATAATATGGATATCAAACAAAGATCGGTATCAGAGATAAGAGGGACATTTTGTAATGAAGAAAAAATCAATCTATTAGGAAAAGTAACATGGCAAATTTGTGCAAATATAGTAACAGGTAAAAATAAATGAAGTAAAAACTGACTGAGCTAAACGGAAAAATAAATTCATAAGCATAGTCTATATATTTGATTATTTTAACATCCATACCTCAGTAATCAATAAAATAATTAGAAGAAAAAGAAAAAGTAAGACTATAGGAGATCATAACAACATTGTTATTCAAATTGACATATATAACATTTATAAAACATTTGATTTTGGCTGCATTCTCTAGAGGAACAAAACCAATGAAGCATATAAATAAATATATAGAGGACGATTTATTTCAAGGAAATGGCTCACACAGTTGTAGAGGCCAGCAAACCCCAAATCTGTGAGTCAGGCAGCAAGCTAGAGGCTTCTCCTTAACCAGCAAAGTTACAGAGACAGAGCAACCCAAAATTTGCAGGTTAGGCAGCAGGCCGTTGGCTCATAGGGTTGTGGAGGCTGACAAATCCAAAATATGAAGGTCAGGAGGCAGGCTGCTGGCTCTTGGGGTTGCAGGAGATGGCAAATCCAAAATCTGCTAGTCAGGCAGCAGGCTGAGGGTTTCCCACATCTGAGAAACCAACCAGAGGATGACAAGATGAATGCAGGACAGAGAGAGACTGTGAGTTTGCCAGAATATCCTTGCATATTAGATACAGGCCAACCTCCCAAAGAAACTCCCTTTCTACCTGATTGGCTGGTTGGAGGATGATAATATAACATTTGCCAAGCCACGGAGAATCGTGGCCTAGCCAAGTTGACATACAATATTAACCATCATAGTCCACCCCTTGTCAACTCGGCACCTCTACACATTTCCTATGACAATACATAATCTCTAAATAAAGACAATTATAAAGTCATACCCGCACCTAACATAACATAACTAACATACCTAAAACTGAAATCTTACTAGCCCTGTTTACATCTTATGTTTTATAATGAGTAATGGGATAAAGGAGGGAAGAAAACAAATTTAAAAAATTGCTATATATATATCTATGAACACACATGCATAACAAAACAAGGAAAGAATACTCATAAGAGTTACAGTCCTCATTTCTGCAACTGGTCATGTGGTCGTAGCTGGTATTTAGAACTACCTTATTCCACAACCCATTCCATGTTCCCTTTGCCCTTACCAAGCACCTCAGCTGGTTGTGGTTTTTTGCCTGGTGGAGCAACTCAAACCTCCATCTCTGAAGGATCTGAGCCCTTAGAAGTCATGTCAGAATTAGGTTGCTGTAGTTTTCCATTGACTTTAATTACAGGGTATGGTAGCACTGAGAAACACCCTAAAGGGTCTCCTGTATTCCAGACATACCCTTCTTCACCTCCATTATGTAATATAAATCTGATTTATTCTTGGTAATCAGTGTCAATCACACCAGTGAATATGGTAACTCCCTTCTTTGACTGTTGACCTACAGGCATGACAAACCCTAAGTAGCCAGGCAGCATCTTTGTAGTTCAATTGAATCTGTGTGTTGGTGCTGGTGGGAGCATTCCTCCCTTTGGGATTAAGACCTCTAGGTCTGCAGAACATATGATTGTGGGAACCAGAAGCAAAAATTTTATGGGTGGGTCACTAGGGGTGATAATGAGTGATGCCATTCCCATTTCCATCTTTTGATTCCTGAGCCCATGAATTCTGGCTATGGAAGAAACAGCACCATATATTGGATGCTGGTTCAGAGCATATGCAGCCTCCTAAAGAACATTTCCCCAACACTGCAAGGTAATGCCACGTAGCTGGCCTTGTAACTATGTCTTCAGAAGGCCATTCCATCATTCTATCAAGCCAGCTGCTTCAATATGATGGGTAATATGGTATGACCAGTGAATTCCATGAGCATGGAATCATTGCTGCACTTCATTTGCATTCCTTCATCTGAGCCAGTTCCATGTGGGATACCATGATTTTGCATAAGACATTCCGTGAGTCTACAGATGGTGGTTTTGGCAGAAGCATTGCATGCAAGGAAGGCAGAATCCATACCCAGGGTAAGTGTCTACCCCGGGAAGAACAAAATGATGCCCTTTCCATCATGGAAGTGGTCCAATGTAAACAACCTGCAATGAAATTGCAGCTGAGCATCTTTAAAAAAAGTGCCATATCAGGGACTCATTGTTGGTCTCTGCTGCTGGCAGATTGGGCACTCAGCAGTGTTTGTAGCCAAGTTGGCCTTGATGAGTGGAAGTTCATGTTGCTGAGTCCGTGCATAACACCCTTACCTGTCTACTATGGCCACTTTCTTCGTGAGCACATTGGTCAATGACAGGAGAGGCTGGGGAAAGAAGGTGACTAGTATCCACACAACACATAATTCTATCCACCTGATGTTATATTTCTCCATGTCAAGGTCACCCTTTGGTAAGGAGTCACATTAGACACAAAAATCTTCACTCCTTCGGCCCATTCGGAAAAGTTGATTCACATGCTTCTCCCTATATCTCCTTGTCACCAATTTTCCAATCATGTTCGTTCTAAGTCCCTGACCATCCAGCCAAACCATTGGTCAGAGCCCATGAATTAGTATACAATCGCACATCTATCCTTTTCTCCTTCCAAACAAAATAAACAAACTGGTGTACTTTTTGAAGTTCTGCACACTGGGGGGCTTCCCTTAACCACTGTCCTTTCGAGAGGTCCCAGAAAGAGTCTGTAGTGCTGCTATTGTCCACTTTTGAGTGGTGTCTCCTTATTGCTCAGAACCATCTGTAAACCAGGCATGAGTTTTCTCTTCCTCAGTCAATGTATCAATAGGAACTCCCCATGAGGCCATAGGTACAGACTTGGAGAGGGAAGGTAATGTGATGGGAGTAGGGACCCTGGGCAATTAAGGCTACTTCTTCATGTAACTTATTGTGCCTTTAGATCCTGCTCAAAATCAATCTCGTATATGCCACTTCTATTTAACGATGGAGTGCTGCTGTCCATGTCCAACTTTATGACACTGTGGGTCAGACAACACGCAGTTCATGATGGGCAGCTGAGGCTGCACGCTGACTTGGTGGCCCACAGTTAAGTGTTCAGTCTCAACTAAGGCCCAATAACAAGATAAAAGCAGTTTCTTAAAAGGAGTATATATCTGCAGAGGATGGCAGGGCTTTGCTCCAAAATCCTAAGGGCCTACGCTGTGACTCACCAATAGGTCCTGACAAAGACTCCAAACAGCATCTCTATCTGCCACAGACACTTCAGGAACCATTGGGTCAGCTGGCCCAAGTGGCAGAGTGGCTTGCACAGCATCCTCAACCTGTTGTAGAGCCTTCTCTTGTTCTGGGCCCCACTCAAAACTAGCAGCTTTTCAAGTCACTTGATAAACAGGCCAAAGGAGCACACCCAAATGAGGAATATGTTGCCTCCAAAATCCAAAGAGGCCCACTAGTGGCTGTGCCTCCTTTTTAGTTGTGGGAGCAGCCAGATGCAATAACTTATCCTTCATTTTAGAAGGAATATCTTGACATGCACCACTGGACCCCTAGAAATTCCCCTGAGGTATAAGGTGCCTGAATTTTTGTGGGATTAATTTCCCACCCTCTAGCATGCAAATGTTTTACCAATAAGTCCAGAATCGTTGACACTTCTTCCTGACTAGGTCTTATCTGCATAACGTCATCAATGTAATGGACCAGTGTGACATCTTGTGGAAGGGAAAGATAATGAAGTTCCTTGCAGACTAAATTATGACATAGGGCTGGAGAATTGATATAGCTCTGAGGTAGGCAAGTGAAGGTGTACTGCTTGCCTTGCCAAACCAAAAAAACCAAACCCACTGCCATCGAGTCGATTCCGACTCACCAGCTGAACGCAAACAGCTTCTGGTGGTCCTTTTAAATACGTATGGAGAAAAAGGCATTCACCAGATCAATAGCTGCATACCAGGTACCACCCAGTAACCCAGTGCCGTCGAGTCAATTCCAACTCATAGTGACCCAATACCAAGGTACCAAGTGATGTATTAATATGCTCAAGCAATAAAACAGCATCTGGAACAGCAGCTGCAATCAGAGTCACCACCTGGTTAAGTTTTCAATAATCTACTGTCGTTTTCCAAGATCTGTTTTTTGCACAGGCCAAATAGGAGAGTAGAACCGGGATATGGTGGGAATCACCACCCCTGTATCCTTCAAGTCCTTGATGGTGGCAGTAATCTCCGTAATCCCTCCAGGAATGTGGTATTGCTTTTGGTTTACTATTTTCCTAGGTAAGGGCAGTTCTAATGGCTTCCACTTAGCTTTTCCTATCATAATAGCCCTTACTCCGTGTGTCAGAAATCCAGTATGGGGGTCCTGCCAGTTGCTGAGTATATCCATTCCAATTAAGCATTCTGGAACTGGAGAAATCACTACAGGATGGGTTTGGGAGAGCAGTGGACCTACTGTGAGATGGACATGAGCCAAGACTCCATTAATAACCTGACCTCCATAAACCCCCACTCTGACTGGTGGGTCATAGTGATGTTTTGTGTCTCCTGGAATTAATGTCAGTTCAGAGTCAGTATCCAGTAATCCCCGAAAAGTCTGATTATTTCCCTTGCCCTAATGAACAGTCATTCTCGTAAATGGTGATAGATCCCTTTGGGGAAGGCTTGGAGAGAGCTTAACTGTATAAATTTTAGGCAGTGTATTGGAATCCTTCCTCAAGGGGACCCAGCCTGCCCTTCATTCAAAGTGTTGTGGGTCTTTAAACTCTCTCAAGCCTGGGAATTGATTGAGAGACCGTGACCCTCTGTTCTGGCAATTCGAGTTAGACTGCTGTTCACCTGACCTAGAATTCATCCGTTTGTACAGATCAAGTAAATATTTAGTAGGTTTCCCATCTATTTCACTCCTAGGGATACCATGGCTAAGTAGCCAAAGCCATAAGTCCATACAAGTCAGACTATTCTGACTACTGTTTTGACTCCACTGTCCATTACTATAACCATGCCTACCTTGTCTTTGTCAATTGAGTGCAGCCACTTGGCCCCTACTACTAGGAGGTCCAATCAGCCTCATTGTAGCTAGGTGTCTTAATTAACTTAGGGCCGTTCCCACTGTCAAAGTGATTTACATAAAATAACAATCACAGCAGTCTTCAAGAATGCTGGATATCCCTTCACAAATTTGTTCCTCACAGTTGTGGTAAAACATGTGTCCTCTGGGCAGTCCATGTGTGGGTCTGTGGGTCTAACCTAATAAATACACTCTAGCATGCCAATTTCCCTAAGCCTTTCGATACCTTCATCTACAGTACACCAAGGCATGTCTGGTACTTCAAATTGGTTTAGTGTAGGCCACCATGTAATCCATGCTTCAGCAACCCAGCCAAACAGTTAGATCCTTTCCTAACTTCTCGAGCTGAAACATTGAAGGAAGGGTCTGTGCTTAGTGGACGCATATCAACAAACTCAGACTGATCCATCTTTATGTTCCTTGCACCATTATCCCACACCCTTAATAGCCATTCCCACACATATCCCCCAGGTTTCTGGTTGCACATATTAGAAAAATTAAGTAGTTCTTTTGGAGTATAGCATACCTCTTCCCAGGTCTCAGTTTGTACTTCACCTTTTGGGGCTTTCTGGGACTTAAGTCTAGTTATAGGTCTAGAAGCCAGAATAGGTAGTGTGGAATGGTTTGGGGAACATTCAGCATTCTCTTGTAAAGCATCTACCTCAGGAGTTGCCTCAGGCAGTGACTCCAGCCAGGGCTCTTTACAGGCAGCTGGGCTAGTGCTAATCTCTTTAGCTAGGAGTGCAGGGCTAATGGTTTTTCTGGGTAGGGCAGTGTAGCGGACAAACATGAAGTAATCTCTTCAGATGGGAGTGGCTCTGTTGGCAAGAGTGATTTAACTTCAATGGAATTTAGGGGCTTGGTATCTTCAGCTTCCTGATTATCTGCCCATATGTCCCCATTCCAAGTTTCAGGATCCCATTGCTTCCCAATCAATGCCCTCACATTAACTTCAGACACCTTTCTAGGTTGGCAATTGAGCTGGCATTGTAATTCAGCCACTCTTACAATAAGAGTCTGGGTCTGGGTTTTGGCAATAACAGTTCTGTTACTACAAGAAATAAGGCTTTCTTTCAAAGCACAATTGGAAGCTTTGAGGTCATTTATGTGGCACTTGAGGTTTGACTCTGAAATCCTGAGCGCATCTCTTTCTTTCACCACTTTGTCTTGCGAAAGTAGGACCTACCAACCAGCTTCCTTATACTTCTCACTCTGACAAAACTCTAGAAAGATATCACACATGTATCCACCCAGAGCCTCACCTTTCACCAATGCCTGATCTACTGACGGTGATATTTTGCTTATTTGTATTGCCACCTCAGCCCATGGATTAGCAGTGCCCTGTTTACTATTGGAAGCAGAGTCATCAACATCTTTAAAACTATCCAGACTTGAGAACCAATTTAGAATATTCATCCTTACAATTTTGTTTCTCTAGAACCACTCTCAGTACCAATTGTCTCAGGCTGGGTTCTCTAAAGAAGCAAAACCGGTAATACGTATAAATATATAGAGAGGGATTTATATTAAGGAAACAGCTCACATGATTGTAGGGGTTGGAACGTCCCAAGTCCTTGGATCAGAATAGACTCCTTTCCCAATTCGCAGAGCTGCAGAAGCTGGTGAGTCCAAGATGAGCAGGTTGGGGAGCAGGGATGCCTCTCACAGGTTGTGATGGTAGAGGAATCCTCAAGGTTGGCAGGTAAGGCTGCAGCGTTTCTCCTGAGTCACTTAGCTACAGGGGCTGGCAAACCCAAGATAGGTAGGTCGGGGAGCAGGACTTTTGCTCACAGGCCATGAAGATTGGTGAATCCCAAGATGGACAGGTAAGCTGCTAGCTCAAGTCCCAAGAACCAGAGGTTAGACAAAAGACAGCTGCTGGATACAGAACAAGCCAACGCCAACAACCTTTGCAAATCAAGCAGGAAGAAAGTAGGTGGTGGAAGGTGGAGAGATGAAGGCTGAGGGGGCAGTGAGCCACCACAAGCCCCACCCCTGCCGGTACCACTCAGCAGATTCCATCATGGGGGTGATCACATATCAAATTTCAGCAGGAAAGTGACCACATTATACAACTGCCAAAACACTGAGAATCATGGCCCAGCCAAGTTGACACACAATCTTAACCATCACAACACCTAACAACAACAACATTTCTGAACGTAGATGAGACTTCCTTTCTTTCTTCCCCCCCTTGGAAAAGTCATTCAATTGTGAAAAGGTCATGTCCCAAACAAATGATGCTAGAACAACTGGATAACCTCAAGGAGAAAATATTGAAGTTGTCAAGGATTTCATTTTACTTGGATTCACAATTAATGCCCATGGAAGCAGCAGTCAAGAAACAAAACTACGTATTGCATTGGACTAATCTGCTTCAAAAGACCTCTTTAAAGTGTTAAAAAGCAAAGATGATACCTTGAGGAGTAAGATGTGCCTGATCTAAAAAAAAAACTTGGTATTTTCAATTGCCTTGTATGTATGTGAAAGCTGAACAATGCATAAGGAAGATTGAAGAATTGATGCATTTGAATTACGGTGCTGAAAAGAATACTGAATATACCATGGACTGTGTCCTGGATTGAATTATGTCCCCTTCCAAAATGTGTATTAACTTGGTTAGGCCATGATTACCAGTATTCTGTGGTTTTCCTCCATTTTGTGATTCTAACTTTATGTTGAGAAGATTAGGGTGGGATTGTAACACCACCCTTACTCAGATCCAATGTAAAGAGTGTTTCCCTGGGGTGTAGTCTGCACCACCTTTTATCTCTCAAGAGATAAAAGGAAAGGGAAGCAAGCAGAGAGTTGGGAACCTCATGCCACCGATAAAGCAGCACGAGGAACAGAGCACATCCTTTGGCCCTGGAATACCTGCTCCTGAGAAGCTCCTCAACCAGGGGAAGATTGAGGACAAGGACCTTCCTCCAGAGTCGACAAAGAGAGAAAGCCTTCTCCTGGAGCTGACACCCTGAATTTGGACTTGTAACCTACTAGACTGTGAGAATGAATTTCTCTTTGTTAAAGCCGTCCACTTGTGGTATTTCTATTATAGCAGCACTAATTGACTAAGACAGACTGCCAGAAGAACAAACAAATCTGTCTTGGATGAAGTACAGCCAGAATGCTCCTTAGAAGAGAGGGTGGCAAGTTCTTTGGACGTGTTATCAGGAGGGACTGGACCCTGGAGAGGGACACCATGCTTGGTAAAGTGGAGGGTCAGTGAAAAGATGAAGACTCTCAATGAGATGGATTGACACAGTGGCTGCAACAATAGGATCAAACATAGCAATGATTGTGAGGATGGTGCAGGACTGGGCAGGCTTTCGTTCCATTGTACAGCGTGTCACTATGAGTCAGAACTGAGTTGAGGGCACCTAACAACAATGACAAAAGGGAAGTGAGGATTTATACAAAGGAGGTATGGGGAAACCTTCTTGGTTTATGGAAATGTTCTATATTTTGATTTATCGGTTCCATGGATGTATAAGTTATCAAAACTTAACTGTATTTTGTATGTAAATCATATGTAAATTGTATATTGATTTTAAAAATCAGCTTAATTTTTTAACATTTTCTATGTTTTTTCTTTCTTTCTTTTTTGTTTTTTTTTTAAATCGACCCTGACTGATAAACTCTACCTGGGGATGCTGTGGACAAGGAGTCTTACTGATCTTTATTTATGCAATGTTTGACTGTACAAATGAATGTCTCTAATGAGGAGACAAGATGACTAGAATAAAATAAATTTGATGATACAGAGTATTCAGATAACATTTTTTCACTAAACATTTTCTTTGGTCCCACTACTCTTGGACAGAGGTTCTTCTGTAAGCTAACCAAATGTTTTGTTTACAATTGAACCCAACTGTCATGGATTGAATTGTGTCCACCAAAAATATGTGTCAACTTGGTCAGGCCATGATTCCCAGTATTGTGTGGTTGTCCTCCATTTTGTGATTATAATTTTATTTTAAAGAGGGTTAGGGTGGGAGTGTAACACCCTTACCCAGATCACATCCCTTATCCAAGGTAAAGGGAGTTTCCCTGGGATGTGGCCTGTGCCATCTTTTATCTCTCAAGAGATATAACGGAAAGTGAAGTAAGCAGAGAAGGAGGACCTCGTACCACCAAGAAAGCAGTGCTGGGAGCAGAGCTTGTCATTTGGATCGGGGTTCCTGCCCAGAGAAGATCCTAGTCTGGGGGAAGATTGATGAGAAGGCTGACATGGAAAGAAAGCTTTCCCCTGGAGCTGACTCTCTGAATTTGGACTTTTAACCTACTTTACTGCAAAGAAATAAATTTCTCTTTGTTAAAGCCATCCACTTGTGGTATTTCTGTTACAGCAACACTAGAAGACTAAGACATCAGTAATCTAGTTTTGTCCTTTTATTCTTTTAAAATTTGAAGAAATTTATACAGGTAGCATATATACTATTTCTATTAATAGGAATAGCTGGCACATTCAAATAGCAAAACTCAGAATTGATGTAAAATAACATTTTTTTCAAAGCAGTTATTTTGGTTCAAGGTGCATAAAAAATTAAAAAGTGCATTACTTACGTTCTGTATCCATTCATTAGGTTGTCCACTAATGTATTAATTCATTCAACATTTCTTTGTGGGGAACCTACTACATGCTACATACTGTAAGAGCATCCTAAAACTCTCAGGCGAGTGGCATGTATAAAATTGCTGAGCTTAGCTCTGACATCTACTCCATTTTATTTAAAGAATGCACTTCTCTTTTTTACTCAGCAACAGCTGACCTTTCACAGACTTTAATAGCTAAAGAAATGTTTTTCCTTTTGGTTAAGAATGTTCCTAGAAAAGCATGAACAAGAAAAAGTTCTATTTTAAGAAGAAAATGTTTATGTGCTTACAAACAGAAGAATGCTTACAAAAATTGCCTCCAGAAAGTTTGTGATGAAAAATAGATTAACTAATACTATGGAAGGTACTTGTAACTCATATCTAAACCCCTGCCCTCATATATAAAATCCCCCTCTCCTTTCAGATTATGTTTTGTTCTCTGAACCGAGTGCTGCCCAATTCACAATCCTACTTCTCTCAATAAAACTCTTTGCTTTTACTTCAAGAGACTCAGAGATTTTACTTTTTGACAATTCTTGGTGTCAGATATGTGGGATCTGAAGGTGCATTATCTGCAGTGACACCCAGGGTAGCAAGGACTTCAGCTTCCAGTACCAGCATGAGCCTTTTTAGGCTCTCCATTTCCACAGACCTCTCAGGAGTTGCCTAAGATAAATAGCCTCTTGGATTCGAGCTCCACCTTCGTTGCACTGAAGCTCTTCAAGAGTTTTATTTTGAGAATTTGTTCCTTTCTGTTTGTCTTACTTTTGTTTTATTTCTTGTTCGTCTTGATCGTTGCACATAATCTCAGAATCCTATCAGCTGCACCAATAATGCAGGCATGGGTCAAGCTGTTAGATGCTGTTAGGGTGACCTCTGCCAGCTTTAGCTTAATAAATAGCCCCATGACAGGATAAGCCAATTCAAGGGAAGGACCAGAAACATTAGACTGCCCTCTGGTCTCAAGACAACTCCATTGTAATGAGGCACACATTGGTTAAAGCAATACGCGTGGAAATCCCTGATAGACTCTCACTTGGATTCTGAGAAGCCAAAAGTAATGTTCTCCTCTTGTCTTTTTGTACCTGTGTGTTCATTAAGGACCCCAAGGGGGTAAATTGAGATCTTGATCACCAGAAACCTACCAAGAGATGTTAGAAAATGGGTAATGCCAAAAGTAAGAGTGACTCAGACTTCCTTCTGGGGGATTCCTGCTCACTACATGAAGAAGCACTTTGGTCCAGTAACATACTCATTCTTACTCTGTCGGCATCAGTTAACAAGGGACAGTTTGGAAAACCAATGGCCACTGTGGGGATATTTTGAACTCTCTAAGCTAGTTTTTTTGTGACATAGATTAGAAAAATAGGTGCCCTAATTAAGCAATGGAAACCCTGGTGGCGTAGTGGTTAAGTGCTACACCTGATAAATAAAAGGTCAGCAGTTTGAATGTACCAGGCACTCCTTGGAAACCCTGTGGGGCAGCTAGACTCTGTCCTATAGGGTCGCTATGAGTCAGAATTGACTCCACAACAATGGGTTTTTTTTTTTTCTTTTTTTTGGTTAATTAAGCAAAAAAAAACAGAATTCATATTTTGATTGGTTTATAGTAGCTTCTAAAAGGAAGCAGGATAACAAAATTGCCTCCCTACAGGACACTGTATCTAAATTAACTAAATAAAACAAATAACCCCAATGCCAAATCCTTACCTCTAAGTCCTCTGCTCCATTGCTGATCATTCTTCCTTTATATCTTGATTTATCTTCCCCATCTTCTTCAGAAAATACCCTTTCTGAATTACCTTTTTTTCCTAAAGAACCAACTAAGGGTGAGCTGTCTAAATCAGTTGATATTGTCTTTTCTGAAATGCCTTTTAAAATAAGGTACCCAGAGGAGGAAAATAAACCTCCACAAGTTACCTTTTCTCCATGGTCCAAAATGAAACTTTGCACAATAATGAAGGCGTTTCCTAACCCTTGCAAACACCCCCAGAAATTTGCTAATGAATTTAGAATTTTAATAGAAACTTATGAATCTGGATCATCAGATTTATTTCAATTAATAACTATGTTAGTAGGACCTGCAGAGGTCCAATTATAAATGCAAGAAGCTAATTAGAAACACCAGGAAGATTTCTAGCCATAAAAGCTAATGCTTCAGACATAGAATTACTGAACCAATCCAAGCCAAACAGCTCTTAAATTCAATCCCTAAAGTATTCCCCAGAAAAATAGATTGGGCAAAAGTTCAAAGCTGTAAACAAGAAAAGAATGAAAATGTTTATAATTATAGAGACTGTTCAGCTAAAATTTTTGCAGAGCACTCTGGCTTAGTGCTTTTAAAAGTGGGTGCAGGATAGCCTTTAATCCCATAAATCTGAATGGAGTAAAGCCAGAATTATCTGAATTAGTTAAATACCACCAATTAGGCTGGTAAAATGTGCCTATTACTGAACTTACTAATATTACTTTCAAATTGGCTTATACCTTAGAATGAAAGAAGCAAGCTAAACGGAGCAAATTAATGGCTCTGTGATTACAACAACTAAAAGCCTTTAATCAGAAGAAATACCCTAAGCCTTTAGAGGGCACTAAGCATGACACTTGCAATTATTGCAAAAAGCCTGGACATTGGGAAAAGCATTTTTACAAATTAAAGAATAGGCAGAAGTAGTTCCCTCAAGATTTTTCTCAAACTAACTTAGAATGAAGAGTCTCTGGAGAAAATACAGGGACTTTTACTACGGTGGTATTAAACTCACAAAGAGAAACTATTTTGTTGATTGATGGAGAACCATGTAAATTTTTAACTGACACAGGATCTCTCTAGTCTGCAATCAATCCCAATAGTTTACAAAAGCCCTTGCCCTGGAGCACAAAAACCTCTAAAATAGCGGGGGTTACAAACCAAGAGCCCCTGAATCATTCTCAACCTATTCCTATGTCTCTCAGCCACACTGAAGTGTTGCACCATTTTTTTTTTTTTTTTTTTTTTTTTGCTTAGCTCTGATACTCCACCCAATTTGTTAGGCTGAGATCTTTTAACTGTATAGAACTGTCAATTACAGTTTACTGAAAAGGAGGAAATATTGCTGACTTTACCTGATACCACAATATTTCCATGTGCAGGTTCAGAAATAGAACAATTCCAAAAGGAAGAAATTGCTTTTTGCTTGCAAGCTCTGGTCTTACATAAAGATAACCTAACCCAAGTTAGCCCTCTTCCCCTTGATTTTTTTTTGTTTTTTCCTGATTCCTGAAACCTTATGGCCCAACACATCTACAGATGTAGGACATGTTCTGTTTGCAGAACAAATCAACGTTCAGAGAGATACCTCAGAGACTTTGGCAAAGATTCCCCAGTACCCACTTAAATGTGAAGCCAAAGGAGGATTAACTTCAATAATTAAAGATTTTCTTTCCAAAGGCCTGATTGTCCTTTGCACTAGCCTTTACAATTCCCCTTTTCTTGCTGTGAAAAAGACAAATAATAGAAGCTGGAGATCTGTTCAAGACTGGTGGGCAAGGAGCCACATCATTACACCTAGATTCCCAATAGTTCCCAGCCCTTTTTATTACTTTCTAATATTCCCTCAGACAACATTCACTTTACAGTTACGGATGTTTGCAGTGCTTTCTTCAGCATATCTGTACATACTGAAAGTCAATATTTGTCTGCCTTAACCTGGAAAAACCAACAACTTACCTATACTGTGATGCCCAAGGGTTTCACTGAATCTCCTTTTTTTCATATTTTGCGTGGATATTTGTAGCCCTTGCAGTTTGCCAATGGGTCCACACTGCTCCAATATGTTGATGGTCTGTTAATCTACTCAGCTTTCCAATAGGTTTGCCTTGCTAAAACATCTAGCAGCTGGAGGACATAAAGTACCTAAGGGCAAATTGCAACTGCCTAAGCCTTCAGTTAAGTATTTAGATCATTTTGTTTCTGCCTAAGGAAGCTCTATACACTCCAAGTGCAAAGAAGCAATTATTTATTTATTTATTTATTTTTCCAAACCTTTTTTTTTAGAACAACAACTACAAACAACTTAGAGGGTTCTTGGGGCTTTGTGGGTACTGTAGGACTTAGATTCCCAATTTTTTACTGATAGACCCACCTTTATAAAAATATTTGAAGTCCTCTCAGCCAGACACATTTCAGATTAAACCAGAGGACCAAGAGGTGATGACATCCCTTTAAAAGGCCTTAATGAGTGCACCTGCTTTGGGCTTCCTCAACTATAGCTTAGACTTTTCATTGTTTGTTCATGAAATGAAAGCACTTCCTCTGGGCATATTAAGTCAAAAGTGTGGTGGATAACAGAGACCTGTAGGATTTTACAGCTTACAGCTTGAGCCAGTAGCCAGAGCTTACCCACCTTGTCTAAGAGTTGTAGCTGTGGCTGCTAAATTAGTTGAGTCTACAGCAGGAATAGTATCGGAAATATTTTTATACGTTTAAGTGCCACATATAGTTGCAGCTTTACTTAATTCTACTTTAACTCAACATCTTTTAGACAGCCTGTTCACTTCTTATGAGATCCATCTTTCGGCCACTGCTAATGTCATATTACACACCGTGGCTTAATTAAACCCGGTTGCTCTTCTCCTCATTATTGATGAAGAGAAACATTTGACTTATGATTGTTTAGATTTAACAGAACAACTTTTAACCTCTCGAAAGGATTTAAGAGGAACTCCTTCAATGAATCCTGACCTTGTCCTATTTGTGGATGGCTCATAATTAAGAGCTGACCCTACCAGCTCTTGCTATCAGGCTGTGTATGCAGTGACCATTTCAAATGAGATTTTATAAAGTCAAACACTTCCCAATGCTACCTCTGCTCAACAAGCTGAGCTGATTGCTCTTACGAACCAAAACCAAACCAAACCCATTGCTCTCAAGTCGATTCCAACTCATAGCACCCCTGTAGTATAGAGTAGAACTGCCCCACAGGGTTTAAAGGAGTAGCTGGTGGGTTTGAACCACCAACCTTTTGGTTATCAGCCAAACTCTTAACCACTGCACCACCAGGGGTCCGTTTGTTCTTTCAAAAAAAAAAATTTCAAGGGCATGTAAATTTGCTTCAAGAAAATCTGTAAATATTTATATGGATCCTATATATGATAGTGGAGTAGTCCATGATTTTAACATGGTTATGGAAACAATTTTTAGCCTCATCTGGAAATGCTGTTAAAAATAGAGTTTTAGTAGCAAACTTTTTAGAAGCATTGTTGCTTTCACCTGAAATTGCAGTCATAAAAATATCTGCTCACCAGCCATAGAGAATACCTCAGACTGAGGAAGTCAGAGGAAATAATTTGATTGATAAAGCAGCAAAACAGGCAACATCCAAAATTATCATGACAAACGTAATTTCTAAAGGTGCTCCTATGTATTCTCTTGAAAATGAAAGTCCTGACCCTTCAGAGTTAGTCATGGAGGATCTCAGCCTTCAAGAGATGACTTCAGAAAGCCTTTTTAAACATCAACAATTAGCCCAAGATAATGAAATCAAAATGTGGGGAAAAGCAGGTTGCTTTCAAGAACCTTATACCAAGCAATAGACTGGAACAAGTTAAAAGACCATCCTTCCCAAATCATTCCATATTCTCATGTGCAGGCATTACATTTGAACGCTCATATGGGAAAAGATGTTTGAAATTTTGAAGAAATATTGGTGAGGAAATTCTTTTGAAGTAGTTGAACATTTTGCTAACTATTGTTGCTTTTGTTCCCACCACAACCCTGGAAAACATCTTAAGGTGTCTTCTGGGCGGTACCCTTTGCCTTCTGGACCTATGCTTGAAGAGTAATTAGATTTTATTCAGCTCCCACTGACTAGTGGTTATAAATATGTATTATAATCATTTGTAGATTTTCACATTGCATAGAGATTTTTCCTCACCACCATATCACCACAGCATTTATTGCTAAGAAATTCTTGAGAATGTTATACCTACCTGGGGAGATCCAAACATTCTTTGTAATGATCAGGGCACCCATTTTACAGGCCAGATAATTCAAGAGCAAAGCTCTTTTTTTTTTTCCTATGTTTTTCCTATATGCCAGAGATCGCATTTCCCATACCATCTTCAATCCTATGGTGTTGCAGAAAGAATGAATGAAATAATAAAAACTCAATTACCCAGACTCTGTGAATCTTTGAACCTGTCTCAGACCAAAATCCTTCCTTTGGTCCTATTAATTTTAAGATCCACTCCATTTGGTTCTCACAAACTAACCCCTCATGAGATAATAACTGGGAGACCTATGGCTCTCCCCTATTTTTCTTACAGTGATCCAAATATTGCTCAAGAAGATTTACTAAAATACTGCAAATCCTTGATGGCTTATTCTAAAGAATATCACTCTCAGTTTAAAGAGGCTTTTAACAGTCGAGAGTGATCTGTCCAGAATCCTCCTGCCATAGTCCCAGGAGACTATGTATATTGAGAAAGGCATAAGCAAAAGAACTCTCTTGAGCCTCGATGGGAGACTTTATCAGGTCCTTCTTATCAACACCTGAGTAACTAAATTAGAAGGACTTAAACCTTGGGTTCATTTGTCACAGCTAAAACAAACTCACCCTCTTAGATTGAACAACTATCAGGAAACTTGAGGCTTACCTTTAAGATTCATAAGAGCCTTTCTGTCTAGTTGAAAAAATCTACTAATCACACTCTAAAATCTTTCAGAAGTCTTAGCCACATTTTGGTCTGATCTTTGGCTCAAGACCTCAGTTCACTTTGAAAATGTTTATCACCTGGTGGATTAGGAATGGAAACAATTTTATTTTCCAAACCAACAAATGCTGGTCCCTCTATATATCCTCTCACTTAAGTAGGCAAACTAAACTGTTCCTTCTTTAGCTCCTCTCTCTTGCAATGCTTTATCACACACATCTAGGAGCACCCATTGCACACAGCCAACACTGTGTGGAGCTTTCCATAGCTAGATAAACAAGTTATTAGATGCATGTGCTATTTCTCAGTTTACTACACGAAATTGTATTGCAAACTGCTTTATGACTACATAAAAAGTGTCACCATTCTTCTAGCCCGATATAGCAGTTTCCTCATCAGTTTTTTGGCCTCCACTACAAGTTTGCTTGCCATTTTTCCCATCCTTGCTAACTGTTCTCTCACTGCTTTTCCAGCCTTCACCCACTTTCCAGGGGCAAAGTTAGTGCCATGTGTTTGATTTTTTTTTTTTTTTTTTACGGTAGTTACCCACTTCTGAGGCATGGTGGTTCAGTGGTAGAGATCTTGCCTTCCATGCAGGAGACCAGGGTTCAATTAGTTGGGTAACATGCCTCATGCACAGCCACCACCAGTCCTCATTGGATGCTTGCATGTTGTTATGATGTTGGGCAAGATTCAGTGGAGTTTCCAGACTAAGAAAAAGTAGGAAGAAAGGCCTGGTAATCTACTTCCAAAAATTAGCCAATGAAATCCACATTTGATTGTGGGGATGGCACAGGACTGGACAGTGTTTTGTTCTGTTGTGCATGTGGCTGCTAGCATGAGTCAGGGATGATTCAATGGCAACTAACAGCAATAGCAACAACACTCCAATTCTATGTAAGTGATTCTGTGCTAGTTACCTCTCACTGCATTACAAACTACCCTAAAACGTAGTGGCTTAAAGCAATAATTATTTATTTAGCTCACAAATCCTTTGGGTTTCTTGGACAGTTTTTCTGGCCTGGGCTGGTTTGGTTGATCTATGTTGAGTTCTCTCATATGTCTGTGGTCAGCTGGCGGGTTGGCCGGTGACTGGATGGTATAGAATGGGTTCACAGGTGTGGCATTTTTTGACATAATAAGCACGATACGCCAATATAGCTATCATATTTTAGCATGCTTTCTCAGGCTTCTTCAGTTGGTGGTAGTCAAGGCATTCCCAAAATAGCAAGAATGTCTTCTGAGTAATCATTTCTCA
Organism: Loxodonta africana; assembly: GCF_030014295.1. Taxonomy (NCBI): domain Eukaryota; kingdom Metazoa; phylum Chordata; class Mammalia; order Proboscidea; family Elephantidae; genus Loxodonta; species Loxodonta africana. The sequence goes on along the minus strand of NC_087347.1, from coordinate 131,077,381 downwards.
AGCCTCTGCTTAAATAATTATGGGTAATTCTTTGTTGGCCAAAGAAAGTCACTTGGTCAACCCACATTCTAAGGGTGATGAAATAGACTTTACTTCTTGATGGGATGGGAAGAAATATGACATTTTGATATCTACAACCAAAATGCAGTCAATCTGATCCAACAGCCTTGCATTTAAATATTGTTCTCCATGGCCTCAAGTTAAACATCTGACTGAAATCCACATAACCAGTGAATCTACAGGAAAAAAAAAATATTAAATTATCAAATACTTTTATAGCCAATTAAAAGTAAAACAAAACTGTATAACAATGAGGATAATGAGATATTTTAGACAATACGGGAAGAAAGTTCTCTCAGTACTGTAGAATTCTTCTGTCTTCTTCTCCAAGTCAGATGTCAAGAAGAAAAGGAGATGCTGAGTGAAATTAATCAGATACAAAAAAGCAAATAGTGTAGGAAATATGTAAGATACACAGATGCATAGAGATCAAAGTTAATTAGTGATTAGCAGGGAAGGATGGAAAGGGAAAGGGTGAGTTATTGCTTAAGAGACACTGAGTTCCTGTTAATGGTGATAGAAAAATTTGGAAATGAATAGTGAGTTCCTGTTAATGGTGATAGAAAAATTTGGAAATGAATAGTGATAATCATTGCACAGTGTGGTGAGCATAATTAACATCACTGTGAAAATGATTGAAGTCGCAAATGTATATAACACATATACCTACTGCCGACGAGTCGATTTCGACTCATAGCGACCCTATAGGACAAAGTAGAACTGCTGCCCCATAGAGTCTCCAAGGAGCGCCTGGCGGATTCGAACTGCCAACCTTTTGGTTAGCAACCATAGCACTTAACCACTTTACCACCAGGGTTTCCATAACACATATATAACCACAATAAAAACAAAATAAACAAAATCTACCAAAAAAAAAAAAAAAGGAGGAGGTATAATTGGGATGGTGAATTAAAGTATTAGTTTTCTGGGTAAATATACAAAAAGTCTGGGTGGTTTATCTCCAGGTATATTGCTATGGGTTTAAGTGTCCTTTAAAGCGGTGTAGAGGCTCAAGAATTCAGGAAATACATAGCAAGGTGTCTTGCTTCATTGCATTCCAGTTTAATAAGCACTTCACACATAGTAGTTTACACAGTTCCTTAATTTCATTACTCACTTAACTTTCACAGCACCCCGAGGTAGGAATAGCACTTGCTATTATATCCATTTCAAAGACTACTGAGACTTGCCCAGCTATCTAGACAATCAGTGTCAGGGCAGGTAGAAAATAGAAAAAAGAAAGAACCTTGAAGGAGGGTGTCAGGAGAGGTAAAACAGACTGAAATAAGAGCATTATTTGGAGGGTGGGTGGGAAATTCCAAAAACCAGGAGCTTGCATGAGAAAACTTAATGCTTCGGGAAGTATAGAACTGTGAATACAAGAAAAGACTCTTGGGTTGGAAGTCAGGAAGTTATTAATCATTTTCAGACAGCAGTTTCCTTGGGGACAATAAGAAAATGAGAGATGGGGCTAAAGTGAGAATGCAGGAAGTGAAGGTCATTTGGCTACATGGCTGTTGGGTGCTAATGTGTGGGCTTCCCTGTTTCATAGACCAGAATTCCAGATTATTTTATAAGAGATTGTTATTGCTTGGCACGCTAGATTTCAGATATGTTAAAGCTTTCCAGGAGATATACTTCATAATGTAAATTTACCACAATGAGGAGATCATTTACTGTAGATTTACACAAAGAAGGTACACCTTCTTCATTCATTAGCTGGCCATGCCCTCCCCACGTGAGGTACTTTCATAAGTGCACTATAATAATTTTTTTTTTTTTTTTTACAGCAACATGTGGAAGAGGATTGGCATGGGGGGCGGGGTTGGTGGGAAAACAAACACAGAAGGTGAGTGTTATTTGTATAAAAATACAGTACATATAAGCAGAAACAGCCTTTGAAAATCAAAACTGATAAATGTTGCATCAGATTTTACATGCAGCAAATATTTTAGGTATAAGTTTTCACTTATTAATTTATCCATTTAGCAAATATTTATTGAGTGCCTATTATATGAAAAGAACTTTATTAGACATCAAGAATATGGAGATGAATAAGATCTCCACACTCAAGGTTCTCATGGCCAGGGCCAGGTCTGTCCAGTGGATATTAATGTAAGCCACATGTGAATTTTTAAACTTTCTAATAACTCACAGTACATCACAACTCTAGCTAGCCACATTTCAAGTGCTCAGTAGCCATATGTCCATCACCTGTCAGTTTTTCATACTATCGTGGCTTGTGTATTGTTATGATGCTGGAAGCTATGTCACCCATATTTCAAATACCAGAAGGGTTAGCCACGGTGGATAGGTTTCAGTGGACCTTCCAGACTAAGGTAGACTTGGAAGAAAGACCTGGAGATCTATTTCTGAAAATCAGCCAATGAAAACCTTGTGGCTCACAAGAGAATATTGTCTTATAAAGTACTGGAAGATGAGCCCCCTAAGTTGGAGGGCAGTCAAAATACACAGCAGCCACGACAATGGAATCAAACATATCAACAAGGGTGAAGATGGAGCAGGACTGGGCAACATGTTATTCTGGTATAAATGCGGTTGCTATGAGCTGGAGTCGACTTGGCAACTAAAACCAACACAACCATATGTGTCTGTTATTATTGTTAGGTGCTCTTGAATTGGTTCTGATTCATAGTGACCCTAGGTACCAAAGAACAAATACTGCCTGGTTCTTGCACCACGCTCACAATCATTGCTTTGCTTGAGCCCATTGTTGCAGCCACTATGTCAATCCATCTCATTGAGGGTCTTCCTCTTTTTCGTTGACCCTGTACTTTACCAAGCATGATGTCCTCCCAGGACTGGTCCCTCCTGACAACACGTCCAAAATATGTAAGACGCAGCCTTTCATCCTTGCTTCTAAGGAGCATTCTGGCTGTACTTCTTCCAAGACAGATTTGTTCATTCTTTTGGCAGTCCAAGGTATATTCAATATTCTTTGCTAGTGGCTGCTGTATTGGACAGAGCAAGTCTGGGAGAGACAGGGGTGAATGCAATTACCATACGATATAAAAACTGCAACAAAAAAATATTTTACAAGGTACAACAAATGCAGACAAGTGCCTTGGAATGTATATGTCTACCCAAGGTTAAACTCTTGGATTAACCAGAATATTTAAATCACACTTTCCTAGAGCATCTCATTTATGTCTAGGGTGAAAAAAAAAATTAATTATTCCCTTTTCTGATAAACATGAGAATGCTTTATGCTACCCCTTTCTCTGAAATTCAAAGTGCATGCTAATGTATCAAAGGCTCTGAGAAGTCTTGCAGAAAATACATAACTTTCAGTTTGTTTAACCTAATGTTTCCTCAAAATGTTATTGGCAATTAAACTACATCCACATAGTTTTTATTAGTTGTAAATAACTATGAGAAACCCTTTGGGAAAATTCTACTTAAAGAATGTGGACTCTATTTAATAGAATTCTTTGGATAATTGAGATTCTAACTCTGATCAATATTTTTTTTTTCCCTAAAATGTCTGGATTGGTTTTCTTGCCCTGGTTCAGCATAGTAAGCACACTTATCCTTCCAGATATGCCTAGAACACATTTCCCTCTGTCTGAAATGTCCTTCCTTGCTCCCCCCTCTGCTCATATAAAATTTCTTAAAATCCAGACTAAATACCATGTATCTTCAGAAGATTTCCCTAACCCCTAAATAAAAAAATAAGGTCACTATGAGTCAGAATCGACAAGAATGACAAGTTTGGTGGTTTGTTTTTTTTTTTAAGGCAATAGTAATGGCTCTCTCTGCTGTGTACTCAAAACAGTTACTATAAGGAACCTGAGTACAAGTTAAACTTTCTTAGTACAGGGTGGAATCCTGTCTTAATTATTTCTGTATCTCCAGAATGTAGAACAGATCCAGGCATATACTAGGCATTTTCTAAATTTGTTGTATACCCCAGGGATACACTTGTGGGATATGGAAATATACACACATACACACAGATGTACACATGCACACACACATATCCCAGGGATATACATACGGGATATGGAGATGCACACACACACATACACACACACATATGCCAGGGATATACACATGGGATAGGGAGATACACACACACACACATATCCCAGGGATATACACATATCTCAGTGAGGGACTTGCTTGCACCTTGCCCTTCCACGCCCTATTCTACTCAGACCTCACCACAGGCACTGGAGGACACAGGGAGCCCTGACTCTGGCAGTAGAGAGAAGAACCTTCAGCATTTTGGTAGCTGTAGCTGTAAGACTGCCCGCCAGTCCCTGCCCCTAACATCAGCCTCCTCACTTGATTTTCAACTCTTATAAGAAGCTGTGGTTTACTCCTGACTTGTGGAGCTCTGGCACCTGCTGGTGTTGCTGATCCTGGTGAGGAATTATAAAGGTTTCAGGTCCATGCCTTGCTTTGACCCTTGCGATCTGTCTGGGCTTGCAGTCTACTTACCTGAGCTTACCTCTGCCACACCTCTGTTCCTTGCTGTCATGACACACATTCACACTTCACACACTCTGTCTCATCGTCACCCCACCCCAAGGCTGCTGTGACTCAAACGTCTCAAACACAGAACTGCCTGGAAGCTAGCGTCCTTATGGATCCTGCAGCCCTTACTTTACTCTCTGGTCCATGACTCTCACATGTCCCCACTTTCTTTGGACTTCCACCAAACCACTCTTCAAACTTCTATCTGCCTGGCCACTGAAGGAGCCCCCAGCCTATAATGTGCTGCCTTCACAGCCTTATTTCACCATACTCTATGACTTTTCCCTCCCTCTGATATTTTCATTTATTTCCATCATATTCTGCTGCATGCATTGTGAGAAGTCCTTCAGATCCTTCTTGAAATGAAGTAGAGATAACACAATAAATGCTGTTTTATCTTTTACATTTTTCACACAGTAGACCTGTCTCAGGGAACAGCCCCTGACAGCCCTTTTGAGTAGATTCAGGATTTAAAAAGGGAAGGAGAGATAAACACACCCAATTTTTGTTCCTGTCTGTATGCCTAACTTTATTGCTAAGCAGGGACAAGAGGCTTTTGGGCCCCATGTTTTTGTTAATAAAATCTATGCACCATAGCTTCAGGAATGCATCCTAGCATGGTGTCCTTCGGGTTGTGATGTTATGGAAATCAGAATTGTTTAATTTACTGCCTTTCCTACATTAGTCTTGTGCATCTGAGAAATTAATTACCAAATGCCATATTTTACTCCCTACAAAATTGGAGAGAGAAAGGAAGGTAACATTAACGCTAGAGCCAGGAGCCCTTTCTACATGGCAGCGTCTCAGAGTTGAGAGAGAACAGCCTACTCTGAAGCCCCTTCACAGCTGCTGACTCTCCTACTCTAGCTCTCCCAGAGCTGAGTCTGGAGCAGGGAAGGCAGATCTTTGCAGTCAGGCGGGCTGGCCAGAATGGCTTTCTCCTCCCTCCTCACCTAACTGCACACCATGGCATGGCCTCACTTCTGTGAAGCTCCATTTGTTCCTACATAATATATGTGGACATTATTACCTGCCTTGTAAGGTTGGTTTAAGAACGAAACAAAATGAAATATGTAAAAATCTCCAAGCTAGGAGGAGACAGATGCCAGATGTTTAGCAATTATCTCTCAGCCTCCATCATGCCATGCTTGTATCTTCCATTCTGAATGCTCTCCTGCTCCCTATCCCTCATTTTCTACCTATTCTTATCAAGACATTAAGGACCAGAAACATCCCAGTGTCTTCACCTCACCTGCCCAAAACTTTCATCATCTGATGCTTTCATTTTTCAATTTTTGCTCAAGGCCTGTGCAACACCCCGTCCCCTCTCCCCCACACACATAGGGAGAGGTCAAATTTTCATTTGGGAACTAGAAGTTATATTAGAGATAGCTTTATCCATCCCTCTCATTAGACCAGTGGGTAGAGTGAGTGCCACAGGGACATGGGAGTTGCCTAGGCACATACAGACTTCCTCTGCATTGTTCTCAGAACATAGACTCTGGACTCAGAAAATTCAAGGTCCTAAGTCTAGTTTTTTCCATGTACTAATTGTGTGATGCTCACCAAGTTGCTTAATATTCCTGAGTCAGTTTTCTCATCTATAAAATTGGGATAACATTTACTAGCTTTAGTACAAGATGAAATCAGTTTCTTTGAAATACTCAGGTGATTCAGAGTTCCACTCCCAGTCTATTTGAGAATGGTTTTCTCTCCCTTGTGGTTCTTCCTGTTGGGATAACTTCAAGACATACAGGCAAGCTTACTTTGCCCAAGGACTCACCTCTGGGGGAAATGTGGTTAGCAGGCCATCCTCAGTTATTTTCACCCACTGACGTGATGACCACACAATGTCCTTGTTATAACCCAGGTGCTCTGGGTGCTCATGCCATCTGGTTCTTCCCTGCTGGATCTCCCCTGAGGCCTGGTGCTCAGGTAGCCAGGTGCCATTCTCATCCTCTACAAGAAAGTCCTAGTGGTCTAAGTTGTCATTGGAGCTGGGAGTGGGTCTACAGGGAGACTCTTTCCAACAGTGTCAGGGTATTCAGCAGAAAGGACCCCACCTTTGACCATGGGTTTGAATTTGCTGCTCTTAGTGGCCCAGCTTTCTGAATTTTTGCTTTTGCCCATGGTTGTTTTCCTACAGCCCATGGTCCCAGAGTGGCTGGGTCAAAAGGATGTCTAGTCCAAAGACACCCAGGACACAATTTTGACTTTTTAAAGCTTACTGATGTGTACATATTAAAAAAATCAAGTCAACACAAATGAAAAGAAAACTAAAAACTAAATGCAAACTGAAACAAATGGACCTAACTGTATTTTGAATGAATATCACAAATGCACAAAGGAGAAAGAAAGAAGACAAGCAAAGAACTAATTCGAATAAGTAATTGTCATAGTATTTAACTATATAAACTCAGTCTGGGGCAAGGTGGGATATATGTATTTGCATGCTGAGAAAAGTGCACACAAATTACAAACTTTTGAGTAGGTTTTTTTTTTTTATTTCAAGAGGAAATCCTGGTGGTATAGTGGTTAAGAGCTACGGTTACTAATCAAAAGGTTGGCAGTTTGAATCTACCAGGAGCTCCTTGGAAACCCTATGGAGCAGTTCTACTCCATCCTATAGGCTTGCTATGAGTCGGAATCTACTTGACGGCAACAGGTTTATTTCAATTTTAAGGACTAAACAATTCTGAACCTATTTTAAATGTGACATTTTAAATGTGACATAGAATTGAACAAATAAGCAAATGTTTTGAGGCTTTTCAGAGCCAGAGTCTTCCCTGTGGAAGAACAAACATAAAAATATAAAATGGGAGACAGATTAGAATTCAAGGCATCTGTGGGAACTCATGACTTCTAAAGTATTTGCATGGGTGTATGCACTTTTGCATGTATGCACATAAACATGAACAGATGTGCATGCAATTTTCATGTATGCATATTTGTATTTATGTATATATGCAAATACATGCATATGTTTTTTTAGCTCTGCCGAAAGAGTCAAGGAGCAAAGCCACCCCCATAGCAATAAGCACACCTGACACTCATCTTGGTCTCCAATACCATTCCCACTAAAAGGAGTCAAGACTGCAAGGACAATTGACTAATCCCAAGGCTTGACAGAGTAGGTAAGAGATTAGTTTGGAGCATCTTGTATTTGCAGAAAGCTATAAGTGTTAAAAAAAAAAAAAAATGATGAAACACACCTTTGACATAAAGACACAAAAAGACTGAATATGTAAGAATGGAAAAAATATTCCATGCAGCAGATAAAAAAATAATAGCTGGATTGGCCATACTAATATCAGATAAGATAGGCTTTAGATCAAAATCTATTACAGGAGATAATGAATGTCTACATAACAATAAAAGGGTCAATCCAGCAAGTTGTTGTTGTTGTTTTTAGGTGCCATCGAGTCGGTCCCGACTCATAGCGACCTCATGCACAGCAGAAGGAAACACTGCCCAGTCCGGTGCCATTCTTATAATTCTTGTTATGCTTGAGCCCATTGTTGCAGCCACTGTGTCAATCTACCTTGTTGAGGGTCTTCCTCTTTTCCTCTGACCCCGTACTCTGCCAAGCATGATGTACTTCTCCGGAGACTGATCCCTCCTGACAACATGTCCAAAGTATGTAAGACACAGTCTTGCCATCCTTGCTTCCAAAGAGCATTCTCGTTGTACTTCTTCCAAAACAGATTTATTCGTTCTTCTGGCAGTCCTACCACAATTCAAAGGCATCAATTCTCCTTCGGTCTTCCTTATTCATTGTCCAGCTTTCACATGCACATGATGCGATTGAAAATAGCATGGCTCTGGTCAGGAGCACCTTAGTATTCAGGGTGACATCTTTGCTCCTCAGCATTTTAAAGAGATGCTTTGCAGCAGATTTACCCAATGTAATGCGTCTTTTGATTTCTGGACTGCTGCTTCCATGGCTGTTGATTGTGGATCCAAGTAAAATGAAATCCTTGACAACTTCAATCTTTTCTCCGTTTATCATGATGTTGCTCATTGGTCCAGTTGTGAGGATTTTTGTTTTCTTTATGTTGAGGCGCAATCCTTACTGAAGGCTGTGGTCTTTGATCTTCATTCATTATTAAGTGCTTCAAGTCCTCTTCACTTTCAGCAAGCAAGGTTGTGTCATCTGCATAACGCCAGTTGTTAATGAGTCTTCCTCTGATCCTGATGTCCCATTCTTCTTCATATAGTCCAGCCTCTCGGATTATTTGCTCAGGATACAGATTGAATAGGTATGGTGAAAGAATACAACCTTGATGCACACCTTTCCTGACATTAAACCAGTCACTATCCCCTTGTTTTGTCCGAACAACTGCCTCTTGATCTATGTAAAGGTTCCTCATGAGCACAATTAAGTGTTCTGGAATTCCCATTCTTCGCAATGTTATCCATAATTTGTTATGATCCACACAGTCGAATGCCTTTGCATAGTCGATAAAACACAGGTAAACATCCTTCTGGTATTCTCTGCTTTCAGCCAGGATCCATCTGACATCAGCAATGATATCCCTGGTTCCACGTCCTCTTCTGAAACTGGCCTGAATTTCTGGCAGTTCCCTGTCGATATACTGCTGCAGCCCTTTTTGAATGATCTTCAGCAAAATTTTGCTTGCCTGTGATATTAGTGATATTGTTCTATAATTTCCACATTCAGTTGGATCACCTTTCTTGGGGATAGGCATAAATATGGATCTTTTCCAGTCAGTTGGCCAGGAAGCTGTCTTCCATATTTCTTGGCATAGATAAGTGAGTACCTCTGGTGCTGTATCCATTTGTTTAAACATCTCAATTGATATTCCACCAATTCCTGGAGCCTTATTTTTCACCAATGCCTTCAGAGCAGCTTGGACTTCTTCCTTCAGTACCATCGGTTCCTGATCATATGCTACCTCTTGAAATGGTTGAACATCGACTAATTCTTTTTGGTGTAATGACTCTGTGTATTCCTTCCATCTTCTTTTGATGCTTTCTGCATTATTTAACACTTTCCCCATGGAATCCTTCACTATTGCAACTCGAGGCTTGAATTTTTTCTTCAGTTCTTTCAGCTTGAGAGATACCGAGTGTGTTCTTTCCTTTTGGTTTTCCGTTTTCCAGCTCTTTGCACATGTCATTATAACACTTTACTTTGTCTTCTCGAGTCACCCTTTGAAATCTTCTGTTCAGTTCTTTTATTCATTAATTCTTCCTTTTCCTTTATTTAGCTGCTTGGTGTTCAAGAGCAAGTTTCAGAGTCTCCTCTGACATCAGTCTTGGTTTTTTCTTTCTTTCCTGTCTTTTCAATGACCTCTTGCTTTCTTCATGGATGATGTCCTTGATGTCATTCTACAACTCATCTGGTCTTAGGTCACCAGTGTTCAATGCATCAAATGTATTCTTCAGATGGTCTCTAAATTCACATGGGATATACTGAAGGTCGTATTTTGGCTCTTGTGAACTTGCTCTGATTTTCTTCAGTTTCAGCTTGAACTTGCATATGAGCAATTGATGGTCTGTTCCACAGTCGGCCCCTGGCCTTGTTCTGACTGATGATATTGAGTTTTTCCATCGTCTCTTTCCACAGATGTAGTCATTTTGATTTCTGTGTGCTCCATCTGGCGAGGTCGATGTGTATAGTCACCATTTACGTTGGTGAAAGAAGATATTTGCAATGAAGAAATCATTGGTCTTGCAAAATTCTATCATTTGACCTCCAGAATCGTTTCTATCACCAAGGCCATATTTTCCAACTACTGATCCTTCTTCTTTGTCTCCAACTTTTGCACTAAAATCACCAGTAATTATCAGTGCATCTTGATTGCATGTTTGATCAATTTTAGACTGCAGCAGCTGATAAAAATATTCTATTTCTTCATCTTTGGCCCCAGTGGTTGGTGCATATATTTGAATAATAGTCACATTAACTGGTTTTCCTTGCAGGCTTATGGATATTACCCTATCACTGACAGCACTGTACTTCGGGATAGATTTAAAATGATCTTTTTGACGATAAACGCAATACCATTCCTCTTCAAGTTGTCATTCCCAGCATAGTAGACTATATTATGATTGTCCGATTCAAAATGTCCAATACCAGTCCGTTTCAGTTCACTAATACCTAGGATATCAATGTTTATGTGTTTCATGTCAGTTTGCTGTACTGTGGGGTCCTGAGTGTTGCTGTGATGCTGGAAGCTATGCCACCTGTATTCAGATACCAGCAGGGTCACCCATGGAGGACAGGTTTCATCTGAGCTTCCAGGCTAAGACAGACTAGGAATAAGGACCCAGCAGTCTACTTCTGAAAAGTATTAGCCAGTGAAAACCTTATGAATCCAGCAAGAAGATGTAACAGTTACAATATATGCACTTGACAACAGCCCCCCCAAACACATGAGAAAAATACTAGCTAATATGAAAGAAGGAACAAACAGTTCTACAATAATAGCTGGGGATTCAACACACAACTTTCATTCTAGATAGAATAACTGACAAAGATCATTAAGGACATTGAGATCTAAAATAAAACCATAAACCAAATTGACCTAACAGACGTATATAGAATATTCCACTCTCAAAACAGCAAACATTTTCCTCCACCACACATGGATCGGTTTCCAGAATAGCCCCTATGCTATGACACAAAATAGTCAACAAATTTAAAAAGATTAAAATCATACAAATAATCTTCTTGGGCCACAAGAGAATGGAACTAGAAATCAATAACAGGAAAAATTAGGAAAAATAAATAAATACATGGAAAGTAAATAATACACTACTAAAAAAAAAAAAATTAGGGTCATAGAAAAAATCAAAAGTGAAATTTAAAAAGTTCCTAGAATCAAACGAAAATGAAAACACAACATATCAAAACCTCTGAGACACAGCAAAAGCAGTTGTCAGAAGGAAATTCATAGCAAAAAATGCCTAGATTAAAAAATAAGAAAGATCCAAAATCAATAACTTAAACCAACAACTTAGTCAAATAGAAAAAGAGAGCAAAAGATGCCTAAAGCTACCAGAAAAAAAAGGAAATAATAAAGATCAAGGAAGAAACAAACAAAGTGGCAAATGGAAAAACAACAGAATCAACAAATCCCCAAGTTGGTTCTTTGAAAGGGTAAATTAAATAGACAAACCACTGGCTAGTCTGACAAAAAAGAGAAGAGGCAAATAATCAAAATAAGAAATGAAACTGGAGACATTACTACAGATCCAAATGAGATAAAGAGGATCATAACAGATTATTATGAAAATCTGTATGTCCACAAACTTGGAAACCTAGATGAAATGGAAAAATTCCTAGAAACACACTGCCTACCCAAACTAAAACAAACACGGGTAGAAAATCTAAATAGGCCCTCTACAAACCAAGAGATTGAAGATGTCATCAAAAAAGTGCCAACACTACACTAGGGAATTCTACCAAACATTCAGAGAAGAGTTGATATCAATTCTACTCAAACTTTTCAAAATCATTTAAGAGGAAGGAACACTTCCTAACTCTATGAAGCCATCGTAACCCTGCTACGTAAACCAGGCAAAGACATAACAAAAAGAAAATTACAGACCAATATCCCTCATGAACATAGAAGCAAAAAATTTCAACAAAATTCTAGCCAACAGAATTCAGCAATATATATATATTAAAAAAAAAAAAAAAAGTCATGCACAAGGATCAAGTGGGATTCACATCAAGGCTAGAAGTGTGGTTCAAAATTAAAAAAAAAATCTATCAAAGTAATTAACCACATAAATAAAACAGAAAAAGAACCATATGATCATATCAATTGATGTAGAAAAGAGAGTTGATAAAATTCAACAGCCTTTCCTGATAAAAACCCTCAGCAAAATATGAATAGAAGGGAAAACTTCTCAACATAATCAAGGGCAAGTGTTCAAAACCAACAACCAACATTATATTCAGAGAAGAAAGACTGAGAGCCTTTCTCTTTAGAATGGGAATGAGGCAAGGGTGACCTTTACCACCTCTCTTATTCAATATTGTACTCTTATTCAATATTGTAACCACAGCAATAAGGCAAGAAAGAGAAATAAAATGTATCCTAATTGGAAAGGAAGAAGTAAAACTGTCTCTTTTTTTCAGATTACATTACCCTAAAGATTCCAAAAGAAAATTGCTGGAATAGAAGAATTCAGCAGGTACATGATCAACACACAAAAATCAGTTGGGTTCCTTTACACTAACAAGGAGCATTCCGAAAAAGAAATCAACACCACCATTTGCAAAAGCCTTCCAAATGATAAAATACCTAGGAATTAATGTAACCAGGACTATAAAAGACTTATACAATGAAAATCATAAAACAAAGCTACACGAGACTAAAAGAGACCTAAATAAATGGAAGGACATTCTGTGCTCATGGATTGGAAGACTTAATACAGTGGAAATGTCAATTCTACGTAACGCCTCCTACGGATATAACGCAACCCTGATACAAATCCCAACAACATTCTTCACCGAAATGGAAAAACTAATGACCAATTTCATATGGAAAGGAAAGAAACCCCTAACAGCCAAAACAATAATGAAGGAAAAGAACAAAGCAGGTGGCCTCACACTCCCCGATATCAAAATATATTATACAGTCCCTGTAATCAAACAAGACTGGTATTGGCTCAATGATAGGCACATAAACTAATGGAATAGAATTGAAAACCCAGAAATAAATCCAACCGTCCAAGGAAAACTGATTTTCAACAAGGAGAGAAAGTCCCTTCAATAAAGTCTCTTGAATAAAAGGTACTGGAAAAACTGGATAACCACTTGCAGAAAAATTAAGCAAGACCTATACTTCACACCAAATAAAAAACCAAATCAAAATGGATCAAAGACCTAAATGTTAAACCCAAAACTTTAAAATTCCTGGAAGAAAACATAAGGAGAAAACTACGGGACCCAAACTTTTGTAAAAATGGGATAACAAACAACAACAAATGTGTGGATTGAAGAAGACAGACAAAAGGGATAAATGAGATCTCATAAAAATTAAAAACTTATGCTCATTAAGGAAACCCTGGTGACATAGTGGTTAAGTGCTACAGCTGCTAACCAAAGGGTCGGCAGTTCGAACCCACCAGGCGCTCCTTGGAAACTCTATGGGGCAGTTCTACTCTGTCCTATAGGGTCACTATGAGTCGAAATCGACTCAATGGCACTGGGTTTGGTTTTGGTTTTTTTATGCTCATTAAAAGACTTTATTAAAAGAGTAAAAAGAGAACATAGAGAGTGGGAAAAAAAATCTTTGGAAACGACATACCCCACGACAGTCTAATCTCTAAAATTGTACAAAACTTCACCAACTCAACAACAAAAACACGAAGAACCCAATTATAAAATGGGTAAAGGACAAGAGCCTTCACCAAAGAGAACATCCAAGAAGGCAACAAACACATGAAAAGATGCCCATGATCTTTAGCCATTGAAAAACAAAAAACAAACCCATTGTTTTTGAATCAATTCCAACTCATAGTGACCTTATGTGACAGAGTAGAACTGGGTTCTGCCAGGGTTTCCCATCAGTCATTAGAGAGATGCACATCAAAATCACAATGAGATACCATCTCACTCCTACTAAAATGGCACTGATAAAAACAAACAAACAAATAAACAAGCAAGCAAACAAACAAAAAATGGATAACAAATGCTGATGAGAATGTGAGGAGATTAGAATACTTATTCATTGCTGGTAGAACTGTAAAATGGTACAACCACTATGGAAAACAGTACAGCGCTTCCTCAAAAAACTAGAAATAGAACTACCTTAAGATCCAGCAATCACACAGGTATTTTCTCTAGAGACCTAAAAGTAGTGGCAGGAACAGACATATGCACACCTAAGCTCTTTGCAGCTTAATTCAAAACAGCAAAAAAAAAAAAAAAAAAAAAGAAGCAACTGAAGTTTCCATCGATGGATGAATGGATAATCAAAATATTCTACATACATAAAATGGAATACTACACCACCATAAAGAAGAATGATGAGTCCACTAAACATTATAACATGGATGGACCTGGGGACATAATGCTAAATGAAATAACTCAAGCATATAAGGACAAATATTGTATGATCCCTGTTTTATAAGAAGACAAGAATAGACATGTATAAAGAGCTTAATGTTCACTGATGGACAGATGGTTACCAGGGATATGTGAGGGGGCTGGCGGAAGCAAGCTTTAGGTCATAGATATTTGTTACTTTGGTGATGGAAAAAGTGGCACTGAATGTGGGTGTAGTGAACACAACATGACTAAAGTAAATGATGTCGCTGAGAGGCACTCATGATAAAAGGATGCCCTATAGAATTTGACATGTATAAAATGGCATCAACTCCAACAAAGACCAAAAAATGAGCCTAGGATCATTTTGGATGGGTATAGACATATACATATATGGGTAGTGTGGTGGTTAAGGTTGTGTGTCAATGACTGGGCTATGATTCTCAGTGGTTTGGCAGTTATGATGTAGTTTAGCAGCTATGTAATGGCATAATCGCTTCCATAATGAGATCTGATATAATGAAATCACTTCCATGATAAGATCTGCTGTAAGCAGCCAATCAGTTGAAAGGAAGTTTTCTTGGAGGTGTGGTCTGCACCCAATGTATGTAGACTTTCTGGCAAAGCTCATTGGTTTTTGCTTGCTCTGGATCCTACATCTGGCTCATCATCTGGCCTCTGGTTCTTGGGATTTCAGCTAGCTAGCAGCTTATCTGTCAGTCTTGGGATCTGTCAGCCTCCTCAATCTGTGAGCCAGTGGCCTACTATCTTACCTGCTGATCTTGGGTTCATCAGCCCCTGGAGCTACATGAGTCAGAAGAAGCCTCTGGCCTGACCCATGGACTTGGGACTTTCTAGCCTTTGTGACTGCTTGAGCCATTTTCTGATGTAAATCTGTGCGTGTGTGTGTATATATGTATATATATTTATACTCTTCGCTTATTTTGCATCTCTAGAGAACCCACCCTAAGACAGGTACAGGTGTATACATACATGAGAACAGATAGAAGTACCTATATGTAAGTGTAATGTACCTGTAAATACAGGTATGTGTGGGCAGGCACATATAGTCATTTGACAGGACTATAGATACTCCGTAGACATAACTATATGCTTTCTGAGATTGGCTTTCTAGATCTGAAGGCTTAGGACCTTAGTCTCATGGGACAACTCAGTCAATTGGCCTTATAGAGTTCACAAAATTCATGTTCTGCATCCTAGTGAAATGCGTAGCATCTGGGATCTTAACTATTGATATCTGCTCATCAGGAGCAAAAGAATAAGAAGGTAACCAAAATCTCAGAGAAAAAAACAAGTCTACAAGGCTGATAGCCTACACAAGCCATGACCTCAACTACCCTGAGACCAGAAGAACTAGATGGTGCCCAGCTACCCCCACTGACCAATCTGACCAGGGTCACAATAAATGATATTGAAGAGAATGGAAGCAAAATGTAGAATAAAAATCAAAATCTTAAGACCAGACTAACGACCTCCTGCAACCAGAGGACTCCCTGAGACTATAGCCCTGAGACACTCTTTTAACTTTGAACCAAAACTATCCCCTTAGATGGCCCTTTAGCAGAAAAACAGAGTGACACACAAAATAAAGGATATTACCCAGTAGATAGATGCACTACTAGTATGAGACTAAAAGGTCCAATCTAAAACAAAAATGAGAAGGTAAGGGGGGCAGTGAGACTAGAGTGTGGAAAGACCAACAAGAATGCTATTGAAGAGAATGGTGACAAATTACGAAAAATGTAACTAATGTCATTGATCAGTGTGTGTGGTAATTTCAAATGGCAGCCTAACTTGTATAAACTTTCACCAAAAATATAAAAAAATACTATTACAAAAAAAATGTTGGGGACATATTACAAGGACACAGGAGCTAACTTGAAGGATCTTCTACAGGCCAAATTTGGGGTATCTGAGCATCAAATAATGAAGTATAGTGATGAATTATAAACTATTTTAAAAATTTGGAATTCATGAGTTCATAATGATAATGTATAGATAGACATGTACATATATACATACATACATAAATGGTGGAGAGGAAGATCTCTTGGCTACAGCAGAATGCCAAGAGCTGACTGTTAAAAGTGGAAGGAAAGGTGGAATTGAAAAAAAAAAAATTATCATTTTGCATCTATCATGGCAAAAACTGCATCAGGTAAGAATCATCAATGAAGGATAAATCTAGAAAAATTTTGATGAGCAGGATATTTGCAAAATCTTGAAGAATTTCCCTGTCGACTTCGTATCTGTTTCAAAGAGGAAAAAAGTAATTACCGTATTTTACACAAATAATACTGCCGTCTGCTTGCCAGCTGTGCCCTCCTCCTTTGAAGTATTTTCATATGTGCCACTATGCCAATTTTTTAACACTTTACGTAAAAAAAAAAGTTAGTATAGCATGCTTTATAAAATACCTTACTGGGCGAGGGCTAGGTTGACCAGTAAATATAGAAGGCGAGTGTAAAAATACTGTGTACAGTAGAAAACTGGCAAACTCTTTGATTAGGTGATCAAAATTAACATAGCCTATGAAAGACAGAAGAGCATTTAGCCATGATACCCTGAGATTACAGAATACCCACAATGCAGTATTCCAAGAAAGAGCAGATTGTATTCTTCAAAAATGACAATATCATGATGGAAACTGTATCGGTTCCCTACAGCTTTTATAACAAACTACTACAAACTTGGTGCCATACAACAGCACAGATTTATTCTCTTATAGTTCTGGAGGCCACACGTCTAAAATCAGTTTCCTGGGCTAAAGCCAAAGTGTGAACAAGGCTGGATCCTTCTGGAGGCTCTAGGGGCAAATCCATTCCTTGACTCTTTCAGCTTCTAGATTGAGGGTTCACCTGGATAATCCAGAATGATGTCCCCATCTCAAACCCTTAATTTAATCACATCTACAAAGTTCCTTTTGCCATCCCCTTTTGCCAGATAAATAGTATTCAAAGGTTCCAAGGATTAGGATGTGGATATTTCTGGGAAACATTATTCAGCCTACCACTGAAATGGTCCAGATTAAAGGATTGCGAAGAGGTATGACAGATAAATGCAATACCTGATCCTAAACTGAACCCTATGTTGGAAGGGGACAATGCAATAAGGGATATTACTGCATGAAATGACAAGATTAGAACAGAACAGTAGATTAGATGGGTAGCCCTAGTGGCACAGTGGTTATAGCGCCCAGCTGCTAACAGAAAGTTCTGTGGTTGGAAACCACTAGCAGGGGAATGATGTGGCAGTCTACTTTGGTAAAGATTTACAGCCTTGGAAACCCTATGGAGAAGTTCTACTCTGTCCTATATGGTTGCTATGAGTAGGAATCGACTCTACAGCTGTGAGCCTGGTTTTCGAGTTTTTGGTAGATTAGGTAAAGGTTAAATTTACTAAAGTTGCTAATCATGCTACAGTTGCATAACAGTATATTCCTATTCTTAGGAAATGCACATGGAAGGGTTGAAAGGGAAAGGGCCATTGTGTATATATCTTACTCTCAGATTACATAGATAGACAATAGATGGATAGAGCAAATGATAAAGCAACTGGGGTAAAATGTTAATAAAATGTCAGTCTGGGTGAATGGTATATGGGTATTTTATTGTATTATTCTGTAAATTTGAATATTTTTTTGAATAAAAGTAAAACAGTTTTTTTTTTTTTTAATTGGGCTGAGAGATACCTGTGAGGAGAATGCAAATGAGGGTGCTGTGCTCTTGTGAACAGCTCAAGGTGATGTAGGAAGGAGCTGACAAGGAGAGGGAGAGGGAACTGAAGACAAACTTCTAGCTCTACACATTTTGCCCCCGGCCATGTCCCTTGCTCTTATATAAACCTCATGCAAAGTAATGAGTACGTATTTTTTCAGCTCCGGACTCTCTTTGAGTCATAATATAAATGTCAGGAATAATCCCATAATCAATAAATCAAATCTATTCTAGCACCTAATTATCACTTTTTGTTTTCACGGATCGCTTGTGCTTGGGAATATTTTAGAAGAAGAGTGACAACAAAAACTGCCATTTGTTCTTGACTTCAGCATGGTGTCAGTCCAAATAGAGATTTTACAAGTTGGGAAGAGTGTGGCATTGGAGGAAGCTGAAACTGAGGGGACAAATGCAACAGTTTCCAGAGATAGCTCCAGGAGGTCAAGCTGAGTCATCTTTTTTCAGTCAAGGCCATTCTGTCTATACATCATCCTCCATACCCACGACGTTCTCTTCACTCTACATATGAGGATCACATCGACAGGAAAACTCTATAGGCTATATGCTTTGAACTTTGTTGTTGTTGTTAATTTTATTTTTGTTGTTGTTGGGAATATACACAGCAGAACATATACTGATTCAATAATTCCTACATGTACAATTCAGTGATATTGATTCCATCCTTCAAGCTGGGCAAACACTCTCACCCTTCTTTTCTAAATTGTTCCTCCCCCACTTACATAAACTCACTGTCCCCTAAGTTTTCTAACTGATCTTTTGAATTGCTGTTGTCAATTTGATCCCATACAGCTAGTTCTTAAGACAGCACAATGCTCAAGACAGACATAATTTACTAATTAAGCTAAACTATTGTTTTTTTTTTTATTGTTTGGTTTTAAGAAGGCTTCAGGGGATATTTTTAGTTCAAGGTTTACAGAGTGTCTCAAGGCAATAGTTTTGGGGTTTCATCCAGCCTCCATGGCTCAGAATGTCTGGATTCTCTGAGAATTTGAAATTCTGTTCTGCATTTTCCCCCACTTGATCAAAATTCTTCTATGGAATCTGTGGTGTAAACATTCAGTAATGGTAGCCAGGCATCATCCAGTTCTTCTGGTCTCACAGGGGCAATTAACCATGCATTCTATTTACCCCTTCTATTCCTGACTCTTTTTCTTTTTCTACTGTGCTGGGTGAATAGAGATCAATTGTTGTACCTTGGATGAGTGCTTGCAAGCTTTTAAGACCCAAGGTACTATGCAATAAACTAGGAGGTAGAATAGAAGCACTGAACATTATATTAGGCCTGTTAACTGGGATGTTCCATGAAACCAGGACCCTGAACCTCCAAATAACAAAATTCCATCAGGTGTTCGGTTGTACGTAAGCAGCCTGAGCAGGTATTCTTTGTGTTATTTTTGTAAAGATATCTGTTACATGACTTTTGCCAATTCAACTTTTTTCACTTGTACAACATATTTTTTATATTTTATTTTAAACAACTCAAAACAATTTGGACTAATACAGAACAGAAAAGCAAGTTTGTTTAAAAATGTTTTAAATAATTTTGAACAGATAATTGATATACAAGTTAAGAGATGTCATTACATCCTCTCTCTCTCCACATTTATATACGTATATGAATGTATATGTATATATGTATATTTACATATGTGTATGCATACATGCATGTAAACACAAATTCAAATATATGTGTGTTTGTGTGTGTGTAAAGTTCTTTAACATGCTTATATAAATGAGCCCTCTGGTCCAACAGAGTCAATAATTGCTTCTTAGGTGAAGAAAGGTTTGAAAACTGCCTTGGGGGAGAATCTTACAAACTGGGCTGAAAATGGATCCTCCATTTGAGCAAAACCAAGGATGACCTTCCTGTCTCATTTGATATTTCATTTGATATCTCTCACTTCCACCCACCAACCATCAACAGACTTCAGAAACAGCTAAGAGGTTAAAAAAAAGTGGTTGCTTTATGTTACAGTAATATAGAAGCTAAAAAATTAGACTATGCATAAATGGTATAATTTCAGTAGTGATGAGAAAGGCCATCCCCAATCCCTGTCTCTCCATCGCAGGCTGATCTCTAAAGTTCTTTATCCAATAAAAAGTTGAACTTCTCTCACTAATTTGAAAGAAGCACAGGGCTTGCTCTGATGGGTGGATTTAGCATACACTTAAAGTAACACTCCCCACTTCCTTTTTCAAGCCAGGCATGCACAGCTTAGTTGAATTCTGAGATGAGAAGGGAACTAGGGCTCTGTTCCAAAAAAAATCAGCTTCCCAAAATCCACATAAAGTAAACTCCTAAAATTAAGAATAATTTTGGCTTTACTAATAAATCCTATTTTAATAGATTACTTATCTCTGCGGTCTTTTAAATCCTAATGTGAAACCAAGTGGCTTGCCTTAACATAATAATACCCTTGGAAGCTATTTAAGTTCCTATGGCTGCGTACCTCTGTGTGAAATAGTTTAAGGCTGCCTTGCACTGAACCGATATTAGGTGTGTGCCCGTGATGTCAAATACGTGTGCTATTCGATAAGGAATCAAAGACAGATAGGATAGTCTCTACTTATAGGGGCTCTCATTTTGGTGGTAGAGATACACATTAACTGATATATCGCGTGCAACTTATTAGTACCAACTAGAATAAAAATCTACCACCCATCAATCACTTTGTTGCACTGTAGCAACTTGCACATTGCTGTGATGGCAGTACTCATGCCATCTGTATTTCAAATACCAGCAAGGTCACCCATGTTGGACAGGTTTCAGTGGAGGTTCCAGACTAAAATAGACTAGAAAGAAAGGCCTGGCGATCTACTTCCAAATATTAACCAATGAAAACCTCATGAATCACAACAGAACATTTTCTGACTCACTTGCTTTGAAACATCACCAGGAAGAATCAATCACTGGAAATGGACACCATGTGTGGTGAAATAGAGGGCCAGTGAGGGTATGGGACACTCTTGGTGAGCTGGATAGGTGCAGTAGCTACAGTGATGGACTCAAATTTGCTAGTGATTGCAAAGATGGCACAGGAACAGGCAATGTTTTATTTTGCTGTACATAAGATCATCATGAGTTGGAGTCAACTCAACAATAGCTAACAACAGAATAGAAATATAAACCAAGTTGAATGGGAGGTCAGAGGAAAAAACATGTGCGCCAAAGGGGCTTAGAAGATTTAAGAAGGTTTTTTGAAGGCCCAGATAGGTCTGCTAGTAAAGAATGTGAGGAAAAGAATTCTTGACATACAGAACAGTCGGTGAGAAGCCACAGGAGTGAGTGACTTGCAGCAGGAGGAGAAGAGCTGTGTGTCTGGAACCTGGGGTGTGTGTGCTCTTGAGTGGCTAGTGATGAGAAACACATATGGAGGCAGAGCATGAATGGCCTCAGACCTGAAGGCAGAGGTGGTGCCATATAGCCATTAAAACAGGAGCATAGCTCATGATTTCTTTCACAGTAAGATGTACTCTTAATTACACTGGAGAGAATCTGCTAGAGTGGAGGAAGAGTCGAGCAGCATAGTCAGTAGAGTTTAGCTGACAATGAAGGCGTAGCAAGAAAATGAAGATTGGAGAGAACTGCAGTGAGTTTGAAGAGGAAAGAGCATCTCTTATAAAAGCTTCTGAATACACATGGTGTCGCAGCTATGGGTTCTGCACTCTTGTATTACGGTTATTTTATCTTCTACCTTTCTATCAGCTGTCTTTTCTTGCTGTTAGAGGACAATATCCTAAGATTACTATTTCTTCTAACTTGCTATTTTGAAATGAGTATGAGCTATGAGCTAGGAGGTCACATCAAGTACATTGGAAGAGTAAGAAAAAATAAATGAGTTTTATGAGTGAAGGCCTAAAGAACTTTCCTATAAACAAACTCCACGAGCTAAAGCGTGGAAAATTTGGCTTCCTCTTGTGTTTCTTTTAAATACATTTTTTAAAACTTAAAAGGTTTGTGCATGATCTAAACTCTGTGTTCTCAGAGTCCTGAATATTTGAGATGTACAGAAATTTTTCAGAAGAAGTTGGAAGGCTGAGATAATTAAGAAAGTTGTAAATATTGTATGGGGTAGACTTGTTATGATTTCTTTATTCCTGGTTACAGAACAGGAGTAGATTTGCCAACTTTATGTTCTAGATATGTTATTGACAAATCAACCCCTGAGAAACCACATGGAGTGATCAGCCAGGTGTAGTATAAGACCTAAATTAAAAAGCTACCAACAGAAGCCCAAGGATAATGATAAAAATTAGCCATGAACAAAAAGAGCAGCAGCCTACCAGCTGATTTCAAAAGGAAGTCTAACAATGGTTTCCACTACGGAATAGGGGAAAAATGAATGATGGAAAAAGTAAAAAATAGGCATGCCTTTGAGAGGAGGTTTGACTTTTCAGAATGCGAACTTGATGCCTTAACTCACATATATCTACCAAGCTGCCTGCGCTTCAATTTCCTTAACTAAGTTGGAAGGAACATTATATATATATATTTTTTCCTTTGGTCATATTTATTTTGTTAATACTTTTTATTGTACTTTAGGAGAAAGTTTATAAATCAAGTCAGTCTCTCACACAAAAACTTATACACACTTTGCTACATACTACCAATTACTCTTCCCCTAATGAGACAGCCCACTCTCTCCCTCTACTCTCTCTTTTTGTGTCCATTTTCTCAGCTTCTAACCCCCTCTACCCTCTCATCTCTCCTCCAGGGAGAAGATGCCGACATAGTCTCAAGTGTCCACCTGATCCTAGAAGCTCACTCTTCACTAGGATCCCTCTCCAGCCAATTGTCCAGTCCAATCCATGTCTGAAGAGTTGGCTTTGGGAATTGTTCCTGTCCTGGGCTAACAGAAGGTCTAGGGGCCATGACCACTGGGGTCCTTCCAGTCTCAGTCAGACCATTAAGTCTGGTCTTTTTATGAGAATTTGGGGTTTGCATCCCACTGCTGTCCTGCTCCCTCAGGGGTTCTCCGTTGTGTTCCTTGTCAGGGCAGTCATCAATTGCAGCCAGGCACCATCTAGCTCTTCTGGTCTCAGGATGATGTAGTCTCTGGTTCATGCGGCCCTTTCTGTCTCTTGGGCTCGTAATTACCTTGTGTCTTGGTGTTCTTCATTCTCCTTTGACCCAGTGGGTTGAGACCAATTGACGCATCTTAGTTGGCTGCTTGCTAACATTTAAGACTCCAGGTGCCACTCTTCAAAGTGGGATGCAGAATGTTTTCTTAACAGATTTTATTATACCAATTGACTTAGATGTCCCCTGAAACCATGGTCCCCAAACCCCTGCCACTGCTACACTGGCCTTCGAATAATGCAGTTTATTCAGGAAACTGCTTTTGGGTTAGTCCAGTTGTGCTGAACTCCCCTGTATTGTGTGTTGTCTTTCCCTTCACCTAAAGTAGTTCTTATCCACTATCTAATTAGTGAATACCCGCTCCTATCCTCCCTCCCTCTCATAACAAAAGAATGTTTTCTTCACAGCTTAAACTATTTCCCAAGTTCTTATAATAGTGGTCTTATACAATATTTGTCCTTTCGCAACTAATTTCACTCATCATAATGCCTTCCAGGTTCCTCCATGTTATGAAATGTTTCACAGATTCTTCACTGCTCTTTATTGATGCGCAGTATTCCATTGTGTAAATATACTATAATTTATTTATCCATTCATCCGTTGATGGGCACCTTGGTTGCTTCCATCTTTTTGCTATTGTAAACAGTGCTGCAATGAACATGGGTGTGCATATATCTGTTCGTGCAAAGGCTCTTATTTCCAAGGAGTGGGATTGCTGGATCATATGGTAGTTCTATTTCTAGCTTTTTAAGGAAGCGCCAAATCGATTTCCAAAGTGGTTGTACCATTCGACGTTCCCACCGGCAGTGTATAAGTGTTCCAATCTCTCCACAGCCTCTCCAAAATTTATCATTTTGTGTTTTTTGGATTAATGGCAGCCTTGTTGGAGTGAGATGAAATCTCATTTTAGTTTTGATCTGCATTTCTCTAATAGCTAATGATCGTGAACACTTCCTCATGTATCTGTTAGCTACCTGAATGCCTTCTTTAGTGAAGTGTCTATTCAAATCTTTTGCCCATTTTTTAATTGGGTTATTTGTTTTTTCACAGTTGAGTTTTTCCAGTATCATGCAGATTTTAGAGATCAAGCACTGATCAGAAATGTCATAGCTAAAAACTTTTTCCCAGTCAGTAGGTAGTCTTTTTACTCTTTTGGTGAAGTCTTTGGATGAGCATAGGTGTTTGATTTTTGGGAGCTCCCAGGTATCTAGTTTCTCTTCTGCATTCTTAATAATGTTTTGTACACAGTTTATGCCAAGAAATTGGGGCTTCTAATGTTGTCCCTATTTTTTCTTCCATGATCTTTATCATTTTAGATTTTATATTTAGGTCTTTGATCCATTTTGAGCTCGTTTTTGTGTGTGGAGTGAGGTATGGGTCTTATTTGATTTTTTTGCAGATGGATATCCAGTTATGCCAGCACCATTTGTTAATAGACTCTTTTCTCCATTTAACTGTTTTGGGGACTTTGTCAAATATCAACTGCTCATGTGTGGATGGATTTATGTCTGGATTCAATTCTGTTCCATTGGTCTATGTATCTGTTGTACCAGTACCAGGCTGTTTTGACTACTGTGGCAGTATAACAGGTTCTAAAATCAGGTAAAGTAAGGCCTGCCACTTTGTTCTTCTTTTTCAGTAATGCCTTATTTATCCGGGGCCTCTTTCCCTTCCATATGAAGTTGGTGATTTGTTTCTCCATCTCACTGAAGAATGCCATTGGGATTTGGATTGGAATTGCATTAAAGGTATAGATTGCTTTTGGTAGAACAGACCTTTTTATGCTGTTGTCTTCCTATCCATGAACACAGTATGTTTTTCCACTTATGTAGTTCTCTTTTTGTTTCTTGCAGAAGTGTATTGTAGTTTTCTTTGTAGAAGTCTTTTACATCTCTGGTAAGATTTATTCCTAAGTATTTTATCTTCTTGGGGGCTACTGTAAATTGTATTGGTCTGGAGATTTCCTCTTTGATGTTCTTTTTGTTGGTGTAGAGGAATCCAACGGATTTTTGTATGTTTATCTTGTGTCCCGTTGCTCTGCTGAACTCTTCTATTAGTTTAAGTAGCTTCTTGAGGATTCCTTAGGGTTTTCTGTGTATAAGATCATGTCACCTGCAAATAGAGATACTTTGCTTCTTCCTTGCCAATCTGGATGCACTTTTATTTCTTTATCTAAACTAATTGCTCTGGCTAGGACCTCCAGCACAATGTTGAATAATAGTGGTGATAAAGGGCATCCTTGTCTGGTTCCCGATCTCAAGGGGAATGCTTTCAGGCTCTCTCCATTTAGGATGATGTTGGCTATTGGCTTTGAATAAATGCCCTTTATTATGTTGAGGAATTTTCCTTCTATTCCTATTTTGCTGAGAGTTTTTATCATGAATGGGTGTTGGACTTTGTCAAATGCCTTTTCTGCATCAACTGATAAAATCATGTGATTCTTGTCTTCTGTCTTATTTATGTGGTGGATTACATTAACTGTTTTTCTAATGCTGAACCATCCCTGCATACCTTGTATGAATCCCACTTAGTCATGGTGAATTATTTTTTTTGATATGTTGTTGAATTCTATTGGCTAGAATTTTGTCGAGCATTTTTGCATCTAAGTTCATGAAGGATATATGCCTGTAATTTTCTTTTTTGTGTGGTGTCTTTACCTGGTTTTGGTATCAGGGGTATGCTGGCTTCATAGAATGAGTTTGGGAGTATTCTGTCCTTTTCTATGCTTTGAAATACCTTTAGTAGAAGTGGTGTTAACTCCTCTCTGAAAGTTTGGTAGAATTCTGCAGCGAAGCCCTCTGGGCAGTGTTTTGTTGTTGTTGTTGTTGTGGTTGTGAGTTTTTTGATTGTCTTTTCAATCTTCTCTTTTGTTATGGGTCTATTTAGTTGTTCTACCTCTGTGTTAGTTTAGGTAGGTAGTGTGTTTCTAGGAATTCATCCATTTCTTCTAGGTTTTCAAATTTGTTAGAGTACAATTTTTCATACTGGTAGAGTAGTGGTTAAGTGCTACAGCTGCTAACCAAAGGATTGGCAGTTCAAATCCGCCAGGTGCTCCTTAGCAACTCTATGGGCCAGTTCTACTCTGTCCTATAGGGTCACTATGAGTCGGAATGGACTCGGTGGCATTGGGTTTTTGGGTAATCTGATATGATTCTTTTAATTTCAGTTGGGTCTGTTGTAATATTGCCCATCTCATTTCTTATTTGGGTTATTTGCTTCCTCTCCTGTTTTTCTTTTGTCGGTTTGGCCAATGGTTTATCAATTTTGTTCATTTTTTCAAAGAATAAGCTTTTGGTCTTGTTAATTCTTTCAATTATTTTTCTGTTTTCTATTTCATTTAGTTCAGCTCTAATTTTTATTGTTTTCTTCTGGTGCCTAATGGTTTCTTTTGATGCTCCATTTCTATTTATTCAAGTTGTAGGAATAGTTCTTTGATTTTGGCCCTTTCTCCTTTTTGTATGTGTGCATTTATTGATATAAATTGACCTCTGAGCACTGCTTTGACTGTATCCCAAAGGTTCTGATAGGAAGTGTTTTCATTCTCATTAGATTCTATGAATTTTTTTATTCCATCCTTAATGTCTTCTATAATTCAGTCTTTTTTGAGCAGGGTGTTGTTCAGTTTCCAAGTGTTTGATTTCTTTTCCCTGCTTTTTCTGTTATTGATTTCCACTTTTATGGTCTTATGGTCAGAGAAGATGCTTTGTAATATTTCAATGTTTTGGATTCTGCTAAGCGTTGCTTTATGACCTAATATGTGGTTTATTCTAGGGACTGTTCCATGTGCACTAGAAAAAGAAAGCGTACTTGACTGCTGTTGGGTGGTGTGTTCTGTATATGTCTATGAGGTCAAGTTGGTTGATTGTGGCATTTAGATCTTCTGTGTCTTTATTGAGCTTCTTTCTGGATGTCCTATCCTTCACCAAAAGTGTTCTGTTGAAGTCCTGTACTGTTATTGTGGAGCTGCCTATCTCACTTTTCATTGCTGATAAAGTTTGTCTTATGTATCCTGCAGTCCTGTCATTAGGTGCATAAATATTCAATAGGGTTATATCCTCTTGGAATATTGTCCCATCAATCATTATATCGTGTCCTTCCTTATCCTTTATGATGGATTTAACTCTAAAGTCTATTTTGTCAGAAATTTATATTGCCACTCCTGCTCTTTTTTGATTGTTGTTTGCTTGATATGTTTTTTTCTATCCTTTGATTTTTAGTTTGTCTGTGCCTCTAAGTCTAAGGTGTGTCTCTTGTAGGCAGCATATAGACGGAGTGTGTTTTTAATCCATTCTGGCACTCTCTGTCTCTTTATTGGTGCATTGAGTCCATTAACATTCACCATAATTATGGATAGGTATGAATTAGTGCTATCATTTTGATGTCTTTTTTTGTATGTTGTTCACAGTTTCTTTTTCCGACTTAATTTTTTGTGCTTAGTTTATCTTTATATATTGTCTTTCCCTCTTATTTGTTGTTGGTGCCAAGTGTTTTGTCTTCAAGTTCACAGATTCTGCCTTCCACTTGCTCAATTCTGCTCCTCTGACTTTCTATTGAGTTGTCTAATTCTGTATTTTTATTGTTTATCTTCTGAATTTCTGATTTCTCTCTGTCTATGGATTTTTCCAGCTTATAAAATTTTTCATTATGCCCCTGAATAACGTTTTCAATTTCTTCTCCTCCTTTATCTGTGTGTTCCTTGGCTTGTTCTTTGTATGACCTACAGTCCTACAGTCTTAGGTGGGCAGGGGTGATTGGTGTAGGTACCAGTATCTGGTTGCAGCAGAGAGTCAAGCTCTGAACAAGGCAGGGGGCTGAGATTTGTCCCCTACATGTCTCTGAGGAAAGCGTGTTCCTGTTCTCTACAGCGTACAGGCGGGTGTGTTCTGCAGATGGACCATGGTCATCTAATGTTTTTGGTTATAAGGACTGGGAGGTACCAGTTATCCTTGGACCCCTGTCGTGGATGACTGGGTGATCTGAGTGGAGCCATCAGTCCTTAGGCCCCTGATGTGGGTAGCTAAGGACCCTGTTTAATAGGCAAAGTGGTGTCAAACATCAAACTCCCACTTCACCACTGCACAAACAGTTGTAGTCTGCAAACAAGGGTCTATTCTCCTGAAATAGACCCACATAGGTTCATGCAGAGGGGAAAGGTACTCAAAGTCCACAGACTGTTTATGCCTGGATGGGAGCCACTTCTGTCCTGAGCTTCCCTGGTTAGTGGACCTGGCAAATTATCTTTTCCCCCAATTGCAAATTTATTCCTTCTCCAGAGCCTGGAGGATGGCTGTAGGTGCTCAACAGGGCCTGTCTCAGGCCCAGGGAAATCAACAGCCTCTGAAGCCAGCTTGGGGGTGGGGGCCATGGTAAAATATACGCAAGTAGTTAGCTTTTGCCACGAGCGCTGTTCTTCTCTGGTTCTGGAAGTGTGAGTAGGCTGTGTGCCTGGCTGCCTCTCCCTGTGGAAACTACGGCCTAACGCTACTACCAGCCCACCACAGCTGCTCCTGGGAACGATGCCTGAGGGCTTCTGGTGATTCAGATCTGGTAACTCCTTTCTGCTTTAGAACCGCCTCTTCCTCCCCCTCCCCCTCAGTTCATTTTCTAACCTTGCCTTTGATGTTTAGGGCTCCTAGCTTGTCATAAATATACTCATTTCACTTGTTTTTTTTTTTTTGGGTCTTTGTTGTAAGAGGGCTTACTGGAAGCATCTGCCTATTCTGCTGTCTTGGCGCTGCCTCCACATGAGCCGTTCTGACTGTGCCACAGAAATATTTTCTTAAAAAGTATGTGGTCCATGTTCTCATTGGGCACAGTTTTGTATGCTATTCCAATGCCTATTTAAAAAATCATTTCAGAAATACAATGAAAAATACATTTTTAGAGGCATACTTCAAAAATAGGCTCTGTCTGTCTTAAAAAATAGAATGTTTACCAGACTAACTGAAGAATCAAAACAAATCACTTTGTCTGGGAGTGGAAAGCCAAGGTGATGAATGCAATCTGGCAAATTTGTTGTATGTAAGAATTATGTTTAATCACTGAAACAAAGCTGAAGCTGTATCTGCTTTTAATGGTAACCTTTGGCTGAGTACATAAAAAAATGGTAACCTTTGACTGAGTACATAGACACTGAAAATACAATACTTAGTCATTCTTACCTCTTTTTTACTCTCTAATGCAAAGTATTGACAAGGGAGGAACACAATAAGTGAATCATTGGAGAATTTGTCTGTCAAGCCTCTGGGTCTGTGTATTATCTCAGAATATCCCTGCTAAATGTCTGTAAAGTAGAGGATCAATAAAAACACGGGAAACCCTCAGTGAGATGGATAGACACAGTGGCTGCAACAATGAATTCAAAAATACCAATGATCATGAAGAAGGCACAGGACAGGACAATGTTTTTCTGTTATTCACAAAGTCACTATGAACCAGAGGTGACTCGATGGTAACTAAAAACAACATTCCTACTTAAAAAAAAAAAAAAAAAGGTCACCCAGTTCACTGTTATTTATTTTAAAGAACTTATTTTGTTTCAAGAAGGAAACACTTCCATGGATATAAAAGAACTGGTTAAACAATTTCATCAGATTAAAGTTGAGAAGTGGTCAGAAAGAACAACACAAGAGAAGAAACCAGAATGTGTAAAAGAATGAGAAAGAGCATCTGTAATTTCTCCAGAACTTACATGGAAGGAAAAATCTACAGACTCAGAGGAGGACAATATATCTTGACCACTATTTTGCAACAAAACCAGCTAGTTTCCATCAGTTCTTGCTGAACTCCCAGAGCACGTGAACATACCTAAAACAGTTTGTGGTTCTTCCAAATCATCCATTCCTAAGGTTACCACCTCACCCTCATTAACATCTCCAGCAGCTGTCCCACCAGAGTTTGCCTATGTCCCAGCTGACCCAGCTCTGTTTGCTGCCCAGATGTTAGCAATAGCAGCAAGTGAAGCAGGACAACCACCACCGTATTCTAACATGCAGACCTTTTATTGTCTAGCTGATATGAATCAACAAAGTAACCCGTCACCACCACCTGCAGCTGGTCCTTTTCCTCAAGCAAACTTGTATTTATCTAATTCTAGGAATCCACAGTTTCTGCAGCATCCAACTTCTGCAGCATAAGTTACTTCTCCAACTTATGTGATGATGAATGACACCAAGAAGACCGGTGCCCAACCTTTTATTTTAGTAGGCTCAAATGTTCAGGAAGCACAGAATCGGAAACCTCTTCCTGGACATGCTGTTGTTTCACAGTCAGATATCTTGAAGGGATATGCTGCAGTATAATACCCATTGTTGTTCTTGCAGGTGAGAAACTCCAGAAACACACCCTAAATTCCCAGAATGCTAGTCATCCTACAAGTGGACAAGATGTCACTTAACAACAAAGCCCAGTTTTTCTTTCTGTTGCTTTCCCAGTAGAGGATGTAGCCAAAAAAGTTCAAGATCTGGGACAAACTTAGTCCCTTTGGAAGTTACAGTATTGCTGGAGAAATTACCATGACTACTGCCCATGTTTGCAGAGCAAAAACTTAAAACTAGTAGGTAATTTTTCCTACCATAATATGTGACCGTTAACATGCTTAAGTTTATGTAGATAGATGGATAGATGATAGATAGACAGATGATAGATAGATAGATAGATGATAGATAGATAGATAGATAGATAGATAGATAGATAGATAGATAGATAGATAGATAGATAGATAGATAGATAGATGATAGATAGAAAGATATATACACACATATATATAAACATATATATATATATACCAAAACCAAACCCATTGCCGTTGAGTCAATTCCGACTCATAGCAACCCTGTAGAGGGTTTCCAAGGAGCGCCTGGTGGATTCAAACTGCTGACCTTTTGGTTAGCAGCTGTAGCTCTTAACAACTATGCCACCAGGGTTTCTGAGATATATGTATATATATATATATATAATTTATTTAAATATATATATTATAAATAAACTTGGAAGCATGTGTGTGTATTTATGTATATATCCACTTTATAGAAGAGGTAACTGGTGCTCTGATGGATAGGAAGGTAAACGGCTTGCTCGAAGCCAACCAGCTGGTAAGTGGTGGGGCTAAAATTCTCCTACTCCACTGTCCATATTGTTGGTCATTCAGCTATGCTATGAACCTTCCCTTGACTCTCTCCTTCCACTGTTATTGTTAGGTGCCGTTGAGTTGGTTCTGACGCTTGATGACCCTATAAAAACCCCCAGTAGGACAGAGTAAAACTGCCCCATAGGGTTTCCAAGGAGCAGCTGTTAGATTTGAACTGCCGATCTTTTGGTTAGAAACCGAGCTTTTAACCACTATGCCACCAGGGCTCCCACATGCCTCTAGGTATCCAACAGCAAATTACAAGATTACCATTTCAAATTTTAGGAAATTCTTCTTTACTTCTCATCTCCCTGTCAAAATTACATGCCCATTGGCCTATCCCTACAAGATAATGCTCTCCATGTTTCAAAGTAAGGCATAATTTCTGTATTAGCCCATCTGAGGTGAAGTACAAATGGCTGAAAACAATATAATGTATCACACTATTTCCTAAACTAAATTTTTAAATGCTTCCTTATTTATACCACCATTCATTTCTCCACTTCCTTCTACTTCATTAGCTCTTAGGATAAAGTCTCTGTTTCTGACTTCTCACCATATAATTTTATCAACCAGCATATATATGCCTTAGCCTTCTTTACCCCCACTTTCTTCTTCATGCCATTTCTAGTTCCCATGCTTTGTGTTTGAGCTGTACCACATGAAACACTTCACACATACAAATACCCTACTGTTTCAAAAGATATTAGCTTAACCATAGTGGCACAGTGGTTAAGAGCTCAGCTGCTAACCAAAGCCTGGCAGTTCAAATCTACCAGCCACTCCTTGGAAATCCTATGGGTTAGTTCTACTGTGTCCTATAGGGTCACTATGAGTTGGAATTGACTCTAAGGCAACAGGTTTGTTTGTTTGTTTTAATAATGTGTCACCTATGTGTCAGTTTGTCTTACTGCGGAGGCTTGAATGTTGCTGCGAGGCTGGAAGCTATGCCACCAGCATTTCAAATACAAGCAGGGTCAGCCATGGTGGACTGAAATTAATTGATTAATTCATTCATTCATTTGAATATGGACAGCAAAATATGCACCAATTAAACAACTCTCATATGTAAAATTGGAAACCCTGGTGGCGTATTGGTTAAGTGTTATGGCTGCTAACCAAGAGGTCGGCAGTTCTAATCTGCCAGGTGCTCCTTGGAAACTCTATGGGGCAGTTCTACTCTGTCCTATAGGGTCACTATGAGTCAGAATCAACTCGTAGGCACTGGGTTTGGTTTGGTTTTTTTGGTTTACTTATCCTTGGCCTCTTCCCTTTCCATATGAAGTTGGTGATTTGTTTCTTCATCCCATTAAAAAATGCCATTGGAATTTGGATTGGGATTGTATTGTATCTATAGATCACTTTGAGATGGTCACGTTGTTCTTTTCCTTTGTTCTATTAGTGTGGTTTACTATATTGGTTGATTTTCTAATGTTGAACCATGTCTCTAGAGAAGCAAAAGCGATTATATATATATATATATACACACACACACACACACATATATATATAATCTCACTGTCTCTCTCTAAGAGGGTAAGATTGATATTTACTTCAAGAAAATGGCTCACACAATTGTGGGGGTTTACAGAAAGTCCCAAATCCATAGGTCAGGTGGCCAGCGGGAGACCTCTGCTGGCTCACAGGGCTGTAGGGGCTGGCAAACAAAAAAATCTGATGATCAGGCAGTAGGCCAGAGACTTCTGCAGGCTTACGTCCCATAATCTCTAAGTTAGGCAATGAGAAGAGTGCCGGGTTGAGACAGAAAGCGAGCTCTGCCACAATATCTATTTGTATCTTAGAGGCAGACTACACTCCCAAAGAAATCTCCCCTTTCAATAGATTGGTTGATAATATTGGATCACATCATCGGTGGTGAATATATTATATTGCACTGCATTACCTCTATTATGCCCAGTATCCAAAATTCTATAAGGATGAATTCTGCTGCTTCTTATTGTTCTTTCAATTGGACCATCATTTCCGGTTTCCTTTTATGTCCTATACATTTTGTTGAACCTGACGCAGTTGAATGTTATATCGTGGAATCTCTGGAACTCAGAACCTTCTCAATGGATTGTGATTGTATGTGTTTCTCTCCCTTTTTTTTTTTTTTTTTTTAATTTCCCTCTCCTTCTAAATTCCACCAGTGAGCACTCATACCCTTTTATTCTGCAGGCACTGACTCAGTGCTATGAAGAGATTTTATCTTGCCAATTATCTTGAGTCTTCAGCGTGCCACTGGACCATACCTCTTTATACGAACTGATCCCCAAACCTTGGAGGGGAAGGTCCCCACTGCTGGGCCAGGTGCCTGTGGCTGTTCTGGAAATACATGCCATGATTACCACCTCTGTGCAGGGCTGAGGAGTGCAGGGTCCTGGTCAATTTGTGTACTAGCTCACTTAGGCATGATGAGCAGCCACTTTCTTCCTCCAGCACTTGTCTGGTTATTTTAATCATCTGCTAGGCTTCTGCGCTTCTTAATAGACCAAATATGTCTTTCATGTAGTATAGGTAAATGCCAATTGCCTTTTAATCTACCTTTTTGTTTTAAGAGTTTCAGGTCTCAGGGGAAGGTTCTTCTCAGCACCATCCAGTCCTTATTGTTATCCTGCCACTACATTTTAATTGATTTCTATTATTTCATGAAGTCTGGAGGCAGATTTTTTTTCTCTCAGTCCTGCCTAGAAGAGGGGTACTGGTTTCTCTTCAACTTTTTTTGCTAATCCCAAACAAATATGAAAAATCCGACACCACTGCAGGCTATCAGCCAAAGCTATGTTCTTTTGCCACACCTCTTGGGCAAAGAAAGAGCAGTTCACAGTTTACAGTTAGCAGGTTATAGTCGTTGTCTGGGAACCTTGGCCTCACCGCTGTGGGGGTTGAGCGGGAGTGATTGCCTTGCAATAGAGAAAAAAACTTTCTTATCTCTCGCTCATACTTCCTTCTGCTTTCATTCAGTTGCCTTCTCTCTTGAGCTGGTTTCCAGCATTCAGAATCCGTCCAAAATGTCATTTGTTCTATTTTGTTTCTTTTTTCTTTAATTGTTGTCAAGAAATGGAGATGCTCAACACCCCTGCTGCCCTCTTGGGGAGAAGTCTTTTGGACAGGTTTCAGGGAGCTTACAGACTAAGACTAGGAAGAGAAGCCCAGTGACCTACTTTTAAAATTAGCCAATGAGAACATCAGAGATCACAACAGAATATTGCCAGATATAGTGCTGGAAGATGAGCCCCATAGGCTGGAAGACACTACATAATGATCCCAACAATAGACTCAAACATACCAAGGGTTGTGATGATGGCATAGGAAGGATTAGGCAACATTTTGTTCCATAATATATAAGGTCTCCATGAGTTGGAGCCAACTTGATGGCAACTAACAACAGCCACAATTCTGTAGAACAGTTCCAAAGCAACTTCACATATGTTCTTTAATTTTAACAAAACCAATGCTTTATGAATTACTATTACTCATTTTACAGACAAGAATGTCAAGACTTTAAGAAGTTACTGCAAGGAAAATTTATCATGAAGCTAATAAAG
This sequence comes from Loxodonta africana, assembly GCF_030014295.1. NCBI lineage: Eukaryota > Metazoa > Chordata > Mammalia > Proboscidea > Elephantidae > Loxodonta > Loxodonta africana. Next base: position 131,042,280 of record NC_087347.1, on the reverse strand, counting down.
TTTAGGCTTTAGGGTTCTTCCCTGTGTGAGACACTGGGAATTCTGGGAGCTGCTGGAAGTCATAGACAGGAAGCCAGACTACTTAAGGAAACATGTCTTGAGTTTTTTTTGGTATCTAAAGAGAAAAAGAATATCCAATGATTCAATAATTTGCTGTGATTTCATTTTTCTTTTTTTTTATTATCTTTTATTGAGCTTCAAGTGAACGTTTACAAATCAAGTCAAACTGTCATATATAAGTTTGTATACACCTTACTCCGTACTCCCACTTGCTCTCCCCCTAATGAGTCAGCCCTTTCAGTCTCTTCTTTCATGACAATTTTGTCAGCTTCCAACTATCTCTATCCTCCCATCCCCCCTCCAGACAGGACGTGCCAACACAGTCTCAAGTGTCCACCTGATACAAGTAGCTCACTCTTCACCAGCATCTCTCTCCCACCCATTGTCCAGTCCCTTCCATGTCTGACCAGTTGTCTTCGGGAATGGTTCCTGTCCTGGGCCAACAGAAGGTTTGGGAACCATGACCGCAAGGATGGTTCTAGTCTCTAGTCTCAGTCAGGCCATTAAGTATGGTCTTTTTGTGAGAATTTGGGGTCTGCATTCTCCTGTTCCCTCAGGAGTTCTCTGTTGTGCTCTCTGTCAGGGCAGTCATCGGTTGTGGCCGGACACCAACTAGTTCTTCTGGTCTCAGGATGATGTAGGTCTCTGGTTCGTGTGGCCCTTTCTGTCTCTTGGGCTCTTAGTTATCGTGTGACCTTGGTGTTCTTCATTCTCCTTTGATCCAGGTGGGTTGAGAACAATTGATGCATCTTAGATGGCCGCTTGTTAGCATTTAAGAGCCCAGATGCCACATTTCAAAGTGGGTTGCAGAATGTTTTCATAATAGAATTATTTTGCCAATTGACTTAGAAGTCCCCTTAAACAATGGTCCCCCAAAACCCGCTCTGCTGACCTTTGAAGCATTCAGTTTACCCCGGAAACTTCTTTGCTTTTGGTCCAGTCCAGTTGAGCTGACCTTCCAGGTATTGAGTATTGTCCTTCCTTCACCTAAAGCAGTTCTTATCTACTAACTAATCAGTAAAAAACCCTCTCCCACCCTCCCTCCCTCCCTCCCTCGTAACCGCAAAAGTATGTGTTCTTCTCAGTTTATACTATTTCTCAAGATCTTATAATAGTGGTCTTATACAATATTTGTCCTTTTGCCTCTGACTAATTTCACTCAGCATAATGCCTTCCAGTTTCCTCCATGTTATGAAATGTTTCACAGATTCGTCACTGTTCTTTATCGATGCGTAGTATTCCATTGTGTGAATATACCACAATTTATTTATCCATTCATCCGTTGATGGACACCTTGGTTGCTTCCAGCATTTTGCTATTGTAAACAGAGCTGCAATAGACATGGGTGTGCATGTATCTGTTTGTGTGAAGGCTCTTATTTCTCTAGGGTATATTCCGAGGAGTGGAATTTCTGGGTTGTATGGTAGTTCTATTTCTAACTGTTTAAGATAACGCCAGATAGATTTCCAAAGTGGTTGTACCATTTTACATTCCCACCAGCAGTGTATAAGAGTTCCAATCTCTCCACAGCCTCTCTAACATTTAGTATTTTCTGTTTTTTGAATTAATGCCAGCCTTGTTGGAGTGAGATGGAATCTCATTGTAGTTTTAATTTGCATTTCTCTAATGGCTAATGATCGAGAGCATTTTCTCATGTATCTGTTAGCTGCCTGAATATCTTCTTTAGTGAAGTGCGTGTTCATATCCTTTGCCCACTTCTTGATTGGGTTGTTTGTCTTTTTATGGTTGAATTTTGACAGAATCATATAGATTTTAGAGATCAGGCGCTGGTCGGAGATGTCATAGCTGAAAATTCTTTCCCAGTCTGTAAGTGGTCTTTTTACTCTTTTGGTGAAGTCTTTCGGTGAGCAAAGGTGTTTGATTTTTAGGAGCTCCCAGTAATCTGGTTTCTCTTCATCATTTTTAGTAATGTTTTGTATTCTGTTTATGCCTTATATTAGGGCTCCTAAGGTTGTCTCTATTTTTTCTTCCATGATCTTTATCGTTTTAGTCTTTATGTTTAGGTCTTTGATCCACTTGGAGTCAGTTTTTGTGCATGGTGTGAGGTATGGGTCCTGTTTCATTTTTTTGCACATGCCAGCACCATTTGTTAAAAAGACTGTCTTTTCCCCAATTAACTGACACTGGTCCTTTGTCAAATATCAGCTGCTCATATGTGAATAGATTTATATCTGGGTTCTCAATTCTGTTCCATTGGTCTATGTGCCTGTTGTTGTACCAATACCAGGCTGTTTTGACTACTGTGGCTGTATAATAGGTTCTGAAATCAGGTAGAGTGAGGCCTCCCACTTTCTTCTTCTTTTTCAGTAATGCTTTGCTTATCCGAGGCTTCTTTCCCTTCCGTATGAAGTTGGTGATTTGTTTCTCCATTACATTAAAAAATGACATTGGAATTTGGATTGAAAGTGCATTGTATGTATAGATGGCTTTTGGTAGAATAGACATTTTTACTATGTTAAGTCTTCCTATCCGTGAGCAAGGTATGTTTTTCCACTTAGGTAGGTCCTTTTTAGTTTCTTCCAGTAGTACTTTGTAGTTTTCTTTGTATAGGTCTTTTACATCCTTGGTAAGATTTATTCCTAAGTATTTTATCTTCTTGGGGGCTGCTGTGAATGGTATTGATTTGGTGATTTCCTCTTCGATGTTCTTTTTGTTGATTAGAGGAATCCAAGTGATTTTTGTATGTTTATCTTATAACCTGAGACTCTGCCAAACTCTTCTATTAGTTTCAGTAGTTTTCTGGAAGATTTCTTAGGATTTTCTGTGTATAAGATCATCTCATCTGGAAATAGAGAAAATTTTACTTCCTCCTTGCCAATCCGGATGCCCTTTATTTCTTTGTCTAGCCTAATTGCTCTGGCTAGGACTTCTAGCACAATGTTGAATAAGAGCGGTGATAAAGGGCATCCTTTTCTGGTTCCTGTTCTCAAGGGAAATGCTTTCAGGCTCTCTCCATTTAGAGTGATGTTGGCTGTTGGCTTTGTATAGATGCCCTTTATTATGTTGAGGAATGTTCCTTCAATTCCTATTTTGGTGAGAGTTTTTATCATAAATGGGTGTTGGACTTTGTCAAATGCCTTTTCTGCATCAATTGATAAGATCATGTGGTTTTTGTCTTTTGTTTTATTTGTATGGTGGATTACATGACTGGTTTTTCTAATATTAAACCAGCATTGCATACCTGGTATAAATCCCATTTGGTCATGATGGATTAATTTTTTGATATGTTGTTGAATTCTATTGGCTAGAATTTTATTGAGGATTTTTGCATCTATGTTCATGAGGGATATAGGTCTGTAATTTTCTTTTTTTGTGATGTCTTTATCTGGTTTTGGTATCAGGGAGATGGTGGCTTCATAGAATGAGTTAGGTAGTATCCCGTCATTTTCTATGCTTTGAAATACCTTTAGTAGTAGTGGTGTTAAGTCTTCTCTGAAAGTTTGGTAGAACTCTGCAGTAAAGCCATCCGGGCCAGGGCTTTTTTTTGTCGGGAGTTTTTTGATTACCATTTCAATCTCTTTTTTTATTATGGGTCTATTTAGTTGTTCTACTTCTGATTGTGTTAGTTTAGGTAGGCAGTGTTTTTCTAGGAATTCATCCATTTCTTCTAGGTTTGCAAATTTGTTAGAGTACAATTTTTCATAATAATCTGATATGATTCTTTTAATTTCAGTTGGGTCTGTTGTGATGTGGCGCATCTCATTTCTTATTTGGGTTATTTGTTTCCTTTCCTGTATGTCTTTAGTCAGTCTGGCCAATGGTTTATCAATTTTGTTAACTTTTTCAAAGAACCAGCTTTTGGCTTTGTTAATTCTTTCAATTGTTTTTCTGTTCTCTAATTCATTGAGTTCAGCTCTAATTTTTATTATTTGTTTTCTTCTGGTGCCTGATGGATTCTTTTGTTGCTCACTTTCTATTTGTTCAAGTTGTAGGGACAGTTCTCTGGTTTTGGCTCTTTCTTCTTTTTGTATGTGTGCATTTATTGATGTAAATTGGCCTCTGAGCACCGCTTTTGCTGTGTCCCAGAGGTTTTGATAGGAAGTATTTTCATTCTCGTTGCATTCTATGAATTTCCTTATTCCCTCCTTAATGTCTTCTTTTCAGCAGGGTATTGTTCAGTTTCCAAGTATTTGATTTCTTTTCCCTAATTTTTCTGTTATTGATTTCCACTTTTATGGCCTTGTGATCTGAGAAGATGCTTCGTAATATTTCGATGTTTTGGATTCTGCAAAGGTTTGTTTTATGACCTAATATGTGGTCTATTCTAGAGAATGTTCCATGTGCACTAGGAAAAAAAGTATACTTTGCAGCAGTTGGGTGGAGAGTTCTGCATAAGTCAATGAGGTCAAGTTGGTTGATTGTTGTAATTAGGTCTTCCGTGTCTCTATTGAGCTTCTTACTGAATGTCCTGTCCTTCTCCGAAAGTGGTGTGTTGAAGTCTCCTACTATAATTGTGGAGGTGTCTATCTCACTTTTCAGTTCTGTTAAAATTTGATTTATGTATCTTGCAGCCCTGTCATTGGGTGCATAAATATTTAATATGGTTGTGTCTTCCTGATCAATTGTCCCTTTTATCATTATGTAGTGTCTTTCTTTATCCTTTGTGGTGGATTTAAGTTTAAAGTCTATTTTGTCAGAAATTAAAATCGCTACTCCTGCTCTTTTTTGCTTACTGTTTGCTTGATATATTTTTTTCCATCCTTTGAGTTTTAGTTTGTTTGTGTCTCTAAGTCTAAGGTGTGTCTCTTGTAGGCAGCATATAGATGGATCGTGTTTCTTTATCCAGTCTGAGACTCTCTGTCTCTTTATTGGTGCATTTAGCCCATTTACATTCAGCGTAATTATAGATAAGCATGTGTTTAGTGTTGTCATTTTGATCCCTTTTTATGTGCGTTCTTGACAATTTCATTTTTCTGCTTACTTTTTTGTGCTGCGACTTTTTTCTTTGTAACTTGTGTGTTCCTCATTTTCATAGTAGTTGACTTTATGTTTGCTGAGTCGTTACGTTTTTCTTGGTTTTTATTTTGAGTTATGGAGTTGTTATACCTCTTTGTGGTTACCTTAATATTTACCCCAATTTTTCTAAGTAAAAACCTAACTTGTATTGTACTATATCGCCTTGTATCCCTCTCCATATGGCAGTTCTATGCCACCTGTATTTAGTCCCTCTTTTTGATTATTGTGATCTTTTACATATTGACTTCAATGATTCCCTGTTCTGAGCTTTTTTTTTTTTTTAATTAATCTTAATTTGTTTTTGTGATTTCCCTATTTGAGTTGATATCAGGATGTTCTGTTCTGTGACCTTGTGTTGTGCTCGTATCTGATATTATTGGTTTTCTGACCAAACAATTTCCTTTAGTATTTCTTGTAGCTTTGGTTTGGTTTTTGCAAATTCTCTAAGCTTGTGTTTATCTGTAAATATCTTAATTTCACCTTCATATTTCAGAGAGAGTTTTGCTGGATATATGATCCTTGGCTGTCAGTTTTTCTCCTTCAGTGCTCTGTATATGTCATCCCATTGTCTTCTTGCCTGCATGGTTTCTGCTGAGTAGTCTGAACTTATTCTTATTGATTCTCCCTTGTAGGAGACCTTTCTTTTATCCCTGGCTGATTTTAAAATTTTCTCTTTATCTTTGGTCTTGGCAAGTTTAATGATAATATGTCTTGGTGTTTTTCTTTTTAGATCAATCTTAAATGGGGTTCGATGAGCATCTTGGATAGATATCCTTTCGTCTTTCATGATGTCAGGGAAGTTTTCTGTCAGCAGATCTTCAACTATCCTCTCCGTGTTTTCTGTCCTCCCTCCCTGTTCTGGGACTCGAATCACACACAAGTTATCCTTCTTGATAGAGTCCCACATGATTCTTAGGTTTTCTTCATTTTTTTTAATTCTTTTATCTGATTTTTTTTCAGCTATGTTGGTGTTAATTCCCTGGTCCTCCAGATGTCCCACTCTGCATTCTAATTGCTTGAGTCTGCTCCTCTGACTTCCTATTGCGTTGTCTAATTCTGTAATTTTATTGTTAATCTTTTGGATTTCTGAATGCTGTCTCTCTATGGATTCTTGCAACTTATTAATTTTTCCACTATGTTCCTGAATAATCTTTTTGAGTTCTTCAACTGTTTTATCAGTGTGTTCCTTGGTTTTTTCTGCAGTTTGCCTTATTTCATTTCTGAGGTCATCCCTGATGTCTTGAAGCATTCTGTAAATTAGTTGTTTATATTCTGTATTTGATAATTCCAGGGTTGTATCTTCATTTGGGAAAGATTTTGATTCTTTTGTTTGGGGGGTTGTAGAAGCTGTCATGGTCTGCTTCTTTATGCGGTTTGATATTGACTGCTGTCTCTGAGCCATCACTGAGATATTGTAGTGATTTATTCTATATTTGCTCACTGAGTCTTATCTTGTTTTGTTTTCTTTCAATATACATGGATGCGCTACTAGATTGCACTGTCTTGATTGTTGTAGCCCTTGACTTACTTATGTCCTATTACCAGCTGGTTTGGGCTGTTACCAGATACATATGCCTGAGTCCATTCACTATTCTTGAGTAGAATCTGATTTCGGGTCATCAAGTGTGTGATGCACCCTAACACCTATCCACCTTGAGAAGTAGTGGTGATAGTTGTGTGCACCAGATTCTTCTAGCAGCTGGGGTTCACACTCCAGGGGGGGCAGGATACTGACAGGCTTCCCCCAAGTGTCAGTGAGGTAGGTGTGTCTCTATTCCTAAAGCACCTTGGTGGGAGGGCTCTGCAGCTGTACCTTAGGCCCCCAATGCAAGTACCTCTACAGATTGGTAGGTGTCACCCTCCTTAGACCCCTAAGGCAGGAGGCTAGGTGATCTGGGGGGAGCTTCAGCCCTCAGTTCCCTGTTGTGGGTCAGTGAGAGCTCTGTTGAATACACAGAGATATCAGACCTGGGAAACTTGTCTTTCCAGTAAATCAGTCAAAAAAAAAAAAAATGCAGTCAGATCCCTATCAGAAATGTCTTTGCATTATAATAGCCACCTTGTTGCCTGTAGGGATGAAAGCCCAAGGCATGGATCACATATGCTTGGAGCTGGTTCTGTGTTTCTAGTCCAATTAGGGAAGGATTTTTGGTCCCTGGGTTTTTTGTAGCTGCTTCTCTCAGGCCAGAAGAATGGGTTAGGAAAAGACCAAAAAAAAAAAAAAAAGGGGGGGAAAGAAAAACCACCTAGCAGTTCTTTCTCTGGCTCAGGAAATTCCAATGTTAATGAAGCTGCCTGGGAAGGGGAGGGGAGGGTTCAGAAAAACAGGAGAGAGTAGCACCCCAGAAGATAGACAAAGTTACTTATCTTGCTTGGGATGACTATTTTATCTGAGCTTTCCGAGGGGCATGTCGCCAATGTGTGCTGACTGGGTAGAGAATGCCCCCGAGGGTCAGGCCCGTGGAAGCCGCGGTCAGTTCCTCCACTGCCAATCCAAAGCCCAGCATCAAGGTTCCCTGGCTGGGACGCTGCACTCGCCGCTCCAAAACCAGTCGCTGCCTCCCAGGGACTTCTCCCCCCGCCAGCCGAGTTGCCGCACCACCCGCGCGGACTGTCTGGGCCCCTCCCGGGGTCAGTTCAGGGGGGTAGGGCTGCGCCCCGTGTTTGCACCTTCACAGGATGTCCTGCTCAGCTCCCCTGTGCACAGTCCAAACCCCGGCACCAAGGTTCCCAGGCTGGGACGCTGCACTCCCGGCTCGAAAACCAGTCGTTGCCTCCTGGAGACTTCTCCTCCCACCAGCCGTGTCGCCGCGCCACCCGTACTGACTGGTTGGGCCACCTCCCGAGGTCAGTTCAGGGGGGTAGAGCTGCGCCCCATGTTTGCACCATCACAAAGCCCGGTGCCAAGGTTACCTGACTGGGATGCTGGCTCCAGGCTCCAAAAACAGTCTCTGCTTCCCCGTAGTTTTTCGTTCTCCGTCTCTGTTGCTCAGGTCAACTCTTTAAATCTGGGTTTGTTGTTCAGGGTTCGTAGATTGTCATGTATGTGATCAATTCACTTGTTTTTCCAAGTCTTTGTTGCAAGAGGGATCCGAGGTAGCGTCTACCTAGTCAACCATCTTGCCCCCCCTCATTTTTAATTCTTAATAATTACTTTTATGCTTTATTTTGTATTTGTATTCTTTGTTCTTAAAGATGGCCCACAAAATAGTACAAACTTTAAGCCCACTAACCCAGATCCAACCTTGAGTTATTAAACTTACCTCAAACAATGGAAGAGGGAGACCTTGAACTCAGTCCTTCAATTCTATGTCGTGGGGTCCTTCCTGCATACCCAAATGCTGGGACTCCAATTGCCTCTGCGCAGGCCCATGTGATTGGCGACCTCTTCCCTAAAGGTTTCTCACAGGTGAAGCAATGCAGTGAGTGTGTTCTTTTTGTTCACACACAGCACTTCTTGAGGCCCTTAATTTTTTAAAGTGACTACGTAGCAAACTGATTTGCTACTTTGCCCTCTGGTCTTTGTCTTTGTCTCATTTCTCCAGTTAAAGTGGAAGAGACCCTGAGTCAATGAACATGCCCTATCTTCATCTTTCCAAAAACACTTGCAATTGTATGAACTTAAGCCAGTTGCCATCGAGTGGACTCTGACTCATGGCAACCCCTTGTGTGTCAAAGTAGAACTGTGCTCCGTAGAGTTTTGAATGGCAGATGTTTTTAGAAGATCACTAGAGCTTTCTTCCAAGGAAACTCAGGTAGATTTGAACCTCCAAGCTTTCAGTTAGCAGCCAAGCACAATAGCTGTTTACACCACTCAGTGACTCCTGTGTGATCTTTGTTGTTGTGTGCCATCGAGTCAATTCTGACTCATAGCTATCCTATAGGATAGAGTAGAACTGTCCCACAGGGTTTCCTAGGCTGCAATGTTTACGGGAGCAGACTGCCAGGTCTTTTCTCCTGTGGACTGACTGGTAGGTTTGAACAGCTGACCTTTCAGTTAGAAGCCAAGCACTTAATCATTGTGCTACCTGGGCTCCTAAACTTAATGAAAAGTAATTAAGCCTCTCAGAGCATCAGAAGCCTTCCCTGTACCACTAGGTACCCTGCATACCAGGCCTTTAATGTTAGAGTTGTAAGAAAGGCTTGTGACCTGAGGCAACAGAGAGAACCCAGCAACACTGTGAGATGATGTCTACATCTTCACTTTTAATATTCACCTCCAAGCAAAGGCTGCTCCCAAAACCCACTTCCTTTGTAAACATTTACTTATTTTTTAGGATTCACTAATTCGTTAATCCATATATTAGTCCTTTCATTTAAGTGGAAAACTTTCATGGGTGTGCACTGTGAGTTGCAAAGGAAAGAAAGGGCGAAATGTAATGTGGTGGAGTCAAGTGCATCTGGTCCACATGGTTACACTAGCAACATTTGGAGAAATTTCTCAGTTAAGAATGTGCTTTTTCATGAGAACATTTTTTTACTCTCACTCCTCATACCAGGAATTTCTAACCTGTCTGTCTTAGTTACCAAGTGCTATGAAACAGAAATACCACAAGTGGATAGCTTTAAGTAACAGAAACTTATTTTCTCTCAGTTCTGGAGGCTAAACGTTCAAATCAGGGTCTCGGCAGTGTGATTCCTTTCTTGTCAGTAGCCCCAGGCCTTCGTTGGTCCCTTGGTTTGTAAATGATCCGCATATGGTGCCTGTCTTCTCCCATTTGTATCCCTGTGACTATTCTGCTCTTTTTATAACTCAGAACTGATGAAGTTTAGGTCATAAAGACACTGCTATGGCCTCATTAACATAACAAAGAAAACTCTATTAACAAACGGGATTATATCCACAGGCATATGGGGTTAAGATTCCAACACACATTTGTAGGGGGACACAATTTGATTCATAACACTGCCTAACTTTTTCTTTTTTATTTGTGGAATATAAAGCCAGAACTACGAAATCATATCAGTAGTTGCCAGATGTCTCAGCACCTTAAATATTTAATGATTTTAAGCTTTTCATTTTGTTAAATACCAAGTTTGAAATTTGGAAGATTAAATGCCTTTAAAATGATTGTTGTAACAGCCCTTAATGATAGCTCCCGCTTTGACACTGCTCTTGTGGTGGAGCGAGTGTCAAACTATTTAGCACTTAACTCTCTGTATTTCCTCTCCATCTACACAATTAGACAGCAACTCCCTCCTGGGCAGGCACTAGCTTTCACATGTCTCTAGTGGCTCTCATAGAACTTGTTGCTGGACACAGAGTAAATGCATGTATTTTTATTGATTCATTATTATCAGTTGGTGATTATCAGTTATCACCACATCTGACCTGAATTATTTCTCATTTACTGACTATCTTAGAGTTGCTCCCACAACTTATAGTGAGCATACTAGAAATGGGGACTATATTAATTCATCTCATCAGCTCCCACACTTAGCACAATGTCAGGGGTTCAGTGGAAGGTTGATGAATATAGGATGAATGAACAAATCAATTTTTGTTTTTCTTGATCTTTGTCGCTACTTGATCATGCATTTACTACTGAAATTACTGGCATCAATATGCACAAGCTTTGGTCTCACGGAGTGTGCACAATGTATGACATCTACTCTTCCTTTTCCTATCCCGTGGCTCGCTCTACCTTAGCCTGAAGAACAGTCTCAGAAGTCCCTTTTCTGGAAGTTTTCCTGAATCCTTGGGTAAAGAGTGGTCCTTGCACAGGTCTTAGTACAAATTACTTATACATTTATTCCTTCCATAAGCATGTCCTAGTGTTCTAAACACTATTCTAAGTCCTGAACATGCAGTGGAATGTCAGGTGTCCATCAGCTCACAGTCTCTCTTCACTCCCGGATCTGTGGAAAGGATGGAGCACGGATATGGGGAGCTCCATTAGAACACACTCTGCACACTCCACTCTCCAAGTTGCTCCCCTTTCCTTTGCCCCCCACTCACACACTGAGTCTTTAATGCACATGGTTCCTGGAAGGGACATTGTTGTTATGATATCTATTTTAGCTTTGTTCTAAGTAAATAAAATTAACTAATTAATCTTCTCATGTAGCCTCATGAAATGAATTCCTCTGGCCAGAGAAAGCCAAGGAAACCCTGGAGGCATAGTGGTTAAGAGCTACGGCTGCTAACCAAAAGGCTGGCAGTTCGAATCCAACAGGCCCTCCTTGGAAATCCTATGGGGCAGTTCTACTCTGACTTGTGGGGTCACCATTGACTCAACAGCAATGATTTTTTTTTTTTTTCCCCGGAGGAAGGAAATGTTAAAGCAACACTGATTTTTGGACATTTCTGTAACCTGACCTAACTAATGCCAATAAATTTCCATTAATCCTTAAACTAGCCCAAATGAAATTTGGCCTGCCTTATGGGTTGCTTGCTCAGAAGAGTTGTGACCACTAATTGACCCCAACAGAGGGCACAGCCAACAGGAGGAATGAATCAGCAGGAAAATAATCACCTGGACCCTATTTTGAAGGGAAAGGTCCTACAAGAACCACATCACCTCCTGTTTCCTGGCCGCCTTCTAGAGTTTTCCCTCCCCAGAACACCTGCACAGCCACAATCTTGCTGCCCGAATCACATATGAGCTCTGCGTCCCTGTAGCTTGATGAGCTAGGTATGAGGAACTTCCTTCCGGCTCCTTGCTCTGCACATTGCAATAAAGTTACCTCCTCTAAGACCAGTGTCCAGATCATTGGTAAGTCTGAGCACACTGGACAAGGACCCACCTTTTAGGGTTTGGTAACAATTTTGGCACCTAACATGGGGCCTCTGTCTGGAGCCTGGAACCCTCTTCACCAAGAGTGGAAACTCCACTGATCCTCTGTGCACACTGGGCCTCTTGTTTGGGTGGATCAGATGGGTCTCCTAACCTCCACCAAGGCAGCTACCAGTCCAAGGCACTTTTACTTTCAGAATTAGAAACTAATTCTGATATGGATGTCCACTAGGTAAGTACCCTAGGAATTTCTCTTGTTAAGTATAAGTGGTTGGGATTGGAGGTGGGGAGGCATCTGGAGGATTGAAGTAGGACAAAGACATCCCCATTAGGGGGGATTGAAGCCCTACTAAGATCATCCTTGTTACTCCACCACTCCCCCTAGCCAACAGCAGAGAATGGGCACCCTAGTTTCTGGTTCCATGGTTTTGGTTTTGGTTTTGGTTCTGAGGTGGGGAGGTATCTAGAAGATTGAAGTGGAACTAAGACATCCTCAATGGGGCGGCGGGGGGGGGGACTGAAACCCTACTAAGATCATCCTCGTTACTCTGCCATTCCCTAGTGCTGAGGTGGGGAGGTATCTGGAGGACTGAAGTAGGACTAAGATACCCCTATTAGCGAGGATTCAAGCCCTACTAAGATCATTCTCGGTGTCTTGCACCACCACTCCCCCTAGCTGATGGCAGAGAACAGACAGCATAGTTATGGTTGTTGATTTTGGTTAAGTTCAGGTTCTGGTTCTGTTTCTGTGTGTGTGTGTGTGTGTGTGTGTGTGTGTGTGTGACTTAACTATGACAAAAGAAAGGGATATCTCTCTGGCAAAATAGAAACCTCTGTTTCTGAGTGAGTGTACATATGAGTGAAATATGGGCCCCAAATGTTTCTTTAGTTATAAGCTGATAGAGAAAGAGAACCTTATTTTCCTTTGTACTGTCTGGGCCCAGTACCAGTTGAAGTCCCATGAAAGGTGGCTTGAGTATAGACCACTTAACTATTCTACTATTTTACAGTTAGAAGTGTTTTGCAAAAGAGAGGGAAAATGGAACAAAATTCCCTGCATGCAATCCTTTATATCTCTTTGGCAGAATAAGAACGTACAAAACAGAAAAAAGGAATGGGAGCTAGGAAGCCCCTGGTCCTTCCAGACTCAAAGGGTGATCCATATCCCTTTAGTTTCTTATCTCCACCTGTGTCCCCTCCTTCTTATCCACATGAAGGTGTAGGCTTGGTTCCTGGCCCGGCCCCGGCAGCCCTTGTGCTTACTGCAGAGACAGTAACCCCTTTGTCAGAAACTTTGCCAGCCTCCCATGAGTCAGAAACTCCCAGTCTTGCCCAGGGAATAGTCTCCCCAGCATATGCCCATAGTGGGGTGCAATTCAGCCAGAGATCCAACCAAGTCTCCTCAGGGCAATTTCCACTGAGACAAATGCCTGCTGGACTAGATCACAATGGCCAGCCTAGAGGGTTTACCTGGGTCATACACTGTTCTCCACCTCTGACCTGTATAATTAGAAGAATAATCTCCCAGCATATAGAGATTATCCAAAATGCATAGAAGCTTTGTTTGTGTCACCCTAATTGGGCCGATTGTCAGTCACTCCTAAATATTCTTCTAACTCTAGAGGAATGGAGGATTATCTTAGAAAAGGCCCACCAAGAGGTTGACAGGTTGCATAACCTCAACCCTCAGAATGGTATTATACTCCCAGCAGCCCAAGCCATACCTGCCATAGATCCATGTTGGGACCCAAATGATCAGCTGGGGGCAGGACAGCTAGAACACTATAAAAACTGTTTGATAGTTGGTTTGCAGTAACAGGCCCCAAAGCAGAAAAGCCTTAGAAAAGTTCAGGATGTACAACAAGGCCCCAAGGAAAATCCCTCCTCTTTTATAGAGTGGGTGTATGAAGCATACTGGCAGTTTACTGATATAAACCCTGAAGACCCAGAGAATGTTAGGTTAATCAATATAACTTTCATCAGCCAAAGCACCGCTGACATAAGAAGGAAAATTTAAAAGTTAGAAGTAGGTCTAGGAATGAATACCTCACAACTTGTTGAAATTGCCTTTAAGGTCTTCAATAATCGGAACCAGGCACAAGAAAAAAACGAAAATCAAAAAATGAAAAAACATGTCACACTCCTGAAAATAGCTCTTGGATGTATCTTACCACTCAGACAGACCTCATGGGTAAGCCTTTCTCAGCCCCAAAAGGACTGGTGGCCAACACAAGGGTCCCCAAAGCTAGATCCCAGGCAGTGTGCCAACTGCAAACAAGAAGGGCACTGGAAACAGGAATGCCCCTCATGGCCAACCCAGTCCATGCAAGAGCCTAAGAAGAAATCCATAATCCAGCTCCTGCAACTGTCATCTCATGACTGGGACTGAGAGGGCCTAGGGGCTCCCCTGCAACCCACCCAGAGCCCTGGGTTGCAATAACAGTGAGAGTACAACTTACTGAATTTTTAGTGGACATGGATGCAACCTACTCAATTTTAAGCACCCTGAAGTGTCTGCTGTCTAAAAGAAACATGAACATTACTGGTGTGTCAGGAAAACCTACCAATAACCGATGGACTGTACTTCAACCAATGGACTGTCAAGTCAGAGGTACAGAATTGACTTGTAGTTTTTTGTATGTGCCTGAATGTCCTATCCCCCCTTTTTGGAAGGAATTTGTTAACCAAGTTAAACGCTGAAGTCACATTTTCAGCAGGTCAACTTCAAGTAGGAGTAGAACAGATAAAGCCTGTGTTCTTCATGAGGCCTTTTTGCAGGTGGCCATCCCTACAGAATCTCTACTCCTGCCCCAGCACATTCAGGATCAAGATACACCCCAGGTCTGGGCCACTGGAATCCATGGTAAGGCAAAGACAGCAACCCCAGTCTAGGAAAGGCTTAAACCAAACCGTACCATTCCACTTTATAAAGCAGTACCTTTTGAAGCAAGAGACTAAACTAGACCTACAACCTTTAATCAAAACCTTCTTGGCACATGGACTTATCTGCCCCTGCAAGTCTGCTGACAACACCCCTATTCTCAAAATATCACAAGGAAAAAGAGAGCTGATTGGGAAGGCTACTTGGTCAATAACCTGATCAGAAAGAGGTTATTGACCAAGTAGCCTTCCCAATCACTAAGAGACAGTTATGAGGGTTCCTTGGAACGGTCAGGCTCTGTAGAATCTGGATCCCAATTTCAGTCTCACGCAAAACCCTTATACCAGAATTCCAAGGAACCAATTCTGAACCCTTGGAGTGGACGCCAGAACGTCAAATAGACTTCCAATAAATCAAAGATAAACTCATGTCCATCACCAAAATAGGATTATCAGACCTCTAGAAACATTTCCAGCTGTTCACTTATGAGAGGCAAATGTTTGACCAGTTTCGTACTTTTCTAAACAGCTAGGCTGTGGCCCAGGGCTGGGTCAACTGCCTCTGGGCAGTTGCAGGAACTCGTGAGCCCCTGATGGAGACCAGAAAGTTCACTCTTGGCCAACCTACCATGGTTCTAACCCCTCATTGTGTGCTTCCCTTGCTCAAGCAGAAAGGTGGTCTGTGGCTAATGGCAGGGTGACTCAGCAAATACCAGGCTGCCCTACTTGACAATCCCTCTGTAACACTAAAGACTATCTCCACTCTCAGTCCTGCAACCGTATTATCCACATCAAAAGATAGAAAACTAGAGGCCAACTATGTCTAGGTAATTAAAGAAGTATATTCCAGCAGGCATGATCTGTCTGACCAGCCTCTAATTAACGCTGATTTATAACTGTTCACAGATGGAAACAGATTTGTAGAACAAGAGATCCAAAAAGCTGGCTACACTGTGGTCACCCTCCACAAGACATGTTTCCCTGGCTAGTCAAACTGATTAAAGGGCCTGATCTGCAAAAGATTATTCAGAAAATAGTGCAACAATGTCTCACCTGTGGGAAGAACAATCCAAAAACAGGCCAACCACCTCCTATGCCTGGGGTACAAACCCATGGGACTAGACTCGGAGGAATGGCAAGTAGACTTCACTGTTATGCCAACAGCTACAAGAGGTTTAATGTTTGTAGACACTTTTGCCAAATGGGTAGAAACCTTCCCTGCCAAACAGAAAAGGCATCAGAGGTAAGCAAAACTCTTCTTAAAGAAATTATTCCTAGATTTGGCCTACTTTATTCATTTCAAAGTGATAATGGAGGAGCTTTTGTATCCAAGGTTACCCAAGGATTTTCAGGGCATATAGGAATCTGGTGGAAGGTGCACATTTCCTGGAGGCCACAGCCAACTGGAAAAACAGAAGATGAACCACACCATAAAGAAGACATCAGCTAAGCTCTGCCAAGAGACCAGCCTGCCCTGGATCAAACTGCTAAACATTGCCCTTTTGAGAGTCTTGGGTAGCCCCTAGAAGTAGGCTCCAATTGAGCCCCTATGAAATGCTATACGGGAGATCTTTCCTTAAGGCAGCCTGGGGATGTAGTGCTTCAGATGATCTTCAAGTAGGCCAGGAACTTAGTGTTTCCAGGTATCTCAGGTCACTATAGGTAACTCTGAAAGCTGTTAACAGTTATGTGTCCAGTCATATGTTCTTTCTCACAGATACACCTCTTCATCCTTTCACCTCAGGAAACCTAGCTCTCATAAAGAAGAAGGATGACCACAATCCTTGCAGCCAGCTTCAACCAAGTGGACCAGTCCTTATGAAGTTCTTCTAGTTAACCACTCCTCGGTGAAGGTAACTGGAGTCAAACCTTGAATCCACTACACCAGGGTGAAGTATGTGCCCAGAGATTCGGATGTACCTTTAAAGGCTTCCGCTATATTCATGGGTCACCAAAGTGTAGACTACAAAGACAGCCAACCCCCTGAACCAGAGTGGGAATGTGAGCCACTAGAAGAATTAAGACTACTCTTTAATAAACAGACTGCTCTTTAAAAAACAGCTTATAAATAAGGAACCCTTTTCCATCTGAAGTCTTCTTTGCCTGCTACCCCCAAGAGCTAATCATTCCTGTCTGTTCTTAGATCCCTAAAAACTCCACCTCCTGTCAGCAGGAAGTAGATGAGTTGCCAGTCCTTATCCCTTAAGATTAAGAAATTGCTACAACTCAAGGCAGGATTGTAACACAACCTTACTAATGCCAGTAAATTTCCGTTAGTCCTTAAACTAACCCAAATCAGATTTGGTTCACTCCGCACGCACAGAAGGGCTGTAACCTATAATTGACATCAGTAGAGGACACAGCAACAAAAGGAATGAATCAGAAGGAAAATAATTACCCGGACACTATTTTATTTTGAAGTGAGAGGTCTGACAAGAACCACGTCACCTCCTGTTTTCTGGCTGCCTTCTAGAGTTTTCCCTCCCCAGAACAACTGCACAGCCACCATCTTGCTGCCCAAATCACATATAAGCCCTGCTTTTTTTTCCCTATAGCTTGGTGAGCCAGATCTGAGGAAAATCCCTCCCAGCTCCTTGCTCTACACATTGCAATAAAGTTACTTTCCCTTTCTCAAAGACCAGTACAGATAATTGGCAAGTCTGAGTGCACCAGACAAGGATCCACCTTCTAGGGTTCGGTAACATTTCTCGCCTGTGTTCTAGTTGCCTAATAAAGACCCTCTGCTCCATCTCTGGCCTCACGATTTGCATAAGCAGCCCTGGAGTGTGGGTTCTACCAGTCTAGTATGCCCTTCCTGCCTTATTCTCTCCCTGAAGTCTGCTGGCTAGAGCTTCCTGAGTGAGATGCCTCAGACCTGCTGTGAAGAGAGCTGTGTCCTTACCCAGAAAGCACCATCCACTCTGGGGGTCACATGCCACAGACTTCTCAGCAGGCCCTACAGTGTTGGGAAGCTGCTGTTTTCTATCACACTTGGTATTCAGGGACATGAAACTGAGACCAGTTAGAAAACAGACAGGCCTTGAGCTGAAGGCCATGCCAGTGGAAGAATTTTACAAAACAACTTTAAACAGCAGATTACAGACAAGATTACGAAGCCCCCTCCCATCCTGTTTCCTTCTAATCTCCCTGCTTGCCAAGGTTTTTCAGAAAAACCAACTGAAACCAGACCTCCAAGCATGTGCTATGAGACAATCAGTGCCCTGAAGTCGAACCTGAGCTCTGAGACTCACGCCAAGAAACTAAAAATTACCAGACTTCAGAAGCAGAGGTCCGTCTGCTACTTCCGTGCTAATTCCTAGCCTGGCCCCGCAATAAATATAAATGCCGCTCCCCCGGAACTTAACGAGTATGTACGACTTCCCCTTTCCTGAGTAGCATAAAAACTTCCTCCAGCCCTTTGGTTGGGAAGACAGTGCTTTGAGACTGATCTCCCTGCCTCCTTACTTGTCACAAGTAATAAACTGCTTTAAAATCCACTTGACTCTTAGTTATTCTTAACGAGTGTAAAAGGGGTGAACCCGTTGCATTCGGTAACAAAGCTACTCTACTTGTGTTCTGTGTCCCACACATTTCCTCCTAAGAAAGACTTTTTTTCAGTTTTAACTAACTGTCCTGTATTTCAGAACCAAGGACTTGTGCCTGGGGCAGAGCTGGTAGCACAGAGGCTGTAGTGTTCCCTCCATAGTCCCATCTGTCCCTTGGTGCATATACACTCAAATCACCTCTATCCTCAGGTATCTTTCTGTGATGCAAAGTAATGTTCTAGTTCCTCTGACAGGTCTAGATTCCTGTATTCAGGTTATCTGGGACACATGTCTACAGTGATAATCCATCAGGAACGGAGAAAAAAGGTTAAAATATAAAACAAGCAACAATGTGGATTAAAAGGTAGAGCATAGTAAGCTGTTCTAGTATACTGCTTTGACAGGTGAATTAGCATTACCTGCAGAGAAGTGAGACAGCAGGGTGGACTCAGAAGAACACGGATCAGGGACAGACAGCATAGGGGTCAAGTCCCAGCCTCTTTATTTTATAGGCAGGAAACCCTGATGGCATAGTGGTTAAATGCTACGGCTGCAAACCAAGAGGTTGGCAGTTCGAATCCACCGGGTGCTCCTTGAAAACTCCATGGGGCAGTTCTACTCTGTGCTATAGGGTGGCTATGAGTCGGAATCGACTCAACGGCAGTGGTTTTGGTTTAATATTTGGGCAAGTATTATAAATCTTTGAACCTCTGACTCCTCATCTTAAAATGAGGATAATAATACCTACTTGCTCATATTGTGAGGGTTAGAAATAATGGACACACACAATGGCACATAATAGACACACAATATAAATTCGTCTCTGTTCATTTTGAAAGAATTTATAATTCAATGAATGGGATGAAACAGTACAATATCTAAATCTTACTAATTAAGATTAAATAAAGTTTTTACAAAAAGACTAAATAATTTCTCTGCTTTAAAGGCTCAATGATAAGGCGGAAAAATATTCTCCTTCAATCAGGGAGCTATCTAATAAACCAACTTAGTGAAATATGAGTCAGGAGAGGTTTTAGGGAGCTTCTGACTTCTCTCTTGATTTCAAAAGCTATTAGAAAATTATTCTATAGAGTCTTTCTAACTAATATTCAGGCTTCCATAGTGGCAAAAGGCCTTCTTAGAGCTATCAACCCTCTGCATCATTTGCAGCGAGGCGCTCAAAAGCAAACAGCGCAATGAGCTACGGCTTTGCTCAACTAAGTCCTGACCAGGATGAGGATTCATCTGGGTCTTCCATATGCTATAACGACTGCCTGCAAACTAATATGTGACTCACATGGAAAGTCGAAACAGAGAAGTCCCGCATAGATTTGGTAAAGTGCCTAGGGAAGGCCCAAAAGAACGAATTGGCAAATTCTGTTTTTTTTTTTTTTTTTTTTATTTGAAGGTAGTAGGGACTAAGAAAGATATCCTTTTGTACTTTATGGCTTATGATACAATTCTTTTAATGTTTTTAGAGCCATATAAAGACTTTTCCTTCCAAGGAATCAATCACCTTTTTGATCATTTACACTCCGTTTAATGGGACTAAAGAATCCTCTATTGCTATAAAAATTGCTCAATTTTAGCTGAGTTTCACCCAGACTGACTTATTCCCTTTGTTTTTTTTCTATTTTTAGTTTTTTTCCAATAATTTTTATTGAGCTTTAAGTGAACTTTTGCAAATCAAGTCAGTCTGTCACATATAAGCTTATATACACCTTACTCCATACTCCCACTTAAAAAAAAAAAATGAGTCAGCCCTTCCAGTCTCTCCTTTCATGACAATTTTGCCAGTTTCTAACCCTCTCTACCCTCCTATCTCCCCTCCAGACAAGAGATGCCAACACAGTCTCAAGTGTCCACCTGATACAAGTAGCTCACTCTTCATCAGCATCTCTCTCCAACCCATTGTCCAATCCCTTCCATGTCTGATGAGTAGTCTTTGGGAATGGTTCCTGTCCTGGGCCAACAGAAGGTTTGGGGACCATGACCGCCAGGATTCCTCTAGTCTCAGTCAGACCATTAAGTCTGATCTTTTTATGAGAATTTCGGGTTTGCATCCCACTATTCTCCTGCTCCCTCAGGGTTTCTCTGTTGTGCTCCCTGTCAGGGCAGTCATCGGTTGTGGCCGGGCACCATCTAGTTCTTCTGGTCTCAGGATGATGTAAGTCTCTGGTTCATGTGGCTCTTTCTGTCCCTTGGGCTCATACTTATTGAGTGACCTTGGTGTTCTTCATTCTCCTTTGATCCAGGTGGGTTGAGACCAATTGATGTATCTTAGATGCCCGCTCATTAGCATTTAAGACCCCAGATGCCACTTTTCAAAGCGGGATGCAGAATGTTTTCATAATAGAATTATTTTGCCAATTGACTTAGAAGTCCCCTTAAGCCATAGTCCCCAAACCTCTGCCCTTACTCTGCTGACCTTTGAAGCATTCAGTTTATCCCGGAAACTTCTTTGCTTTTGGTCCAGTCCAGTTGAGCTGACCTTCCATGTATTGAGTATTGACCTTCCCTTCACCTAAAGTAGTTCTTATCTACTAACTAATCAGTAAATAACCCTCTCCCACCCACCCTCTCTCCCTCCCCCGCTCTTAACCACAAAAGTATGTGTTCTTCTCAGTTTATACTATTTCTCAAGATCTTATAATAGTGGTCTTATACAATATTTGTCCTTTTGCCTCTGACTCATTTCACTCAGCATAATGTCTTCCTGGTTCCTCCATGTTATGAAATGTTTCACAGATTCGTCACTGTTCTTTATTGATGCGTGGTATTCCATTGTGTGAATATACCACAATTTATTTAACCATTCATCTATTGATGGACACCTTGGTTGCTTCCAGGTTTTTGCTATTGTAAACAGAGCTGCAATAAACATGGGAGTGCATATATCTGTTCGTGTGAAAGCTCTCATTTCTCTAGGGTATATTCCGAGGAGTGGGATTTCTGGGTTGTATGGTAGTTCTATTTCTAAATTTTTAACAAAACACCAGATAGATTTCCAAAGTGGTTGTACCCTTTTACATTCCCACCAGCAGTGTATAAGAGTTCCAATCTCTCCGCAGCCTCTCTAACATTTAGTATTTTCTGTTTTTTGGATTAATGCCAGCCTTGTTGGAGTGAGATGGAATCTCATTGTAGTTTTAATTTGCATTTCTCTAATGGCTAATGATCGAGAGCATTTTCTCATGTATCTGTCAGCTGCCTGAATATCTTCTTTAGTGAAGTGCGTGTTCATATCCTTTGCCCACTTCTTCATTGGGTTGTTTGTCTTTTTGTGGTTGAGTTTTAACAGAGATCAGGCGCTGGTCGGAGATGTCATAGCTGAAAATTCTTTCTCAATCTGTAGGTGGTCTTTTTACTCTTTTGGTGAAGTCTTTAGATGAGCACAGGTGTTTGATTTTTAGGAGCTCCCAGTTATCTGGTTCCTCTTCATCATTTTTGGTAATGTTTTGTATTCTGTTTATGCCTCGTATTAGGGCTCCTAACGTTGTCCCTAGTTTTTCTTCCATGATCTTTATCGTTTTAGTCTTTATGTTTAGGTCTTTGATCCACTTGGAGTCAGTTTTTGTGCATGGTGTGAGGTATGGGTCCTGTTTCATTCTTTTGCAAATGGATATCCAGTTATGCCAGCACCAGTTGTTAAAAACACTACCTTTTCCCCAATTAACTGACACTGGGCCTTTGTCAAATATCAGCTGTTTATATGTGGATGGATTTATAGCTGGGTTCTCAATTCTGTTCCATTGGTCTATGTGCCTGTTGTACCAATACCAGGCTGTTTTGACTACTGTGGCTGTATAATAGGTTCTAAAATCAGGTAGAGTGAGGCCTCCCACTTTCTTCTTCTTTTTCAGTAATGCTTTACTTATCCAGGGCTTCTTTCCCTTCCACATGAAGTCGGTGATTTGTTTCTCCATCACATTAAAAAATGTCATTGGAATTTGGATTGGAAGTGCATTGAATGTATAGATGGCTTTTGGTAGAATAGGCATTTTTACTATGTTAAGTCTTCCTATCCGTGAGCAAGGTATGTTTTTCCACTTAAGTAGGTCCTTTTTAGTTTCTTGCAGTAGTACTTTGTAGTTTTCTTTGTATAGGTCTTTTACATCCTTGGTAAGATTTATTCCTAAGTATTTTATCTTCTTGGGGGCTGCTGTGAATGGTATTGATTTGGTGATTTCCTCTTCGATGTTCTTTTTGTTGATTAGAGGAATCCAAGTGATTTTTGTATGTTTATCTTATAACCTGAGACTCTGCCAAACTCTTCTATTAGTTTCAGTAGTTTTCTGGAGGATTCCGCAGGGTTTTCTGTGTATAAGATCATGTCATCTGCAAATAGAGATAATTTTACTTCCTCTTTGCCAATCCGGATGCCCTTTATTTTTTTGTCTAGCCTAATTGTTCTGGCTAGGACCTCTAACACAATGTTGAATAAGAGCAGTGATAAAGGGCATCCGTTTCTGGTTCCCGTTCTCCAGGGAAATGCTTTCAGACTCTTTCCATTTAGAGTGATGTTTGCTGTTGGCTTTGCATAGATATCCTTTATTATGTTGAGGAATTTTCCTTCAATACCTATTTTGGTGAGAGTTTTTATCATAAATGGGTGTTGGACTTTGTCAAATGCCTTTTCTGCATCAATTGATAAGATCATGTGGTTTTTGTCTTTTGTTTTATTTATATGGTGGATTACATGACTGGTTTTTCTAATATTAAACAAGCCTTGCATACCTGGTATAAATCCCACTTGGTTGTGGTGGATTAATTTTTTGATATGTTGTTGAATTCTCTTGGCTAGAATTTTGTTGAGGATTTTTGCATCTATGTTCATGAGGGATATAGGTGTGTAAATTTCTTTTTTTGTCATGTCTTTACCTGGTTTTGGTATCAGGGAGACGATGGCTTCATAGAATGAGTTGGGTAGTATTCCATCATTTTCTATGCTTTGAAATACCTTTAGTAGTAGTGGTGTTAACTCTTCCCTAAAAGTTTGGTAGAACTCTGCAGTGAAGCCGTCCGGGCCAGGGCTTTTTTTTGTTGGGAGTTTTTCGATTACCTTTTCAATCTCTTTTTTTGTTATGGGTCTATTTAGTTGTTCTACTTCTGATTGTGTTAGTTTAGGTAGGTAGTGTTTTTCTAGGAATTCATCCATTTCTTCTAGGTTTGCAAATTTGTTAGAGTACAATTTTTCATAATAATCTGATATGATTCTTTTAATTTCAGTTGGGTCTGTTGTGATGTGGCCCATCTCGTTTCTTATTCGGGTTATGTGTTTCCTTTCCTGTATTTCTTTAGTCAGTCTAGCCAATGGTTTATCAATTTTGTTAATTTTTTCAAAGAACCAGCTTTTGGCTTTGTTAATTCTTTCAATTGTTTTTCTGATCTCTAATTCATTTAGTTCAGCTCTAATTTTTATTACATTTTTTCTTCTGATGCCTGATGGATTCTTTTATTGCTTGCTTTCTATTTGTTCAAGTTGTAGGGACAGTTCTCTGATTTTGGCTCTTTCTTCTTTTTGTATGTGTGCATTTATTGATATAAATTGACCTCTGAGCACTGCTTTTGCTGTGTCCCAGAGGTTTTGATAGGAAGTGTTTTCATTCTCGTTGCATTCTATGAATTTCTTTATTCCCTCCTTAATGTCTTCTATAACCCAGTCTTTTTTCAGGAGGGTATTGTTCAGTTTCCAAGTATTTGATTTCTTTTCCCTAATTTTTCTGTTATTGATTTCCACTTTTATGGCCTTATGGTCTGAGAAGATGTTTTGTAATATTTCGATTTTTTTGGATTCTGCAAACTTGTTTTATGACCTAATATGTGGTCTTTCTAGAGAATGTTCCATGTGCACTAGAAAAAAAAGTATACTTTGCAGCAGTTGGCTATAGTTTTCTGTATTATTCAATGAGGTCAAGACGGTTGATTGTAGTAATTAGGTCTTCCGTGTCTGTATTGAGCTTCTTGCTGGATGTCCTGTCCTCCGAAAGTGGTGTGTTAAATTCTCCTACTATAATTGTGGAGGTGTCTATCTCACTTTTCAGTTCTGTTAAAATTTGTTTTATGTATCTTGCAGCCCTGTCATTGGGTGCATACATATTTAATATGGTTATATCTTCCTGGTCAATTGTCCCTTTAATCATTATGTAGTGTCCTCCTTTATCCTTTGTGGTGGACTTAAAGTCTATTTTGTTGGAAATTAATATTGCTACTCCTGCTCTTTTTTGCTTACTGTTTGCTTGATATATTTTTTTCCATCCTTTGAGTTTTAGTTTATTTGTGTCTCTAAGTCTAAGGTGTGTCTCTTTGAGGCAGCATATAGACGAATCGTGTTCCTTTATCCAGTCTGAGACTGTCTCTTTATTGGTGCGTTTAGTCCATTTACATTCAGCATAATTATAGATAAGTATGTTTAGTGCTGTCATTTTGATGCCTTTTTATGTGTGTTGTTGACAATTTCATTTTTCCGCTTACTTTTTTGTGCTAAGATGTTTTTCCTTGTCACTTGTGTGTTCCTCATTTTCATAGTATTTGACTTTATGTTCGCTGAGTCGTTACGTTTTTCTTGGTTTTTATTTTGAGTTATGGAGTTGTTATACCTCTTTGTGGTTACCTTAATATTTACCCCAATTTTTCTAAGTAAAAACCTAACTTGTATTGTCCTATATCGCCTTGTATCCCTCTCCATTTGGCAGTTCTATGCCACCTGTATTGAGTCCCTCTTTTTGATTACTGTGATCTTTTACATATTGACTTCAATGATTCCTTCTTTTGAGCGTTTTTTTCTTTTTAAAATTAATCTTAATTTGTTTTTGTGATTTCCCTATTTGAGTTGATATCAGGATGTTCTGCTCTGTGACCTTGAGTTGTGCTCGTATCTGATATCACTGGTTTTCTGACCAATTTCCTTTAATATGTCTTGTAGCTTTGGTTTGGTTTTTGCAAATTCTCTAAGCTTGTGTTTATCTGTAAATGTTTTAATTTCACCTTCATATTTAACAGAGAGTTTTGCTGGATATATGATCCTTGGCTGGCAGTTTTTCTCCTTCAGTGCTCTATGTATGTCATCCGATTGCCTTCTTGCCTGCATGGTTTCTGCTCAGTAGTCTGAACTTATTCTTATTGATTCTCCTTTATAGGAGACCTTTCTTTTATCCCTGGCTGCTTTTAAAATTTTCTCTTTATCTTTGGTTTTCGCAAGTTTGATGATAATATGTCTTTGTGATTTTCCTTTTGGATCAGTCTTAAATGGGGTTCAACGAGCATCTTGAATAGATATCCTTTTGTCTTTCATGATGTCAGGGAAGTTTTCTGCCAGTAGATCTTCAACTATTCTCTCTGTGTTTTCTGACATCCCTCCCTGTTCTGGGACTCCAATCACACGCAAGTTATTCTTCTTGATAGAGTCCCACATGATTCTTAGGTTTTCTTCATTTTTTTTAATTCTTTTATCTGATTTTTTTTCAGCTATGTTGGTGTCAATTCCCTGGTCCTCCAGATTTCCCACTCTGCATTCCAATTGCTCGAGTCTGCTTCTCTGACTTCCTATTGCGTTGTCTAATTCTATAATTAGATTGTTAATCTTTCGGATTTCTGAATGCTGTCTCTCTATGGATTCTTGTAACTAATTTATTTTTTCACTATGTTCCTGAATAATCTTTTTGAGTTCTTCAACTGCTTTATCAGTGTGTTCCTTGGCTTTTTCTGTAGATTGCTTTATTTCATTTCTGAGGTCATCCCTGATGTCTTGAAGTATTCCGTAAATTAGTTTTTTATATTCTGCATCTGGCAATTCCAGGGTTGTATCTTCATTTGGGAAAGATTTTGATTGTATATTTTGGGGTGTTGTAGAAGCAATCATGGTCTGCTTCTTTGTATGGTTTGATATTGACTGCTGTCTCTGAGCCATCACTGAGATATTGTAGTGATTTATTCTATATTTGCTCACTGAGTCTTATCTTGTTTTGTTTTCTTTCAATATACATAGATGGGCTACTAGATTGTGCTGTCTTGATTGTTGTAGCCCTTGAGTCACTTATGTCCTATTACCAGCTGGTTTGGGCTGTTACCCGATATATAAGCCTAGGAGTCCATTCACTATTCTTAAGTAGAATCTGATTTTGGGTCAGCAAGTGTGTGGTGCAGACTGTCACCTATTCACCTAGAGAAGTAGTGGTGATAGTTGTGTGCACCAGATTCTAGTAGCAGCAGGGTTTCACACTCCGGGGGGGGGGGGACAGGATGCTGACAGGCTTTTCCCAAGTGCCAGTGAGGTAGGTGTGTCTCTATTCCTAAAGCACTTTGGTGGGTGGGCTCTGCAGCTGTACCTTAGGCCCCCAATGCAAGTACCTCTACAGATTGGTAGGTGTCACCCTCCTTAGATCCCTAAGGCAGGAGGCTAGGTGATCTGGGGAGAGCTTCAGCCCTCAGTTCCCTTTTGTGGGTCAGTGAGAGCTCTGTTGAATATGCAGAGATATCAGACCTGGGAAACTTGTCTTTCCAGTAATCCGCTAAAATAATTACAATCAGATCCCTATCAGAAATGTCTTTGCATTATAATAGCCACCTTGTTCCCTGTAGGGATGAAAGCCCAAGACTGTGGATCACATATGCTTGTCTGGAGCTTGTTCTGTGTTTTTAGTCCCATTAGGGAAGGATTTTTGGTCCCTGGGTTTTTTGTAGCTGCTTCTCTCAGGCCAGGAGAATGGGTTAGGAAAAGATCAAAAAAAAGAAAGGAAAGAAAAAAAAAATCACAGCCCCTTTCTCTCTCTGGCTCAGGAAATTCCAATGTTAATGAAGCCACCTGGGAAGGGAAAGGGAAGGTTCAGATAAATAGGAGAGAGTAGCACCCCAGAATATAGACAAAGTTACTTATCTTGCTTGGGATGACTGTTTTTTTTCTGAGATTCCCGAGGGGTGAGTCAACTGTGTGTGCTGGCTGGATAGAGATTGCCCCTGAAGGTCAGGCCCACGTCCTGTGCTTGCGCTGTCTCAGAAGCCGTGGTTAGTTCCTCTGCTCCCAGTCCAAAGCCCAGTGCCAAGGTTCCCCGGCTGGGACGCTGCACTCCCGGCTCCAAAACCAGTTGCTGCCTCCTGGTGACTTCTTCTCCTGTCAGCCGTGTCGCTGCGCTGCTTGTGTGCACTGGCTGGGCTTCCCCCAAGGTCAGTTCAGGGGGCTAGGGCTGCGCCCCGTGTTTGCACCGTCTCAGTATGCCGTGCTCAGCTCCCCTGCGCCCAGTCCAAAGCCCGGCGCCAAGGTTTCCTGACTGGGACGCTGGCTCCAGGTTCCGAAAACTGTCTCTCCTTCCCCGTGGTTGTTCATTCTCAGTCTCTGTCACTCAGGTCAACTCTTTAGATCTGTGTTTGATGGCCAGGGTTCGTAGATTGTCATGTACGTGACCAATTCACTTGTTTTTCCGAGTCTTTGTTGCAAGAGGCATTCGAGGTAGCTTCTACCTAGTCAGCCATCTTGGCCCCCCTCTCCCTTTGTTTTTTTGAGGCCTTTTATTTAAATTACTAGTCTGCCATGCACCTCCTCCAGCACTCACAAAAGATAAAAAAAAGGGAAACTGAGAGTTATCAATTATTTCTGAACTTCGTATCATTAGGCTCAATGTTGAACAAGGTAGGAAAATGGACCTATGTCAGGCAAGTTTGAACTTTGAATACTGACCATCATGAAAGGCCACATTCTTCTGTGAGAAAGAGCTGAGGGTTAGGGAAATAAGAGAGGGAGAAAGATAGAGGCTGGGGAGATAAAAATATATTGAAATATGTTTCCTGGGAGGCAAATCTCCTTAGTCTCCTTGGGCAGGGCACTTAAATTATTTCCTTTGTATCTCATCTGTCTGAGGATTATAGTACTTTATTGAAGTATTTTTATGGATATTAAAAATGATATAGGTAGGTTGCTTAATGTGATGGCTAAAGTTATGCATCAACTTGGCTAGGCAATCATTCTCAGTGGTTTGGCAGACATTGGACTGATACCTCTTCCATAATGTAATATGATATAATCACTTCCATGATGAGATCTGGTATAATATATTCACCTTCATAATGAGATCTGCTATTAGCAGCTAATCAGTTGAAAAGGGAGTTTCTTTGGGGGTGTGGCCTGAATCTAGTATGTAAATGGATGTTCCAGCAAAGCTCACTCTCACTCTGGATCCTGCATCTGACTCATAATCATCTGACCTCCAGTTCTTGGGACATAAGCCAGAAGCCTACAATCTGACCTGATGATCTGAGTTTGTCAGCACCAGCAACTGTGTGAGTTAGGAGAATTCTCCAGCTTGACACCAAACCCATGGATTTTGGGACATGGCAGCCTCCACAACTGTGTGAACAATTTTCTTGAATTAAATTTCTCTCTCTCTATATATACATATGTTTCAGTGGTTTACTCCTCTAGAGAACCCATGGAAACCCCGGGGGCATAGTGGTAAAGTGCTACAGCTGCTAAGCAAAAGGTCAGCAGTTTGAATCCACCATGTGCTCCTTGTAAACTCTAGGGAGCAGTTCTACTCTGTCCTATAGGGTCACTATTAGTCTGAATCAACTCGATGGCAATGATTTTTGTTTGGTTTTTGGTTAGAGAACCCATGCTAAGACATCTCGTCCTGGGAATGATTCTAGAGGAACAAAATTGTAAAGGTGAGTTTTCTGAATTTGTTCTCAAGTCTGGCTTGTCTTAAAGGTGCTGTTGACTCTGCTTCCAGTTATAAAGGAGGCACTGCTAATCAATGGTATGAAGTGGCAACAGAAATACACAAAATATTACCAACAATAGATCAAATATTTGTGAGGGACAAGGCTCTGGGTGATTGCATATTTGATAATTTTCTACAATTTTGTCAGAAAGGCAAGTATAAGAAAGCTGGTTGTTTAGTCGCACTTTCTATAGACAAACTAATGAAAGACAGAGATGAGCTCAGAGTTTCAGAGTCACAGCTCAAGTGCCACATAAAAGGCCTGAAAGTTGCCACTTGTATCCTGAAAGAAAAACTTATTTCTTGTAGTAACAGAGTTGATGTTGCCAAAAACCAAACCCAGAGTCTTATTCTAAGAGTGGTTGAATTACAACACCAATTGAATTCTCAACATTGAATGAAATGGTTTCTGAAGTTAAAATGAGAGCATTAATCCGGAAGAAACGGGATCTTGAAACATGAGATGGAGACATATGGGCAGATAATCAGGAAGCTTGGAACACTGAGCTCCTAAATTCCGTTGAATCATCCCTTACAAACGGAACCAGCACTCTTACTTCCATCTGTAGAGATTACTCCATCTTTGCCTGCTAAGCCACCCTACCCAGTAAAACCATTTTCCTTTCCACCCCATTTGATGAGATTAACAGTTTTGTCTTAAGAGCCTTTGTTTGAGATATCAACTGGGGCATTGCCTGGGGCAGTGCCTGAGGCAGGTACATTACAAGGCATTGCTCAATGACCCCAGAATCCACCCTATCACCCATTTTTGTTCTAGACTTATAACTAGACTTCAGTCCCAGTGAGCCCCAAGAAGTGAAGTACAAAGTGTGACCCAGGAGGAGGTAGGCTACTCCAAAAGAACTGCTTGATTTTTCTAATCTATATTCACAGAAATCCAGGAAATGCAAGAATGGCCATTAAGAGTGTGGGATAATGGTGCAAGGAAAATAAAGTTGGATCGGTCTGAGCTTATTGATATGGGCCCACTAAGTACAGATTCTTCATTCAATGTTTCAGCTTGAGAGGTTAGAAAAGGGTCTAATAGTTTATTTGAGTGGTTCACAGAAGGATGGTATAAACAGTGGCCTACAGTAAATCAAGTTGAAGTGCTAGACTTCACTTGGTATACTGTAAAAGAAGATATACAAAGGCTTAGGGAAATTGGCATGGTAGAAAGAATTTGAGGTTGGGCCCACAGACCCACCCATTGAGTGTCCAGATGATATGCCTTTTACCACAATGGTGAGGGAAAAAATTGTGAAGGGAACCCCAGCATCTTTGAAGACTGCCATGATTGCTATTTTATGTAAGCCAGATTTGACAATGGGAACTGCCAAAACTAAAATAAGACACCTAACTACAATGTGGCTGAGTGGACTCCATGGTAGTAGTGGTCAAGTGGGAGCACTCAATTGACAAAGACAAGGTGTGCGTGATTACAGTAATGGACAGCAGGTTCAAAGCAGTAATCAGAATAGTCTTACTCGTATGGTGTTATGGCTCAATGACCCCAGAATCCACCCCCGCCACCCACTTTTCTTCTAGACCTGTAACTAGACTTCAGTCCCTGTGAACCCCAAGAAGTGAAGCACAAAGTGTGACCAGGAGGAGGTATACTACATTCCAGAAGAACTGCTTGAATTTTCTAACATATACAAACAGAAATCTGGAGAATATGTGTGGGAATGGCTATTAAGGATGTGGGATAATTGTGCTAAGAACATAAAGATAGATCAGTCTGAGTTTATTGGATTTTGGAGGCAACATATCCCTTATTTTGTTGTGCTACTCCAGACTTTTTATCAAGTGACTCGAAAACTGCTAGTTTTGAGTGAGGCCGAGACCAAGAAAAGGTTCTACAACAGGTTCAGGCTGCTGTGCAAGCCTTTCTACCATTTGGGCCATATGATCCATCTGAATCAATGGCGTTTGAAGTGTCAGTGGCAGATAGAGATGCTGTTTGAATTCTTTGGTAGGTCTGTATAGGTTAATTAGGTTTTTGGTGCAAAGCCCTGTCACTCTCTGCAGATAATTACTCTCTGTTTGAGAAATAACTTTTGGCTTAGTAGAGTCTGAACACTCAACCATGGGCCACCATGTCACTATGCGGCCTGAGCTGCCAGTCATGAACTGGTTGCTGCCTGACCTACAGAGTCATAAATTTGTATGTGCACAGCAGCACTCCATCATTAAATGGAAGTGTTATATACAAAATCAGGCTTAAGCAGGATCTGAAGGTATAAGTAAGTTACATGAGGAAGTGGCCCAAATGCTCACGGGCTCCACTCCTGTCACATTATCCGACCTCTCCCAGTCTGCACCTATGGCCTCATCAGCAGTTCCTCATGATCAGTTGACTGGGGAAGAGAAAACTCATGCCTCATTTACAGATGATTCTGAGTCACATATAGGCACCACTTGAAAGTCGACAGCAAATGTAGTGCAGCAATGGGCCCATGCTCATGAAATTCAATGGCCTTACTATGTTCCCCATCATCCTGAAGCAGCTGGCTTGATAGAATGATGGAATGGTCTTCTAAAGACAAAACTGTGGGGCTAGATAGGTGGCAATATTTTGCAGGGTTGAGGCAATGTTCTCCAGAAGGCGGTATATACACTAAACTACACTTAATATATGGTTCTTCTGTTTCTCCCATAGCAGGTCTCACAGGTCCAGGAATCAAGGAGTGGAGACAGGAGTGGCACTGCTCACTATTACCCTAATGAGGCATTTATAAAATTTTTGCTTCCTGTCGTCACGACTCTATGCTCTGCAGGTCTAGAGGTCTTAGTTCCAAAGGGAATAGTGCTCCCACCTGGAGACACAACACAGATTCCATTGAATTGGCTGCCACTTTGGCATCTTCATGCCTCTAGATCAACAGGCAAAGAAAGGAGTTGCCATATTGGCTTGTGTGATTGATCCTGACTACCAAGAGAAAATTAGATTCATATTACATATTGGAGGTAAACAGCATACACATACATGTTTCACTGGTTTTGCTCCTCTAGAGAACCCAACCTAAGACACTTGAGTACCAGCTAAATGATATAATTTCCTTTAAACTAACCTTAATATTGTAAGTTTCTCTGGCACATGATAACGGTGATGGGAATCAGAAGACAAGGTTGCTGAACCTGCTTATGTCTAACAGACCCCATATTATAGTGGAACATATGGGAATTTAAAGCCAAAAAAACCTTCATTGCTTCTTAGCTTGTGACTGTGGGGACAGGCAATCCATCAGAGGCTGTTAGTGCACTTGTACCATATTGCTAACCTTATTGCTGGGTACACCAAGATGCAAAGCCCTGAGCAGTCTTTACTTGGGCCATTTCTCCGAATTGTGTTTTCAGCGAGCACCCTAGATGGATGAGTTAATGTCTCGCTTGAGGATAAAGAACATGTTTGCTTGTTGCTCTTTGGTGAATATCATGGATTGAATTATGTCCCCCCAAAAATGTGTGTATCAACTTGGTTATGCCATGATTCCCAGTATTCTGTGGTTGTCCTCCATTTTCTGATTTAATTTTACTTTAAAGAGGATTAGAGTGGGATTGTAACACCTTTACCAGGTCACTTTCCTGATCCAATGTAAAGAGAGTTTCCCTGGGGTGTGGCATTCACCACCTTTTATCTCTTAAGAGATAAAAGGAAAGGCAAGCTAGCAGAGAAGCAGGACCTCATTCCACCAAGAAAGCAGCTCCAGGATCAGAGTGTGTCCTTTGGACCCAAGGTCCTTGTGCCTGAGAAGTTCCTCAACCAGGGGAAGATTAAGGACAAGGACCTTCCTCCAGAGCCAACAGAAAGAGTAAGACTTCCCCTAGAGTTGACACCTTGAATTTGGACTTTCAGCCTACTTTACTGTGAAGAAATGAATTTCTCTTTGTTAAAGCCATCCACTTGCAGTATCTCTGTTATAGCATCATAGATGACTAAGAGAGTGGACTTTCCAAGTCCAGTGTTCATCAGTTGTGATGCACACCTTCTGCATGCACAGCCTCCATCTGAGCCCATAGTAGGACTTGGGGGCAATGGGAACCTATGTAAATCCCACTGCTTGACCTGCTATGAATATTTCTGACCTGGTTTTACGTCCCTGTCCTGACATTCTCCACTCAGATGGAATATTCAGTTAATACTGTAACTTCACCCTAGCACTGAGCTCCCAATACAACTCAAATGAACTAACTCTGACTAATTATTATTCTCTGTTTTGAACGTTATCTCATTTATTCATCAGACTAAGCCTAGAAGGTAGTTAATAAAACCCTCATCTCATAACTGTAGAAACTAAGGTTATGAAAAACTAAGTAATTTTACCAAGATTACAGAGTTAGCAAGTGACAGCAATAGGATCCAGACCCAGGACTGTCAATGTTCTGTTCGTGCTCTTGGCCACTCTACAGATACACAGCCTCCCTCTTGCTGGGGTGCATGGCTGCTTCTGGTTGCTCTTGATTCTCAGCCTTATCCAGATGAGTGACTTTGAAACTCTAGACCCCAAAAGGGCCCCTGTTGCTAGTCTTCTTATCTATTTTACACTACTTTGTGAATGGAAAGTAGAGAGTACACTGTCTTATACATGATGTTCAACGAATCTTTGTCAAAGTGAATTATAATCCTCATTAACTGT
The DNA here is from genome assembly GCF_030014295.1 of Loxodonta africana. Classification (NCBI taxonomy): domain Eukaryota; kingdom Metazoa; phylum Chordata; class Mammalia; order Proboscidea; family Elephantidae; genus Loxodonta; species Loxodonta africana. Next base: position 131,008,729 of record NC_087347.1, on the reverse strand, counting down.
TGTTGTTACAGAAATGAAAACAAATTTCAAATCTTTGGGAGAGAAAAGTCAAGATAGATTCTGTCTCACAACTAACATATTTACAAGTATGGACACTAGATATTTTCCAGTGGTTGAGTGAATGTCAGTGAAAGACAAAGATGAGGAATATTACAGAAAGGCAGGTGAGACAAAACAGCAAACACTAGCTATGAACAGAAAGCAGGCAGGGCAATATTCAAAAAGTGGGTGGATCAATTTGGGCTTTGAAAGGTGACTGGGCTATGAGTTCAAGCTTCTTGCAACACGAGCCTTTGTCTTATTTGCAAACCCAATTTCCTCACAATCTGCACATTTTAAGCTCCATGTAGCTTACATTTCCTTACACACATTTGAGATTTCTTGCTTACCTGTATGATTTTGCTCAGATAGTCACCCTACTTCTACCATCCTTTGAAAATCTATCTCCATGCCACCTGATTAAATCCTAGAAAGTACAGTATGATCCCCACAGTACTTACTGATCAAGCACTTTCCTTCACAATAGCCAAGAACCCTCAGCTTACCTCTAGAACTGCATTATCTGATTGGTTTATGTTTTTGTCTTCCTGGATTAGGAGACCAACTCAAACCTTGGTGGCTTAAAATAACAGTCATTTATTACTAATCATGAATCTAAGAGTCAGCTGAGTAGTTCTACTGATCTGGCCCAATCTTGGCTGACCTCAACTGGGATTGCTCATGCACCTGCAGTTTATGCGTAAGCTAGGGTCTGGCCAGCCTGGATTGGCCTTATTTACATGGCTATTCGTTGGAGGACAAGGGTGACTGGGCCACATTCTCTCCAAAATTCAACAGGCTATCTCAGGCTTATTTACATCACAGCTGGTGGAGGTCTAAGAGTAAGACAAAGAAACATGCAAAGCCTTTTGAGGCTTAGGTTTGGAACTGCCACAGTGTCACTTCTGCATATTTTATTGGTCAAGGAAAGACACAAGACCAACCAGATACAAACAGTAGGGGAATAGGACTCCACTTTTTGATAGGAGTTGCTGCAAATTCATATTGTAAAGTAGTGATGATTGAGGCTATTTCTTCAAATAATCTACTACATTCCTTTGGTACCTTTCTCATCAACAAGGGTAAAACTGAGTTTTAATTATCCCTCTATTCCCAGGCCCTATCAGAAAGGGCTTTGTTAATGTCACCTGATGAATACTGATGAGTGGAAAATTTCAGAGAAAACATTCCAGGCAAGAGGAAATGGAAAATGGAGCAAGCCATGTATGTTGGATGTCATTATGGGAAACAATTGGCTTAGCTGAGGACCTCTGGTTCTAGGTAAAACCTGAAAATAAAACAATCACATCATCTTCCTCATTTCCCCTATACTCCATTTTCCTCTTCATTGTTGTCATCTCTCTTCCCTCTATATAGACACACAAAGAGATTGTTGAAGAACAGTATGTGGCTCAAAGGATACTCTCTTAATTATTACATAGATCTTTGCAACTAATTCCTTGTCAGTTCTCTCCAAAGGTTAACTGGGCTGAATATGTGTAAAATTTGTGGCTCAGGTCTCCTCGTGCAATTTTTTCCTTTTCACATTTTCTCTGAGCTTCTCCCTTCTTCACCCATCACCTCTCCATGTCACTTGAAATTAGAGTGTATGGTAAATCCCAAGCAAGAGGAAGATAGAACATGGAAGATGGAAGTAAGTAAAAGAGACAGTCAACACACAGGGTTAAAAGCAAATATGCCCATGCTTATGTCAATTTTTAGAGGCAAGGCTGGCAAGACTGCATCTTACATACTTTGGACATGTTGTCAGGAGGGATTAGTCCCTGGAGAAGGACATCATGCTTGGCAGAGTACAGGGTCAGCATAGAAGAGGAAGACCCTCAACGAGGTGTATTGACACAGTGGCTGCAATAATGAGCTCAAGCATAGCAACAATTGTAAGTATGGCTCAGGACCAGGCAGTGTTTCGTTCTGTTGTGCATAGGGTTTCTATGAGTCAGAACTGACTCGACAGCACCTAACAACAACAACAACATGTCAATTTTTAATCCATTAAACTCACACACAGAGACCCGCCTCTAGTTGTTTCTAAGGACTGTATTTTTCCTTGACCAGAATTTCCCCCCCCTTGGAAAGGAGTGAGGGAGTTTGGACTGGAGTTACCCTCAGGGAAGAATTTCCCAAAGTGTATTTTATAGAAGAATTAAGATAAACTGTGAGGGGAAGGTTTCCATGGTATAAAACATTTGGGAAACTTTGAGATATGCTTCAAACTGTATCTATGTTGTATGCAATTCCAAGTGTTTCTTAGAGTTATTTCGTCACTGATGACTGTTTGAGGTAAAATTTACCAACTTTCTTTAAAATATACTTTAGAAAATGGTATTCTAGTTTTCAGAGCATATGATTAGACGACACAGTTACTGTGGATTTATAACAAATATGCCCCAAAACTGATCTTCTAAAAATTAAACACTTATGCTCATCAAAAGACTTCACCAAAAGAGTAAAAAGAGAACCTACAGACTGGGGAAAAAAAAAATTTGGCTGCTACAAATCCAACAAAGCTCTAACCTCTAAAATCTACAGGAAAATCTAACACCTCTACAACAAAAAGACAAATAATCCAATTTAAAAATGGGCAAAGGAAATGAACAGAAACTCTGCCAAAGAAAACATTCAGGAGGCTAACAGACACTTGAGAAAATGCTCAGGATCACTAGACATTAAAAAAAAAAAAAAAAATTTTTTTTTTTTTTTAGAGAGATGCAAATCAAAACCACAATGAGATGCCATCTCACCCCAGCATTACTGGCATGAATTAAAAAAATACAAACTAACAAATGTTGGAGAGGCTCATGGGGCACTGAAACTCTTATGCACTGCTGGTGGGAATGCAAAATGGTACAATCATTTTGAAAAATGATATGGCGCTTCCTTAGAAAACTAGAAATCGAAATACCATACAATCCAGCAGTCTTACTCCCAGGAATGTATCCCAGAGAAATAAGAGCCATGACACGAATAGACATATGCACACCCATGTTCACTGCAGCATTCTTCACAATAGTAAAAAGATGGAAACTACCTAGGTGCCCAACAACAGAATGGATAAAGAGTCATTCATACACACAAGTTTCAGCTGAGCTTTCAGACTAAGACAGGCTAGGAAAAAGGATTTGGTGATCTATTTCTACCCAGTAGAAACCTTATGAATAGAACTGGAACATAGTCTGATACAGAGTGGGAAGATGAGCCCCTCAGGTCGGAAGGCATTCAAAATATGAATGGAGAAGAGCCACCTCCCCAAAGTAGAGTCAACTCTTAATGACGTGGGGGGAGTTAAGCTTTCAAGACCTTCATTCGCTAATGTGGCATGACTCAAAATGAAAAGAAACAGCTGAAAACATCCATTAATAATCAGAACATGGAATTTACGAAGTAAGAATCTAAGAAAAATAGAAATTGTCAAAAATGAAATGGAATGCCTAAACTTTGATATCCTAGGCATTAGTGAGCTGATATGGACTGGTATTGGCCATTTTGAATTAGACAGTCATATGGTCTACTCTGCTGGGAATGACAAATTGAAGAGGAGTGACACTGCACTCATTGTCAAAAAGAACATTTCAAGATTTATCCTGAAGTACAACGCTGTCAGTGATAGGATAATACCTATATGCCTACAAGGAAGACCAGTTAATGCAACTATTATTCGAATTTATGCACCAACCACTAAGGCCAATGATGAAGAAATTGAAGATTTTTACCAACTTTTTCAGTCTGAAACTGATCAAAATGCAATCAGAATGCTTTGATAATTGCTGGTGATCGGAATGCAAAAGTTGAAAACAAAGAAGGATCAGTAGTTGGAAAATATGACCTTGCTGATAGAAACAATGCTGGAGATCATATGATAGAACTTTGCAAGACCAATGACTTCTTCATTGCAAATACGTTTTCTCAACAACGTAAACGTCAGTTATACACTTGGGCCTTGCTGGGTAGAATACCCAGGAATCAAATTAACTATATCTGTGGAAAGAGACGATGGAAAAGCTCAACATCATCAGTCATAACAAGGCCAGAGGCTGACTGCAGAGCAGACCATCAATTGCTCATATTGCAAGTTCAAGTCCAATTTGAAGAAAATTAAAACAAGTCCACAAGAGCCCAAAACCAAAAGGTAGGAATACACTCAGCATTTGTCAAACTGAAAGAATAAAGAAAATAATTCAAGCCTTGAGTTGCAATATTAAAGGACAAAACACTGAAAGATGCAGGAAGCATGGAAAGAAGATGGAAGGAATAAACAGAGTCACTGTACCAAAAGGAATTGGTCAACGTTCAATCATTTCAGGAGGTAGCATATGGTCAAGAACCAATGATACTGAAGAAAAAAATTCCAAGCTGTACTGAAGGCATTGGTGAAAAACAAGGTTCCAGGAATTGACAGAATACCAATTGAGATGATTCAACAAACAGACACAGCACTGGAAGTGCTCACTGATCTATGCCAAGAAATTTGGAGGGCAGCTATCTGGCCAACAGACTGGAAGAGGCCCATATTTATGCCTATTTCAAAGAAAGAATTCAAACCAAATGTAGGAAATTATTGAACAATATCATGAATATCACACACAAATAAAATTTTGCTGAAGGTCACTCAAAAGTGGTTGTAGCAGTAACAGGGAACTGCCAGAAACTCAATCCAGATTCAGAAGAGGATGTAGAACCAGGGATATCATTGCTGATGTCAGATGGATACTGGCTGAAAGCAGAGAATACCAGAAAGATGTTTACTGTGTTTTATTGACTATGCAAAGGCATTCCACTGTGTGGATCATAACAAATCATGGATAACATTGAGAAGAATGGGAGTCTCGGAACACTAAATTGTGCTCATGAGGAACCTGTACATAGATCAGAAGGCAGTCATTCAAACAGAACAAGGGAATACTGCGTGGTTTAAAGTCAGGAAAGGTTTGCATCAGGGTTGTATCTTTTCACCATATTTATTCAATCTGTATGCTCAGCAAATAACCAAAGAAGATGAACTATATGAAGAAGAATGGGGCATCAGGGTTGCAGGAAGACCCGTTAACAAGCTGCATTATGCAGATGACACACCTTTACTTGCTAAAAGTAAAGAGAACTTGAAGAACTTACTGATGAAGGTCAAGGACTACAGACTTCCTAAATTTTTGTGCTATTTGTGGTAAAATGTTTAAGGCACAACATGCTCTTAAATTTAATCTGCCTTGTTAACGTTTTCGCCATCATTTTCTTAGACAGAGGTCACCACATTTTTCCTGTGGAAGGTCAGATAGTAAATCATTTAGCCTTTGTTGGCCGGACAGTCTGTGTCACAACTATTCAACTCTGCCACTGCAGCAAGAAAGCAGCCGAACACAACACAGAAATAAATGGGCCTGGTTGTGTGCCAATAAAACTTTACATAAAAAAAAAAAAAAATGGCAAGCCAGATTTGGCCCACAAGCCATAGTGTGCTGAGCTTTGACCTAAACCGGGGCAGTAAACTTTTTCTGCAAAGGGCCAGGTAGTAAATATGTTACACTTTGGAGGCCACAAAAGGCCTGTATTATATGTTCTTTGTTTTTTTTATAACCCTTTGAAATTGTAAAACCCTTTCTCAGCTTATAGGCCAGATTTGATCCACTGGTTTAACCTGGCAGTCCCTGGTGTAGATAATCAACAAAATAATAAACCAAGCCTTGATTTGTAGCACTTGCCTCTTTTTCTGGTATATATATTCCCTTGGCTGATTTTAAGCTATTAATGGGATATCATTAAAACCAGAGATGGGAACAGTTGTGTAGTAGAATGGAGAACCTCAAGGGCTTAGAAAATAGACAAATGTAGTAGAATCATTAGGAAATAATGGATTATTTATTTATTTATTACCTTTGTTTTAAAATAATTTGTTTAATTTTAAGGTTACGTAATTTAGTGTGTTTTTTTGTGATGGCTGAATTTCAGAACCAGCTTGTAGAAACTCCTGAGAATTGAAGCTTTGACTGTTGTGAGTCTATGTGAACCAGCTCCAACACAACTTTGACGATGTTTGCATTTCACAGAATAAACATACTAGACCAAAAATGCTTAAATAGCTGAAACGACCTCACACACCTACCTGCTTGGTGACTGTCCTCTCTCCTTCACTTGGCAGAGAGGTCCAGCAGAAGGTTGCCTGGCTAGTGCATAGATTCCTACTCACAACCATGGTGCCCAAGGACCCAGGACTAACTATGTCATGTGCAGGGGGCAGGGGGTTGCTGGGGAAGTAAGGGGTGCTGAGAGATCCAAAGAGAGATCAAAGAAATGAAGGGAAATTAAAGCAGCTCTCATTATGTTTAGACAGGTAGATGGCAGGTTGTCTGGGGAAATTTCAAAAATGGGAGCATATCCATTGCGAGGCAGTGACTCCCCAGCACGTGTTGGCAGGGACTGGGTAGGCGATTGCCTGTAAAGCACATTCCACAGATGTGATCCTGGTAAGACCTAAACTACTTCTATTACTACTACTACTACTTCTACTGCTAATAATTACTATTCAATAGGGAGAGAATGGGAGGCTGGTAGTGAAGCACAATGTGCTTGTTCCACTGAGTCATAGAGGAGGTTGTAGTTCCCAGTGAGAATCTCATCCCTTGAAAGTCAAAGGGCCAAAGCCAGGGGTTCATTTACTTGCAAGAACAAACCTGCCACCTAGGACACAAATGAGGGCTCAGCCTGTGCGTACACAAATTAGCAGGCCTGTTTTTTTCCATTCCAGCTCCAAGCAGACAGCACCTGCTGTGTGTGGCAGCAGCATTCATTATGGCTTCAAGCTTTCTATACACAACAAAGCCTGGTTACAACAACATCAAGAAACTTGGCCTGCTGAATAGGAGTGAATGCCAGACAAAGCCAGACGTATTCTATCTCCTAGTCATTCGTGTTCCTCTTTGTTCATTCTGGGTTTCTGACAAACTACAGCTGAAAGGAAAGAATTAATCCCTAGCAAATCCCACAGAACAATTGTGTGTGGGAGGGGGCTCCTGTACTCAAGAGCCGGAGGAATGTCACTCCAGTGGTGGAGAGTTCAGTAAGAAGTAGCAGGGGGCCCTGATGAGAAATAGACTGCTCCAGTGAGGCAAAAAGCTATTATTATTTTGCACTGAGACTGTAATCTGGTATTATTCCAAATCTTGGTTACAGAGGCAGTATTGTTGTGTAGTTTTGGCAACATTTCTGACCCAGGGAGATGAAGTGAACCGAAAGGAGAGGGAGAAATGGTAATATTAGAGAGAAAAAAGGAAGAAACAATAGTGACTCCATAGACAAAAGCTGAGGCACTTGACATAGGGGTGTGTAGGTCAGTTATTGGCTTTAAAGGAAGACACACATGAGCTTTCTGAAAGTGGAGAGTGGGTACTTGAAGGCTGGAAGCGGGGTTTCCCCCCATTGCCAATGACCTTAAGTAATGTTAATGGAATCTTAGGAGACTAAAGCTTTCCTAGGAAAAGAAAACAACAACAACAAAAACTAATTTGTATAAGTAATGCAGAAATTAAATAGAGGCTTTAGCCTTTTTCTAAATCCTTGTAATAGAAGTAATTACAAGGTGGATGTGGCAGAATGATATTGATTTAGAGGAAATTTTTATCAGTGCATGCTTGTAGTACAAGCCAAGAGATGGGGAATTTCAGCCTAAATGTGGTGGCCTTGGACTGTCTAAATCGGTAGCCTTCTACTCAGCTTTGACTTATGGCGACCCGATGTGTTGCAGAGTAGAACTGTACTCCATAGGGTTTTCAATGGTTGATTTTTCATAAGTAGATTACCAGGCCTTTCTTTCAAGGCTCCTCTGTGTAGACTCAAACCTCTAGCCTTTTGGTTAGTAGCCAAGCACTTTAACTGTTTGCACCACCCAGGGACTCCTGGGACCCTCTATTGTTGTGTGTCATCGAGTGAATTCCAACTCATAGGCCCTCTATCTCCCTACAAGACAAAACTTAATTGCACAAGGGTTAAGCACTTGGCTGCTAACCAAAAGGTCAGCAGTTTGAACCCACCAGCTCTTCCATGGGAGAAGATATAGCAGTTTGCTTCTGTAAAGATTACAGCCTTGGAAAACCTATGTCCTGTAGAGTCACTATGAGCCGGAATCAACTCAATGACATTGTGTAAGCAAGACCTCCCTACAAAACCTCTCCAGCACTCACAACCTCCTTCCCCATCTCAGAGTATGGCAATTAAACCGAGGCTCTGGTATATGTCCATTCAGTCTCTAGAGTTTTATTTTGCACAGGTGGTCAGTTACAAAGAACTTCAAATCTACTACCTACATTTTATTCACATCTGTTGTCTTTGACAACCGATTGTCACTTCCCTCTCAAGTACTTACTGTTTCTCAACTGGGTTTTTGCTGATTTTCCTGCCTCTACACCCACATCCTCCTCAATCCATCTTCTCCTCTACTGTCACAGTGATCTTCTGTATAGATTTGGTCACTAACTTGTTATCCTATCATATAAACACCTTGATGTAGTTTACAAGCCTCTTCATAACCTGATTTCTGCCTGCATGCATCGCTAGTCTCACTTCCTCTGTTGTCCTTCCCCACCAGGCTGCATTTCAGGAAGGCTGAACTGCCTGTAGATTCCTGTGCCTTTGCACCTGTTGTGTGTTTTGTCTGGATGGATTGCCCTTCCTTTGTTTTTCTTTCTGATCTTGGATTGTATGCCTGATAATTAGAGATCAACACCAATAGTGCTTTTGCCAGCCTACCCTATCTAATCCAAGCAGAAATTCTTATTGCAGGTCATGCCTTCTTAAAAAAAAAATGTACTGCCTCAATACCCATAAATCCTAGTCTGGAAAATTCTTTTAGATGATGTTTTCTTAGAGAGAAGTTAAGAAAATTCTCAAGGAGGAAACAAGTGAAATCTTAAGAGAGATATTTCTTAACAGTGAATTTATTCTTGGAGTTTTCATTTCTTAAAGAAGGGATAAGAATGATCTTGTCTCTGGGATACCCAACTCTGGCGAAGCATTCCTGGTCAGCTACCCAGACACCACCATTCTAAACCCCAGGAACAGAGGTCCAAAGAGGAGAAAACAGGCAAAGTCACCAGATGCAGAAATCAGGCTACAGAGACACTTGAAGGAAGACAGGCTTAAGCTGTATAAGCTATTCTTCAGCTCTGCTATTTTCAAATAAAAAGACTGTTTTTTTTTTTTTTTCATCTGCACTAGGTCTGGCCAACAGTGGAGATGTCTTTCTTTCTGAGAAAGTATGTATGCTGATCTGTACGTTGTACATCGTAATGAGACAGAGGCATGGGCAAGGGTTTCACATACTGTTTTTGTTTCTTATCAAAGGCTTTGCATCAAACAAAAGCTAGAGATTTCCAGTGCTGCTCCCAGACCTCAGACCGAAGAGGGGTGGCATCAATCACCAGGATAGGCCTTGTTGCCAGAGTGGTGAGGTTTGCCTGGTGAGAGAAAAAAAAAAAAAAAAAATTGGTGAGAGGGGCCTATAAATCACAGCCAAGCCCCTGTGTGAACTTCTCCAAGAATCCAGGTGAATGAATCCTTTGTGTCATTTCCCTTCAGGGCAAGATTTCAAGGCAAACTTTAGTTACAAAACCTGCTGAGGTTTCAAATCCCATCATAACTTTCTTTGGCTGTGTTTGGGCTACGAAAGGGCAAATCATAAGCTAAAGGGATCTTGTAAGGATTTTCATGCGTTCAACCTCAATGTCTTTGTTAGAGGAAGAACATCAGCTCTTCGGAGGGGTCACTTCCTCTCCAACAGTGGTTTGCAGCACGAATTCCAAACTGATCCCTTGAGAAGAAAAATCCTTGTGTGGCTGTATTAGGGTTTACAGAAACATTCTGGAGATTTTTTCCTATTATCCCTCACACAGCACCAGTGTTCCATCTTCATATTGTTGACTTTCTAAATGTCTGAGCACAGTATCATAGGACCCATAAATGTCAGCTCTGGAAGGGAAAGAAGTAGTTTGATCTTTATATTGCCTATACCGGGAGACTAGCAATCACAGAGAGGAGGCAACTTCCTACAAGTCGTCAGTGAGTGACTGACCCAGGTCTAAAGGTGGGTTCCTCAACGCCCAGGCTATTTCTCCTTCACTGCCCACCACCACCTCTAGTAAATTTTATTCACAGTCACGAGTAAGAAGCAGGAGCAGCAGGTGCTTCCATCAGGTATAAATCCTGAAGACTGGGTGCATTCAGACGCCTCAGAGCCTAAACACCTTTCACTTAATAAATGTTCAGAAATTGCTCTCAGATTGGTTGAGTAATAAAGCCACTTAATTAAACACTGACAGGTGATTAAGCAACATAATTAATTATGTTGGTGTTACTGAAATTCTGCCTCTGTCGCAGAACTCTTATATCCCTCAATAGCAGAAGGGCTGCTGGCCTCTGCACTCCAGAAGACATAAGAAAATGTAGCCACTGTATGAAATATACTGCATGCGGTACACATGCACTGTAATTAGTGTAGAAAGACCCTCTTTTGCCTTTGCATCTTTTAGCCCCCTCATTTTGAACTTCTCTTGGATTCTTTTTTTCCATTCTCCCTCGTTCCTTCTCCTTCTCTCCCAGGGTTAGTGCATCAGGGCATCTCCTGGTTGTACTGGGCTCTCACCAGGGTGCACTCAACTAAGTCCATTCTCTCCAACCCCCATGTCCCCTTGCGCCCAGACTAATTAGCCTGGCACCTAGTCTCTGGATCTTTCACTTCCCCTGGCACCTTGCTACAAGCATGTATGTATGACGAGCCAGGGATTAGGGAACTAACCACCTCGTCTCAACAAAACACAACAAAGCCAAAGCATGTCTTAATAGGATCTTGTAATACTTACTAAAATAACTAAATAAATAGTAGAGTAGAAGTATTTTGAGTAACTTAGGGGACTTGCGGGAGAGGTATCCTAAGGAAAGGCCTTCCTGAGCTCCTCAGAACCCACTCTCTGGGTCAGCTCTGCTCTTCCTCTGGGTCAGCCTATTCTCCAGCTCTTGCCTAAGGCCACCTAAGTGCCAGTGGGAAGAAGAAAACTGTTGAGAAGGTTCAGGAAGCATCAATTTACAAAATCATACATCATTCTCAACTTTAGCTGCACATTAGAATTAGCTGGAGGATTTAAGCAATTCCAAAACTAGATGAGATCAGAGGCCAATTAAATAAAAAACTCTGGGTGTGGGATCAAAATGTCAGTATTTTTAAAGGTTTCCTGGGTGATTCCAATGTATAGCCAAGCTGGGAACTGATGTATGAAATCTAAAAATTATAAGAGGACAAAAGAAATATTAATGATGCAATGCCATGCACTGAATACTGGGCCCTGTGCAAAGCACTTTTAAAGTTTTATTATAAATTATTATTTGAATTAATTTTCATAAGGGCACTATGAGGTTGTCAATAATATCCTCATTTTAGAGATGAGGGCACTGAGGGTCAAAAAGGATAAGTAATGTAACCACTCAGTATACTGCCACAACCACAATAATAACAATAACTAATGAGTCTATCTGATTGCAATCTTGACTCATTGTCCTTCTATGGTACCTGTCCATTCCTGTCAGTCTGTTGCTGTTGAGGAATGTCTAAAGTATAGAACTTTCCACAGAGAAAGGGAGCAGGCTGATAAAACTACTCAGCTGCAAACATGTGCATGAAAGAGAAAAGATGACTCAGAGGCCAGAACCAAGAGACAAAGGACAGCACGGAGAGCTATGGAGGATTGTTCCCAGGTTTGGGACCTAATCAAGGAACTCCCCCTGGGGTTTACCTGGCTGGATTAAAAACAGATGGTATCTGTTAACTCCTATTTACCTTCCACCACCCCCCCCATTTGGACGGACTGGAATGTCCACAGCTATCATTCTGTCCCTGTCCCCACCATTGTATATTAGGAGCGTTCAGGAAAGACAACTTGTCTCCTTAGTTCCACAGATAGAGAGGAATTGTTCCTGGGAGCTGAGTTTAATGGATTACACTCAAGATCCTCATCCATGTCTGCCTTAGAACTTTTGAGCTGCTGAGGTTTGGAAGAGGTTTTGGACTATAATGCTGTAATGGGATGAGATGCTTGGGAACATTAGGAGGTTGTGAATCTATCTTGTTTATGAAATGGATATGAATTTTGGGGGCCATAGAGAAAAATGCTTCATAAAGTACAGAGTCAGCGGAAAAGAGGAAGACCCTCAATGAGATGGATTGACACAGTGGCTCAAGCATAACAACTATTGTGAGCATGGTGCAGGACTGGACTGTGCTTCGTTCCATGGTACATAGGGTTGTTATGAGTTGGACCGACTTGACTGCACCTAACAACAAAAACAACAGAGAAAAATGTGGTAGGTATAATTCTAGGGTGGATGGTCCTCATGGTCTCTTTCCCTCGGTTTTCCCTCTGTGATTATGTTCTATTGCATGGCATAAGAGCCTTTTAAAAGTGTAGAGTTTTGTCCAGTGCGTGAGGCTCTCTGTTGCTGAGATGGAGGGGTTCACAGAGCAAGGACCTGAAAGTGGCCTCTGGGAGCTGAAATAGTCCTCATCTGACAATTAGAGTTAATATGACAATTATAAGGACTAAAGAAATATAGCAAAACATATATTAACACTTGTTTGTTAAGTCCATTTTGGCAGATGTACAAGGAAATTAATGGTGGTGCAGGAATATTAAGAAGAAAAAAAAATCTGGAAACTCAATCTCACCATAAGCAGAAGCTAACTCTAGAGGAATTTGAAGCTGGTGGTGAACTGCAGCTAACCAGAAATGCAACAAATCCCAAACCTAGATTAACTTCTCCACATTAATGGTGGAATAGAAGAGACGTGCTTATTTCTAGGCATAACTACTATTTACCTCAGGCTCCTCTCTTCCATACATGCAGTTGGTCTTTAAATTACATTGTAAGAAATACTGCAAAATCCCATACAAATATCAGGTATTTTTATCATGAGCTAAGAGAATTAAGGCATTTTCTTTTTCATTTAGTAATTTGCCTTGCAGTATTAACTTAACTCTTATAGTGAGATAATATTTAATGTTTTCCAAAAAAGAGGCAATTGCAGAACTCAAAATTATTATTATTTTGCTTTGCTCCTAGCATTAACAAATTTGAAATGGAAAGTGCTCTTTTTCCCTCTAGCTGAACATATTTGTGTAACAATGTTCAATGTTTCAAAGAGTCCAATTCTTCTTCTCAGTCCCACTTAAGAACAGGGAGAAGAGTACCAAATATAGACATTTGCAGTACTACCTGAAATTAATTCAGTCCTAAGAAATGCCACCAGGTGTGGTTAAACTCATATTTCTGTTTTATTTCTTTCATGAACTTTCCCCATGTGTTCCTCCAAACAACTGCCTATTTTTTCCCAGACCTTTCACCAAACGTAGGTGAATTTTACAAAGTTTTCAGTCCAGTGAGGCTGGCCCCTGGCATCTCCTAGCACAGCTCCAGCATGTCTGCAGCGGGCACAGGAAACTATCACAACCTCTTGGGAAAACCTGTCTGAGGAGCTCCTATGCTTCTCGGAGCAGTGAGACTGCATTAAAATGCTTCACATTTGTGAGGACAGAAAAAAGGCAAAGAGGAGCAAGGAAAAGATGGGCAGTTGTCTTGGAGGAAGAACGGTTAAGCTTCCTTGGAAATAGATTTTCTTTAACTTCTTTAAACCCATGGGCACTGAGAATCAGTCACTCTCATATCCATTTAGGGACTTGTCACCTTGTCCTCTTGGCTACATCTCCCTTATACAGCCCACTTGATCCCTTTCACCACACATACAAAATAAAAATACAGATACTTCCTGAAAAATATAGATAATGGCTTCCGTAGATGCTGGATCAACCCTCCTTACCCTGGCCTACATCTATGACTTCCTTGAAACTCTGAACAACTGCTTTACAGAAGTTTAGATTAGTGATTCTCAACTTGGATTTAAAGCAATTTTCTATCATCTCTTATACCACATAGCAAGGGATGGATGCTGTGTCTTATCCATCAACTTAGATGGCTTCCTTGCCCAGTGAGGTAGAAGAACAATCGTTCCCATCAACCTGGGGTACAGGAAACTCAGAAACCTGGGCGCTACTCTGAATAGTCAGGGCCTATCACTCTTTCTTTAATTTAGCTTTTTCTCTACTTTATTCAAATCTCTAATCTATACTACACCACTTTTTTTTTTACCTGACTGTGAAGCCCTTTAGAATGAGATCTTTAAAAATCAATTACAAGGCTTTTCTGACTTTGTATCATTGGTACTTAAGTGCCAGAGTGGGCCAGCAGTGGTTAATTCATAATGTTCCCATCTACTTTGGGGATCTTATGGAAGATACTTAACAGAGTAAGACAGGATCTCTTATGGCTGTTCTCAAGAAGGGTAGAGAGTAATTTTCTGCTCAGACATCAGCCAGAAGCATTCTTCCTATAAAGGAGTTCCTCATAACTCTTACCCCTACTCAAATATCCGTTATTTCTGCAGAGACTTAACATAGAGCTCCAGATATTCAGACTCAGCCCACTGCCATTAAGTCAATTCTGATTCACAGTGACCCTATAGTACAGAGTAGAACTGCTGCATAGGGTTTCCAAGGAGCGTCAGGAGGATTTGAACTGCCGACCTTTCGGTTAGCAGCCAAGCTCTTAACCACTATGACTACAACACCAGGGCTTCAATATTCAGACTGGAGAGTGAAATTTAGGCAATCAGAAGACAGTCCCAGCACCATAAAAAAGGAAAGCAACTAAGATTTTTTAGAACACAATGAAAGACTCAGGCCTCCAAAAGAGTCAATGGATAGAGAATTGATTTGAAAATCACCTTTAGGCATTCGCATATGCAAAGATCAAGAACTTTCTTCAGAGAGCACTGATGTTTCTAATTCACCCATCTTTTTCTTTGAGTGAGGTGGGGCAAACCAGAAAGGTGCACAATGAGAAAGATCAGCAGGACTCACTGAGTCATTAAAAAGAGTGATTTCATCCAAGAACAGTATTCTGAAGGGAAAAGCTTCTCCTTCTTCTGCCAATCTCCCCGTTTCTCTCCTCATTACGTGACCCACTGTTCCACTGGGTTCTGGTCGGTCAGAATCCAGACCATTCATTGGGCCCCTTTCAGAGGCTTGGAGGTTCACTGTGTCCCATGACGGGAACGGGGCTCTGTACCTTCTCTCTTCACATCTGGTGCCCAGGTAAAATGGGCACTTTTGTGCTTTCTGAATCCCTGGGTGGTGAAAATGTTTAAGCACACAGATGTTAACTGAAAAAATGGCACTTCAAGTCCACCCAGAGGCACTTCAAAAGAAAGACCTGGGGATTTACTTCAGAAAAATCAGTCATTGAAAACCCTGTGGAGCACAGTTCTACTCTGACACACATTGCTTGCAACTCAATGGCAAGTGGTTTGGTTTGGTTTGGTTTTGTGCTTTCCATTGCCTCTTGATAAGATTGTCTGGGAAGGTTCTCCTAGTTGATAAGGAAACAACTTCCTTCTTTATCTGATCTGTCTGCAACTGGTAAGTAAACCAAGCTGTCTCTGTGAGCACTGATTTGTTCATTTGTTGCTGTTCTCACAGTTTACCTCCAGCGTTCATGAGCATTCTGGTCTCTGGATTTAGATTTTGGGAGGAAGTAGAAAGCCCCACTTGAACCTAAGACCTACAATACTTAATACAGATTACTAGACTCCCCCAAACCATTCCCCTCATCCTCCTTCTTACTGGCAGAGTCTACCTCCTATCATGGATATTTATAATGCCAGTTATTCTCTTTCTCAGCTTCTTTGCAGTTAGGGGTAGCCATGGTTCCAGTTGTGGTCAATGAGACACAAGAAGTCTTTACAAGATTTTTAGGAACCATATTTCTCCTGAGTAGAAATAAAGAGTTTCTTAAAATTCTTCTCCTTGGTGCTCTTTAACCTTTAGTCTTCTTTGTGTTGGTGCTCTTTAGGCTTTAGTCTTTGTGAACAGTTGAGTTAGAGTGTGATGTTTGGAAGTGAAACTGTCATTTTGTAACCGCGAACGAGCACATCTCAAAATGAAAGCCAATGCAGTGAGTATTATGACAGAAGCAGGGAGGAAAGTGACTTTGTCCTTGAAGTCAGCTTTGAGCCTTTGCACCAACCCAAGTGTAGCCTAAGTCTATATAACTTGTTATGTAGAAACTGGAAATGTATACAAAATTTAAAGAAACACATTTATGGTTTATTGTAGATGTCTATGAATAACTATATCATACTATATATAAAATTCTCTTATATAGAGTTTTAGTGATATATATTTTATATATTTATACTAAAGAACTTACTTTTTATATATTTACACTAATATATATATTCTATATGTTGTGTTTTAGTGGTTATAAATAAATACTTCTGTTGTCTTTATAAACTTCTGAGTTAAAAGCCCCTTGAGATAGTATTAAACTTAAATATAGGTATTAAGGAGGTAGCTAGAGTGATGGTTAAATGCAAGATACCTGAAGGCCGACCATCTAGGTTTATAGTTCTGGTTTAGCATTTTGCTAGGTATACAATCTTGGGGGAAGCTACTTAACCTCCATCGGCCTCAGTTTTCCCACCTGTAAATGGGACAATGACAATAGTACTCATCTCATAGAACAGTGGTGATTGTTATAATCTCCCTTAGGACACTTCCTAAAACATTGTAAGTGCTGAATGAGTCTTCTTATATAATTTCTGGTATATTTCATCTGTTTTTTGCCCCAGTAATCAAACCAAGATAAGACACTGGCAAGAAATGTTGGTATAATACATATATTCTAAAATGCATAGTTTTCTCAATTATTTTAATGTCTTATATTTTATCCATGCCGACTTGATGTTTTACTCAACAGCTCAATGTTTTCAAACAGAAGTATTGATACCAGCCCCAGAAGTTCAATAATTTGCAAAGATAGTATTTTTCCCTCATTGGTTTTATTTAAACATCAACATATTCTTTGGAATGAATCTCAGCTCAGGGAGAAATAAAGGACTAAAGATTTTCTGAACTAATATGAATACACCAGAACCAGGCTCCTGGGAATCACTGCAGCACATTTTCAGTCAACTTCTTTATAACAAAACCAACCCCTGAGTTGCTGTCCTTTTACCTACTATGTCACCTTAGAGAACCCATGATTATGTGACCATTGCCATTATTGAGAACCTATTTTTTCTTTTAATATATATCAATATTGTGCAAGGTGTTTTATCTGCACTAGCCGATCCTACAACAAGCCCGTGTTAGACATGAGGTCCAGAGGGATCAAGCCAGTTGTCCAAGGTCATATAGCTAGTAAGCAATGAAGCCAAGATTAGAATGAGAGTCTATTTTTATTCCTAGTCTTTTTTTTCCCCCTCAGCTAAACTTTACTACCTTCCATAGGATGAAATATTCCAAAAAATATATATTTAATTCAATTAGAATTATTTTGAAATATGGTAAGTCTGTAAGACCAAATGATTGAAACTCTGACTAATAATGGGGGAAATTTCAACTATTTTAAAGAGATAATTTTGTCTGGGAACTTGCATTTCATTTATTCAGACTCTTGCCAAAAGAGTATGGGATGTGGATTCAAGAGTTTGAGTTTAGGGCCTAGCTCAATTATGCATTGAATTTGTAATGATGGAGAAAGGATTCAAGTTAAAATTCTGGGTCTACAAAATAGTCAGTCTATAATATCTTGAGGTCCAAACTTAGGATGTTACTCTCTAGTAGGCTGTGTTTCAGGAGCAAGTCTTTTTTTTTTTTTTTTTTTAAATTGTACTTTAGATGAAGGTTTACTGAACAAACTAGCTTCTCATTAAACAGTTCATGTATTATTTTGTGACATTGATTGCCAACCCCAGGATATGTCAACACTCTGCCTTCTTGACCTTGTGTTCCCTATTACCAGCTTCCCTGTCCTCTCCTGCCTTCTAGTCCTTGCCCCTGGGTTGGTGTGCCCCTTTAGCCTTGTTTTGTTTCATGGCCCTGTATAATCTTTGGCTGAAGGATGAACCTCAGGTGTGACTTCATTACTGAGCTAAAAGGGTGCCTGGGGGCCATAATCTCAGGGTTTCTCCAGTCTCTGTCAGGCCAGCAAGTCTGGTCTTTTTTTATGAGTTATAATTTTGTTCTACATTTTTCTCCAGCTCTGTCCAGGACCCTCTATTGTGATCCCTGTCAGAGCAGTGAGTGGTGGTAGCTGGGCACCATCTAGTTGTGCTGGACTCATTCTGGTGGAGGCTGTGGTAGTTGCAGCCCATTAGTCCTTTGGACTAACCTTTCCTTTGTGTCTTTGTTTTACTTCATTCTCCCTTGCTTCAGGAACAAGTCTTAATTCAGATACTAGCAGTTGTGTGGCATCATCCATTTAGTCCCAAGAATTGGAATGGCTCTACAAATAATAATAACAACAACGATAATAAGAATAAAGAGGTGGTTACTTGCATAATATAAGTTGAAGGTCATCATTAGACCCAATGCCACCCCAAATATACTTTCAATCAGATTGTCATTGTGTCCAAAATCTTGATCGTTTCACTGTTGAAATGTACACGTCTTGCCTAGCTGCTAATATGCTCCTTTCCTTTAATACCTACAGTTGATCACTGTTATGTGCTCCCAATAGAAACATATTTTCAGCTGAGTGTTCTTATCATCTACAATCAGAGTTTGCCTTTCCCAGTAGGAATCAGAATGATTCCCCTGCCTAATTGTTGAGCATCACTGCTTAAACATTGGCTGCCCACAGATCAAGTGATTTTGTGAAGCCCATTAGACCTAGTTTAGACCATTATCCCCAGAGTGATCAGTTCTGAAGCCAAGCTCTCCGGCTCCCACCTTCTGACCTTATCCTCTCTGGCTTCTTTCCTTTGTCTATCTGTGGCTTCTTATGGAGAGACTGTAGAAAAGATGTGAAGTGGATGGACCATGGAACCCACAGCTTGTAATCCCAGGCCCTCCTCATACCCTCCAAGAACACACATTGTCAGTGACTG
Organism: Loxodonta africana; assembly: GCF_030014295.1. NCBI lineage: Eukaryota > Metazoa > Chordata > Mammalia > Proboscidea > Elephantidae > Loxodonta > Loxodonta africana. Next base: position 130,989,693 of record NC_087347.1, on the reverse strand, counting down.
TGGGTAAGTTTCCTTACCTCACTTCTCTAATCCTCTGTTTCCTTATCTACACGCTGGAAAAATAAGACCTTTTTTTATTGTCAGAAAAGTCTGGAAGTTGTAAAACACCTTAAAAAGATTTGCATCAAAGGGATTTTGGTGTTTAGACTGATATTCAGGCAAGATTGACTAGATTGGAAATGGGCTTGTACATAATATCTTAAAAAAAATTTGAGAGTTCTAGAAATGTTTGGCTGTTAACCACAAGGTTGGAGGTTTGAGTCCACACGGAGGCACCTGAAAAGAAAGCCCTGTCACGCTACTTCCAAAAAATCATCCATTGAAAACCGTATGGAGTACAATTCTACTCTGACACTCATGGGGAGAATGCCATAAGTTGGAGTCCATTCAATGGCAATTGGTTTGGTTAGAATGCAAAAATAACATTTATAATAAGCATAAGAGATAAAAACAATAATCCTCTTTAATGATGAGAAAAGCAAGGCACCGAAAGGCTAGTAGATCCAAAGTTCACAGCTTGTCAATGGTAGGGCTAAGATTTGAAAGTTGGCAGTTTAAGTCTGCTTTATTAACCACTGGCTATATTTCCTAGAAAATTGATCTAGAAAAGCAATTCAATATGCTCTATGTTATTGCAGATGATGAAACTCAGTCTTCTGGGCATAAATAATAAGGTGGTCAATTTCTGTATGTTCTAACAAAGAAATAGTGGTTCCCCCAAAGGAAGTAAACTCCAAAGCAATAAAGGTGTTCAAACAGGGATTGGAAAATAAATTTTGAGGGACTGTAGCCAAAAGGGTTCCTGCACCGAAAATGGCAGATGGGGTTTGATGAGTCCTAAGGTTTCTTCCTAAGATTCCAAGAGTGCAGATGTCAGTATTGTGGCGTAGACCTCCACTTTCTGCACGATTCCAGTGTGTTCAGCTCTCTGCTTGATCCCTCATTTACATCAATTCCAGTCCTCAAGGCAGCCCCCAAAATGGCTGCTATTATGTCTATCTCATAGGTGGAGATACTGGTTTCAGGTTCATCACACAATCAGTAAAGGACGAATATCATCCCACGCTTACTTATTCCAAAGCTCACTGTTCTTTAAAAGGCACGTTTGCAAAATACCGAATTCTTCAACAATAGTAAAGAAAGGAGGCATCTCAGCAGGAGGACTTGCTTGGTTCATTCCTTACTGTGTTCTTTTTAATTGTTATGATACTAATGCAGATAAGAGTGGGGGTAGCATTTATAATATAATTTGAATACCACCCTGATGCGTCTTGGGAATGGGTAAGGGCAGTACATGAAATATTAAAGTTGAAATGTCGTTTCCATTACTTAATAGTATCCAATTAGGATTTTATTGATTAATTAGTGTCTACATTTTTTTTTTTTTACATGAAGCATTCTATTTTTCTAAAGGCCATTAATGCACCTGACTGTTCCTTAAATGTTAACATATTCAGATAATTACAACTGCATCATACCTGCTGCTTAGACTGTTTGAGTTATTTGGTATTTGTGAGGTTTCAGACTCATGTAATCTTTTAATGTAAAAATGAATTTAAATAACTTAATCGTTATAGAAAATCTCTCTTAAATACCCATGAACTTGTGGTTATAAGCATGTTTGCACCTTCCTCCACAGGAGCTCATTTGCAAATGTTTTAAATGTAGTAAAGGCAGGGTGGGGAAAACAAAGACCCAACAGCCAATGGGTATCACAGGGTTTTAAGGTCAAATGTATTGTTTAAAGAATTGTAAATGACAGGATAGTAGCAGGAATGAGAAACACAGGTTTAAAATTCAGAGCAAGCTGACCAAACAATTGGTGTTTGGTAAAGCCCTGTCTCAGGTGTCAGTTGATGACAACATACTATCACCACCTGTGACTCTTAAATGAACTGTGCTGAGACAGAAAGTACTCAGAGACGTGGTGCCTGAAGAAAGTCAGGTAGCAAGTTTGAAGAAATTCAAAGTGTGTGCGTGGGGCAGGGGGTAGTGATGGTTCAGCAGTAGAATTCTACTTTTCAAGTAGGAGACCAGGGGTTCACTCCTGGCCGGTTCACCTCATGACCAGCCACCATTCGTCTGTCGGTGGAGGCTTGTGTGCTGCTGTGGTGCTGAGCAGGTTTCAGCCGAGCTTCTGGGCGAAGACAGTAGATAGACAGGCCTGACCACCTACTTCTGAAAATTAACAAACAAAAACCCTATGTGTCACAATGGTCCAGTCCTGCTGTGCAAGAAGTTGCCATGAGTCAGGAGCCAACTCAATGACAGCTAACAACAACAACAGCAAAAATATCTTAAGCAAGTCTGTTTGTTGGGACAATATCTATTTGTAATGTGTCAACTCTTCCATCTTGGGAAGGAAAGACAGGCAAAAAATAGGCATGCATTGTTATGAGGCAAATTATGAGACTGACGTATCTGAGACAAATACAAATCGTACTGTTAAGGGAATTATGATTATTTGGAAATACTGTATAGTTGTATTCAAAATAGTTATCATGTGTTTAGTATGAAAAGATATTTTGCCTATTGCATATGAATGTGTAAAAGATAATATTAAACAGTATGTTCTATATATCAGACGCTGTACCATCCACCATTAAGATTTTACAAATATCTTCACAAGGCAGTATAGTTGTTGTTATGTTACATATCAATATGGTAACTTTTGTTGTTCTTAGGTGCCATGAAATCGGATCCGACTCATAGTGACCTTATGAACAACAGAACAAAACATTGCCCAGTGCTGTGCCATCCTCACAATCGTTGCTATGTTGTTGTAGCGACTGTGCGAATCCATCTCATTGAGGGTCTTTCTATTTTTCACCCACCCTCTAGTTTACCAAGCATGATGTCCTTCTCCAGGGACTAGTCCCTCCTGATAAAATGTCCAAAATATGTGAGACTAAGTCTCACCATCCTTGCTTCTAAGGAGCGTCCTGGCTGTACTTCCTCCAAGACAGATTTGTTCTTTCTCTGGCCGTCCATGATATATTCAATATTCTTCGTCAACACCATAATTCAATGGCATCAATTCTTTGGTCTTCCTTGTTCATTGTCCAGCTTTTATACCCCATGAGGCAGTTCCCCTGTGTGTCTGTCAGTTTGTCCTACTGTGAGGGTTTTTTGTGTTGCTGTGATACTAGAAGTTATGCCACCAGTATTCAGATACCAGCAGGGTATCTTGTTTGATTTCTTGACTGCTGCTTACATGAGTGTTGGTTATGGATCCAAATAAAATGAAATCCTTTACAACATCAATATTTTCTTAGTTTATCATGATGTTGCTTATTGGTCTATTTGTGAGGATTTTTGTTTTCTTTATGTTGAGGTGTAATCCATACTGAAGGCTGTAGTCTTTGATCTTCATCAGCAAGAGATTCAAGTCCTCTTTGCTTTTAGTATGAAAGTTTGTGTCATCTGCATTGCGAAGGTTGTTAAAGAGTCTTCCTCCAATCCTGACGCCTTGTTTTCTTCATATAGTCTAGTTTCCAGACTATGTGCTCAGCATACAGATTGAATAAGTTTGGTGAAAGGATACAAGCCTGATGCACACCTTTCATGATGTATCCCCTTCTTCTGTTTGAACAACTGCCTGTTGGTCTATGTATAGGTTCCACATGAGCACAATTAAGTGTTCTGGAACACCCATTCTCTGAAATGTGATCCATAATTTGTTATGATCCACACAGTTGAATACCTTTGGATAGTCAATGAAACCCAGGTAAACATCTTTCTGGTATTCTCTGTTTTCAGCCAAGATCTGTCTGACATCAGCAGTGATATCTCTTGTTCTACATCCTCTTCTGAGTCTGGCTTGAATTTCTAGCAGTCCCCTGTCCTGTACTGCTGCAAACATTTTTGAATTATCTTCAGCAAAATTTTACTTGTATGTGATATTAATGATACTGTTGGTAATTTCTGTATTCTGTTGGATTGCCTTTCTTTGGAATGAGCAAGAATATTGGTCTCTTCCAGTCAGTTGGCCAGGTAGCTATCTTCCAAGTTTCTTGGCATAGATGAGTGAGTGCTTCTGGAATTCCCAACAAACTTTTTACCTAATTTAGACATGGTTAAGTGACTTGCCCAGGGTCACTCAATTGTGTCAAAACTTCAAAACTTGTCCTTATTAGAAATACCTAGAGGGAAAAAAAGTCCTCCCTGTGCCTAGCCAATTGAAACTGCATCTTTGAGGGTAGGACCAAGACATCTGCAGTTTTGGAGAATTCTCCAGATAATTCAGGTGCAAAGAGGCTTGCAACCCATAAAATACCTCCTGTAAGTAGTTCTTAAATTGACTGAACATTGGAATCACCTGGGAAGCTTTAAAGCTTACCAATACCTGGGTCCCACTGCTAGATAAAATCATTAAATTGGTCTGTTAATGTTAATGTGCAAGCTGGGCTGAGAACCATAGCTACAGCCCTATTCTGGAATGCAGTGGTGACACCTTATTCCATCTGTCTGGAGCTGAGGTCTTTCTGTGTTTCTCAGGTGACAAGCCACAGCTCATCCCTACTGAGAAGTGGCCAGGAATCAAATTGCATTGACGTTTTAGGTTTATACAAAGACAGTGCTCTTATCTCCTGTGACTCTCCTTACACCCACTACAGTGGGGTGATGCTCCTGGAAGGTCAGAGGAAAGAGTTCTTCCCAAGGGGACCCAGGCATATTTCTTTTTTTGTGTAGATGGGACTATACTTATCTTTCCCCTCCAAGTCAACACCACATAATTCACCTCAATGACACTGGCATTCTAGCAAATTGCTGCTCCCATGAAATTCTAGATTGCCTGTCATTATTTCTAAGCTGTGTTTTACAGGTTTTCCACATCTCTTTCTGAATAGAGGAATTGCATACCATGGTCTCTGCTTGTACTTCCTATGTGCCTTACTAGAACGGCAGCATCTTTCGTTGAGACAGCATGTGTTTGGTTATAGGTAAGGAAAATGGATCAAAGGTGTCTGGGTCAGCTATCCTCAAGTCCCCAAGCAGGAAAAAAAAAAAAAAAAAACTGTCAAGGTTTTGTGCATGGTATGTGCTCAACAATTGTGTGTTAAGAAAATTATCCCATACTTTTTAGGCATTTTCCATGTGACAAACATTTTACAATGCTGTGAGTAGATTCTGAGGTAGGAGATGGGGCCTCTTCTCTCCTAGGAACTTGTACAATGCAGTGTAGACAAATTCATGGAAAGCACATAAAGACTAAGGTAGCTCAATAGAGCCATATGGGGTTTAGATAAGAGAGACACTTGTGAAAGCTGTTTGAAAGAGGTGGAACTCGGACTGGGACTTTTTTAAAAAGAAAGTATCTGGACAAGGCATGGAGAAATGGAGAGACAGAATTCTAGACATGGAGCATAACCTAAGAAAATTATGAGGTTGGGGAATGAGGGCAAGAGGAGGTGGGCCATTGAGAGACCTGCCTCTGGTAAAGATGCCTGGGGAGTTGTCACACATGCACACGTGCATACACACACACACACACACACGTATATCTTCAAAGAAATAGCAGAAACCCACATTACTATCTATCTCTTTCATAGCATAACTATTCATTCTTATATGTGTTGACTTGATTTTTCACCATTTAGAATGTAAGTTTGTTCCTAGAATGGGAAGTTTTTCATAATTCCTTTAAATTAATCTCTATATTCTCACTTTTAGCTAGTATTGTCAATGAGTAAAATCTCTGAGTCAGTTGAAGTAAAAGCAAATAGTTTTATTGGAGAAGCAGATTTACAAGTAGGGTAGCATTTGGTTCTGAGAACAAAATCAAAAAAAAAAGAGAGGGATTTTTATATATGAGAGATGGAGGTTGTATATATGAGTCACAAGTAAACTTTTCATAATGTTAGCTAACCTATTTTTTTGTCATAGACTTTCTGAGGGTAACCTGCATAAGTGTTCTTCTGGTAACATCCTGCGTAAACATCTTCTCCAAAAAGTAGAACTTTTTTTTTTTTTTTCCATGTTTCTCCTGGAACATTCTTAACCACAAAGAAAAACTTTTCTTTAGTTATTAGTTTTTTTTTTTAAGTCTGCACAAAGGTCAGCTGTTGCTGGGGAAAAAAAGAGAAGTGCATTCTTTAAGTAAAGTGGAGTTGGTGCCTGACCTAAGCTCAGCCATTTTATGCATGTCACTTGCCTGAGAATTTTAGGGCACTCTTACATAATCCCCTCTTTGATCAAGAATCTTTGTGGAGATTCACTGATCACTATTATGAGTGCCTTCTTCTGCATGAGCTTAGTTATTCAGTTCCTTTAGATGGCTCACTCTGGTAAACTTTTAAGACCCCAGGTATTACTCCTAAATGGTAATGGGGAACCATCTAGTCTCTCATCTTTGCCATACCCTAGCTTGAGCCTCTGCCTCTGTGATCAGTAATCTGGAGTGAAGAAAGAGTAAAGCAAAATTAAGAAGAACAAATGACATACATTTACCAGGCTTACACTAAGGCGTGAGACAAAATCCATCAGAAAAATGGGTTTCATCTACATACGTAATTCTTTTCATAGGCATAGAATTAGTATTCTGATTAAAAGCATTGGAAAGACATTTATTTAACCAAGAAATTATTAGGGCAGCTATGAGCAACATCAAAGTGGTTTGTAGTGTAAATCTAATCCAGGGACTGAAGCCATTGAGTAACCAGCTAAAAATATCAAGAAAGGGGGAATTATACTTGGGGGGAATATGTACCCAAGTAGCCTTCTGGCAAATTCTCTTGATATCTTTCTACTTCTCCTGTGGTATTTATTCAGGAACAACAAGAGGTATTAAGAATGGTACATACCCCTCCTTGTTGTGCTGAAAAGAAATTATGAGGTATTCTGTTGTCTAACAACTTTAACAAGGTTTTATATAGATTTTCGTTCAGCTGCTGTAACATCAGCAATATCATTTGCAAATTGTTCCATAATGGTGGACAAGGTGCAGATACCTACATCTAATTGAGCAACAGCAAGGATTTGTAGAAAGGCTTGAAGGGATGACCATTCATCCCCAGGTTGTTCTATTAAGGGGGTTAGTTCTCTATTTTTTTTGTTTGGTCAATATAAATTTTAATTCCCTGGTCCAGTCTAAACTATAAATATATGAATAAATGTTTAATGGGATCCCAAGGGTGCCTAAAGTGTATCGACCCCACATGTTCCACTGTCCAAACATGCTATAGCCCAGGGATAAGGATTAAGAATTTTATTTAAATAGGGTGATCCTCTACATAATAAGAACATATATCAAGTACATCACATCCCTGCTCCAGTTTGTTCATTGGGAAGGGGATATATGTACTCTTCACTTATTGACTATCTTGTTGTCTGACGGGTTGCATTTACAGCAACAGTAAAAAATCTACTATCTGGCTATCTTGCACATTAATGATGTTCATCTGGCAGTAACGAACACTGGGATGAGAGGCTAGAGTAATGCTGGCTGTGATGGTTAAGGTAATGTGCCAACTTTGTTGGAACATGATTCTCAGTGATTTGGCAGTTATGCAATGATATAATTTGGCAGTTATGTAATGATGTACAGATCCTCCATTTTGTGCCCTGTTGTGGTCATCTTTCATTTTTGCATACCACCTATTTTCATATAATGACCTGGTCTTTGGGATCTAACCATGTCGATAAGTGAGGAGTGGGTGTAGTTTTGTTAGCCCTCTTAAGCCAATCCTCAGTGATTGAATCACCAGAAATGGGTAAGTCTCCAAAATCTAGCTGATCTTTGAGTTTAAGGCAGATTGAGTAAGCTTAGTTGTTGGTAAGATGCAGAATAATGCTGGATGTTGCTAATGAAAGGAGTGTATTGTTCAGAGAGGGGTAGAATATTCATCAGGGTCTACCCAAACATGAGTTAAATTAAGGCAAGGTATGAGAGGATAGATTGGTAGGTTGGGAGGGTGCCACAATTTGACATGTATGGCCTTTAAAAGGTCTCTCAAAATCTACAGTAAAATTGGGTACAAATTTGTAATTCAAAAGTGGCAGGGCCAGGGGATCAGAATAGTCTTGTACAGATTGAGGAGAATAATGGCATATCCAGCAATTGGTTAAATTACTTGCATTGGCTATAGATGGGCCAATTTAACAAAAGTATGTTCTTGCCAATCATCGGTAGGAACTATTAGATCTAAAAAGAATAGGAAAAGCTTTATCTTTACTTATAACAGATCAAAGAAAAGTTACCAAGAAATGAATCCTAAATGATAAAATAAAGCTGCTTCAAAAGCAATGAATATTAAACAAAGTGCAATAATTTTAACCACTTGCATTACCAAGTAATGATGTTAAGCTGAAATAATAAAATCATCCATAAGAAAGCCAATAAGTAAAAAGCAGAGTCCTAAATCTTCAGCAGCTTGAATTTGCATGAGGCCTTGATCCATTACCTGGGGACCAGCTGTCTACCTCAGATCTCCTCTGCTTCTGGCCAACGGTGTGTTTAAGGGCATGTTCTTACAGAAACCTAATCCCAAAATGCTCTTTGTAAAGCTACAAAGGCATATATGCTTCAGACAGTTGCAGGTATGCCTATTGCTAAACGAATTAAAGTCCACACAATTTTTAATGGAATTATAGCAGCAAAAGGGTCCCTGACTTGGGCAAAAGGAACCAAGATTCTCAAAATGCCAAAAGACCTCTATTCCCTAAATTTCTACAGACAGGCATTAGGCCAAGAAAATTACTCAGCTGTGAAGTGGGCTATTTTTTATAGCAAAGAAAGGTCTCCTCAGAAGACAGAGCTAAGAGCCCAGAGGCTAGACTCAAAAGCCCTGAAAAACAATGGAACAGGAAGCTACTCAAAGAAGCAGAACCAGGCTCTAGTCCAGACCAGAAAGTTGCTCAGCCAGTCCACAGAATTTTGAGCTACAACAATGATTGTTGCAGTTTATTATACAGAAAATGCTAACTGATAGTTTTGAATTCCAACTCCTCAATCTGCTGAGATAAAGTCCAGCACTGTATAACTTTAGACAAAAATTAATTAGCTCTTTCTGATTTTTAATTTTTATGAATGCAAAATAAAACTAAGTCATATGTACCTGATAGGGTGGTTGCGTATTAATAAGTAGTGTATATTGTGAGTTCTGCTAAAACGTTTGGTTTCTAAAAAAAAATTATAAAGCTTCCTCATTTGTACAAGATGTTACCTTTATTGTAAAGACCAAAGCAGAATGCCCAGGAGAACCAAGCCTGACACATCTGAATAGTTAACATCAGTAAATCAGATTATGGTCAAGTGTATGGTTGTGGCTTTAATTTCTGAATAAGAGATTCATGTGACCCTCCCTGACATGGACAGAACTATTTTCTTTAGGGTAGAGGAAAAAAAATCATAAAAACATCTATAAAGACTGCTAAGTCATTCAATGAGGAAGGAAGAGCCTCTTTAGAAAATGATGGTGGAAAAATTGGACTTCCACATGCAGAAGAATGAATCACTAATTATGCCTCATACCATACACAAAAACTAATTAAAAATTAAACAAGGACCTAAATATGAAAACTAAAACCATAAAATTCTAAAAGGAAAATTCAAGAGTGAAGCTGTAGGACTTAGTTTTTAGTGATGGGTTATCAGATATGACAATAAATGCATGAACATCAAAAGAAAAAAATAGATAAATGGGACCTCATAAAAATTAAATACTACTGTTCATGGAAGGATTTTATCAAAAAAAGTGAAATGGCAACTTACAGATTGGGAGAAAATTTTGGGGAACTATTATGTGATAAAGGTCTAATATCCAAAACATGTAAGATACTTCTACAACTTACAAACAACACCACTCTTACAATCTTTGTTATGCTTGAGCCCATTGTTGCAGCCACTGTGTCAATCCATCTCATTGAAAATCTTCCTAATTTTCACTAACAGGTGGGCATTAGGCCAAGAAAATTGCTCATTTGTGACGTGAGTATTTTTTATAATAAAGAAGATACTCAAATAGCTAACAAACATCAAAAGATGCTCAATGTCGGTACCCATTAGGGAGATGCAAATCAAAACCACAATGAGTTACCATCTCACCCCCATTATAATGTCAATGATCCAAAAAAGGAAAGAAAGAAAAAAGCGGAACAACAAGTGCCAGCAAGTTTGTGGAGAAACAGAAACTTGTATCCACTACTGAGGGGAATGTAAAATAGTAGAGACACAATGTACAACAAGTTTGGCAACTCCTCAAAAAGCTGAACACAGAACTGCCCAGCAATCCTAATCCTAGGTGTGTACCCAGAGGAAGTGAAAGCAGGGACACAAACAGAAATTTGTACATCAGTGTTCATTGCAGTAGTTTTCACAATAGCCAAAAGGTAAAAACAAAGGAAATGTCCCACAATAGATGAATGGATAAACCAAATGTGGTATGCATACAACGGAACGTTACCCAGCCATAAAGTGAAATGAAGTCCTGATATATGCCACAACACGGATGAGCCTTGAAAACATTGTGCTCAGAAAAATAAGTCACAAAAAGGAAAATATTGTATGATTTCACTTATAGGAAACAAAAAATACATGGAAAGCAAAACTTAATAGTGGTGACCAGGGGTGAGGGGAAGGAGAAGCGGGTGCTTAGGGTACAATGAGTTTATATTAATGGCAGTGGAGTAATTTGGAAAAGGATAGTGAGAATAGTTACACAATTAGAAGAATGTAATCATTGTCTCTGAATGACACATGTAATAATTGTTGAATTGGTGTATGTTTTGCTGTGTATATTTCCACCAGAATAACAATAAAAAAAAGTTTATAAATGTACACATTCTTACCACTATGAGCCGGGTCCTATGTTACATAACGAGGGAGAAATGTCTTGTCTTGTCTTAGTTTGCATTTAACAATTCATACTCCATTCAGGAAGGATAGTATAAACACCAGGGAAGGAAAGGCAATCAACAGAGGAGGACAGTTTTATTCTATTATCGAACACCTTCTGCGTTGCTAGCACTGTGCTGGCGTTTACATCTGTGATTTCATGTACAGGCAGACCCCAGATTATGAATGAGTTCCATTCCTAAATCTGGTTTTAAATCTATTTTGAACATAAAGGAGAATAGTTAGGTATGGTTGGTATCAAATGTCAGTTAATCAGATATTTGTCTTAGAATACAGTGTATCTTTCTATGCATAAAAAATATTAAAGAAACACTTCCAGATACACTGAAACATCTTTAACATAATAATACAGTAGTAATAATAATATTTTGATATTTTGCAAAGTAGCACATTTATTACTGTGAACCATTGTATGTACCTTTTCTACAGTTGAAGAGCTACCTGCAGGGCAAAAGTTACCCAAAATACTCAGAAGATTCTGTTCTATAAAATCTTTGAGACCAATTAGATGCTTTATTGTAGAATCTGGACTAAAGAATCTGCATTGTACCACCTGGCTGCATTTATACTGGGATTTGAACCCTCAGGGAGGGCTGGAGGCATGAGTAGGATAGCGCTGAGGCCAGACAGATCATTCCCCATCACCTTCTCACCACACCTGTCAAACCCATGCACCAACTCTGAGGCCCCTCCCCTGGGGTGCAAGGGAGAAAGTGCTGCTCAGGATACACCAAGGGCAAGCCCAAGCCAAGGGTTGGCAAGAGGATGCTTAGCGAAACCCAACTCCGAATTTCTCCAGGACCCTGGAAGGCGTATGGACGTACAGAGGTCAGGAATCTAAGACTGCCCCACCCCTTCCAGGCACCAAAATGCCAAGGACTGCTGCAATAGTCAAATCCCACATGCGTAATGTAGGGGAAACAGGAGTCCAGAGAGGTGCTGCGATGGTCCTGAGCTGTACAACAAGGAGGGCCAGGCGGCACGGGGTGGGGCGGAGATGGTTAAGAGGGCACAAAGCTGGGCCGTGTGCCCAGTGCAGAGCACTGACTGGTTGTACTCAGAGAACACAACGACCTGCCATGCAGAGCTGAGCAGCGGTGTTGGGGCACTGGACAGTGGGGCCTGGCGAGGGCGGATACTTGTGGGCTGTCTGCTCGCTGCTGGCCCAGCTGGGTGCACCAGTCGCAGGGGCCCATCCATCTCCAGCTGTCGCCAAAGGATCCGCCGCAGCATCTGCGCGCACAAGAGAAGCTCCGCCCTTCGTGGGAGCCCAGGAGGAACACCAGGTCAGTTTTTTTCCTGATAGGCTTTACAGGGTTGGCTGGTAACTACGGATTGTGTGTAAGAGGGATGCTTGTAAACCGGGGTTTGGCTGTAATAAAGGTCAGTTTAATTATAGTCCTCTATTTTTTTATTTTAGGGTTAGGGTCGAGTAAAATCAAATCAAAAGAAATATTAGACAATTAGGCGACCTGACCTGGTCACAGGGCTTGTGCTGGTGGAGCTGGGAACTGAAGCAAGATTTGAGTTTCTTCAAAGGTAGAGCTTAGAGCTAAGGTGTCAAGGAGGTGCGTTAAGGGTCTGATTTGAACAGAGCCCTTAGTAAAAAAAAAAAAAAAGAAGAAAAATAGACAAAGAGACTGAGAAAGAGAGACCAAGTAGAGTCAAGAAGAAGAGATCAAGACCATTATCTGCAGAAGCTGTGTACATCTCCCAAACAGCATCTGTCTTCTATGTCCCAGAGAAGGACTGTCATTACATAGCACCCAGAAAACTTTCTCAGTTCCAAGGTTTTCTGTCTTGTAAGCACCAATCAGCACCTGTCTCAGTCATTTTCCTGGACAGTTGATGAGGGTTGAGATTACAGTAGGTGGAGGTTTCAAGAAAGCCCTTCAGATAATCATGGTGATATTCAGAGCAGAGCCAATAGTTCACCTTGGAATGGATTCCCTTTAATATAGCCAGATTCTCCCAGGGCCCGGAAGGCTTGACTTTTCCATGCCTCATACTTTAACGAGCTATTGTTAATGGCCAGTGATAAATTTTGGAGCCCCCCATCCAGAAAGCAGAGCAGTTCATCACTGGATGATTTGGCTGATTGATTATTAGGGGAGTTTGTAAAAGGACAATTCATTTTACCCTGTTCTTTGGTGATTCTTAGAGTTTCCATCCTTTTCATTGTTCCCACACTGACTCCTGGTGCTGGAGAAGTTATGCCTGGCAAAGTCCCAGCCAGGACCAGACTGGAGAGATGGTCAGCAAAGTTTTGGCTTTGCAGTGAAAGAAGTAAACTTGGCCTTCTACCACCACCAGAACATCCTCATTAGGAAGAGATGTCCCTCCCAGGTCACACTAGGCCCTCTCTTCCTTGTGCACAATCCCATAGCACATGCAAGACTAGGCTGCACTTACTCATCTGCATATGAACTTCCTCCTTTCAACTGTATGTTATTTATTGTCAAAGATTCTATGTTTTTAAGTTCTTGGGCCAAACACAGCCCCTGACTCTGAGTATTGATAGCTGCAGCTATCTTGTGTTAATTTGCCTGTCCAACATCTGTTGTCACTTTTCCTGATAAGAGCACTTCAATTTCCAGCCTTTCCCTTTCCAGTTCCCATAATTTGGGGGCTGGAGTTGGAAAGGAGGGTAGAGTTGGGAGTCACCAAGGCAACAGGGTGACACAGGCTCCTTCTACGCATTTCACAATGATTGGCAGCACAAGGCACATTACCTAATTCTTGCCAAGGGATATAAGGGCCAGAGCTTTTGCTGCAATTATTAGGACAGAGGCTTTCTCTTTCCATAGGGCTTCCTAACTTGGCAAGATATAAGGACATTTTTGTCATCATAAACAGAGACTCTAAGAATGAAAAAATATTGAGGAAAAACTCTTGCAGATAGAAAGATATAGAATCCTAATGACACTGTTTAAACCTCTAGATCTGCCCCTTCCTAAAGCCATTACCTTTTGACATTTCAGACACACTAGTCATCTGTGCAATTACTGTACATTGTTTCATTATACTCTACTATATACAAGCCACCCCCAAACCTAGTGACATTAAAAAGTCATCATATTTCATTCTCAAAACACCTCAGTGAGGTAGGACTAAACAAATACAGAAAAATGAGACTTCAAGAGGTAAAGGAACAAACAGTTGGGACATGCATATTACGTAGCCAATTAGCTTCTGCCGAATTGAACTTTTACAGTCTGAAACTGAGCAAATATGCAATCAAGTTGCATTAATAATTACTGGTGATTGGAGTGCAAGAGTAGAAAACCAAGAAGAAGGATCAGTATTGTAAAATATTGCTTAGATGGTAGAAACTACACTGGAGATAGCATGATAAAATTCTGCAAGACCAACAACTTATTTGTCTGAAATACATTTTTTTCAGCAAGATAAACAAAAGCTGTACACATGGACCTCACCAGAAGGAATACACAGGAGTCAAGTCAACTATGTGTATGGGAAGAGATGATGGAGAAGTATATCATCAGTCCAACAAGGCCGGGGCTGACTGCAGAACAAAGCAATGTTTGCTCATATGCAAATTTCAGTTGAAGCTAAAGAAAATTAAAACAAGTCCACAAGAACCAAAGTATGACCTTTAATATATCCTGCCTGAATTTAGAGACCATCTCAAGGATAGATCTGATGCATTGTACACTAATGACTGAAGACCAGACAAGTTCTGGGATAACATCAAAGATCATACACAAAGAAAGCAAAAGGTCATTAAAAAGACATGAAAAAAAGAAAAGACCAAAACTGATGTCAAAAGAGACTGTGAAACTTGCTCTTGAATGTAGAGTAGCTAAAGCAAATGGAAGAAGTGATGAAGTAATAGACCTAAACAGAAGATTTTAAAGGGCATCTCAAAACACAAAATAAAATATTATAACGAAATGTGCAAAGACCTGGAGTTAGGAAATCAAAACAGAAGAGCATGCTCACCATTTCTCAAGCTGAAAAACTACTGGCCTCAAGTTGCAATATTGAAGGCAAAACATTGAGTGACAAAGGAAGCATTAAAAGAAGATGGAAAGAATACACAGAGACATTGTAACAGAAAGAATCAGCAACATTCAACCATTTCAGAAGGGAGCACATGATCAAGAACCTATGGTAATGAAGGAAGAAGTCCAAGCTGCACTGAAGGCATTAATGAAAAACAAGACTCTAGGAATTAACAGAATAGCAATTCAGATGATTTTAAAAAAGTGAACCTAATGCTGGAAGAACTTACTAGTCTATTCCAAGAAATTTGGAAAACAGCTACCTGGCCAATTGACTGGAAGGAATCCATATTCATGCCCATTCCAAAGAAAGGCAACCCAACAGAATGTATAAATTATCTAACAATATCATTAACATCACATGCATGTAAAATTTTGCTGAGGATAATTCAAAAACGGCTGCAACTGTACATTGACAGAGAACAGCCAGAAGTTCAGGCTGGATTTAGATGAGGACTGGGAAGGAGGAATATCACTGCTGATGTCAGATGGGTCCTGGATGGGGGTAGAGAATAACAAAAAGATATTTACCTGTGTTTTATTGACTACACAAAGACATTCAATTGTGTGAACCATAACAAATTTTAAATAACGCTGAAAAGAATGGAAATTCCAGGACACTTAATTGTGCGTATGAGGAAACTGTACATAAACCAAGAGGCAGTTGTTCAGACAGAACAAGGGGATACTGCATCGTTTAAAATTGGAAAAGTGGTATCCTTTCCCCATACTTATGCAGTCTATATACTGAGCAAATAATCACCCTTTTCCCATACTTATCCAATCTGTATGCTGGCCAAATAATCTGAGAAGCTGGACTGTCTGAAAAAGAATGCGGCATCAAGATTGAAGGAAGACAACCTGCATTATGCAGATGACTCTACCTTGCATGCCAAAAGTAAAGAAGACTTGAAACACTTACTGATGAAGGTCAAAGACCACAGCCTTCATTATGGATTACACCTCAACACAAAGAAAACAAAAATCCTCACAATTGGATCAATCAGCAACGTTGTGATAAATGGAGAAAATATTGAAGATGGCAAGAATTTCATTTTACTTTCATCAACAATCAATGCCTACGGAAGCAGCAGTCAAGAAATTAAACGACATATTGTGTTGGGTAAATTTGCTGCAAAAGACCTCTTTAAAATCTTAAAAAACAAGGATGTCACTTTGAGGACTAAGATGTGCCTGACCCAAGCTTGTGGTATTTTCCATCAGGTCAGGTCAAATGCACGTGTAAGTTGAACAATAAAAAAGGAAGATCAGAGAAGAATTGATGCATTTGAATTATGGTGTTGGTAAAGAATATTGAATATACCACAGACTGCCGGAACAACAAACAAATCTGCCTTGGAAGAAGTACAGCCAGAACACACCTTAGAAGCAAGAATGGTGAAACTTTGGCTCATGTGCTTTGGGCACGTTTTCAGGAGGGACCAGTCTCTGGAGAAGGACATCATGCTTAGTAAAGCAGAGGGTCAGAGAAAAACAGGAAGACCTTTAAGGAAATGGATTGACACAGTGACTGTAATAATGGGCTCAAACATGCTTACTATTGCAAGGATGGCACAAGATAGAACAATGTTTTATTCTGTTATACATGGGGTCACTATTAGTTGAAACCAACTCGACAACACCTAACAACAACAACATATCTATAAGCTACTAATTTATTTAGCTGAAAAAAAAAAAAAAAAAAAAAAACCTGTTTAGTTCGCTTCCAAGGAGCCTCCTGTTGGTACTGGTGACTGTACATTTGGCCTTGATGGTTTCTTTTCTCATGCCTCCCTGCCTGACTCTCTTGTAGGCCCTCCATACTCAAGATTTTTATTGTCCATGCATTTCTATGCATTGCACATTGAAATCTATGCTCCAGAAGTCATTTAAAATCTATAGGTTATCAGTCTTGCTTAGCAGCAGACTTTGCTTAAATGCATTTCATTCCCTTGCTCATATGATGCTCGCACCATGAGCCCAGCATCTCTCTCCCCAGTCTGGACCCCTTTTCCAATCCTACTTCCAGGTCCACTCACAGTATTCTCTCACAATCTTTTTCTGCCATTCCCTGAGTCAGAGCAGTTTTGACGGAGGTCAGCCAAGTGGGGGCACCAGAAGCAGCTCCCATCGGGCCAGAGCTAGAGCGTGGTTTGTCTTACTCATGATAGCATGGTCTCCCAAAAGCTAGAGGAGACAGAAGAGTATGCAGGGAGTCGCACCCCGCACCACATCCAGTGGAGCAGAAGACAATGTCACAGTGCAATTAAGAAGGATCGAGGTCCAAGTAGAAGCACTCCAGGTGCGACGACTTGGGTGAGGGGCTGGGAAAGGTGAGCAGGCCCGATAAACTGTGAAGAGCAGCACTCAGGCAGCAGGAGTCAAGGCGCAGAGCAGAGACTCTAGAGCCAGGCTGCTGGCTTGAAAATGGGCTTCATCATTTACTGTGTGGTTTTGAGTTAATTAATCAAGCTCTGTGCCTTGTTTTTCTGTAAAATGTGGCTAATGATGGTGCCTACCAATTGACCCTATTGAGGCTGTTGTAGAATTTAAAAAAGTACATGTGGGTGATTGGACGTCAAAGTTCTCAATGACTGATCACGACGATTACCATGATTGTTGTGACCATTCCCACAGTTCCGTGTCTGGTTTCTAGATGGACCCAAGTGGCATAAGCAACATCTGGCAAGACAAAGGCCTCCTTTGTGTTCCTAATTCCAGAACTTTTGCTCTCTTCTTCCTTCTCTTTTCCTTGCCTCAAACTCACTCCTCTATTTTACGCTACAAATGCCCCCTCCAAGACCAAAGTGACTTTCCCTCATCCAATATGAGAAATCACATCTAAGATCCCTGTAAGACCCCACCCAGCCCTGGCCCGCCAGACAGCTTTTCCATTCAATGGACTGAGACTGCAGTCTGGCCGATGCGTGCATCATGTTGGAGGAACTTTAAGAGTATCAGACACTTGACACGGTTAACTGCAGAGACTGCAAAGATACTTTGGTTTCCAGCATCCAGATATCCTCTGCTTTCCAGTTCCACACTGTGCGAGTTAGTGCTTTATTCCCATGAATGTGAGAGCAATTCTGTGTACTGAAGGACCTCCGTCTAAATACCCAAGTCAGGATTTAATGGAAAGCTTCTGATCCCAATGCTCATTTATGGGTGTGAGTCTGTGTCTACACCTATATATTCTGTTCTGGTTCCTTTTTTATAGAAATTATATGTGCTGTATATTGCGTGCAAATTCCTGTGTGATGTAACATATTGTCGTTTTTGTTAGTTGCCACTGAGTTGGCTCTGATTCATGACAACCTCATGTATGACAGAACGAAACATTGCCTGGTCCTGCACTACCATAATAACAAATGTCATTCATGTTGGGTGCCATTGAGTTGGTTCTGACTCATAGTGGCCCTATGTACCACAGAACAAAACACTGCCCAGTCCTTCACCATGCTCACAATCAGATGCTCAAATGGGAATTGGTAAATTGGAAGATGTCTACATAAGCACAGGTATATTTAGTTCTATGCTATTAAAGTGGAGCTGGTTAAGTGTTCATGCACACAAGATGTCATGCTCAGACTATGAGGCTCACTAATTAGTTGTCAGAAAGTACGAAATGGAAACATAGGAAGGAAGGAAGGAAGGCAGGGAGGTGTAAAATGGGATAGTAGTAGTAGCGTCAGGATCTAACTTCAGGGAGATAATGTGAATCAAGATCAGCCCAAGGCTGATCCCAGTGAGGTGAAGGTCAGACATACTACGCCACCACGGTCCCTCACGTAGGTAAAGGGTGCAGCTAATTAACCTAGAGTACCTGCCATGTGCCAGAAACTGTGATCATTATATTACATTTTTCATCAAATAGGCCTGTTTTTCAGTTCTCACAAAAGTATTGTGAAGCTGGCATTATCACTATTCCCAGTTGTGAGAAAAGTTCTGTGTCTAATTTCAGTGGTTTGAGGGTAAGGGAACCCATAGAATTTGAACCAAACCCCACCTTCTTTCTAAGTCACACATTCTGCTGGGCACAACTCCCCAGTGTTCAAAAACAAACCTGAGAGATGGACTGCTTCCAAATTCAGCACTGACCGCCACTTTCCACTGTGTTCAAATGCCCACTGGAAGGGAAGTTTTGGGGAGCAGGAGCCATTTCATGATCAGCTGTTTTTACTTGCTGTGTTTGTTCACAGTACGTGCTCCATATGTGCTGGCTAAATAAATACTTACACGTCATCACCACCACCAGTTGACTACGACTCACGGCAACCCTATGTATTAGAGTAGAACTGTGCTCTACTGGGTTTCAATTGCTGATTTTCCAAAAGTAGATTTCCCAAGCCTTTCTTCCAAGGTACCTCTGGGTGGACTTGAACCTCCAACCTTTCTGTTACATCCAAGAATGTTAATCGTTTGCATCCCCAGAGACTCTAAATACTTTTTTAAAAATTAAAAACAAAAAACAAAAACTTTGCCTTCAAGTGGATTCTGACTCACGGCAACCCCATGTGTTACAGAGTAGAACTACTCAATAGGGTTTTCTTAACTGTAATCTTTATGAAAGCAGATTGCCAGGCCTTTCTTCCACAGAACTGCTAGTGAGTTAGAACAGCAAATCTTTAGGTTAGTAACCAGTCAAAAATTACTTGCTCCCAAAGAAGACTGAAGAAAATTATAAAGATACAAGGGGAAGATTAGACCAAAGGACCAATGGACCACAGCTACCATGGTCTCCATCAGACTGAGTCTAGTACAGCTAGATGGTACCCAGCTATCACCACTGACTTCTCTGACAGGGATCACAATAGAGGGTCCCAGACAGACCTGGAGAAAAACGCAGAACAAAATTCTAACTCACAAAAAAAGACCAGACTTACTGGCCTGACAGAGACGGGCGAAA
Source organism: Loxodonta africana (assembly GCF_030014295.1). NCBI lineage: Eukaryota > Metazoa > Chordata > Mammalia > Proboscidea > Elephantidae > Loxodonta > Loxodonta africana. The sequence goes on along the minus strand of NC_087347.1, from coordinate 130,969,907 downwards.
CCGCAAGAGTATGGCCCCTGTACATCCTTTTTAGCTTGGTAATGAAGTCACTCCTGAGGTTCACCCTTCAGCCAAAGATTAGACTGCCCTGACAGGGAGCACAGCAGAGGACCCCTGAGGGAGCAGGAGATCAGTGGGATGCAGACCCCAAATTCTCATAAAAAGACCAAACTTAATGGTCTGACTGAGACTGGAGGAATCCCGGCGGTCATGCTCCCCAGACCTTCTGTTGACACAGAACAGGAACTTTCCCCGAAGACACCTCATCAAAAATGAAAGGGACTGGTCAGCGGGTGGGAGAGAGATGCTGATGAAGAGTGAGCTAATTATATCAGGTGGACACTTGAGATTGTGTTGGCAACTCTTGTCTGGAAGGGGGGATGGGAGGATAGAGAGAGAGGGAAGCCGGCAAAATTGTCAAGAAAGGAGAGACTGAAAGGGCTGACTCAAGATGGGGAGAGTAAGTGGGAGTAGGGAGTGAGATGTATGTAAACTTATATGTGACAGACTGATTGGATTTGTAAACGTTCACTTGAAGCTTAATAAAAGTTATTAAAAAAAAAAAAGAGAGACTACTCAAGATACAACCTAAAAAAAAAAAAAAAAGTGGTTTGTTATACAGAAAGTGAAGCCCAATTAGCACTGGTTCTTACGGAGGAAGGAGGAGAGTTGGTATAAAAAGGATTTTGAATCTTTCCAGAGATGAAAGTGGAAATAAAAGAGAAAGAGCAGAAATATTCTTGGATTAAGATGGTGTCTGTGGTCTTTTATGTTTCTTCCCAAGGGATGCATACAACCCAGTAGTGGGAAGATCCTGGCTGTAGAAATCTAAGTAGTTGGAGATTTAAGGACCATTGTGCTCATAGAAAAGGAGAAAATCCCCTCTGACCCAGCTATAATGCTGGTCACCATTATAGGATTAGTACTCTTCCTGGAGTATGGCTTCAAGTAAGTGACATGATGGTCTTGTCCCTAGGAGTGGATCAAGGTGCAAGTGGACAGTGTGGTGTCATTGTTGAGAGGTACTGTGAGATCATGGGAGGTATACATAGTCATGGGAGCCTCCTTACTAGCTGGGAGAACTAAGGGCAGGGTGAGGTGAAGTTAAGTAGCTGATAGAGACAAGCAAGAATCTGCCATTGCAGTCTTGTGTGGCAGCCCCAGATGGGAGAAGCTGGCTGGGTTCCTGTTCGCTGGGAAAAAGTGGCCATTGCTGCTTAAAGAAGTGGCCACACTCCATCATCCTTTCCAAACTAATATGCCACGTCTATATTTATATTTGTTATTTTCTACTGATCACTCAAGTGCTTTTTGCTGTGAGTGTGCTTCTCTTACCACTACTCCCCCCTCCCTTTTTTCTTGTCAATTTTGGTAAGCTCTGGGAGGGGAGGAACATTCTCAGACTGTCCACATCCTGTTGTCAATGACCTCCATCACTGTGGTCATGATGGGCTATAATTCTTCCTCTAGTATCCCCCTGTGTTGGTCTCTGACTGTGGAACATGTGAAAGGAAATGCACAGTGATCAGATATGGCCTCTTTGCTACTCCTAAGGTCTTGGAGGTCTTGTGTTTAGGGGACTCTCTGTAGGCCTGTAAATAAGCAACTGGGCCTACCTGGTTGTGCTCTCTGAGTTCAACTCAGTCAGTTCTGCTGAGCTCAACAAGTATTTAAGGAGCATCTACCGCATGCCTGGCCCCACGTCTAGCACGACTTCATATATATCATTTCATTTTTGTTTTACAACAAACTCCTGGGGCAGGTATAATTATCTATCCTTTTTTACTGAGAACTGACTCATGTTTTTGTTGTTAGTTGTTGTCAAGTCACAAATGAAGGGAATACGCACTTGTAACCGCTCATTATAATACAGAGTAAATATTATGTTGTTATTGTTATTAGCTACCTTCCAATTGTACCCTGATTCACGACAACCCATGCCAACCCCGTGATTCTGTGCCATTCCCATAATCAGTTGCAGGTCGAACCATTGTGATCCATAGGGTTTTCATTGGCTAGTTTTCTAAAATAGATTCTCAAGCCTTTCTTCCTAGTCCATCTTAGTCTGGAAACTCCACTGAAACCTGTTCAGTGTCATTGCAACATGCAAGCCTCCACTGACAGATGAATGGTGGCTGAACACGAGGTGTGTTGGCTGGGAATCAAACCTGGGTCTCCTACATGGAGTGTGAGAATTCTACTACTGAACAACCATGACCTCATGTCAATACCATACTCACTCAACTGTCAGAGTACCAATGAACTGACAGGCGCTGCTGGGCAGAAGCAGGCATGATCTCTGCCCCATGGCACACAGGCTGCAGGGGGGATGACAAAGCTGGTTGTGACAGGCCCTCTCATGTTTTGTGAGAGAACATTATAGGGCAGAGGTATCCCACCTAGTTGGCAGTGAGCTTTCTTCAGAAAGTAAGCATTCCAGTAGACTATTACTGGGTAGCTGCCACCCCAAAGCTTAGTAGCTTAAAACAATGATGCATTTTTTAAATCTTTTGTGGTTTCTTGGGTTAACTAGGCATGCTGAGAACAACTGGCAGTTTTCTCAGCTCCTCTCAGTAGCTACAGTTAGATGTTTGACCAAGCTGGAGATAATCGGAAGTCTTGATGAGGCCTCTTTACTCCTGAGCCTGACTTCTGAGCTGCTCTCTTATATGACACCCTACTTCCACCAGAACCAGTGTTCAAGAGGTCAAAGTTAAAAGCACATGGGTTCCTTTGGCCTAGCCTTGGAAGTCACCCAGAAATCTGATGCCACATGCCATTGGTAATAAGCGAACCCCTTGACTAGCTATGATTAAAGGGGTGCCACCTCCAAAAGGAATGAATATAACGAGGAGGTTCATTGTGGGTCCATGGAGATGAGCTTCCATGGTAAGGGGTGGGAGGGGCAATGATGTATGCAATAATAGAAGAACCTTTCCTATTGTTTACTGTGGACCTACTCATTAGGCAACAGGAACTTCACAGTTCTTATTTCTAATACTTGCAACCATCCTACAAAGTGGGTATCAGTTTTACTTTAAAAAGCGGAATCTCGCATTCAGAGAACTTAAGTAACCCTGCTCAAGGTCACATTTCCTTGCAAGTGGCCAACCTGGGATTTGAAACAAGGTGAGGATGACTCTTGGATCACAGTCAGAGGTGCTCTTTGACTGGAGGATCAGCCAAGACTTCACAAAGAAGGTGAAGCCTTGGTAAATGTTTTTAAAAATGACTAAGAGTTTCTCAGACAAATTAAGAGAGAAGGGAGAGTGTATATAAAGAATTTTTGGGTTGAAATACTATGGTTTCTTCAGTATTGCTAAAGAAAGCATAGGCAGAGGGGTAGATGCTTAGGGTGCACAAGAAGCAAGGGCAGATTACAGGGGGTTGTGTAGACTGGGCCAGGCCACTCAGCCTACCCTGTAGTAACAGAAAGTCACAGAATCATTTTACGTGGGTGAGTGTCACACCTTTGTCCTCTTGGCCCTCCTAGAGGACTGTAAAGATTGGGTCCCAAACAGATCCTTGTCCTTTCCTTGGCAGAAGGACAGCTCTTGGCGGGTGGCTGTGCAGACAGACCAAGCTCCTTGATGGCAGGCGATATGCTAAGTCATCATTTTCTCTGATTCTCAGCAGCAAGCGTGCCTCATGTTAGGAACAATGACTGATGAAGAGAGGGTGGACAGATTTATGAAAGAATGAATGGATGACTTAAGCAGAAACTGCCATACCTGTGGCTCCTGAGAAAGAACCCTGCAGGCCAAATCCAGCATTTTCCTTTCCTATGAAGCTAACCAGTACGGTTGGCCACCTCAGCTTCAGGTGTTGTCTGAGCTCACAGCCCACATATTTATGTCTCCCTAGGTAACATTCTCTGCTTGCTTTGAGCCTAGCCAGCCTGACCGGAACTGGTGCCCATGCCAGCAGCCTGCCTTGTTGTCCTACAAGCTCCTTTCCTTTTCTTCTCAGAATGCCCAATCACATGCACCTCCTATTTAGCTACCGCTATGATCTACAAATGGACAGTTCTCAAGCTTATCAACACCTGGATACTCTCTGGAAGTCTCAAACTCATTACTGTAAATCTGAACTCATTGTCTTCCTCAATCTCTTGCTTTCCACCCCAAATCACCTCTTCCTAGCTGAATTAATTGTGCCACCATCTAGTAAGTCAGAGATCTGAGAGCTAGCCTGGGCTCTTCATCTTGTTCACCAATGCATAACATTTGTCACCAAGCCATGGTAATTTTTTGGTAATCCCTTCTAAGTAGCTCTTTAGTATGCCCACTCCTCACCAAGGATGCCATCTTCACCTCATGTCATCCAGACTGTCATCACTGTCATGTTGCAAGAATCTCTCAGCTGGTTTCTACACTTGGAAGGTGAGAAGCTATCAGGTGTGGCCTTCATCAAACTTGTCTTATCAAATCTCTACCTCTCTATACCCTTCTCTCGGCACTTACAGGACCCCCATTCCATCCTTCCACTATCATTGATCATGATAGCTGTTGTTGTTTTTTAGTTGTGAGTAGGCTCTGACTTATGGCAACCTCATGTACCACAGACGGAAACGTTGCCCAGTTCTACATCACCTTCACAATCACTGGTATGCTGGAGTTCATTATTGTGGCCACTGTGTACTTCAAGTGACTTCCAACCTAGGGGGCTCATCTTCCAGCACTACTTCAGAAAACCACAGGGTTTTCACTGGCTGATTTTAAGATGTTGATGGCTAGGACTTACTTCTTAGTCTGTCTTTGTCTGAAAGCTTTGCTAAAATCTGTCCACCTTAGATGACCCTGATAGTATTTGAAATACCAGTGGCATTGTTTCCAGAATTATAGCAACATGTAAGCCACTACAGTATGACAAAATGACAGATGGGTGACTCACTAAACTCCAAACCACATGCCCTCTATGGCTAAGCTACTCTGTGTCTCAGCCACTGGAAGTTTGTCTCCAGAGAAGCCTCCTTCTGACCTGTTATCAGGGCCAATATTACCTTCTCCTGTGTTGAAGGCATTCTCTCTTCCACATATTCCAGCAGAAAGAAGGGATCCTAGGGGACTGGTATTTGGTAAAACAGATTGAATTTCTTTGGAATTCCACTAGACACTATTTACTAACACTATTTCATTTAAACTTCAATTTGAAATATTTTTATCTTCCATTATTCAGGTGATTCCAAGGTTCAGAAAGGTAAAGCAACTTGCTAACCATCACCTGAGTAGTGGCTGAGGAGGACACCAGTCCAGCGTATCTGATTCCAGATGCCAAGGTCCTTCTACTCTACCGGACCTGATTCTCTGGCTGATGGTTGAATTCACAGAATATTTGTACCAACACTATGTCCCTTTTCACACACATTACTGTTTTTCTAGCTTCAGCAAGGATGCTATTACAGGTTTCTATTATTTGCAGATACTCACTGTGAACAATTTCTTTAGGAAAATACACCATCTGTGCTGTGAAAAGGTATGCTATTTGCTTTTTCACCTTCCTTTGTCTTTTGACTGTGGGTATTTTTCTAAGCCTCACTTATGGCTGGTATTAACAACATCCTATTTTCTTTTCTTTCTTTCTTTTTTTTGGAAAGAGGAGGACTGGTGACACACTGGTTAAGTGCTCAGCTGCTAACTGAAATGTTGATGGTTCGAACCCAACAGCCACTCCCCAAGAGAAAGATGTGGCAGTCTGCTTCAGTAAACATTACAGCCTTGGAAATCCTATGAGGCAGTTTTACTCTGCCCTACAGGGTCACTATGAGTCAGAATCGATGACAACAGATTTTGGGTTTGATGAGTGGAAGGGTGCTCTAGAAAAACATGAGGACTCTGGAAACCCAGAAAAACTGGCATTTGCAGTCTTTCAAATGAGTAAATAAAAGCGAGAGTTCATTAAAAATTGCTTTAGTTGGGAGGTAGAGAGAAAGAGAAAAACACCAATAGGTATTAATTTAGATATTTTTATCTATGTTTCATCTGTATTTATATTGTACCACATAGAACAAAAATTAGAAATGGCTTGTAAGGATACAAACTATAAAATCATAAAATATAAATTTAAAAGGACTGAGCATTACTCATGTCACACATAGATGGTTAGTAAATATTATTTTGGATGAATGAATAAAGTTTAATGAGAATAAGTGATTAGCTAGTTTTACAGATTGAATTGTGCTCCCCAAAAATGCGTGTTTAAGTTCAAACACCTGAATCTGTAAATATAACCCTGTTTGGAAATAGGGATTTTTCTGTTGTTGTGTTAATGAGGTCTTACCAGAGTAGTATGGGTTCTAAACCTAATCATTTCTGAGCAAACCAAAAGCTAAATCAGTTGCCATTGAGTCGATTCCCACTCATAGCAACCACATATGTTTCAGAGTAGAACTGAGCTCTAGAGGATTTTCAATGGTTGATTTTTGGGAAGTAGATTTCCAGTCCTTTCTTCTGAGCTGCTTCTGCATGGATTTGAATTGCCAACCTTTTGATTAGTACCAAAGCACTTAACTGTTCATACCTTCCAGGAACTCCATTTACTTCTGATCACTTCTTAGCGGTGTCTTATAAAACAAGCAAAATAGGCACGTACACACACACACACACACACACACACACACACGGGAAGAAGGCCATGTGAAGACAGAGACATATGGCAGATGTCCAGGAACACCAAGTATTGGCAACCCACTACTAAAACAAAGAATGATCTGCTCCTACACCCTCACCTTGAATTTAGACTTCTAACCTCTGAACTGTGAGAAAATAAATTTCTGCTCTTTAAAGCATTGAATATACCAAAAAGAGAGACTGGAAGGAGGGAGCGGGCTGTCTTATTGGGGGGAGAGTAATCGGGAGTGTGTAGTAAGGCATATATAAGTTTTTATGTGAGAGACTGACTTGATTTGTAAACTTTCACTTAAAGCACAATAAAAATTATTTTTAAAAAAGTATTGACTATACCATGGATTGTTGGAAGAATGAATAAATCTGTCTTGGATGAAGTACCACCAGAATGATCCTTAGAAGTGAGAATGGTGAGACTGTCTCTCTTACTTTAGACATGTTGACAGCAGTGACTAATAGCTGGAGGTGGTGTCATGCTTGGTAAAATAGAGGGCCAGTGAAAAAGAGGGAGCCCCTCAATGAGGTGGATAGACAAAAAGACTGCAACAATGGTCTCCAACATAGCAACAACCTTGAGGATGGCACAGAACCGGGCAATGTTTTGTTCTGTTATACAGGAAGTCACTATGAGTCAGAGCTGACACAATGGCACCTACCAAAAACGTCACCCACTTGTGGTATTTTTTGTCATGGCACCCCTAAGTAAATAAGACAGCTGTTGTGGATGAGAAATAATAAATCTCAAAGAAGCAGGCCATAAGATACTACACGGTTAAAATAGTTCAGTGACCAACTTGGCTATGAACATTTTGGAAGGCCAAAGTGGAAAGAGAAACAGGAACCTGGATTTCAGCCCTGACAGTGCCACTGACCAAAGTGAGGGCTTTGGTTGTGCCCTGACTGTGTCACTGTTCCTTCACAAGTTACAGGAGGCTTCTGTGCACTCCTGGCAGGAGGAGGACTTACCTTCCATTCTCATCATCCCTGTCAGTGATGGTCCAGAGTAGGCTTAGTCAATGGTTGTTGAGTAAATAATCTCCACCCTTTTTATGGCCAAACATTCTGACTGGCCTGTTTACTTTTCTCCCTTTCCCCCTGAGGAATGCTGAACACAGAAGTCTGAGATAACCTCCACTGCAGGGCAGCCAGGGGAAGACTGACACTCGACACAGCTTTCCCAGGTTTGCATTTATGAGACACTCCCTTATAGCATGCACACAGCAGCCCTTCTACAAGCGCTGACATTTCCCAAGTGATGTGGTAAAAGGGCACCAGGACTTGGACGTGAAGTCACAAGTGCTTTTCTAGGGGCTGAAGAAAAACCCATGGGAAAAACAAACCTTTTTATGGTAACCTGAGAACTAGGTTCCAGAGACTGAACTGATTCCTTTAAGAATATTATCTGTGACCATCAGCCTGGGGTATAGGTTGAATGGAATTACAGGGACATCTGATACCCACTAGTGTTAATGTCATCCTGGTTTTGAGGGGAACATACTATAGAGCTAACTACACCTCATTCAGTGAGATTTCACCCTATATTGTAGGTAAGAGCAAACCCTAGAGAGAAGTACTTCATTTTATAGACAAGAAGAATGTGTAGTAAAATTATCTATATATAACACTCTTTTTCCCCCTATATTCTTTGATTTCAAATTCCGAATGCAAATTCAGTGATATATTCTTCTGGAAATCCTTTTGTTCTGGAGACCATGTTTATGCGTACAAACAATTTCTTCATATACATGCATTTGAGGGAAGAGTATTTTCTAATAAATGATTAGTAACACTCAAAGATAACTATTTGGTGTGAATGCAAAAGAGTTGGATACTTTTTTTATATTTGCTAGAAAAGCTTAGCCATCTGAAAAGTAAATAAAAATAAACAAGGTTGTCAATTCAACTAAACAAAATATTTTGGATGTTATATTTGCTCAGGTTGTTCTCAACTCTCTTTGCTTTATTTGGTGGCTCAATAGCACTCCATTGGGTAGCAAGGTTAGGATCCATATGAAAATGTGTGCATAGTCATTGTTAGGGCAAAACACAGACACACAAGCACAGGATCATGTGTTTAAAGAGAAGAAATAAAAAAGATGGTCCAACTATAAGTCTTCCATCTACTACCAGGAAGACCAAGGCACAAGAAGATGGACAGCTGTGACATAAGACTCAGTGAGTATGGGATGCAAATGGGTTGAAGCTTCACGGACAATATTTTGACATTCTTGGGGCAACATTGCACTTAAGTTTATTTAGGGACACATGACAAACTCATAATTTTGTTTTCATTATAATATATTCATACATACATGCATGAACACACACACACAATTTCATAATTAAGGCATGTTGTTTGTGGAACATTTTTAAATACCAAACAATAATATTATGAAAAATGAAAATCCTCTGTCATGTGACCATCTCAAGCTATTGTTCAGTTGCATTTTGTCATATGTTTTGGGGACTTCATTTCCTATGCAATTAGATTATAAGAAAACAGCCTAAAAAAATACAGTGACAGACAAATAGTCCAATAGAAATAATTTAAAGAGTTGAAAACATACCTATATACAGTAGGCCCTCAGTATCTGTGGGTTCTGCACCCACAGATTCACCAACCGTGGATCAAGAATATAAAAAAAAAAATCCAAAAAGCAAAGCTTGAATTTTCCATGTGCCGAGTGCTATGCTGAACCCACATGAATGAACTGATGTGTAGGCATACACTGCTGTAGCCTCCTGTCATTTCAGAGACCCTCAGTCTCTCTCCAGCACTCCTTGTTTGAGCTTGCAAACACTGAGAAAGAATTAAGTGTAGGGGCCAAGATGGCAGAGTAGTCAGATGCTTCCAGGGTCCCTATTACAACAAAGACCTGAAAAAACAACTAAATCAATTATATATGACAATCTAGGAGCCTTGAGCATCAAAAGCAAAGTTGAGGAATCAGACTGAGCAGTGGGGGAGAGATGGTTCACAAGCAGCAAGGAGTTTGTGGACCTGACCTGGCAGGAACCAGCAGTGGCATTCAGGATGCATTTCCACATCAGAAGAGACTGAGCGGCAGAGAGTTCACTCATACCTCTGGGGTCAGTGAATAGCGGTGCTCTGAGCATAAGACAAATACTTGCATCTAATCTACCGCACAGACCAAAAAACACCCCTTTGGAAAAAGTTCCCTTTTAACTGACACTTACCCCTCCTTGCTATGCACCAGATCCTGAGCTAGCTTCAGTGATAGTCGCTTTCCCTGGGCTGGGAGTAAGAACTGTCACGTGCCCTGAGCTATCCTCCTGGCCTTGGAGAAGGAACAGATTAACAAACAGGGGGGAAATAATTTGTCTGCTCCCCTAAGCTGGGAACTCAGGCCAGAAAGAGCTCCTCTGCCTAGACACAGGCATATGCCTGTCACTGCGTAGACCTGTATGGGCCCATTTCAACAGCATAGGCCCTCATTAGCACAGTACAACAGGGTATATACCTGAATTCTAACTTCAACTGTTTCGGCTATATGGTGGAGAGGTAGGTTCACAACGTTTGACACCATTCTGCCTATTAAGCAGGGTCCTCACCTACCCTCGGAAACCCTGGTGGCATAGTGGTAAAGTTCTATGGCTGCTAACCAAAGGGTCAGCAGTTCAAATCCGCCGGGCACTCCTTAGAAACTCTATGGGGCAGTTCTACTCTGTCTTATAGGGTTGCTATGAGTTGGAATCAAGTCGATGGCACTGGCTTTGGTTTGGTTTTTGGTTTCACCTACCCACATCAGAGGCCTGAGGAGTGGTGGTTTCACCCATGCGACTTAGCCACCCTTGACAGTGGTCCAAGAATAAGTGGTGCCTCCCAATACTTACAGCCAACAGCATTGGGTACTTACTGAAAAACCTACCCACCTAGGCACTCTAGGGAACAGGGACAGGATTTCCTCACAGACACTTAGGGGCAGTTGTCAGTTCCCTGCCTTGCTCAGCACATATCCCTCTATTGCAGCCAAATATCTGTGCCTACACCAATCACCCCTGCTCATCTAAGACTGTAGGTCAGAACCTGTACCATGCAATTGGTGACCAACTACCTGGATACTTGAGCTGAATCCCTACAAGAAAAGTAAACAGACTCAGGGGTTCATACATCTAGTAACAGCTCTAACAACCTAATGACATGATGTTAGAGCTTCAAAGATGCCAATAATCAAACTAGCTCACCTGAGCTGCCTATCTGGGCATATCAAAACAAAACAAAACAAGAAGCTAGGACACAGTAAGCAAACATTAAATAAATAGATACAATAACATATTGATAGCTTGGAGACAACAGTCGATATCAATCACGTAAAGAGGCAGACCATGATGGCTTCAGCTAACTCCCAAAACAAAGAATCAAGAAATCTTCTCAATGAAGATAACTTCCTGTAACTACCAGAGGTAGAATAGAAAAGATTAATATACAGAACTCTTCAAGAGATCAGGAAGGAGATCAAGCAAAACGCAGAAAAACCAAGGAACACACAGAAATGGCATTAGAGAAACTTAAGAAGATTACATAAGAACATAATGACAAATTTAATAAGCTGCAAGAGTGCATAGAGAGACAGCAAACAGAAATTCATATTAAAAATAAAATTTCAGGTTTAGGCAACTTAATAGAAAGTCAGAGGAGCAGAATTGAGGCAATGCAAGTCAGAATTAGTAAGATTGAAAATAAAAAACTTGACACCAACATATTTAGGGAAAAATCAGATAAAATAATTTAAAAAATGAGAAAACCCTAAGAATTATGTGGGACACTATCAAGAGAAATAACCTACAAGTGATTGGAGTACCAGAACAGGGAAGCATAACAGAGAATAAAGAGATAATTGTTGAAGAAAACTTCCCTGATATCATGAAAGATGAGATGATAGCTATCCAAGATGCTCACCAAACCCCACACAAGAAGATACCAAAAGAAACTCACCAAGACATATTATAATCCAACGTGCCAAAACTAAAGATAAAGGCAGGATTTTAAGTGTGGCTAGGGATAAACAAAAAGTCACCTACAAAGGACAGTTAATAAGGCTAAGCTTGGACTACTCAGCAGAAACCATGCCAGCAAGAGACAATGGGATGACATATATAAAGCCTTAAATGAGAAAAATTGCCAAACAAGAATTATATATCCAGTAAAACTGTCTCTCAAATATGAAGGCAAATTAGAACATTTCCAGATACAGAAGTTTAGGGGATTTGCAAAAAAGAGAGCAAAATTATAAGAAATGCTAAAGGGATTCCTCTGGTTAGATAATCAGTAGTATCAGATAACAATCCAAGACCAGAACAGAGGAAAGAGCAACTAGATATTAACCCAGACAAGGAAATCACAAAAATAAATCAAAGCTAAAATGCTCATAACGGGGAAACAGAGGTGTCATTATATAAAAGATGACAATATTAAATAAAAAAAAGGGGGGCTAAAAAATGTAGTCATAGGTCTTTCATATGTAGAGGAGGTCAAGGGGATACAAAGAAATAAAAGTTTGGTTTAAACTTAGAAAAATGGGGGTAAATATTAAGGTAACCACAATGGAAACTAACAATCCTACACATCAAAATGAAAAAAAAGAAAAACATAAAGACTCAGCAAAAACAAAATCAACAACAATGAAAAAGAGGAAAAGTCAATATGTAAAGAAAAATGAGTCAGCACAGAAAATTAAGTGGAACAAAGAAACTGTCAACAACACAAAAAAGACATCAAAGTGACAGCACTGAACTCATAAAACTCATACCTATCAATAATTACACTGAATGTAAATGGACTAAGTGCACCAATAAAGAGACAGGGAGTGGAAGGATGGATTAAAAAAAAAAAGATCAGTCTATATGCTGCCTACAAGAGACACACCTAAAGACACAAACAAACTAAAACTCAAAGGATGGGAAAAAAATCAAGCAAACAACAATCGAAAAAGAGCAAGAGTGACAATATTAATTTTTGACAAAATAGACGTTAAAGCAAAATCCACCACAGAGAATAATGAAGGACACAGGAAACCCTGGTGGAGTAGTGATTAAGTGCTACGGCTGCTAACCAAAGGGTTGGCAGTTTGAATCTGCCAGGTGCTCCTTGGAAACTCCATGGGGGCAGTTCTACTCTGTCCTATAGGGTCGCTATGAGTCGGAATCGACTTGATGGCACTAGGTTTGGTTGTTTTTTTATTATTATTATTATATAATGATTAAAGGATCAACATACCAGAAGGATATAACCATAATAAATATTTACTCACCCAGTGACCAGGCCCCAAATAACATAAAACAAACCCAAACAGCATTGAAAAGACACATAGACAACTCCAACAATAATAGTAGGAGATTTCAAAACAACAGTTTCTGTGAAAGACTGCACATCCAGAAAGAAGCTAAATAAAGACATGGAAGTTCTAAATGCCACAATCAGCGTACTAGACCTCATAGACATAGACAGAACACTCCACCCAACAGAAGCCAAGTATACTTTCTTTCCAATGCACATGGACTATTCTTCAGAAAAGGCCACATATTAGCAAGCCTTAAAAAAATCCAGAATATGGAAATATTACAAAGCATCTTTTCTGACCATAAAGCCATAAAAGTAGAAATCATAACAGAAAAAGCAAGGAAAAAAAAATCAAACACATGGAAACTGAACATTTTGCTCAAAAACTACTGGGTTATAGAAGAAATTAAGCATGGAGTAAAGAAATTCATAGAGCCAAATGAGAATGAAAGTACTTCTTACCAGAACCTTTGGGACACAGCAAAAGCTGTGTTCAGAGGCCATTTTATAGCAATAAATGTACACATCCAAAAAGAAGAAAAGGTCAAAATCAAAGAATTACCTCTACAATTCAAACAAATAGAAAGAGAGCAGCAACAGAAGCCTTCAGACACCAAAGAAAGCAAATAATAAAAATCAGAGCAGAATTAAATGAAATAGAGAACAGAAAAACAATTGAAAGAGTTAATAAGACCAAAAGCTGGTTCTTTGAAAAGATCAACAAAGTTGATAAAACATTGGCAAAACTGACAGAAAAAAAAAAAAAAAAAATAGAGGAAGCTAATAACCCAGTAAGAAACAAGGTTGGCAATATCACGACAGACCCAATTAAAATTAATCATAGAATACTATGAAAAATTGTACTCTAACAAATTGGAAAACCTAGAGGAAATGGACAAATTTCTAGAAACACATTACCTACCTAAACTAACACAAACAGAGATAGAACAATTAAATAAACTTATAACAAAAGAAGAGATTGAAAAGGCAATTTAAAAACTCCCCCCCCCAAAAAAGCCCTGGCCCTGATGGCTTCACTGGAGAATTCTATTAAAATTTCAGAGAAGACATAACACCATTACTACTAAAGGTATTTCACAGCATAGAAAAGGATGGAATACTCTCAAACTCATTCTATGAAACGAGCATAACCCTGATACCAAAACTAGGTAAAAACACTGCAAAAAAAGAAAACTACAGACCAGTATCCCTCATGAAGTTAGACACAAGTCATCAAGAGAATTCAACAACATATCAAAAAAATAATTAACCATGACCAAGTGGAAGTCATACCAGGTATGCAGGGATGGTTTAACATCAGAAAAACAGATAAATGTAATCCATCATATAAATAAAACAAAAGACAAGAACCACATGATCTTATCAATTGATGCAGAAAAGGCATTTGACAAAGTCCAATACCCATTCATGATAAAAATTCTCAGCAAAATAGGAATGGAAGAGAAATTCCTCAACATAATAAAGGGCATTTATACGAAGCCAACAGCCCACGTCATCTTAAACGGAGAGAATCTGAAAGCATTCCCCTTGAGATTGGGAACCAGACAAGGATGCCCTTTAACACCACTCTTATTCAACTTTGTACTGGAAGTCATAGCCAGAGCAATTAGGCTAGAAAAAGAAATAAAGGGCATCCAAATTGGTAAGGAAGATGTAAAAGTATCTCTATTTGCAGATGATATGATCTTATACACAGAAAACCCTAAAGAATCCACAAGAAAACTAACAGAACTAATGGAAGAATTCAACAAAGTATCAGGATACAAGATAAACATACATAAATCAGTTGGATTCCTCTATACCTACAAAGAGAACCTCAAAGAGGAAATCACCGAATCAATACCATTTACAATAGCCCCCAAGAAGATAAAATACTTAGGAATAAATCTACCCGGAGACGTAAAAGACCTATGCAAACAAAACTACAAGACACTACTGCAGGAAATCAAAAGAGACCTGCATAAGTGGAAAAAACATATCTTGCTCATGGATAGGAAGACTCTACATTGTGAATATGTCTATTCTACCCAAAGTGATCTATAGATACAATGCAATCCCAATCCAAATTCCAATGGCATTTTTTAATAGGATGAAGAAACAAATCACCAACTTCATATGGAAAGGGAAGAAGCCAAGGATAAGTAAACAAAAAAAAAAAAAAAAAAACCAAACCCAGTGCCTACGAGTTAATTCTGACTCATAGCGACCCTACAGGACAGAGTAGAACTGCCCCATAGAGTTAGGATAAGTAAAGCATTACTGAAAAAGAAGAACAAAGTGGAAGGCATAATACTACCGGATTTTAGAACCTATTATACCGCCACAGTAGTAAAAACAGTCTGGTACTGGTACAGCAACAGATAGATAAATCAACGGAAGAGAATTGAGAATCCAGACACAAATCTATCTACCTATGAGCAGCTAATATTTGACAAAGGCTCAAGGTCCATTAAATGGGGAAAAGACAGTCTCTTTAACAAACAGTTCTGGCATAACTGGATATCCATCCGCAAAAAAAATGAAACAAGAACCATACCTCACACCATGCACAAAAACTAACTCAAAATGGATCAAAGACCTAAATATAAAATCTAAAACGATAATGAGCATGGAAGAAAAACTAGGGGCAACCTTAGGAGCCCTAATACAGACATAAACAGTATACAAAAAATTACTAATGATACACAAACACCAGAAGAAAAACTAGATAACTGGGAGCTGGTAAAAATCAAACACTTATGCTCATCCAAAGAGCTTCACCAGAAGAGTAAAAAGATTATCTACTGACTGGGAAAAAGTTTTTGGCAATGACAAATCCTATCAGCATCTAATCTCTAAAATCTACAAGATACTGCAAAAGCTCAACAACGAAAAGACAAATAAACCTATTAAAAAATGGGCAAAGGATATGAACAGACACTTCACCAAAGAAGACATTCCGATGGCTAACAGATACATGAGGAAGTGCTCAGGATCTTTAGCTGTTAGAGAAATGCAAATCGAAACTACAGTGAGATGCCATCAGACACCAAGAAGGCTGGCATTAATCCAAAAAAACACAAAATAATAAAAGTTGGAGAGGTTGTGAGAGACTGGAACACTTATACACTGCTGGTAGGGAGGTAAAGTAGTAAAACCACTTTGGAAATCGACCTGGTGCTTCCTTAAAAAGCTAGAAATAGAACTAGCATAGGATCCAGCAATCCCACTCCTTGGAATATACCCTAGAGAAATACGAGCCCTCACATGAATACATATATGCACACCTATGTTCATTGCAGCACTGTTTATAATAGCCAAAAGATGGAAGAAACCAAGGTGCCCATAAATGGAAGAACAGAGAAACAAATTATGGTATATTCATTCACACAATGGAATACTACAAAAATGATTAAGAACATCAATGAATCCATGAGACATCTCATAAAATGGAGGGATCTGGAAGGCATCATGCTGAGTGAAATTAGTCACAAAAGGACAAATATTATATGAGACCATTATTATAAGAACTCAAGAAACGGTTTAAACTCAGAAGAAAACATTCTTTGAAGGTTACGAGAGTGGGGAGGGAGGGAGAAGGGTATTCACTAGACAAGAATTATTTTAGGTGAAGGGAAGGGCAACTCGCAATATAGGAGAAGTCAGCACAACTGGACTAAACCAAAAGCTAAGAGGTTTCCTGAATACAACCAAGTGCTTGGAGGGACAGAGTAGCAGGGGCAGGGGTCTGGGTACCATGTTTTCAGGGGACACCTAGGTCAATTGGCATAACAAAGTGTCTTAAGACAACGTTCTGCATCCCACTTTAGCGAGTGTCATATGGGGTTTTAAAACCTAGCAAGCGGCCATCTAAGATGCATCAATTGGTCTCAAACCACCTGGAGCAAAGGAGAATGAAGAAAACTGCAGACACAAGGAAAATATGAGACCAGAAAACTGAAAGGGCCACACAAATCAGAGACTCCATCAGCCTGAGACCAGAATTCTAGTAAAAAGACCAGACTGGTGGTCCGAGTGAAAGTGCAGCGACCCCACCGGTCATGGTCCCGGAACTCTCTGTTAGCCCAAAACTAAAACCATTCCTAAAGTCACCTCTTCAGGCAAAAATTAGACTGGACTATAAGACATAAAATGATACTCATGAGGAGTGTGCTTCTTAGCTCAAGTAGACACATGAGACTATGTGGGTAGTTCCTGTATGGAGGCGAGATGAGAAGGCAGAGGGTGACAGGAGCTGGTTGAATGGACACAGGAAATACAGGATGGAGAGAAGGATTGTGCGGTCACATTGTAGGGAAAGCAACTAGGGCTACATAACACTGTGTGTATAAATTTTTATATGAGAAGCTGGCTTGAATTGTAAACTTTCACTTAAAGCACAATTTTAAAAAATTGTTAAGCATAACACTAAGAACTATTTACAGAGCAATTACATTGTATTGGGTATTATGAGTAATCTAGAGAGGGTTTCAGTACATGGGAGGATGTGGGTAGGTTATATGCAAATTCTATGCCATTTTATATGAAGAGACTTGAGCATCTGTGGATTTTGGCATCTGAGGGGTGTCCTGGAGCCACCAACCTCCCTTGGATACCGAGGTATAATTGTAATATATAATGAATGTGCACACATACAGTGTTAACTAAAAAATTGTTTCATAGCCACAATTTCATACTCTGTTTATCTCACTTATTATATATATTCACACATTATTAAATATTCTTGGAAATAGAATTTATATTTTTTTCATCATATTTTCATCATATTTTAACATATGGATGCAATTTAATGTCTTTAATATGTTCAGTTGTTAACCAAAATGTTGGCGGTTCGAATCTACCTAGAGGCACTTTGGAAGAAAGACCTGGTGATCTACTTCCAAAAAATCAGCCAGCCACTGAAACCCCGGTGGAGTACAGTTCCACTCTGACACACACGGGTTTGCCGTGAGTCAGGATCAACTTGACAACAGCTGGTTTGACTTTTGGTTTTTATCGTGGGTCATTTTGCTTCTTTATTTCTTTTTTGCTATGATAAAATAAAAATTGTATTATTTAATCAACACCATTAAAAATGACTTGTTTAATATTTATTATATGACAGATATTTACATGAATTACATCATTTCACTTCTGTAAAACATTGCACTGTATTACTTCATACCTTTGTAGGTACATTTGATAATTTCCTTAAGATACATTCCTAGAACTCGGTAACTAGATAATATCGTATAGACATTTTAAGTCTTTTAAAGCACAAGGCAAAATTTCTCTCCAGAAAGATTATACCCATTTGTATTTTATCCAGGGAATGAAAATGTCATTAATTTCTCACAATTTTTTTAACTTTTCAAATTTGTTTGAATTAATATGATTTTCATAAGCTTAATGGCCATTTGTATTCTTTTTTTTTTTAATTGCCTTTTCTATTTTAAGAATAGGACTGTGGTTTCATACCACCTATGTTTGGATTCTGGACCCATTTATTATAAGCTCTGTAGCTTTTAGCAACTTAATTAAATTATCTGTGCTTCAGTCTTCTTATTTATAAAGTGGTTATAATAATAATAGCATCAGCCTGATAGAGGTGCAGTGAAGATTTAACACATTAAAACACATAAAGTACAGAGAACACTGCCTGGTACCTGATTAGAGTTCAATAAATGCCAGTACAATTGGCTAGCATTTAGGGCATGTATCGCCTATATACTGAATGTGGTTGTAAGTCTGAGCATTCATTCCACGCCTATTATATGATGCTGTCAATATCCCATGAGGTGAGAACCCGAGGTGAGCAGGGTACATAATAGTCTCCACTGAACAAATGAGGGAAATAAAACCAAAAGATCAAAATACCTTGGCTGAAGTCACTCAGTGACACTAAACCAAAAAAAAAAAAAAAAAAAAAAACCCAGTGCCTTCAAGTCAATTCCGACTCATAGCGACTCTATAGGTCAGAGTAGAACTGCCCCATAGAGCTTCCAAGAAGCGCCTGGCAGATTTGAACTGCTGACCCTTTGGTTAGCAGCCATAGCACTTAACCACTAGGCCACCAGTGACAGTACAGAGACTAAAAGGCAGTGTTTTCCACAGTGGCAAACCAGGTTATTTGGGACTAACCTGCTCAAAGAAAACAGAAAAGCTGGGTAAAATAATTTGAATATATCAGAAAGCAGTAAAGCTAAGAGAGAATGTTTCCAGGCAAGATTTGGGAGAAGAGGGAAGTCAAGAGAGGTGAGCTCAAATATTGGCACCACTTTTCCCCTTGAGGTGATTGCTAATTTCAAAAACAGCTGCAGAGGCTGAGGAGCTGAGCGAGGCTTCATCAATGTCCTGGGGCTGAGGACACAAATACTGGGGATCAGGGACTGCCAAAAGAAAGTGTCTCTGGTAAACAGTGAAGGCTTTTGGTCAGGAGGCATAAGAGTTGCACCTTGGAATAAGAAGGAATTTGAAATAGACAAGCCTTCACAGACAATGAAGCCAGATTTCTTAGTCATCTGAATCCTTAGTTAGACTATGGCATTTTGCCCCAGCATAGCTACTTGCCAGGGCAAACATAGATCCTCTCTGAATAAATAGCTATTAATAGCTCTTTATCACTATTAAGAGCTTCAAATTATCTTTAAATTGCTCAAATGCCAAGGTTAAGCCTTAAATCAGAAGGAATTATGTAAACAAGAATATGAGACTCGAGGCGGGGGAGACAATAGAAACAGGGACACAAAAAAATCCAAATAATGGAGTAGTCAAAATTGATTTAATAATTATGATTCCTGATGATTGTGGTGGTAGTTACATGACTGTATAAGGTTTTTCAAAACTCATGAAACTGTACATTTTAAAAGGGCAAATTTTATTTTATGTAAATTATACTAAAAAATCTGCTTGATGTATTTGTAAAATGAATTTAAAGTCAAGATGGAAAACTTTGGCATAGAACTGTAAATGATTTTGAAAAGTTAATAGAAGTGCTAAGGTAGAAATATACAATAACTAAATTTAAAACCTGTTAGTTGCCGTTAGCAGCAGAACAAACACAATTGAAGAGAAAATTAGTGACTAGAAAATATTTCAGAAGAACACATACTCGAGCAAGCGTAGACAAAACATACCAAAGAAAATAAGCGTCATATGAAATACTATGAGAAGTCCTAATACTTGCTTAATTGGAATGGATTCCACAGAAAACAGGAGAGGAATAATGATGCAGGAAGAATACTTGAAGAGACAATGGCTGAAAATATTAGAAAACTGGTAAGTGCACCAAGCCTCAGATCGATAAATATAAAGGAAAACCAGGTATAGGCACATCATAGTAAAACTATTAAAAAAGCAAAGGCTTTTTATTTATTTATTTATTTTTGTCCTAGTACCTTCAAAGAGCAACAATGAGAATGAGAACTAATTTTCTTTTTAATTGAAAGTATGGAAATCATAAGACAATGGAACATGGAAATATATATTTATGTAAGTGCTGGGGTTAAAAAAAAAAAAAGCTTCCAAATAGAAATGTTATGTCAAGAAAATTTTTTTTGCCTCTATTTGCAGATAATATGATACTATACTTAGAAAATCCAAAAGGCTCCATGAGAAAGCTACTGGAACTAATAGAACGATTCAGCAGAGTAGCATGATACAAGCTAAACCTACAAAAATCAGCTGGATTCCTATAAACCAACAGAAAGAAAGATGGAAAGGGAATCAGGAAAATAATACCACTTATAATAGCCCCTAAAAAAATAAAACACTTGAGTATAAATCTAACCAGAGATGTAAAAGACCTAGACAAAGAAAAATAAAAAAACACTACTACAAGAAACCAAAAGAGATCTACATAAATGGAAAAACATACCACGCTCATGGATAGGTAGACACAACAGTGTGAAAATGACAATTCTACCCGAAGCGATTTACAGATACAACGCAATCCTGATCCAAATAGCAACAACTTTCCTTAAAGAGATGGAAAAACTTATCATTAACTTTATATGGAAAGGGAAGAGCCCTCGGATAAGTAAAGCACTATCGAAGAAGAAAAAAGTAGGAGAACTTGCACTACCTGACCTCAGAACCTACTATACAGCTGTTGTTGTTAGGTGCCGTCGAGTTGGTTCTGACTCATAGTGACCCTATGCACAACAGAACGAAACACTGCCCGGTCCTGTGCCATCCTTAAAATTGTTGTTATGCTTGAGCCCATTGTTGCAGCCACTGTGTCAATCCACCGCATTGAGGGTCTTCCTCTTTTCCCCTGACCCTGTACTTTGTCAAGCATGATATCCCTCTCCAGAGACTGATCCCTCCTGACAACACGTCCAAAGTATGTAAGGCACAGTCTCACCATCCTTGCTTCTAAGGAGCATTCTGGTTGTACTTCTTCCAAGGCAGATTTGTTCTTTCTTCCAGCAATCCGTGGTATATTCAATATTCTTTGCCAACGCCACAATTCGAAGGTATCAATTCTTCTTCGGTCTTCCTTATTCATTGTCCAGCTTTCACATGTACATAATGCGATTGAAAATACCATGGTTTGGGTCAGGCCCACCTTAGTCTTCAAGGAGACATCTTTGCTCTTCGACACTTTAAAGAAGTCCTTTGCAGCAGATTTACCCAATGCAATGTGTCTTTTGATTTCTTGGTTGCTGCTTCCATGGCTGTTGCTTGTGGATCCAAGTAAAATGAAATCCTTGTCAACTTCCATCTTTTCTCCGTTTATCATGATTTGCTCATTGGTCCAGTTGTAAGGATTTTTGTTTTCTTTATATTGAGGTGTAATCCATACTGAAGGCTGTGGTCTATGATTTTCATTAGTAAGTGCTTCAAGTCCTCTTCACTTTCAGCAACCAAGGTTGTGTTATTTGCATAAAGCAGATTGTTAATGAGTCTTCCTCCAATCCTGATGCCCTGTTCTTCTTCATATAGTCCAGCTTCTCAGATTATTTGCTCAGCATACAGATCAAATAGGTATGGTGAAAGAACACAACCCTGGCACACACCTTTCCTGACTTTAAACCAATCAGTATCCCCTTGTTCTGTCTGAACGACTGCCTCTTGATCTATGTAAATGTTCCTCATGAGCACAATTAAGTGTTCTGGAATTCCCATTCTTTGCAATGTTATCCAAAATTTGTTATGATCCACACAGTTGAATGCCTTTGCATAGTCAATACAACACAGTAAACATCCTTCTGGTATTCTCTGTTTTCAGCCAGGATCCATCTGACATCAGCAATGATATCCCTGGTTCCATGTCCTCTTCTCAAACTGGCCTGAATTTCTGGCAGTTCCCTTGTCCATATACTGCTGCAGCCATTTTTGAATGATCTTCAGCAAAATTTTGCTTGTGTGTGATGTTAATGATATTGTCCTATAATTTCCACATTCGGTCGGATCACCTTTCTTGGGAATAGGCATAAATATGGATCTCTTCTAGTCAGTTGGCCAGGAAGCTGTCTTCCATATTTCTTGGCATAGACGAGTGAGCACCTCCAGCGCTGCATCTATTTGTTGAAACATCTCAATGGATATTCCATCAATTCCTGGAGCCTTGTTTTTCGCCAATGCCTTCAGAGCAGCTTGGACTTCTTCCTTCAGTACTATCGGTTCCTGATCATATGCCACCTCTTGAAATGGTTGAACATTGACTAATTCTTTTTGGTATAATGACTCTGTGTATTCCTTCCATCTTCTTTTGATGCTTCCCACGTTATTTAATATTTTCCCCATGGAATCCTTCACTATTGCAACTCAAGTCTTGAATTTTTTCTTCAGTTCTTTCAGAAACACTGAATGTGTTCTTCCCTTTTGGTTTTCCATTTCCAGCTCTTTGCACATGTCATTGTAATACTGTACTTTGCCTTCTCGAGTCACCCTTTGAAATCTTCTGTTCAGTTCTTTTATTTCATCAATTCTTCCTTTTGCTTTAGCTGCTCAACATTCGAGAGCAAGTTTCAGAGTCTCCTCCAACATCCATCTTGGTCTTTTCTTTCTTTCCTGTCTTTTCAATGACCTCTTGCTTTCTTCACATATGATGTCCTTGATGTCATTCCACAACTCATCCGGTCTTCGGTCACCGGTGTTCAATGCATCAAATCTATTCTTCAGATGGTCTCTAAATTCACATGGGATATACTGAAGGTCGTATTTTGGCTCTTGCGGACTTGCTCTGATTTTCTTCAGTTTCAGCTTGAACCTGCATATGAGCAATTGATGATCTGTTCCACATTCGGCCCCTGGCCTTGTTCTGACTGATGATATTGAGCTTTTCCATCGTCTCTTTCCACAGATGCAGTCAATTTGATTTCCGTGTGTTCCATCTGGTGAGGTCCATGTGTATAGTCGCCATTTATGTTGGTAAAAGAAAGTATTTGCAATGAAGTCGGTGGTCTTGCAAAATTTTATCATTCGATCTCCAGCATTGTTTCTATCACCAAGGCCATATTTTCCAACTACTGATCCTTCTTTGTTTCCAACTTTCGCATTCCAATCACCAGTAATTATCAATGCATCTTGATTGCATGTTCGATCAATTTTAGACTGCAGCAGCTGGTAAGAAATCTTCTATTTCTTCATCTTTGGCCCTAGTGGTTGGTGCATATATTTGAATAATACTTGTAGGTCTTCCTTGTAGGCATATGGATATTATCCTATCACTGACAGCATTGTACTTCAGGACAGATCTTCAAATGTACTTTTGACAATGAATGCAACACCATTCTTTTTCAAGTTGTCATTCCCAGCATAGTAGACTATATGATTTTCCAATTCAAAATGGTCAATACCAGTCCATTTCAGTTCAGTAATGCCTAGGATATCGATGTTTATGCTTTCCACTTCATTTTTGATGATTTCTAATTTTCCTAGATTCATACTTCGTACATTCCAGGTTGTGATTATTAATGGATATTTGCAGCTGTTTCCTCTCATTTTGAGTCATGCCACATCAGCAAATGAAGGTCCCAAAAGCTTTACTCCATCCACGTCCTTAAGGTCGACTCTACTTTGAGGAGGCAGCTCTTCCCCAGTCATCTTTTGAGTGCCTTCCAACCGGGAGGCTCATCTTCTAGCACTATATCAGACAATGTTCCACTGCTATTCATAAGGTTTTCACTGGTTAATACTTTTCAGAAGTAGACTGCCGGGTCCTTCTTCCTAGTCTTTCTTAATCTGGAAGCTCAGATGAAACCTGTCCTCCATGGGTGACCCTGCTGGTATCTGAATACTGGTGGCATAGCTTCCAGCATCACAGCAACAGGCAAGCCCTCACAGTACAACAAACTGACAGACATGTGGGAGACTATACAGCTACAGTAGTCAAAACAGCCTGGTACTGGTACAACAACAGAGACATTGACCAATGGGACAGAATTGAGAACCCAGATATGAATCCATCCACCTATGATCACCTGAGCTTCAAAAGAGGCCCAAAGTTTATCAAATGGGGAAAAGACAGTCTTTTTATGAAACCGTGCCGGCAAAACTGGATTCCATCTGCAAAAAACTGAAAAAAGACCTATACCTCACACCATATACAAAAACTAACTCAAAATGTGTCAAAGACCTAAATATAAAGCACAAAACTATGAAGTTCATGGAAGAAAAAATAGGATCAATACTAGGGGCCTTAATATGTGCCATTAACAGGATACAAACCACAACTAACAACACACAAGCTACAGAGGATAAACTAGATAACCGGAATCTTCTAAAAATTAAACAGTTATGCTCATCAAAAGATTTCACCAAAACAGTGAAAAGAAAACCTACAAACTTGAAAAAAAATTTTGGCTACTACAAATCAGAGAAAGGTCTAATCTCTAAAATCTACAAGAAAATCCAACACCTCTACAACAAAAAGAAAAATAATCCAATTAAAAAATGGGTAAAGGAAATGAACAGACACTTCACCAAAGAAGACATTCAAGTGGCCAACAGACACATGAGGAAATGCTCAAGTGGCCATCAGAGAAATGCAAATCAAAACCACAATGAGATACTATGTCACCAGCATTACTGGCATAAATCAATAAAACAGAAAATAGCAAATGTTGGAGAGGCTGTAGGAAGATCAGAACTCTTATGCTGTGCTGTTGGGAATGTAAAATGATACGGCCACTTTGGAAAATGATATGGCTCTTCCTTTGATAGCTAGAAATAAAAATACGATATGATCTAGCAATCCCACTCTTAGGAAATAAGAGTTGTCACATGAATAGATATATGTACACCCATGTTCATTGCAGCATTGTTCACAATAGCAAAAAGATGGAAACAACCTAGATGCCCATCAACAGATGACTGGATAAACAAACTGTGGTACCTACACACAATGGACTATTACACAACACTAAAGAACAATGATGAATCTGTGAAGCATCTCATAACATGGATACATCTGGAGGACATTATGCTGAGTGAAATAAGTTAGTCACAAAAGGACAAATATTGTATGAGACCACTACTGTAAAAACTCATGAAAATGTTTACACACAAAAAGAAACAATATTTGATGGTTACGAGGCAGCAGAGGGATGGGGATGGAAAAACAGTAGAAAATAGAAAAGTGGTAACTTTGATGAAGGGTAAGACAGTACACAATACTGGGGAAGCCAGCACAACTTGTACAAGGCAAGGTCATGGTAGCTCCAGAGACACATCCAAACTCCCTGCGGGATCAAATTCTGGGCCTGAGGGCTATGGGGACCACGGTCTCAGGAAACCTCTAGCTCAATTGGCGTGACAGAGTTTATAAAGAAAATGTTCTACATTCTATTTTACGGAGTAGTGTCTGGGGTCTAAAAGCCTGTGAGCGGCCATCTAGGATGTTCTACTGGTCTCACCCCTTCCGGAGCAAGGAATGATGAAGAAAACTAAGGATAGAAGGGAAAGATTAGTCCAAAGGACTAATGGATCACATCTACCACAGCCTCTACCAGACCGAGCCCAGTACAACTAGATGGTTCCCTGCTACCGCCACCGGCTGCTCTGACAGGGATCACTATAGAGGGTCCTGAACAGGGCTGGAGAAAAACGTAGAACAAAAGAAAGACCAGACTTTCTGGCCTGACAGAGACTGGAGAAACCCTGAGAGTATGGCCCCTGGACACCCTTTCAGCTCAGTAATGAGGCCGCTCCTGTGGTTCATCCTTCCGCCAAAGATTGAACAGGCCCATGGAACAAAACAAGACTAAAGGGGTGCACCAGCCCTGGGACAGAGACTGGAAGGTAGGAGGGAACAGGAATGCTGGTAACAGGGAACCCAAGGCTGAGAAGGGAGAATGTTGACGTGTTGTGGGGTTACAATGTCATACAACAATGTGCGTACTAACTGTTTGATGAGAAACTAGTTTGTTCTGTAAAACTTCATCTAAAGTTCAATTAAAAAAAAATGAAATAAAGACTTTTCTTCAAACATTAAAAAAAAGTATATTACTAGCAGGCATGCACTAAAAGAAACACTAAATAAAGTTCTTCAAGCAAAACGAAAATTACCTCTGCTGAAAGTTTACATATGCAAGAAGGATGAAGAAATGGTAAATAGGTACATAAACGAATAAATACTGGTAATATAAAAATAATAATAATGAAAATATAGGAAAGGTTAAAATACAATAAAATAATAGCACCAAAGAGAGATATGAATGGAGTTAAAATGTTCTAAAATTGTTGAATTTTCAAGAAAGTGGTAAAAAAACAAATTCCCAAATTATTTTATTTTATTGTGTTAAGGGAAACCCTGGTGGCATAGTGGTTAAGTGTTACGGCTGCTAACCAAAAGGTCGGCAGTTCAAATCCACCAGGAGCTCCTTGGAAACTCTATGGGGCAGTTCCACTCTGTCCTATAGGGTCGCTATGAGTTGGAATAGATGCAATGGTAACAGGTTTAATGTGTTAAGGGTGCATCTTGTAATATCTAGAATAGCCAGGCACCAAAGATAAGGGTTTTAACTGTCAGGTACGAGCTGGGGGTTTCAGAGCCTGGCTCAGAGAGAAATAAGAGTTTTCAGATGCTATGGCAAGGAGGAAGAACTTGAGCATCCCAGAGATTAAACACAATTCACCTCTGATAACTTATCCAGAACCTACCTATTTTCATCAACAATAGGCTTAAATACAAATCCCAGCAGCACATCACACTCATGACCCCCATGCAAGCTGTAGAGATACAGAATATTGTTAATAGAAATGTCAACTCCAGAGACAAACAATACCAGGAACCATCAAGTATTTGAGGAAAGTCCAAAGTTTAGAAAAGTGGAAAATGGAACTAACGAAATAACGTAATCTACAAGGAAAGTAAATAGAGAAAACTGAACAGGACAATAACTTCAGAATAGTAAGAGAAATAATTATAAACAAAAAATGAAGATCATAAAAATTTAAATTATGTTTACTAGATGAAATTAGTAACTGGGCCCAGGAGTAGAATAAACACAGCTAAAGTCAAATAAATGAACTGGAAGCCTGAGTAATATCCCTGAACACAACACAAATGGTGGAAATATCAAAAGTATGCAAAGAAACACAAGAATAATGAAAATCAGCCAAAAGTTCCAATGTCCGTCTAGTAGGTGATTGAGAAGGAATGAACAGAAAGAAATCACTAATGAAATAAATACTAACAAAGAGAAAGCACCATATCTGTCAATAATCAGTAAACCAGAAAAGCTTCCCCATATGCAACACACAAAATCTTAGATGAAATATAATGAAAAATAATTTAAATGCATATATAACCTTGCAAAAATTAAAGGAAACCCCTGGAGCCAAAAGCAAATTGGGAGCTATAAGGTGCTGAAGTTGAGGCTGCCCTCATTCCAGCTGATCTCTGTAAGGTGGACATAGGGTTTGAAGGCCACACAAGAGACAAGGCCTTGGGGTAGGATCAGGCGGAGTTTGGGAACTGGGGATCACATCAATTCAGGCCCTTAAAATGCTTTTAAACAAAATGGAGGGTGGACTACAAAAGCTCCATGTCCTGAAAATGAAAACTAGAGTAAATCCATCTCTAGCTGGACTAATCCATCTCAAACTGGGCTGTAGGTGGAAAAAATTGTCTCCCCTAAGAATTTTAAATCACAGACTTGTAGCTAAGAGGAGCAATTTCACATTCCTACATGACTGATTCAGTGTCACCACAAATGGAAGGAAGTAATTTAAAGTGGCTCTTGATTAGTAGTAGCCTGGGGCAACTGAAAGAAGCAACACAGTGTTCCCCTGTGGGAAAACCAGTCTTCCCGAGATTTACAACAAACATATGTGTGACCTGAAATTTATGTGTAAATATGTCATCATGAATATGCATCAGCAAGAAACACCTGCCTAAAATGTCAGATAATATTAATCAAATAAAGAATACATAATGAGTATGTTTAAAATAACTTAAGAAATAAAAAATGAAGTTTAAAAAATGAGAAAGGAAAAAGATCAACCACTGCCCCCCCCCCCCCAAATACAACTGCACACTCATCAGAATGCTCAGATTACAAAGGCAGGCAAAATCAATTTTGGTGACAATTTGGGAATGACTAGAACTCTTTTTTTTTTTTAGAACTCTTAGACATTGGTTTTAGAAATACAAATTGGTGCAATCACTTTGTGTGCATCTACTAAAGCTAAACATATGTCTAGTCTACAACTAAGTATAACTCTATTTTGACCCTAGACTTATGCCATATAGAAATGTGCATATAGAAGACAAGAATTAGAATCATTATAACATCGCTATTATAACAGCCTCAATCTGGAACAACCTAAACGTGCTTTCCCAGCAGAAAGAACTCTTTCTGATGTACTCATACAACAGAATATTTTACAGCAATGAAAATGGAGGAGGTGTTGCTAAATGCAATGACATGAATGAATCTCATAAAGATAATATTAAGTAGGTCAAATCCAGACTTAAAAAAGTGAATATTGTATTGATTCCATTTATTTTAAGCTAATAAACAGGCAAAATCTTGTGTTAGAAATCAGGGGAGTGAACACGTATAAGGAGAGAAGGTAATGCCTGAAAGGGAGCAGAAGGAGACTCTTGGAATGCTGTTCATTTCTTATTTTTAAAATTTGATGTTGGTTTTAATTTGAGACACTTTTATGTGAAAATGTTTATTATATTTCAATTAAAAGGCTTCAAGGAAGATTTGAAATACAACTAAATAGAAATATACTTCAAAATGCTGATTGTTTTACTGTCATATACTTTTGCCTCTTCCAAAATGTCATACTGTTGAAATCATAACAGTATGACATTTTGGAAGAGGCAAAATTATGTGTATTTCAGACTGGCTTCTTTTATTTAGCAATATGCATTTAAGATTTCTCTATGTCTTTTTTTGTGGCTTGATAGCTCATGTCTTTTTATTGCTGAATAATATTCCATTGTATGTATGTACCACAGTTTCTCAGTTCACCTATTAAAGGATTTCTTTATTTTTTTTTTCTAATTTTTGGCAACTATCAAAGCTGCTACAAATATTTGTGTGCAGTCTTTTGCGTGGACATAAGCCTTCAACTCATTTGGGTAAATACCCAGGAGCTCAGTTGCTGGAATATATATTTAGCTTATGTTTACTTTTGTAAGAAAATGCCAAATTATCTTCCAAACTGGCTGGACCACTTTGCATTCCCACCAGCAATGAGTGGGAGTTCCTGTTGCTCCATATTCTTGCCAACATTTGGTGTTGTCAGTGTTTGTGATTTTAGCCGTTCTAATAAGTGTGTTCCCATGTGTCTGTCAGTTTGTTGTACTGTGATGGCTCGAGTGTTGCTCTGATGCTGGAAGCTATGTAACCAGTATTTCAAATACCAGCAGTGTCAATCATGGTGGACAGGTTTCAGCTGAGCTTCCAAACTAAGAAAACTAGGAAGAGACCAGGAAGTCTAATTCTGGAAAAAAAAAAAAAATTGGTCAATGAAAATGTTATGAATAGCAGTGGAACATTGCCTGGTATAACGCTGAAGGGTGAGGCCCTCAGGTTGAAGGGCACTCAAAATACAATTGGAGAAGAGCTTCCTCTTCAAAGCAGAGTTGATCTTCATGATGCTGTTGGAGAAAAGCTTTCAGAACCTTCACTTGCTGAGGTGGTATGACTCAAAATGAAAAGAAACAGCCGTAAACATCCCTTAATAATTAGAATGTGGAATGTACAAAGTGTGAAACCAGGAAAATTGGAAGTCATCAAAAATGAAATGGACAACGTAAGGATTGTTATCCTAGGCATTAGTTAGTGAGCTGAAATGAACTGGCATTGGCCATTTTGAATTGGAAAATCGTATAGCCTACTATTCTGGGAATGACAAATTGAAGAGGAATGGCATTGCATTCATCATCAAAAATAATATTTCAAGATCTATCCTGAAGTACAATGCTGTCAGTGATAGGATACTATACATATGCCTACAAGGAAGCACAGTTAATACATCTGTTATTCAAATCTATGCATCAACCACTAATGCCAAAGATGAGAAATTTGAACATTTTTACCAACTTCTGCAGTCTGAAACTGATCACAAATGCAGTCAAAATGCAGTGATAATTATTGGTGATTGGAATGTGAAAGTTGGAAACAAGGATTTGTAGTCAGAATATATGGCCTTGGTGATAGAAGCAATGCCAGAGGTCGCATGATAGAATTTTGCAAGACCAATGACTTGTTTGTTGCAAATACCAGCACCATCAGTCAGAACAAGGCCAGGGACCAACTGCAGAACAAACCACCAATTGCTCATTGCTCAAGTCCATGAGAGTCAGAATACAGCATTGAGTATATTCCATCTGAATTTATAGACCATCTCAAGAATAGATTTGACACATTGAACACTAATGACTGAAGACTAGACAAGTTGTGGAATGACAAGAACATAATACATGAAGAAAGCTAAAGGTCATTAAAAAGACAGGAAAGAAAGAAAAGACCTAATGGATATCAGAAGAAACTTATAAACTTGCTCTTGAATGCAGAGTAGCTAAAGCAAACAAACAAAATGTTGAAGTAAAAGAGCTGAACGGAAAATTTCAAAGGGCTGTCCAAGAAGACAAAGTAAAGAATTATAATGAAATGTGCAAAGACCTGGAGTTAGGAAACCAAAGGGAAGAACACACTAGGCATATCTCAAGCTGAAAGAACTGGAGAAAAAATTCAGGTCTCTAGCTGCAATATTGAAGGATTCTATGAGAAAAAATTGAACGACACAGGAGGCATCAAAAGAAGATAGAAGGAGTACATGGAGTCACTGTACCAAAAAGAATTGATCAACATTCAACCATTTCGGGACAGAGCATATGATCAAGAACCAATGGTACTAAAGGAAGAAGTCCAAGCTGTACTGAAAGGAATGGAAAAAATCAATGCTCGAGGAATTGGTGGAATACCAATTGAGATGTTTCAACAAATGGATGCAGACCTGGAGGCATTCACTCCTCTACATTAAGAAATTTGGAAGAAAATTCCTGGCCAACTGACTGAAAGAGATCAGCATTTGTGGCCATTTCAAAGAAAGGTGATTCAACAGAACACAGAAATTATTAAACAATGTCATTAATATCACACACAAATAAAATTTTGCCTCAGATTATTCAAAAGCATTTGCAGCAGTACTTAGACAGGGAACAGCCAGGAGTTCAAGCTGGATTCAGAAGAGGATGTGGAACTAGGGATATCATTGCTAATGTCAGATGGGCTATGGCTGAAAGCAGGAAAGACCAGAAAGATGTTTACCTGTGTTTTATTAACTATGATTCAACTGTGTGGATCATAACAAATTATGGATAAAAAATTTTTAAATAATTTTTATTGTACTTTAAGTGAAAGTTTACAAATCAAGTCAGTCTGTCACATGTAAGCTTATATACACCTTACTACATACTCCCAATTACTCTCCCCCTAATGAGTCTGCCCGCTCCCTTCTTCCAGTCTCTCCTTTCATGACACTTTTGCCAGTTTCTAACCCTCTCTACCCTCTCATCTCCCCTCCAGACAGGAGAAGCCAACACAGTCTCAAGTGTCCATCTGGTACAAGTAGCTCACTCTTCATCAGCATCTCTCTCCAGCCCATTGTCCAGTCCCTTCCATGTCTGATGAGTTGTCTTCGGGAGTGGTGCCTGTCCTGGGCCAACAGAAGGTTTGGGGACCATGACCACTGGGATTCTTCTAGTCTCAGTCAGACCATTAAGTCTGGTCTTTTTATGAAAATTTGGGGTCTGCATCCCACTGTTCTCCTGCTTCCTCAGGAGTCCTCCGTTGTGTTCCCTGTCAGGGCAGTCATCAGTTGTGGCTGGGCACCATCTAGTTCTTCTGGTCTCAGGATGATATAAGTCTCTAGTTCATGTGGCCCTTTCTGTCTTGGGCTCATAGTTATCTTGTGACCTTCGTGTTCTTCATTCTCCTTTGATCCAGATGGGTTGAGACCAATTGATGCATCTTAGATGGCTGCTTCTTAGCATTTAAGACCCCAGATGCCACACTTCTAAGAGGGATGCAGAATGTTATCATAATAGAGTTTATTATGCCAATTGACTTAGAAGTCTCCTTAAGCCATAGTCCCCAAACCCCCGCCCTTGCTCCACTGACCTTTGAAGCGTTCAGTTTATCCAGGAAACTTCTTTGCTTTTGGTCCAGTCCCGATGCGCTGACCTTCCCTGCATTGAGTATTGTCTTCCCTTCACCTAAAGTTGTTCTTATCTACTAACTAATCAGTAAATAACCTTCTCCCACTCTCCCGCCCACCACCCTTTTGTAACCACAAAAGAATGTGTTCTTCTCAGTTTATACTATTTCTCAAGAACTTATAATAGTGGTCTTATACAGTATTTGTCCTTTTGCATCTGACTAATTTCACTCAGCATAATGCCTTCCAGGTTCCTCCATGTTATGAAATGTTTCACTGATTCGTCACTGTTCTTTATTGATGCGTAGTATTCCATTGTGTGAATGTACCATAATTTATTTAACCATTCATCTATTGATGGACACATTGGTTGCTTCCACCTTTTTGCTATTGTAAACAGTGCTGCAATAAACATGGATGTGCATATGTCTGTTCGTGTAAAGGCTCTTATTTCTCTAGGGTATATTCTGAGGAGTGAGATTTGTGGGTTGTATGGTAATTCTATTTCTAACTTTTTAAGAAAATGCCAGATAGATTTCCAAAGTGGTTGTACCATTTGACATTCCCACCAGCAGTGTATAAGAGTTCCAATCTCTCCGCAGTCCCTCCAACATTTATTATTTTGTGTTTTTTGGATTAATGCCAGCCTTGTTGGAGTGAGATGGAATCTCATCGTAGTTTTAATTTGCATTTCTCTAATGGCTAATGATCGAGAGCATTTTCTCATGTGTCTGTTAGCTGCCTGAATACCTTCTTTAGTGAAGTGTGTGTTCATATCCTTTGCCCACTTTTTGATTGGGTTGTTTGTCTTTTTGTGGCTGAGTTTTGACAGAATCATACAGATTTTAGAGATCAGGTGCTGGTCTGAGATGTCATAACTGAAAATTCTTTCCCAATCTGTAGGTGGTCTTTTTACTCTTTTGGTGAAGTCTTTAGATGACCATAGGTGTTTGATTTTTAGGAGCTCCCAGTTATCTGGTTTCTCTTCGTCATTTTTGGTAATGTTCTGTATTCTGTTTATGCCTTGTATTAGGGCTCCTAAGATTGTCCCTATTTTTTCTTCCACGATCTTTACCGTTTTAGTCTTTATGTTTAGGTCTTTGATCCACTTGGAGTTAGTTTTCATGCATGGTGTGAGGTATGGGTCCTGTTTCATTTTTTTGCAAATGGATATCCAGTTATGCCAGCACCATTTGTTAAAAAGACTATCTTCTCCCCAATTAACTGGCACTGGGCCTTTGTCAAATATCAGCTGCTTCTATGTGGATGGATTTATATCTGGGTTCTCAATTCTGTTCCATTGGTCTATGTGCCTGTTGTACCAATACCAGGCTGTTTTGACTACTGTGGCTGTATAATAGCTTCTGAAATCAGGTAGAGCGAGGCCTCCCACTTTCTTCTTCTTTTTCAGTAATGCTTTACTTATCCGGGGCCTGTTTCCCTTCCATATGAAGTTGGTGATTTGTT
The DNA here is from genome assembly GCF_030014295.1 of Loxodonta africana. NCBI lineage: Eukaryota > Metazoa > Chordata > Mammalia > Proboscidea > Elephantidae > Loxodonta > Loxodonta africana. The sequence goes on along the minus strand of NC_087347.1, from coordinate 130,935,881 downwards.
TCTCCATCACTTTAAAAAATGTCATTGGAATTTGGATGGGAAGTGCATTGTATGTATAGATGGCTTTTGGTAGAATACACATTTTTACTATGCTAAGTCTATGGATAAAATTTTGAGGAGTGGAAATTCCAGAACATGTAACTGTGCTCATGAGGAACCTGTACATAGACCAAGAGATGGTAGTTTGAAAAGAACGAGATGATACTGTGTGGTTTAAAGTCAGGAAAGGTGTGCATCAGGATTGTATCATCTCACTACACTTATACAGTCTAAATGCCGAGCAAATAATCTGAGCAGCTGTGCTATATGAAGAAGAATGTGGCATCAGGATTGGAGGAAGACTCATTAACAACCTTCGATATGCAGTGACACAAGCTTGCTAGCTGAATGCAAAGCAAACTTGAAGCTCTTACTGATGAAGATCAAAGACCACAGCCTTCAGTATGGATTGCACCTCAAAATAAAGAGAACAAGCCTCACAACTGGACCAATAAGCACTGTCATGACGAACAAAGAAAATATTGAAGTTGTCAAAGATTTTATTTTACTTGGATCCACAATCAACACCCATGGAAGCAGGAGTCAAGAAATCAAATGACATATTGAATTGGACAAATCTGCTGCAAAAGACCTCTTTAAAGTGGTGTAAATCAAAGACATCACTTTGAGGATGAAGGTATGCCTGATCCAAGCCATGGTATTTTCAATTATAAGCATGTGAAAACTGGACAATGAATAAAGAAGACCCAAGAAGAACTGATGGCTTTGAATTATGGCGATGGTGAAAAATATCATGGACTGCCAGAAGAATAAACAAATCTGTCTTGGAAGAAGTACATCCAGAACACTCCACAGAAGCAAGGATGGTGAGTCTTCCTCTCAAGTACTTTGGACATGTTATCAGAAGGGACCAGTCTTTGGAGAAGGACATCATGCTTAATAAAGTAGAGGGTCAGTGAAAAAGAGGAAGTCCCTCAACAAGATGACACAGTGGCTTCAACAATGGGATCAAACATACCAAAGACTGTGAGGATGGCGCAGGACTGGAGAGTGTTTCTTTCTGTTGTACATAGGGTTGCTAGGACTTGAAATTGACTGAAAGGCAACTAACACCGACAACATAAGTATGTAGTGGTGTCTCCTCATTATTTGAATTTGCAGTTTCCTAATGACATGTATTGCTGACCTTCTTTTAATAAGCTTATTTGCCATCTGTGCATCTTCAGTGAGGTGTCTGTTCAGATCTTTTGGCCATTTATATTTAGGTTCTTTGTTCAAATCTAATAATTTTAACTGAGTGCCACAAAATATGTACTAAAATTTATACATGTAATTTAAAGCTCAGGCTGATACTCTCTTATACACATAAAAATGTATTTTGGGTAGATTGCTTTGACACTTTTGAGCTGGTTTGAAAGTGGTTTTTAGCATTTTCTGAAAGTTGCCTTACTTATTTCTCCATTGCTCCTACCACTGAAGCTGGTGTGCTTACCAGGATCCATTCTCTTGGTGGATCCAGAACTTCGGTTTGTCTTCTCAGCCCAGTGAGACTGGTAAAACACTTCTCACCTTCCTATTAACTCACCTCTTGCATTTCTCTTGCCTTTTTAATCCCTTTGCCTAAAGATGAGCAAACGTCTTAAAAGGAAAAGTGGTGCAGATGGTTTGCACATCCCAGTGAACTTCTCTCTGGAATTTTGATCTATCTAACCTGACTTCCTTGGTAGTCTAGGGCTCCAAGTTTAATTGCCCAGCCCAATGAGGCTACAAAAAGTTCAACTCAGTTTCCCATTTGTCTTAGTTATATAATAGTGCTGCTATGATAGAAATACCACAAGTGGATGGCTTTAACAAAGAGAAATTTATTCTCTCACAGTCTAGTAGGCTAAAAGTCCAAATTCAGAGCACCAGCTCCAGGGGAAGGCTTTCTCTCTCTGTCAGCTCTGGGGGAAGGTCCTTTTCATCAATCTTCCCCTGGTCCAAGAGCTTCTCAGCACAGAAACCTTGGGTCCAAAGGATGTGGTCTGCTCCCAGCCCTGTTTTCTTGATGTTATGAAGTCCCTCTGTCTCTCTGCTGGATTCTCTCTTTTATATCTCAAAAGAGTTTGATTTAAGACACAACCTAATCTTGTAGATTAAGTTCTACCTCGTTAACATAATTGCCTCTAATCCTGTCTCATTAACATCATACAGGTAGGATTTATAACATATAGGAAAATCACACCAAATGACAAAATGGGGCACTATCACACAATACTGGGAATCATAGCCTAGACAAGTTGACACATATTTTGGGGGGACTCAGTTTAATCCATGAGGCCAGCCTTAAACTCCTGCTTTCTTCCTGGTTTCTAACCCCCTGAGCCTGTGCCACTTATGAACTGTCAAATGTCTCAGTGGGAAAATCCCTGTGGAATGTTGGGATCATCTCAATGTGCTTTACCTCTTTCTGAGATCCTGGACTTTTAAGTTCTGGCTGGTCTAGCAGTCCTGTAATGACTTCATAGAAGTTTGTTTTTGTATTTTGTTTTAATTTCATAGTTGTTCTCAGTGAGAGCATTGGTCTGTAACAAGCACCCTTCATTTACTGGAGATGGGAAATCCAAAGGTCACTTATAGACTCCAGCTTTTATGATCAATGTTATGATAGTAGTTGGATTCCCTTAAAATCCTCTGTAAAAAGCTAGCTACCTTTTTTTCTTACAGCCCAGGAAAAACAAAACCATCTGTCTCTCATTTACCCACATGGTCATTCTCCTGCCTTCTGCTATCTTCAGTCTGTGATGATACAGAAGGTTATAGCTTATAATTTATTGTGGGAGGAGCCTTTCTATTTGAGATCTGAGTTGAAATTTAACCACCCATTTTGAAAAAGCATGGATGTTATTAGATCATTAAATCTTCCCTCTTGGCTTTAAAAGCTTAGGGATATTGGTGTTTAATCATTGCACATCTAGTGATATAAAGACCACAACTGTATACCTTACTCTTAAGCCTGACTCTTTCTGACTATAATGGATTTTCTTGGGCTCCAACCAGATCCCCTCTCAAAGCCAAATGCATACACCTCCCCATGCCAGGAATATTGGCTGCTGACAGTTCACAGCTGTATCCATCATAGGGTATTGCCCTCAACAATAGTGACTTGCCATGTCTAAGGCTGTTGTTGTTAGTTACCATCAGGTTGGTTCCGACTAATGGCAAGTTTACATATAACAGAAGGAAACATTGCATAAAGGAGGCTGACATGGGAAACAAGGGCCTGGTTCCCTATGAAGAGATGTCCCAGCTGAAGAGGCTCCCATAGATTGGCTGTGGCCTTAGTTGAAAAAGCATTTTCCCTCTGCCTAATCTCGCTTTCTCCCTTCTTTACAGGTTTATCTCCTGTGATCACATCCCAAAAAATTTTGTGCAAGCAACTCTCCGACTCACAGACTGTTTTCAAGGAATCTAATCTAAGACATGTATCTAATGTTTGCTACAATCTGTGACCAATGAACTTCCTGGTCCCCATACTGGTTTGGTGCCCCTTATTATAATGTTGTCCTCAAACCAAAACAGATGACATTCAACTGCTTCAATGTGGTCTGCCTACTCAAGACAATTTAAGCCAAAGCAAGAAAAAAAGTTGTTAGGAAAATTATTACATGCCCACCTAAGCTAATTTTTAATCAACTCAGCTCTGGGGTTTACAAGATAAACACAGTAGAGTGAACAACAGGGATTAATTGAAGCTAAATGTCTATTTACCAGCTTTGATAATGAGGCTATTATAAAAACAGGCACATAAAAGCATGTGGACTGAGTAGATAGGGGTTAGGATAGACAGCCGAAAGTTTCCATCTTGCTATCCCTAATGATTTCTGGGCTCAAAGGAGAACTTATTATAATTGACTTGATTTACTCTTGCCTACTGCAACTCATGAGGTTAAGGCACCCCACTGAAAGAAAATACAGAGCAAGATCTCACTTCAAATAAAATTTAAAATTAAAAAGTAACTAAAAATATGAATAATTAACTAGTTAACTGAATACAGCTATACCTCTCAGTTATTTGGTATCTTATAATTCTGACAAACAGCTATTGGTTTTCCTTGATTCTGCGCAAGCTATTTGAACAGAAGGAAAGTTAAATTTATTGCAAACCCTTTGGTGGAAACTTTTGAACATATTGGTGAATGGTCGAATTGAGAAGCAGTCAATATTTCTACAGATACAGGACTTGCCTTTAACCACCATCTAAAATGTCCTTTTGCACTAAATGCCAAATGGCCCATGTTACACAACCTGATTCATTTACCTTCACAGATTTTTTTTTCCCTTAAAAATAGTCTTACATTCAGTACAAACACTTTTAAAGCTATATGATACAGGCTTAGGTTAATGTACCTCTGAGCCCCAACACATTCAATTGGTTTCTGAAAGCTGCATTATAAAGTTTTTACATTATTAATGAGATATAATTTAGCAGTAAACTAGTATTCTATCAAATAAAACACTCACAAGACTAAGTTTGATAATGAAAATAATAGAATTTAGAGGTGGTGAAGGTGAGCAAGTTAAGAAAATCTTTACCACAGAGACCTGTGGTAGTCACATGGGCTAATTTGGATGTTGCCTTCATCTCTCATGAAAATGAAGTTCCACTAAGGTAAGAATTTTTTGGTCTACTAGTCAATAAATTTTGATTGGATCAATACAAAGAAAGGCTGAAAGAAAGCTATATGACCAGTTTTTCCCTAACAGTGAAAGAGAAAAGAAGCATCAGATTTATATAAAAGGACTTATAATGACAATGAGATCAGGCGCACTCCAAAACTGAAAAATAAGTATTCACTGCAAAGTATGACAGGCCAAAGGAGAAGACTAGTCAAAACCTGGAGGGAGTCTTAAAACATCCAGTTCAGATTACTACAAGAGAGCCTTGATACTGGAACAATATAGATTCTATGGGACCTCAAAATTAACTAATCAAAGCTCCATTTCTAGATAAAGTCTTTCTCTGAGGAGAAATTTCTGGTGATAGAGTCCACACTGAGCAAAGTAAATGAAAAGGAAGAGCCAAATACAAGTGAAAAATGGAAACAGTTTTCAGAAAGAATGAGATCATGTTTTTATCTCTTTGTGAAACAACAGAAATGGTATCTCCAGAGACACAAAGCTATAATAGTCATCTTGATGTATTTCTCTCTAAAAAGGCACATGAAACTCAATCCAGAAAGTCAATATTACAAAAAAATTAAAAAAAGGAATAATAACACTCATACATATAAGAAAAAATCCCAAAAATAGATGTCAACAAAATGAACCAAATAAGATAAGTCTGTTGTTGGTAGTTGCCATCAGGTTAATTCTGGCTCATGATGACCCTGTGTGTGCAGAACAGAACTGTTCCATAGTGTCTTCAAGGCTGTAACTTTTTGGGAGCAGACTGCCAGGCCAGGCTTCCAAGACACCTCTAGGTGGGTTGGAACACCCAACTTTTCAACTAGTAGTCAAGTGCTTAACCATTTGTACTAGCCAGGGACTGCTAAGATAAGACAACATGAATTACAGTTAGAAAATACTCAAAATGAAATGATTAGGTAAAGGGTGATTTGAAAACAAAGGTGATAGAATTCAGGGAAAAAAAAAGCTATCCTTAAAAATAAAAGAATCAGGGACTTCTAGGTCAACTGGCATAACAAAGGTTATTAAGAAAATGTTCTGCATCCCACTTTGGTAAGTGGCATCTAGGGTCTTAAAAGCTAGCTAGCGGCCATGTAAGACACATTAATTGGTCCCAACATACTCAGAACAAAGGGGAATGAAGAACACCAAAGATACAAGGAGGATATGAGCCCAAGAGACAGAAAGGGCCACATAAACCAGAAGACTCCATCAGCCTGAGACTGGAAGAACTGGATGGTGCCTGGCTACCACCAATGACTGCCCTGACAAGAAATACAACAGAGAATCCCTGATGTAGCAGGAGAAAAGTAGGGTGCAGAACTCAAATTCTAGTAAAAAGACCAGACTTAATGGTCTGACTGAGACTGGAAAGACTCTGGAAGACATGGCCCCCAGACTCTCTGTTAGCCCTGAACTGAAACCATTCCCAAAGCCAACTCTTAAGACAAAGATTAGACTGGACTATGAGACATAAAATGATACTCCTGAAGAGAGTGTTTCTTGGCCGAAGTAGATACATGAGACTAAGTGGCCAGCTCCTGTCCAGAGGTGAGATGAGAAGGCATAAAGAGATAGAAGCTGGCTGAATGGACATGGGAAATCCAGGGTGGAAAGGAGGAGTGTGCTGTCACATTACAGGGAGAGCAACTAGGGTCATATAACAATGTGTGTATGAATTTTTGTATGAGAAACTAACTTGAACTGTAAACTCACTTAAAGCACAATAAAATAGTAATAAATAAACAACGCTATGAGTCGGAATTGACTCGACGGCACTGGGTTGGGTAAATAAATAAATAATTTCATAAATTAATACTTAACTAAAACAATACAAGATCAAATAATCATAACAGATCATGACTTATGATAAAAAAATTTTTTTAATTAAAAGATAAAGGACAACAACAACAACAAAAAGTTGCTGTCAAGTCAATTCTGACTTATAGAGACCTACAGAACAGAGGCAGAGGTGGAGGCAGAGACAGAGACACAGAGACAGACATAGGCAGAGACAGAGACAGGCAGAGACAGAGACGGCCTGGCCGACCCAGAGTCCGCGGAGAGGAGGGAGGCTGACGGGGCCGCGGCGGCCGAGCGGGGAGGGGTGAGGAAAGCAAGAAAAAAATAGAGAAAAGGGAGTGGGGGGGGGGAGGAGAAAAAACAATAGAGGAGAAAAGTCCAACCCCGCCCCGTCGCCGCCGCGCCCGCTCGTCCCCGGTGGAGCGGCCGTGGGGCCCGAGGGTCCGAGAGTAGAACTGCACCATAGGGTTTCAAAGGAGAGGTCTGTGGATTCTAACTGCCTACCTTTTTGGTTAGCAGCCAAGCTTTTAACCATTGTGCAGCTAGGGCTTCAAAAAATGAAGAGGAGAAAGAAAAGATTCAAGAGAAAGTAATAGATATGGAAAAGGGGCAAATAAATCTATTATACCAAGAATTTGAATCCTCAAAGAGGAAAACAAAAGCAAGAAATTAAAATAAATTCTAACAGTATAATTTTAAAAACTTTTTTGAATTAAAATATTATTTGAATTTCTACAGAAAAATGGCATACAGCATACCTGAGAAAATCTACCCAGAACAACCAACACCCAACTATATGAAACTAAAGTTATAGTTTCACATCAATAACAGTAATATTTGAAGATTTATGGCAAAATATGCCAAATCACTTATAAAAGAAAATCAGATTTTTTGATAGTAACATTTTATATCATGAGATATTTAATATATTCAAGAAAATAAAATGTAAGCCATGGATTTTATATCCAGTCAAATAAAAGTTCAAGTAGAAAAGTCATGTTGTTGTTGTGTGCTATTAAGATGATTCCAACTCATAGTGACCCTACAAGACAAAATAGAGCTGCCCCCACAGAGTTTCCTGGGTTGAAATCTTTATGAGAGTTTATTGCCAGATCTTTTCTCCTATGGAGTGATTGGTGGGCTCCAACCATTGACCTTTTAGTTATCAGCCAAGTGCTTAACCATTGCACCAAGCAAGTCATCGGCATGGTTTTATTTCCACTCAAGAACTCAGGGAATGCAGTTTTCATAACTCTTTCCTGAAGAACCTTCTAAAGAATGATCTTTAGACAACCAAAGTGATTGAAATAGCATCAATATAATAAAGGTTGTAAACATGAAATATACATTTCCCATAGAGGTAAATCATGGTTATAAAGAATGCAATGGCATGCTCTGACAATAAAATTTATCTTAACTATGGAAAATAGATGTCCAATTTTCCTAGATTCATACTTCATACATTCCAGGTTCCAATTATTAATGGATGTTTGTAGCTATTTCTTCTAATTTTGAGTCGTGCCACATCAGAAAATGAAGGTCCCGAAAGCTTCACTCCATCCATGTCATTAAGGTCGACTCTACTTTGAGGAGGCAGCTCTTCCCCAGTCATCTTTTGAGTGCCTTCCAACCTGGAGAGCTCATCTTCCAGCACTATATCAGACAATGATCCGCTGCCATTCATGAGATTTTCACTGGCTAATGCTTTTCAGAAAAAGACTGCTGGGTCCTTATTCCTAGTCTATTTTAGTCTGGAAGCTCAGGTGAAGCCTGTCCTCCATGGGTGACCCTGCTGGCATCTGAACACCGGTGGCATAGCTTCTAGCATCACGGCAACACACAAGCCCCCACAGGATGACAAACTGACAGGCACATCTACTATTCTGGAAATGACAACTCAAAGAGGAATGGCGTTACATTCATTGTCAAAAAGAACATTTCAAGATCTATCCTGAAGTACGCTGTCAGTGATAGGGTAATATCCACACGCCTACAAGGAAGACCAGTTAATACTACTATTATTCAAATTTACCCAGCAACCACTAGGGACAAAGATGAAGAAATAGATTTTTATCAGCTGCTGCAGTCTGAAATTGATCGAACATGCAATCAAGACGCATTGATAATTACTGGCAATTGGAATGTGAAAGTTGGAAACGAAGAAAAAGGATCAGTAGTTGGAAAATATGGCCATGTTCATAGAAAAAATGCTGGAGATCAAATGATAGAATTTTGCAAGAGCAATGATTTCTTCATTGCAAATACCTTCTTTCAACAACATAAACGGCTACTATACACATACAGAAATCAAATTGACTGCATGTGTAGAAAGAGACCATGGAAAACCTCAATATCATCAGTCAGAAAAAGGCCAGGGGCAGACTGTGGAACAGTCCATCAATTGCTCACATGCAAGTTTAAGCTGAAACTGAAGAAAATCAGACCAAGTCCACAAGAGCCAAAATATGACCTTGAGTATATCCCACCTGAATTTAGAGACCATCTGAAAAATAGATTTGACGCATTGAACACCAGTGACCAAAGACCAGATGAGTTGTGGAATGACATCAAGGACTTCATCCATGAAGAAAGCAAGTGGTCACTAAAAAGACAGGAAAGAAACAAAAAGACCAAGACGGATGTCAGAGGAGACTCTGAAACTTGCTGTTAAGCGTCAAGCAGCTACAGCAAAAGGAAGAGTTGATGAAGTAAAAGAACTGAACAGAAGATTTCAAAGGGCATCACGAGAAGACAAAGTATTGTAATGACATGTGCAAAGAGCTGGAGATGGAAAACCAAACGGAAAGAACACAGTCGGTATCTCTCAAGCTGAAAGAGCTGAAGAAAAATTCAAGACTTGAGTTGCAATAGTGAAGGATTCTATGTGGAAAATATTAAATGACGCAGAAAGCATCAAAAGAAGATAGAAGGAATACACAGAGCCATTATACCAAAAAGAATTAGTCGATGTTCAGCCATTTCAAGAGGTGGCATATGATCAGGAACCGATGATACTGAAGGAAGGAGTCCAAGCTGCTCTGAAGGCATTGGCAAAAAACATGGCTGCAGGAATTGATGGAATACCAATTGAGATGTTTCAACAAACGGATGCAGCCCTGGAGGTGCTCACTCATCTATGCCAAGAAATATGGAAGACAGCTTCCTGGCCAACTGACTGGAAGAGATCCATATTTATGCCTATTCCCAAGAACGGAGATCCAACTGAATGTGGAAATTATAGAACAAGATCATTAATATCACATGCAAGTAAAATTTTGCTGAAGATCATTCAAAAATGGCTGCAGCTCTATATCAACAGGGAACTGCCGAAAATTCAGGCCAGTTTCAGAAGAGGATGTGGAACCAGGGATATCATCGCTGATGTCAGATGGATCCTGCCTGAAAGCAGAGAATACCAGAAGAATGTTTACCTGTGTTTCATGGACTGTGCAAAGGCATTTGACTGTGTGGATTATAACAAACTATGGATAACATTGCCAAGAATGGGAATTCCAGAACACTTAATTGTGCTCATGAGGAACCTTTACATAGATCAAGAGGCAGTTGTTCGGACAGAACAAGGGGATACTGATTGGTTTAAAGTCAGGAAAGGTGTGCATCAGGGTTGTATTCTTTCACCATACCTATTTAAACTGTATGCTGAGCAAATAATCTGAGAAGCTGGACTATATGAAGAAGAATGGGGCATCAGGGTTGGAGGAAGACTCGTTAACAACCTGCATTATGCAGATGACACAACCTTGGTTGCTGAAAGTGAAGAGGACTTGAAGCACTTACTAATGAAGATCAAAGACTACAGCCTTCAGTATGGATTGCACCTCAACATAAAGAAAACAAAAATCCTCACAACTGGACCAATGAGCAACATCATGATAAATGGAGAAAAGACTGAAGTTGTCAAGGATTTCATGTTACTTGGATCCACAATCAATAGCCATGGAAGCAGCAGTCAAGAAATCAAAAGACGCATTGCATTGGGTAAATCTGCTGCAAAGGACCTCTTCAAAGTGTTGAAGAGCACAGATGTCACCCTGAAGACTAAGGTGCGCCTGACACAAGCCATGGTATTTTCAATCATATCATATGCATGTGAAAACTGGACAATGAATAAGGAAGGCCAAAGAAGAATTGATGCCTTTGAATTGTGGTGTTGGCGAAAAATATTGAATATACCATGGACTGCCAGAAGAATGAATAAATCTGTCTTAGAAGAAGTACAACCAGAATGCTCCTTAGAGGCAAAGATGGCGAGACTGTGTCTTACATACTTTGGACATGTTGCCAGGAGGGATCAGTCCCTGGAGAAGGACATCATGCTTGGCAGAGTACAGGGTCAGCGGAAAAGAGGAAGACCCTCAACAAGGTGGATTGACATAGTGGTTGCAACAGTAAGCTCAAGCATAATAATGATTGTAAGGATGGCTAAGGACTAGGCAGTGCTTCATTCTGTTGTGTATAGGTCACTATGAGTCTGAACCTACTTGACGGCACCTAACAACAACGTGCAAAATAGAAGGAGTGATCCACTAGAGTGGTAGAGTAATGACTGAGGGAGAGACTTCTCTCCCACGAAGCAATGGAAATATTTGCAAAATAAAATTAACCCTTTCAGAATTCTGGAAATTAACCAAAACCACCAAAAAATTGATTTTTTTTTTTAATTGAAGAGAAATGACTGAATCTCAGTATCTTAAGCTGGGTTGTTTAGAGAATCAAAACCAGTGAAGCATATAAATACATATATAGAGAGCTTTATATCAATGTAAAAGCTCACATGGTTGAAGATGCTGAAAAGTCCCAAGTACGTGGGTCAGGCTAGAGGCTTCTCCTGACTCACGTAGCTACAGGGGTTAGCAAACTCCGGATCAGCAGGTTGGATACTAGGCCTCTGGCTCACAGACTGCAGAGACTGATGAATCCCAAGATTGGCAAGCAAGATGGCAGGTAAGCTGCTAGCTCAAGTCCCAAGAACCTGAGGTCAGACAAAGAGGAGCCAGCTGCAAGATCCAGAGTGGGCAAAAGCCCATAAGCCTTGTCAGAAAGTCCACCTATAACGGATATGGGCCACACTCCCAAGGAAACTTCCTTTCAACTGATTGGCTACTCCCAGCAGATTCTATCATGGAGGTGATCATATTGTATCAGACCTCTTCATGGAAGTGATTACATCATTATATGAATGCCAAAATATATAACTGCCAAAAAAAATCACCAAGAATCACGACCCAGTCAATTTGCCACACAACCTCAATGATCACGCTCAGTAACAAAGCAGAGTCTGTGACATTTTAACTTGGGATTATTCCCATGCCCCCTCTATTCACATCTCAGTAGTATGGAAGGCATGAAAAGCCAGTAGTCTTGCAGCCAGCTGAGATGACTGACCACCTTGGATCACATTAAAAAAACACACTCAGAGCACACAATCAATATTATCTGAACTTCCAGCTCCCAGGAAATTCTCTTAGGCATTACTAAAACAGCAGCAATGTGTTGACAACATTTCAGCAGTCTAAGGCTGTGTTTTGATTTGTTGCAAACAAGAGCCTGGTCAGGAATATAAAAAGGAAATGGTGGAGAGGGAGGTGATGATAAGGAATTTGAAAAGCTATGACATAATCTTGGGGATCTCAAAGGCTTTGCTCATAAAAAAGCTGTGCCACTGGTAAAGAGAAAGGCCCACTCAACTCTGGATGACCTTGAAGCCCTATGTAAGTAGGAAGTGAAAGCTACTGCTGTGTTGTTAAATGCCTGAAGTTCAAAGATGTGCCTTCTCATACAGATTCCCCTGGCAAAGGGAGGAAGACATACGCACAAGATTTTTAAGGAAACCTGACCTACGCTGGGTGACTACTAAATCTTACTGACCTAGGGATAGTCACTAACACAAAAATCTTTCAGTGGCAGAGAACTCAGTAGCTTCACACTTTGATAATACAGAATCTACTAATTATTCCAGGTAGTTCCCTAAACAAATAAGCAGCAACAAGAAAACAAATAATAGCAAAAATTAAAACAAAAACAAAAAACTGGGAATAGAGAAGGGATCTGACCAAAGTTGTTAAAACGTTTTACCCAAAATATCTACTTTTCAACAAATATTTTTATAAATGCAAAGAAACAGAAAAGTATATCATGTACAAGGGAAATGAAACACCCTTTGAGAGGGTCAGATTTTGGTCTTAGTAGATAAAAAAAAAAAATTTTTTTTTTTAATAAAGACTTCAAATATTATATTGTTAGCTGCTTAAATGATACACTGTTTTGCATCATTTACTTTCAATAAACCAAATGCTAGGTCATAAAACAATTATAAAACAAATATAAATATGTTCAAATAAACAAAGGAAATAATGAACAAATAATTAATGGAAAGTACAAGATCAATGTCTCACTAAATACAGAATATCAGTGATAAGTAGAAATCATAAAATAGAAAAATAGAAATTCTGCAGTTAAAAATGTATTAACTAAATTGAAAAATTGACTAAAAGGGTCACTAAAAGCAAGAGAAAGAATCTGTGAAGTTGAAGACAGGTGAAGGGAGATTACTCAGTCTGAGGAGCAAAAAAAGAAAGAAAAAGACTGTACGAAAATGAGCAGAGCCTCAGTGACCTGCAGGACAACATCAAGAATACGGATATAATGAGAGTCCCAGAAGGACAAGAGAAAGAGAAATGTGTAGAAAAAAAAATCCGGATAAGTAATGGCTGAAATTTCTCAATATGATTTAAAGCATTAATCTACACATCTAAGAAGTTCTACAAACCCCAAGAAGAATAAAACAAAAGATATTCACTTTTAAAAACATTAAGGTCAAATTGACAGAATATATTGAAAAGAGCAAAAGAAAAAATGTCTTATCATATACAAGTGATCCTCAATATGATTAACACCTTATTTTTATCAGCAGGAATCATGGAGACTAAAGGACAGTACGATGTCACCTTTAAAGTAATGAAAGAAAGAGACTGTCAACCAAGGATTCCATACCTAGCAAAAACAGCCTTCAAAAATGAAGGAGAAAATAAGACATTTCAAGATGAACAAAAACTGAGTGAATTTGTCACTAGCACACTTGCTGTAGAATAAATACTAAAGGAAGTCTTGTAGACTGAAATGAAGGGACATTAGATGGTAACTCAAATCCATTCAAAGAAATAAAGGTCTCGAAGGCAATGGGCATGGGCATAAAAGTAACTAGGTACATATTATCTAGACAGTATAAATGTATTTTTGTTTTTAACTTTTAATTAATTTAAAAGACAACTACATAAAGGCAATGATTATAAAACAAGGTTGAAGGTCATATAATGTAAAGAGGTGTCATTTGCATGAAAATAGCAAAAATAGTTGAGGAAACAGTATATTAGAGTGTTTGTGTATACTTTTGAAATTGTTGTTAGGAGCCGTTGAGTCGGTTCCAACTCATAGCGACCATATGTACAACAGAAAGAAATACTGCCCGGTCCTGTGCCAAGCTCACAATAATTGTTATGCTTGAGCCCATTTTTGGAGCCACTGTGTTGTGTCCATCTCCTTGAGAGTCTTCCCCTTTTTCACTGACCCTCTACTTTACCAAGCATGATGCCCTTGTCTAGGGACTGGTCCCTCCTGATAACATGTCCAAAGTGTGTGAGACATAGTTTTGCCGTCCTTGCTTCTAAAGGAGCATCCTTGCTGTACTTTTTCCAAGACAGATTTGTTTGTTCTTTTGGCAGGTCATAATATATACAATATTCTTCACCAATGCCATAATTCAAAGTTGTCAGTCCTTCTTCAGTCTTCCTTACTCATTGTCCAGCGTTCACATGCATATGAGGGAATCGTAAACACCATGGCTTAGGTCAGTAAATTAGTATTAACCTGAACTAGATTGTTTTAATTTAAAATGCTAATTGTAATCCCCAGGAAAAGCAATAAGAAAATAAGACATACAGAAAAAATAGCAAATTAGGTGATGAAAATACTGCATTATCAGTAATTACAATAAATATAAATGGGTTACATGCCAATTAAAATAAAACTTATTGCCATCAAGTTGATTCTGATTTATGGCAATCCCATTTGTTATAGAGTACAACTGCATCACAGTGTTTTCTTGACTGTAATCTATGCAGAAGCAAATTGACAGACCTTTTTTCCACAGTGCTGCTAGACGAGTTCAAATTCCCAAACTTTTGATTAGTAGTCGAGCACAAACCATTGACACCACGAAGGACTGAACACTCCAATCAATAAGGCAAAAAGTGAAGATTGGATAAAAATATAATGATCCAAATATATGGTGTCTAAAACAGACAAGTTTTAGATATAAAGGCTCAAATAAGTTGAAAGTAAATGGATGCAAAACAATGTATCATTTAAGCAGATAACAAAAGAGGACTGGAGTGGCTTTACTAATATAAATAAAATAGATTTTAAGGCAAAAAATTGTTACTAGAGACAAAGGAAGATATTTTATCCATTAGGATGACATACTATATATGCACCTAACAACAGAGTCCCAAAACACATGAATCAAAAATTGAAAGAAGAAAAGAATAAACAATTCAAATATTAGTTGGAGACTGCAATATCCACCTTTCAATATTAGGTAGAACTAATATTGAAAATAGAAGACCTGAGCATCATTAACTATCAAGTAATTTTAACAGACATTTATAGAACATTCCTTCCAACAACAGCTGAGTACGCATTCTTCTCAAACACACAGAAAGCATTTTCTAGAATAGACCAAATGCAAGGTCATAAAGCAAGCTTCAATTAATGTAAAATGCTTCAAATCATACAATGTTATATTCTTTGATTAAAATGGAATTAAATTGAAAATCCACAATAGAAGGAGATTTGGGAAATTCACAAATATGTGGAAATTAACTAACTTATTCACAAATAACTTAAGAATCAAGGAAGAAATCTTAAGCATAATTAGAAAATACTATCAAATGAATGAAACAACATAAAACTTATAGCTTTAAATGCCAATATTAAAAAGGAATAAAGGTCTTAAGTTAGTAATCTCACCTTCTAACTTAACACACTGGAAAAAGAAGAGCAAACTAAACCCGAAGCAAGCAGAAGGAGTGAGAATGGAAATAAATGATATACAGAATAGAAAACAATACAGTATGTTAATAAAATCGAATCTTTAACTTGTACTGACAAAGAAGAAACAGAGTAGACAAATTGTTAAAATCAGGAATGAAAGAGGGTACATAACTACCAGTATTACAGAATTTAAAAGGATTGTAGGATAGTAATATGAACAACTGGTGGTGGTGTACATGCCAACAAATGAGATAACTTGTATGAAATGGACAAATTCCTTGAAAGAAAAAAATTACTGAACTAACTCGAGAATAAATAGATAATATGAATAGATTTCTAATGAATAAAGATACTGAGTAATTTTTTTTTTTTTATCAGGAAAAGCCCTTTCATGATAAAAACATGCAATACACCACTAGTAATAGAAGGAAATTTTCATGTACTGATAATGGGCATCTAGTAAAAATCCACAGCTAATATCATACTCGGTGGAGAAGGATGGACTGCTTTCCCTTAATATCAGGAGCAAGACAATGATGCCTGCTCTCTCTGCTGCTATTCACCATTGACTAAAACTCCTAGTCAGAGCAATTAGGCAAGAAAAAGAAATAAAAAGTAGGTACCCAAATCAGAAAGGAAGAAGTAAAATTATTTTTATTTACAGATGATATGATCATGTATACAGAAAATCTGAAAAAAAAAAACAAAAACTACTGGAACTAATAAATGAGTTCAGCAAGGTTGCAGGATAGAGTATCGATAAATAAAAATAAATCATACTTATATACACTATCAACGAACAACTATTCCATTTACATTAGCATCAAAAAGAATAAAGACCCTAAAATATATTTTTTTAAATAAGTGCTAGACTTAATATACCAAAATACCAGAAAACATTGCTGAAAGAAATTTAAAAAAAAACTATTGCCCTGACACAATCTTTAAACTTTAAACCAAAAATATTCACTGAAGACTTCTTAAAACCAAATAATAGTTTAGCTTAACTAATTGAAAATGTCTGCCTTGGACATTATGCTCTTTTAAGAACTATTTATATGGGGTCAATTTGACAACAAAACTCAAAAGATTAGATAGGAAGCTTAGCAGGAAGTGAGTTTATGTTAATGGGGGAGGAACAACTCAGAAAAGGAGGGTGGGAGTGGTTGCAGAACTGGAAGAATGTAATCCCACTCATACCCATTGCCATCGAGTCAATTCCATCTCATAGTGACCCTACGGGACAGAGTAGAGCTGCCCCAAAGACTTTTCAAGGAGCTCCTCCTGGTGGATTCGAACTGCCAACCTTTTGGTTAGCAGTGGTAGCACTTAACCACTACACCACCAGGGTTTCCGGAGATTATAATAAATGTTACTGAATTGTACATGTAGAAACTGTTGAATTGGTATGTGTTTTGCTTTGTATATTCTCAACAACAAAAACAAAATAAAGAAAATTAAAAAAAAATCTAAATAAATGAATGACATCTCATGTTCATGGACAGGAAAACTTAATATTTTCAAGATGACAATACTCCCAAAATTTATCTACAGATTCAATGCAATCCCTATCAAAGTACCAGTCAGCTGTTTTTCAGAAATTGACAAACTGATTCTAAAAATTCATATGGAAATTCAAGGTACCCAGAATAACCAAACTGATTTGGAAAAAGAATAAATCTGGACTCACACTGCATGATTTTAAAATTTACTACAAAGCTACAGTAATCAATACAGTGTGATACTGATATAGATAGTGGAACAGAACTGAGAGTCCAAAAATAAATCTATGTGCATGCGTTCAAGTGATTTTCAACGGGATGACAAAAATCTTTCAATGGGGAAAGAATAGTCTTTTCATCAAATTATGCTGGGACGATTGGCTATCTGCATGTGAAAGAATGAAGTTGAATTCCTTCCTCACGGTATACACAAATAATTGACTTAAAATGGATCACAGGCCCAAATATAAGAGCTAATACCTCAGAATTCCTAGAAGAAAACATGATTAAATCATCATGATCTTGGGTTAGGCAATGGTTTCTTCGAAGTAACACCAAAAGCATAAGTAACAAAAGAAAAACAATAATAAATTGGACTTCATCAAAACTAAAAACTTCCATGATTCAAAAGACAACATAAAAAAGTGAAAAGACAACTCACAGAATGGGACAAAATATTGCAAATCGCATGCATATACATATTCAAGGCATTTGTATCCAGAATCTTTAAAGAATACTTATAACCCAATATCAAAAAGACAAAAAAACTAAAATATGGGCAAATGATTTCAATCTGTATTTCTCCAAATAAGATATGCCAATGTCCAATAACCACATGAAAAGATATTCAACACCATTATTTGTTAGATAAATGTAAATAAAACCACAAAGAGATACCACTAAACCTACCAGTTGCCATCAAGTCTACTCCTACTCCCAGAAATGTCTTTTGTCATCTACTGGATGACATCAGGCCAAAATCAGAATTATCAGGATGAAGTCAAGGTATCAGCAAAGACGGGCTCCCTCCGGAGGTTCTAGAGGAGAATTTATTTTTTGCTTCTTCCGGCTTCTAGTGCTGCCAAGCTTCCTTCCCTTGTGCCCACATTACTTCAGTTTTCAAGAACTACATGTTCAAATCTGTTCGCTCCATCTTTCACATCACCACCTCCTCTTTATGTGTGAAACCTCCTTTTCCCTCCCTCTTAAAGGAATGTATAATTGCATTTAGGATCCACCAGATAATCAAGGGTATTCTCTCCATTTTAAGATTCTTAACTTTATCATATCTGCACCTCCCCCCCCTTTTATTTGGCCATATATGGTAACATTCACAGATTCCAGGATTAGTTTGTTTGTTTTTCATGGTAGGAGGGGTCATTTTTTAGTCTACCACAAACCCAAGTGCTCATCAACTGAAAAATGATTCAACAAAATGTGACATGTCCGTACAATAGAATATTATTCATGTTAAAATAGGGATGAACCTTAAAACATTATGCTAAGTGAAAGAAGGCAGACAAAAGGATCTCATATTGTATAATTCCAATATGAAAAGTTATGAACAGGCAAAACTATAGAGATTAAAAATAGATTAGTGGCTGCCTGTAGCTGGGGAAAGGGGGAAACAGGAAATGACTGTTAATGGGTATAGGGTTTCTTTTGGGGATGATGTAAAGGTTCTAAAATTAGATTGTGATTACAGTTGCATACCTCTGTGAATATACTAAAAACCACTGAATTGTACAATATAAATGGGTAAATTATATGGTGTTTGAATTACATCTCAATGAAGCTGTTTTAAAATGGAGTGGAAAATGAGTATATGAAAATAGAAATAAACTCACTGATTGCCTTTCAGGAATGGCTGAGAGAAAAAGACATCGCATGAACTGAGACACTGGAAAAAATAGAAGGGTGAGAGATTAAAGACCTAACTATAAATATAGAATATAAAATGATAAAGATCATGGAAGAAAAAATAGGGACAATGTTAGGAGCCCTAATACATGGCATAAACAGTGTACAGAACATTACTAACAATGCAGAAGAGAAACCAGATAACTGGGAGCTCCTAAAAATCAAACACCTATGCTTATCCAAAGACTTCACCAAACGAGTAAAAAGATTACCTACAGACTGGGAAAAAGTTTTTAGCTATGACATCTCCAGTCAGCACCTGATCTCTAAAATCTACATGATTCTGCAAAAACACAACTACAAAAAGACAAATAACCCAATTAAAAAATGGGCAAAAGATATGAACAGACACTTCACTAAAGAAGACATTCAGGTAGCTAACAGATACCTGAGGAAATGTTCCCAATCATTAGCCATTAGAAAAATGCAAATTAAAACTACGATGAGATTCCATCTCACTCCAACAAGGCTGGTATTAATCCAAAAAACAAAAAATAATAAATGTTGGAGAGGTTGTGGAAAGACTGGAACACTTATATACTGCTGGTGGGAATGTAAAATCATACAACCACTTTGGAAATAAATTTGTTGCTTCCTTAAAAAGTTAGAAAAAGAACTGCCATACGATCCAGGAATCCCACTCCTTGAAACATATTCTAGAGAAATAAGAGCCTTTACACAAACAGGTATATGCACACCCATGTTCATTGCAGCACTGTTTACAATAGCAAAAAGATGGAAGCAACCAAGGTGCCCATCAATGGATGAATGGGTAAATAAATTATGGTATATTCACACAATAGAATACTATGCATAGATAAAGAACAGTGATGAATCTGTGAAACATTTCTTAACATGGAGGAATCTGGAAGGCATTATGCTGAGTGAAATTAGTCAGTTGCAAAAGGACAAATATTGATAAGACCACTATTATAAGAACTCGAGAAATAGTTTAAACAGAGAAGAAAATATTCTTTGATGGTTACGAGAGGCAGGAGGGAGGAAGGGAGGGAAAGGGTATTCACTAATTAAATTAGATGGTAGATAAGAACTGTGATGAAGGAAAAGACAGCACGAAATACAGACAAGGTCAGCACAACTGGGCTAAACCAAAAGCAAAGAAGTTTCCTGAATAAACTGAATGCTTCTAAGGCCAGCATAGCAGAGGTGGGGGTATGGGGACCATGGTTTTAGGGGACATCTAAGTCAATTGGCATAATAAAATCTATTAAAACGTTCTGCATCCCACTTTGGAGAATGGCGTCTGGGGTTTTAAATGCTAGCAAGAGGCCATCCAAGATGCATCAATTGGTCTCAGCCCACCTGGACCAAAGGAGAATGAAGAACACCAAGGACATAAGGTACTTACCAGCCCAAGAAACAGAAAGGCCACATAAACCAGAGACTACGTCATCCTGAGACCAGAAGAACTAGATGGTGCCTGGCTATAACCGATGTCTGCCCTGACAGGGAACACAACAGAGAACCCCTGAGGGAGCAGGAGAGCAGTGGGATGCAGACCCCAAATTCTCATGAAAAGACCAGACTTAATGGTCTGACTGAGACTAGAAGGACCCCGGTGGCCATGGCCCCCAGACCTTCTGTTAGCCCAGGACAGGAACCATTCCCAAAGCCAACTCTTCAGACAGGGATTGGACTGGACAATGGATAGAAAAAGATCTGGTGAAGAATGAGCTTCTTGGATCAAGTAGACACTTGAGCCTGCGTTGGCATCTCCTATCTGGAGGGGAGATGAGAGGGTAGAGGGGGTTAGAAGCAGATGGAATGGACACAAAAAGAGACAGTGGAGGGAAGGAGTGGGCTGTCTCATTGCGGGAGAGCAATTAGGAGTATATAGCAAGGTGTATATAAATTTTTGTATGAGAGACTAACTTGATTTATAAACTTTCACTTAAAGCACAATAAAAATTAAAAAAAAAAGAAAACATCTCTCATTACTATTCTTTGGAAGTTGGTAAGGAAAAAACTGATTATTTTGAAAACTTAAATAAAGAAAAAAATTAAGCATTTATCCTAATTTTCCTATACGAACTGTGCCTCAAAATAATCAAATATCGATAAGAGGAAGCTTATCTATATAAAAATATCCCAGCAAATAAACAATGAAAAAATTATAAAATACAGATATCACCAATTTGTAATCTGTAATGAATTAATCTATTACCTGTCTGTCAGCTTGTCATATTGAGATGGTTTGTGTATTGTTATGGTGCTAGAAGCTATGCCACCAGTATTTCAAATACTAGTAGGGTCACAGGTTTCAGCACAGCCTCCATTTTTTTTCCCAGAATATAATGACCAAAAGTTTCCAAATTATGTTAACAAACCCATCATATTCTGATTATCAATATTTGACGAAATAGTACAATGATACTAAGACATACGCAAAACTCACTAATAAATGTCATTATAAATGTTTTCAATAGGATATTCACAAACAATCCTGCAGGATATTAACACAGGAATACACAGCCACCAAATGTCATACATAACAACATTCATCATAGTATTAAATAGAAGCAGAAAAGGCATAGTTACCTCTACAGCTGCTGAACAAAGGATATTCAATAAAATTCAATACCCATTCCTGATTTAAAAATGAAAATAAAACCCTTGATAAAATAACAATACATTAAGCCAAAAGCTAGCATTCTGTTTAATGGTGAGACACTGAAAACATTCCCATTAAAATCAGGAGAAAAACGAGGTTGGCCATTCTCACTATTTTTGTCATTATTCCGTAGGTACAAGCCAGCACAATCAGGCAAGAGAAAGAAATAAGATCTATGGGTATTAGAAAACAGTCAAATTATTGTCATTTGAAAAAGATAATAAATGCATCTAGAAAGCCCAAGAGAGTTAAAAAAGTTAGTCGAACACAATTAAAAACTAAGAACTCAGTAAAGTGGTTGATTACAAAACCAACATATAAAAATCAATAGCTCCCACTATGAAGAGACAACCACTTAGAAAGCATAATAAGAAAAAGACCACAACAATTATAATAGCAACAAAGAATTAAAATATAAGCATTAACAAGAAATATGTTAGTACTCTATAAAGAAAAATTCAAAAGTGAGCGATGTAAAATAAGTTATTTCAATGAATGGAATAACATACTCTATTTTTGAGGGGGAAAAAAAGCCAATATTGCAAACCTATCAAGTTTCTACATAAATCTATAATATTTTTATGTAAACCTATAAAACTATCAATACCCTCTCTATATAAAAATCTATAAATTTAAATCTATATATGCTATTACACACACATATATATATATTTTTTTTTTTGGTGGGAAAGAAGAGGTACTGGAATCGGATAAGCTGATTCAACAATTTACATGGAAAAGTAAACACGAAAGTATACCTAGGAACATTCTAAAAAAGATGATTGTAAGTATAATATGGCACAGTAATTATCACTTTAATATTGGCATGTGAATACTTTTATGCAAATACCCCCACCTGTCAGGTGTTTTCTTAAGGGTGCCATGCCAATTTTTTTTGACATGTTGCTGCAAATATTAGCATAGTGCACTTAGGAAAATAGCTCTGTGGGGAGGGCGTGGTTGGCAAACAAACGTAGAAAGTGTGTGTTATTTGCGTAAAAATACAGGAGACAGATATCAGTCAAATAGAGAAAAGAACCCAAAACTGAGATAATGATGCACACAACTTTATACCAGCTAGAAAAAGATGGGTTAATCAATAAATGGTGTTTAGACAAATGGCTAATTCTCTGGAAAGTAAAGGAACATGAATCCTCACCTCATTTTTTATAACAAAATCATTTCTGTTTGTATCAAAGTTAAAAAAAAAAAAAGAATGAAACTGTAAAATACTAGGATAAAATAAACATGAAAGATTTTTTTTTAAATAATCTAATCTAAATCAATATATAAATTAAGTGCAATGCCAATTTAAACTTCAACAATATTTTCCATGGAATTTGACAATCTACTTCTAAAATTCTTACAAAGTAAGCATGCTTAAGAATGGCATGCAACTTTTTAATGAAGAAAAAAGGTAGACAGACTTATCCTACCAGGTAGTAAAAATAAAGCTTGTGTCTCTGCCCACTCATTCCCCTTTTTTAAAAGCAAATGCTTACTCTGAAGTCCTCTGTTTATCTTCTGGACCTTAGCCAGGAAACCCTGGTGGCACAGTGGTTAAGTGCTACAGCTTCTAACCAAAAGGTCAGCAGTTCAAATACACCAGGTGCTTCTTGGAAACACTATGGGGGCAGTTCTTCTCTGTCCTGTAGGGTCACTATGAGTCAGAATCAACTCAATGGTAACTGGTTTGGTTTTGGTTTTTTGGATCTTAGTTGATCCCTTTGTAAAACAAGGTCAATGACAATTTCACTAAGTGTCCCCCCCTTCAAGAATACACATATGAGACAAGGGATATAAAATTCCTTTGAAAGCACTTCTTTGTACATTGTAGTTGTTTGTTTGTTCAAGAGTAGAGTATAAATGTTTACTGACCTCAGAAAGAGCATACTAATTAATTGTTGGCTTCATGATACCTCAGCAGATCTGAGCACATGTCTATGGAATTCCCATTGACAGGAAGTGGTGAATACAGCCATTGCTAAACCAGATCCCTCCTTCTGCACACACATACTTCCCTGGTTAAAAGGGAAGCTGCTCCACAATGCCTGCCTGGAATTATTTATTTCTCTCAGTGCTTTGTTGACAAATGAGATAGTGCTTGACACTAACTAGCAATGAAATATGCCTCCCAGTGTAGAGCCAATGTGTTTGACCCTGTGTTTCTGTGATGCATATATTCTTGAAGTTCCTTCAGGACATTTTATCTCCAAATGAATTTTTTTTAAGAGAGAAAGAATGTATTGAGCAGATTTATGAACCCTGTTTGTCTGGGAAGCTAGTTGTTTTGACATAATCTTCAGAAGATGCCTTGGGTATAGAACTAACTCAAAAGCAAGAGGCAGTCACATTGGCTAGCCAAGTTTTATTCATTTTCCCAGCCCCCAAAACACCTAATTCAAGCTGCTTTAGCATCTTGGTTGGGTGAGAACTATACATTCATTTATTTACTATTTATAGAACATATACTATAAGACAAGTTTTATTCTAGTGTTGGGGACACAGAAGTAACAAATCAGGCAAAAATTGTTGCCTTCAAGGAGTTTACATTCTAGTATGGTCTACAGTATCACACTGATCATGTTTATGTGATTAATACTACAGAATTCAAATAAAATGTGAGTCTGGGTGTATGCAGACAAATTATAGCAGAAAATGGAAACAGAGCAAGTGTATGGGACCAGAGTAGGGAGTAACCTATGGGATTTCTTCTTTAGTGCAATCACCTGGGTTGCCATTCAGTGGACATATAATATTGTAGCAGGTAGGAATCAGGTACTTTAAATAGAATTTTGTTAATCCTCATAGTAACTCTACAAGGAATGGATCATCTCCACTGAATTAATGAGAAAATCATGATTCAGATTAAATTACACGTAGAATGTGATAGATTCAAATCAGAATGTAAATCTCCCCGCCTGTCAAACATTTATTCCCTATTTCTTCTCCATCACCACCCTCAAACCACTTCACCCCATTCCTACTGATAATCAGGACTCTAGGTTTAACACAGTATCCTGCCTTTGATCAATATTAACTTAATCACTTCTTGTCATTCCATTTACTCTTCACAATAATGCCCTGTTTTAGCTATTTGGTACCCCCATGTTTTGGATAAGGACACCGAGATACAGAAAGGTAGAGTCAGTTGCACAAGGTCACACTGCTAGAGGCTAAAAAAGGAAGCAAAGACAAATAAGCCATAGCCCGTGCCCTCTGGCAGCTTACAATCTAAGATGAAAATAAAACATTATTGTGATGGTTAATGTTATTTGTCAACTTGGCTAGGCCATAATTCTCGGTACTATGCAATTATCCTCCAGTTTGTGACCAATTTGTGATCTGATGGAAGGGGAGTTTCCTTGGGCAAAGCTTGCTCCTGCTTAATCCTGCATACAATTCATTATCCTTTGACCTCCAGTTCTTGGGACATGAGCCAGCAACCTGCCACCTGACCTGCGTATCTTGGGATTTGCTAGCTCCCAAAACCCCATGAGCCAGCAGGCTCCTGCCTGACCTGCTAATTTTGGGCTCATCAGCCCGAGAAACCATGTGAATCAAGAGATGACTCACACTATGACTCTAATTCTCACTGTTGACTCTAATTGCATTAAGACAGGAGGCACAGCTAATCCATGGCATGAGGTGGTAGTAGAAATAGGTCAAATATCACCATCATTGAATCAAATATTTGTGAGAAACACAGCTCTGGGTGATTGCATATTTGACGCCTTTCAGCATTTCTATCAAACTGAGAAATAGAGGGAGGCTTGCTGGTTGGTCCTGCTTTCTCTACACAAAGTGGTGAAAGAAAGATATGAGCTCAGGGCTTCAGGGTAACAGCTCAAGCATTGCATAAAATATTTCCAAGGTGCCATTTGTGCCCTGAAAGAAATCCTTATTTCATGTAGTAACTGAGTTGATATTCCTGAAAACCAGACCCAGAGTCTTATCATAAGAGTGACTGAATTATAATGCCAATTGAATTCCTAACCTTGAATTGTGTCTGAAGTTAAAGTGAGGGCATTGATAGGGAAGAAAGGGGACCCTGAAACATGGGATGGGGACATATGAGTAGGTAACCAGGGAGCTGGGAACCCTGAGTCCCAAATCCATTGAATCACTCCTACCAAGAGAACCAGCCCTCTTACTCCTATCTGAATAGATTACTCCATCTTAGTCTTCTAAGCCACCCATCCAAGTAAAACTATTATCCCTTCCACTTCCTTCTGATGAAATTAACCTAGCTGCCTCTGAAGAATTTTTGTCTGAGGTATTGCCTGGCACAATGCCTGGGGGAGCACCTGGGACAGTGCCTGAGACATATGCATTACAAGGCATTGCTGAATGTCCACAGTTTCCACTTTTGTCACCAATTTTTGCTTCTAGATTGATATATTAAGTACAAAGTGTGACCCATGAGGAGGTATGCTACACTTATAAGAACTGCTTGATTTTTCTAATATGTACAAACAGAAACCTGGGGAATCTATGTGGGAATGGCTATTAAGGGCATGGCATAATGGTGCAAGGAACATGAAGTTGGATTAGTCTGAGTTTATTGATATAGGCTCACTAAACACAGATTCTTCATTTAATGTTTCAGTTCAAGAGGTCAGAAAAGGATCTAAATAGTTTATTTGGTTGGTCCACTGAAGCACGGACTAAGAGGTGTCCTAAACTAGATCAAGGTGAAGTGCCAGGCCTGCCTTGGTATACTGTAGAAGAAGGTATCCAAAGGGAAATTCGCGTGTTAGAGTGGATTTATCAGGTTGGACTCACAGGCTCACCCATGGAGTGACAGAGGACACAGCTTTTACAGCAACTGTGAGGAACGGGGAAGGGAGCCCTAGCATCCTTGAACACCACCATGATTGCTATTTTATATAAGACAGATTTGACAGTGGGAACTGCCGTAACTGAATTAAGATGCCTAACTACAACGGAGTTAAATCGACCTTAGAGTCAAAGCAGTAATCAGAATACTCTGACTTCTAAGAATTATGATGTTGGCTACCTAGTCATGGTGTTCGTAGGAGTGAAATAGATGGAAAATCCACCAAATATTTACAGGATCTGTATAAGCCCTGGTGGCGCGGTGGCTAAGAGCACCTCTGCTAACTAAAAGATTGGCAGTTCAAATCCACCAGCCACTCCTTGGAAACCCTGTGGAGCAGTTCTACTCTGTCCTATGTGGTCGCTATGAGTCAGAATCAACTCAATGGCAGTGTTTTTTGTTTTTTTTTTTTCTTTAATACAAGCAGAAGAACTCTAGGTCACATAAATGGCAGCCTAATTCAAATAGCCACAGTGGAGAGTAACAGCCCCTCAATCAATTCCCAGACTTGAGCCAGTTTACAGACACACAACCCCTTGAATCAAGGGGAGTCTGGGTCTCTTTAATGAAGGGCCCTACTACACTGCAAAAAATTTATACTGTTATCCTTCTCCCAGCCTTCTCCCAAGGAAGGCTTTTTCCTTTTCATTGGGGAAAAGGAAATAAGCAGACTTTTCAGGGATTGCTGGACACTGGCTCTGAACTGACACTAATCCCAGGCAACAAAAACCGTCACTGTGGGCCATCAGAGTGGGAACATATGGAGGTTATGAAAGCCAGCAGCCCTCCCACTAACCTCCTGGTTTTGCGTTCATCAGCACCTGCAGCCACAGGAGTCAGGAGAAGCTTCCAGTCTGACCCCCAACCCATGGATTTAGAACTGGCCAGCCTCCACAACTGCGTGAACCATTTCCTTGAAATATTTATGCATATACACTTCACTGGTTTTGCGCCTCTAGAAAACCTAGCCTAAGGGTTCTATTGACAATAGAATATTGACAATTTTCAATATTCTTCACCAATGCCATAATTCAAATGCATCAGTTCTTCTTTGATCTTCCTTATTCATTGTCCAGCTTTCCCATGCATATGAGGCCATTGAAAATAATATGGCTTGAGTCAGGATGAGTATATATATTTTTTTAATGAATAAAACTCTCACATTTAGATATCCAAAAAAAACAAATGAAAAAGCTACAAAGTTAGTATTAGAAAAGAAGCGCATGTGAGAGTATATGCTATGTATCAAGTATTTGGTATTGACCATAAGTGCCATGTTGCAGTTCATGGAAGGCTCAGTAACTGAGAATCCTTGCTGGTGCAGAGAGTATTTCTGAGTTACTTTGCGTATGACAACTCAAAACTGTCATAAAGATGACATAGCCTGAAAGCATAAGCTCTGGTTCCCCCACATTTTATCCTACTACATGCTCCTCCAGAAAGGCCCCATATCCTCTATTCCACCCTGTTACAGCCATCATCTTCAAGACTGCATTCAAAATTAGCAGCCTCCAAGGAGTTGGGCAGATCATTTGTGTGTGCTCTACAGAAAGTTAGGAAGGTGCCCTCTCCCTTCCAGGCTCACTGCTGTAGAGTCAATGACCCAGCACCAGGCACTGTCCCTATGCAAGAGTGGCATATCATGTTTGCTGAGACAATCATTCCTCCACAAATTACTAGGAAACAAAGCATTCTCTGAGCCCCAGTGAAAGCAATTTCTGTTGTGTTTTCTCATCCCAAGTATAAGAATTCATTTTATTGTTTACTATCTGAAGGAAAGTTTGGTTTTATTCCCTTCCCTCTCCTAGTATGTTATAAAGTAGCTTAGATGATCTCTCTAGAGGAGCAAATAATTCACGGTTTCTTTTCTCTTATTCCTATGAAATCCTCAGAGCCTCAGGGGCAAAGCTTATAATTTGAGTTTTGTTCTGATGTTGTTGTTAGGTGCCATTGAATCGATTCCAACTCATAGTGATCCCATGTATAACAGAACGAAACACTGCTGGTCCTGCTCCATCCTCACAAGCATTGCTATGCATGAACCCATTTTTGCAGCCAATGTCAATCCATGTTATTGAGGGTCTTCTTCTTTTTCACTGATCCTCTTCTTCACCAAGCGTGGGGTCCTTCTCAAGGGACTGGTCCCTCCTGATAACATGTTCAAAATACGTTAGAGGAAGTCTGGCTATCCTTGCTTCTAAGGAGCATTCTGGTTGTACCTCTTCCAAGGCAAATTTGTTCGTTCTGTCAGTCCACGGTATTTTCAATATTCTTCACCAACGCCATAATTCAAATGCATCAGTTCTTCTTTGATCTTCCTTATTCATTGTCCAGCTTTCCCATGCATATGAGGCCATTGAAAATAATATGGCTTGAGTCAGACGCACCTTAGTCATCAAAGTGATATGTCTGCTTTATAACAGTTTAAAGAGATCTTTTGCAGCAGATTTGGCCAGTGCAATAAGTTGTTCGATTTCTTGACTGCTGTTTCCATGAGTATTGATTGCAGATCCAAGTAAAATGAAATCCTTGAAAACTTCAGTCTTTTCTCTGTCTATCATGATGTTGCTTATTGGTCCAGTTGTGAGGATTTTTGTTTTCTTTATGTTGATCATATGCTACGTCTTGAAATGGCTGAACATGGACTAATTTTTGTGTGTGTGTGTGTGTGTTTTCCGTCCATCTTCTTTTGATGCTTCCTGTGTCATTCAATAAATTGCAACTCCAGGCTTGGATTTTTTCCTTAGCCCTTTCATCTTGAAAAATGCTGAGCCTGTTCTTCCTTTTTGGTTTTCTAACTCCAGGTCTTTGCACATTTCATTATAATACTTTACTTTGTCTTCTCCAGGCATCCTTTGAAATCTTCTGTTCAGCTCTTTAACTTCATCATTTCCTCCATTAGCTTTAGCTTCTCTGCATTCAAGAGCAAGCTACTGAGTCTCTTCTAACATCTGTTTTGTTTTTTTTCTTTCTTTCCTGACCTTTTGTTTCCTTTATGTATGATGTCCTTGATGTCATTCCACAACTCGCCTGGTCTTCGGTCATTAGTGTTCAATGCATCAAATCTATTCTAGAGATACTGTATAAATTCAGGTGAGATATACTCATGGTTATATTTTGGTTCTCATGGATTTGCTCTAATTACCTTCAGCTTCAACTTGAACTTGCATAAGAGCAATTGATAGTCTGTGCCTGGCCTTGTTCTGACTGATGATGTTGAGCTTTCCCATTGTCTCTTTTTACAGATGTGGTTGGTTTGATTCCTGTGTATTCCATCTGGCAAGGTCCACATGTATAGATGCTGTTTACTTCATTTAAAAAAGGTATTTGCTGTGAAGAGTTTGTTGGTCTTACAAAATTCTACCATGTGATCTCTGGTGTGGTTTCTATCACCAAGGTCAGGTTTTCCAACTACTGATCCTTCTTTTTTGTTTCCAACTTTTGCATTCCAATCACCAGTAATTATCAATGCATCTTAATCACCTGTTTGATCAATTTCAGACTGCAGAAGTTGGTAAAAATTTCGATTTCCTCATCTTTGGCATTAGTGGTTAGTGCATAAATTTGAATAATAGTCGTATTAACTTGTCTTCCTTGTAGGCATATGGATGTTATCCTATCACTGACAGCATTGTACTTCAGGAGAGATCTTGATATGTTCTTTTTGGGGGTAAATGTGACGCCATTCCTCTTCAAATTGTCATTCCCTACATAAGAGACCATATGACTGATTCAAAATGGCTGATACCAGTCCATTTCAGCTCACTAGCCTAGGATATTCATCTTTCTGTGGTCCATTTCATTTTTGATGACTTCCAGTTTTCCTGCATTCGTGCTTTGTACATCCATGTTCTGATTATTAGTAGATGTTTTCAGCTGTTTCTTTGCATTTTGAGTTGTGCCACCTCAGCAAATGAAGGTTCCAAAAGCTTTACTCCATCCAAGTCATTAAGATCGGCTCCACTTTGAGGAGGCAGCTCTTCCTGAGTCATATTTTGAGTGCTTTCCAACTTGAGGGGTCATCTTCCAGCACTATTCCAGACAATGTCCTACTGTTACTATTCATAAGATTTTCACTGGCCAATTTTTCAGCAGATGGCCAGATCCTTCTGCCTAGCCTGTCTTAGCCTGGAAGCTTTGTTGAAATTTGTTCACCATGGGTGACCCTGCTGCTGTTTGAAATACTGGTGGCATAGCTTCCAGCATCACAGCAACACACACAAGCCATCACAGTATGCCAAACTGACAGATGTTTGGGTCTAATTTAAAAATGGAATCATAGAAAGCAATGTCCAAACATCCTCACTTAACCTTTAATATGCAGGTTATCTGTGTTTCAGGTCAAACAGCTAATAAATTGTGAACTATGAACAGCATCATGAGGTTGGTACATAAGGATAAATGATTGGAATCTCATAGAAGGCCATTTGCGCCAAGGAGACATCAGGTACAATCCTGATGTCATGCCTGATTCTTCCTCCCTTTTATCTTTATTCAGACACACAACGCTACTGGTCTTCATGTTCAATCATTTCCCATTCCCATTCCCACCACCATAACTCATCCAGCCCCATATCACCCAGATCTCCTCACTGGAACTCTATTAATAGCCTCTTCACTGGCCCCCTATCAATAGCCTACTCACGGGTACCCTCTTCAGTCTCAGACACACAGCTATCTCTGCACTGAGGGCTGCAGTGCTTGGTTCACATCATTCCCTTTTAATGCTCAAAACAGTCTTCAGGATGGAACAGGGACAGGTCCTGGAGAACTTCATTGCTTCCTGTTCCTAAAACCTTTCACCCCTCACTGTCATGCTGTTGTGGCACCATCCATAACCCCTGCCACATGAGTGGTGCAGGGACTCTCTTAGTGCACCAGGTTTGAAGGTAATTCTGTGAAGGGCCTCTCTGCTTCGTGGGGAGGACAAGTGAGGCCAGAGCCCTATATTGTTCTTTTCCCCTCTTTCTTCAGTGCTCTCCACCTTTCTCCCCAGGACCAAGCTATCCCTGGTCTCAGTGGAGGTGCACAGGTGACAGGAATTATCTCTTAAACCCTCTCTGTCTTATGCCTTATCTTTGCTTTTATCTCCTGGACTAATAACCTGAGAATTTTTGTTTCTTTGTGAGCTGGTTTGCTTTGGATAAGCCTGTCTTAGGGTGAGGTGGCTCCAAAGGGGACAGATATTGAAGGGTGTAAAGCAGGCTTCTTAATGTCCCAATGTCACAAATTATTGCTCTACCTTATTCCATTATAAGAGGTCATTATAAATGCCATTTCTCCCTGAGGTATTCTGGGATCTTTCCACATAATCTTGCAGGCAGGTAGCATTAACTTGCAAGCAGGTAGCATTAACAGGGAATTGAGGCTTAAGTAGGTCAACCCCAGGCTTAAACCTGCACTGGCTTCCCACAGCCTCTCACTGGACTGTAAGCTCTGAGCAAGCAGAGCCTGCCTCAGTCTTGCCCACCATGTATCCCCAGTGTCTGACAGAAGCATGTGGGTCATGAACGTTTGTTGAATTAGTTAATGGAAAATCCATCTCCCCACCCTATCCTGCTTCCCACTGTTGGTTTCCACTGATTATCAAGAAATAAGCCTGAAAGTCTCTGTGAGAAGAGTATGGAATCTTGAGCTTTTTCTTCTTAATATGGGGAAAAGGGACAGTACTAACTTAAGATGCTTTGGAACAGAATATGTCACTGATTAAAAAAAAAGAAAAAGCCTTGTCACACAAGGAGGTATGAATATGTCAAGTCATTATGTGGGCAGCTCCTGTCCAGAGGCAAGACAAAAAGGCAGAGGGGACAGGAGCTGGTTGAATGGACATGGGGAATACAGGGTGGAGAGGAGGAGTGTGCTGTCTCATTAGGGGAAGAGCAGATGGGGCACCTAGCAAGGTGTGTGTGAGTTTTTGTATGAGAGACTGACTTGATTTGTAAACTTTCACTAAAAGCATAATAAATAAATAATAAAAAAGTGAAGTCATTAATATCAGCTTCCATGCAGCAAATTGCTTGTCATGCTTCATTTATACTCATTTATGACCAAACAGGAGTATTTGTAGAGAGATGTCGTAAGTGTATTTCAGAGAGCGCTCCAGCAGCTTTCACGGCCTGGCTCACAGAGTGTCTGGCAGAGGTGTAGCACTCAGGCAGCCTCCGCAGACACAGTGGAGCAGGAGAAGAAGCCAGAGGGGCAGAAAAAGCAAAGAAAAGGGGAAAAAGGATTGCCTATGAAGCAGGAGCTATAAAAATTCATGAGCCTGAGGCAGGTTTGGATTTATGCATTTAGACAATTTCGTTAAACTAAATGAAAATAAATCTGTTGTAAATCTTCCCAGTTCTCAGTGATTCTTCAGAAATTCATTTACAGTAACTGGGAATAAGAGGAAACATAATGGACTCACTGACCCTGATGTATCCACGGTCACTATGGACATGAAAAGGTGGCCTGCCTGTATTTAGAAGGACATGCAGCCCTGGGAGCACCTGTCATCGGCATACACCTGACCACATTTGGACAGATATGTGTGCCCACACTGGCAGCCCTCTGCCTGCCAGCACTGCCTACCTTGTGCTGCTTTTCTTTGCCTTCTTTACTTTTGTGCTCAAGCCCTTGGAGTCACACATGGATGGCGTCACCTGCCCTGCCTCTGGCCCGAGCTGCGTTAGTTTCAGATCTCTTAATCTGGCTCACCTGCTGGTGACTCATCCTTGGATGGGCAGACACAGTTCACTATAGGAACCCATCTGGCACTAGGGACCCTAGCCTCTCATGGCTGTTCCTGACTCACTAGCTCCCAGTACCACCTTTGCCTGATTCTGGATCCCAGGATCAGCCTCTCTAACTAGTCTGAAGATTGAGCTGATACTTGTTCAACTCTGTTCAACCAGATTAAGAGATCTGAAACTAACGGAGCCAAAATATGTATTCATTTCTTATGTCTATGTTCATCTATGCACCAGCTCTTTCCATTGCTGCTGATCCCCTTTGACCCCTAATAGCAGTCCAGGTCCACAGTACCCTATCCATTCAGAGCCTCCCCTGTTTGGTGGACATCTGAACAGCCCCAGGGATCCCAATATGTGTACTGATGATGGTCCCCTTGCACATCTCATTTTCAAGCAAACCCATGTGATTTCTATGCCATCACCTATGGATCTAGGCCCTCTCTGGTCCCTGGAGCCTGCTTTGATTGTGTGCAGGTCTAGAGGTTCCAGAGAGTTAAGGCCACCTGGAAATAGCCTTCAATGAGTGGTTGATAGCCGTTGGTGGATAAATACCCAGTTCTCTCTCTCTCATTTTCTAACTGCTTCACAGAGTTGTTCAGTGGGATTCAGCTCAAGAAGTAGCTTCCTTGATAGCGCACCCTTTATTGTCTTTTTCCCTCCTTTTCTCCCTTGCCCACTCTCATACTGGTATTTCGTGAGACCACTTCCCTGTTTCATAAAATGAAAATGATTGCATTGGTATTCCTGTTTCATAGCCGACATCTGGGAGAACAAATTAATTCACATGGGATCCACTGAGGACCTTTCCTATTCCTTCAAGGGCTGAAGCCACCCCTGGTGAGATGTGCCTTCTTTCAAGGCCCCGTCCCCTGAGTCCCTGAAACCTTGGTGGGCCGGATGGCCCCAGAAAATATTCTACCTTTGAAATCTCCAGGAAAGGGGCAAGTACCCTTCCCTGTGTTTACCTCAGCCCCCACTGCAGGGCCCCCCGTCATGCTCTTCCAAGGCCTTTCTGATCACCTTCTTGAGCACTCTTACAGCAGATCTGCGTGGTGGGGGAAACAAAACTTATAGTTCTCCACATCCCCAGCCAAGTACACAAGCCAGTCTCCCCTGTTGGCAGAGACACCAAAAGCACCCCATCCAGACTCATCTTCCATACAAGGGAGCACCTCACTCCTATGGGGAGTGAAAGGTTACCTCTGTGCCTACTAGGCTGAAGACTATCCTCTCCTTTTCCCTTCTCTTTGAGACTGGAAGGAGTGTAAGCTGCGGAGAAGAAGTGGTTGCTGTGGGTAACAGGATCCATTTAGCCACCTCAGAACAAGCCCTGAGGCAGGTACCTGGCATAATTCCGTAGGATTTACTCATGTTTGGCCTCTGGCCTCTGATCTCTGGGCAGAGGTGGGAATCTCACTTACTATCCTGTGCCCTGTGGCTCCTGTTCGACTTTGCTTTCCTGAATAGGCTTGGCTCACAGGTGCCTCTGGTGGCTGTGCCAAAGGCAGTTGGAAGCCCCTGCTTGAAATCTGATGACCAGACCAACTCGTTCAACAGACCTCTATTGGGTGCATTCTCCCTCCCATGTCCAGATGTGGATGGAAATTATCAGCCACTCTCTGAGCTTTCAAATGACCAGAAACTGTAGTAATAGAGCAAGGAGATGGGAGAACACACACATATGTAAGTGTTGGGGTAAGAGGGGATTCTCCCTATCCCAGCACATACCTATCTTGAAGGAATACTGGCACTTCTGTGAATGTACAATTGTCCCTCCTGTCTTTCACAAACCACTCCCCCTGGCCTGGAGCACCATTGTTTTCTTTTTCCCCAGACTCAGTCATAATTGTCCTCAGACCAAGCACAAGACTGCTTCTCTGGAAAGGTTGGAAGTCTTCTTTGACCACCCAGCCATCCGATATAGGATTGTTCACATAGCACCCTGCATTCCCTTTCAAGTTTGTCAGCTTGCCCTTCTCCCAAACTAAACTGCACCATTCTTGAGGGCAGGGACCATGTTTAAATATTCTCTGTGACCCCAGGGTCTGGAAAGTTCTGTACATGGCAGGTCAGAAGAAATTAATTGAATGCACCTTATAATCGACTTTCTGCTCAGATAAGATGGGTATAGCATTGTCATAGATAGGAAGGGAGTGAAGCCAGGCAGTGGTATGGTTGAAGGAAATTGGCCAAGTGTGAGACAATATGGACTAATGAGATCTATGGTAACTAGAGTGTGTGTGAACTGTCTACAGAAGCAGCTTCATCTCATCTCTGGCCACATGTTACATTGAGGAAATGCGGTCTCAGACGTAGTGCCAGATCTGATGTTTCAAGAGAAAACATATATCTAGGCTTTAGAGTATATTTTCTGGATTTTTAAAACACAGTGCCATTGTGTGAGCCAAATATGACATGAGCACTCTCAGTTTGTGATTCTGAAGTAAAGACTAAAAAGAAAATCAGAAAACTGAGTAGACTAAAAATGCATTAAGACCAGCTTCTTACAGATGTGAAGCTGGTTGGCAGCTCTGCATGACTGCTGTTAGGGGTCCCCACAGGGGTTCTGGCCTCTCTCCCAAACAGCAGAATCTGGCATCTAAAATGAAGAGCTCTGGGTTCCAGAGTTGAGATATACCCAATCATGCCTTGTATTCATGAGGATCTATGTCTCTTAAATCATGTTTCCTCTATTTGCCTTTAGATTCTGGGCAACTGGAGAGAAAAGGATTTTCACCTTAGTCCACAGAGCACTAAGTGTCACCTCTACCTACAGCCCTTCTGGAGGAATGTGCCCATGGGCAGATCATCAGGGTTTTGCTCCTTGACTATGACTAGTTGACCACTACCTGTCTGTCAGTTTGTCCTACTGTGGTGGCTTGCATGTTGCTGTGATGGAGGAAGCTATGCCACTGGTATTTCAAAGACCAGAAGAGCCACCTATGGTAAACAGGCTTCAGTGTCGCTTCCTGAATAAGACAAACAAGGAAGAAAGCCCCGACAATTTACTTCCAAAAATGTGCCAGTGAAAACCTTCTGGGTCAAAATAGAATATTGTCAGATATAGTGCTGGAAGATGAGGTCCCTAAGTTGGAAGGCACTCAGAATACACAGTGACTGCAACAATGGACTCCAGCATAACAATGACCTTGACGATGGCACAGGACTGGGCAACATTTTATCCTGCATACATGGGTTCACCATGAGTCAGAACCAACTGTTGGCAATCAACAACAGTGACTGATTGGACCAGGAATAGCAAATACTCTGGGCCATACCTAGGAGGGTGCTCTATGAGAGGAACAGGATGTGAGGCTACCCAGTGAGGCCCTCTGACTTACAATGAGCTGATTCAACTCAGCAATCCTGAAGGCAACACTTATCCTGATAAATCAGTAGGTCATAAGATATCTGTTTTTAAAAGTATAGTCAGGACCCGGAGGGGCCAAGATGGCTGACTAGGTAGAAGCTACCTCTGATCCCTCTTGCAATAAAGACTCTGAAAAACAAGTGAATCGATCACACACATGACAACCTACAAACCCTTACCATCAAACACAGATCTAAAGAGTTGACCTGAATGACAGAGATTGAGAACGAACAACCACAGGGAAGCAGCGACTGTTTTCGGAGCCTGGAGCCAGCGTCCCAGTCAGGAAACCTTGGCTCCAGGCTTTGGACTGGGCGCAGGGGAGCTGAGCACGGCATACTGAGATGGCGCAAACACGGGGCGCAGCCCTAGCCCCTTGAACTGACCTTGGGGGAAGCCCAGCCAGTGCACGCAGGCAGCACAGCAGTGCAGCTGACAGGAGGAGAAGTCACTGGGAGGCAGGGACTGGTTTTGGAGCTGGGAGTGCGGTGTCCCAGCTGGGGAACCTTGGCGTTGGGCGTTGGACTTGGAGCAGAGGAACTAACCGCAGCTTCTGAGACAGCGCAAGCACGGGATGCGGGCCTGACACTCGGGGGTGATCTCTACCCAGCCAGTGCACACAGTCGATGCGCCCCTCCGGAATCTCAGATAAAACAGTCATGCCAAGCAAGATAAGTAACTTTGTCTGTATTCCGGGATGCTACTCTCTCCCATTTGTCTGAACCCTCCCCTCCCCTTTCCAGGCGGCTTCATTAACATTGGAATTTCCTGAGCCAGAAAGTGAACTGCGCTGAGGTTTTTCTTTCTTTCTTTCTTTGGTCTTTTCCTAACCCATTCTCTTGGCCTGAGAGAAGCAGCTACAAAAAACCCAGGGACCAAAAATCCTTCCCTAATGGGACTAAAAACACAGAACAAGCTCCAGACAAGCATATGTGATCCACAGTCTTGGGCTTTCATCCCTACAAGGAACAAGGTGGCTATTATAATGCAAAGGCATTTCTGATAGGGGTCTGACTGCAATTGTTTTAGCGGATTACTGGAAAGACAAGTTTCCCAGGTCTGATATCTCTGCGTATTCAACAGAGCCCTCACTGACCCACAAAAGGGAACTGAGGGCTGAAGCTCCCCCCAGGCCACCTAGCCTCCTGCCTTAGGGGTCTAAGGAGGGTGACACCTACCAATATGTAGAGGTACTTGCATTGGGGGCCTAAGGTACAGCTGCAGAACCCACCCACCAAGGTGCTTTAGGAATAGAGACACACCTACCTCACTGGCACTTGGGAGAAGCCTGTCAGCATCCTGCCCCCGCTAGAGTGTGAACTCCT
Organism: Loxodonta africana; assembly: GCF_030014295.1. Lineage (NCBI taxonomy): Eukaryota > Metazoa > Chordata > Mammalia > Proboscidea > Elephantidae > Loxodonta > Loxodonta africana. Next base: position 130,898,015 of record NC_087347.1, on the reverse strand, counting down.
GCTGCTACTAGAATCTGGTGCACACAACTATCACCACTACTTCTCTAGGTGGATAGGTGACAGTCTGCACCACACACTTGATGACCAAAAATCAGATTCTACTCAAGAATAGTGAATGGACTCTTAGGCTTATATATCGGATAACAGCCCAAACCAGCTGGTAATAGGACATAAGTGACTCAAGGGCTACAACAATTAAGACAGCGCAATCTAGTAGCCCATCTACGTATATTGAAAGAAAACAAAACAAGATAAGACTCAGTGAGCAAATATAGAATAAATCACTAGAATATCTTAGTGATGGCTCAGAGACAACAGTCGATATCAAACCACATAAAGAAGCAGACCATGACTGCTTCCACAACTCCCCAAACTAAAAAATTAAAATCTTTCCCAAATGAAGATACAGTCCTGGAATTGCCAGATGCAGAATATAAAAAACTAATTTACAGAATGCTTCAAGACATCAGGGATGACCTCAGAAATGAAATAAGGCAATCTACAGAAAAAGCCAAGGAACACACTGATAAAGCAGTTGAAGAACTCAAAAAGATTATTCAAGAACATAGCGGAAAAATTAATAAGTTGCAAGAATCCATTGAGAGACAGCATTCAGAAATCCGAAAGATTAACAATCTAATTACAGAATTAGACAACGCAATAGGAAGTCAGAGGAGCAGACTCGAGCAATTGGAATGCAGAGTGAGAAATCTGGAGGACCAGGGAATTAACACCAACATAGCTGAAAAAAAATCAGATAAAAGAATTTAAAAAAATGAAGAAAACCTAAGAATCATGTGGGACTCTATCAAGAAGAATAACTTGCGTGTGATTGGAGTTCCAGAACAGGGAGGGATAACAGAAAACACAGAGAGAATAGTTGAAGATCTACTGGCAGAAAACCTCCCTGACATCATGAAAGACAAAAGGATATCTATCCAAGATGTTCATCGAACCCCATTTAAGATTGATCCAAAAAGAAAATCATGAAGACATATTATCATCAAACCTGCGAAAACCAAAGATAAAGAGAAAATTTTAAAAGCAGCCAGGGATAAAAGAAAGGTCTCCTATAAAGGAGAATCAATAAGAATAAGTTCAGACTACTGAGCAGAAACCATGCAGGCAAGAAGGCAATCGGATGACATACATAGAGCACTGAAGGAGAAAAACTGCCAGCCAAGGATCATATATCCAGCAAAACTCTCTGTTAAATATGAAGGTGAAATTAAAACATTTACAGATAAACACAAGCTTAGAGAATTTGCAAAACCAAACCAAAGCTACAAGAAATACTAAAGGAAATTGGTCAGAAACCCAATAATATCAGATACCAGCACAACACAAGGTCATAGAATAGAACATCCTGATACCAACTCAAATAGGGAAATCACAAAAACAAATTAAGATTAATTTTAAAAAGAAAAAAACGCTCAAAAGAGGGAATCATTGAAGTCAATATGTAAAAGATCACAATAATCAAAAAGAGGGACTAAATACAGGTGGCATAGAACTGCCATATGGAGAGGGATACAAGGCAATATAGGACAATACAAGTTAGGTTTTTACTTAGAAAAATCGGGGTAAATATTAAGGTAACCACAAAGAGGTATAACAACTCCATAACTCAAAATAAAAACCAAGAAAAACATAACAACTCAGCAAACGTAAAATCAAATACTATGAAAATGAGGAACACACAATTAACAAAGAAAAACATCTCAGCAAAAAAAGTAAGTGGAAAAATGAAATTGTCAACAATACACATAAAAAGGCATCAAGATGACAGCACTAAACACATACTTATCTATAATTATGCTGAATGTAAATGGACTAAACACACCAATAGACAGAGAGTCTCAGACTGGATAAAGAAACACGATCCGTCTATATGCTGCCTACAAGAGACACATCTTAGACTTAGAAACACAAACAAACTAAAACTCAAAGGATGGAAAAAAATATATCAAGCAAACAATAAGCAAAAAAGAGCAGGAGCAGCAATATTAATTTCTGACAAAATAGACCTTAAAGTTAAATCCACCACAAAGGATAAAGAAGGACACTACATAATGATTAAAGGAACAATTGACCAGGAAGATATAACCATATTAAATATTTATGCACCCAATGACAGGGCTGCAAGATACATAAAACAAACTTTAACAGAACCAAAAAGTGAGATAGACACCTCCACAGTTATAGTTGGAGACTTCAAAATACCACTTTCGGAGAAGGACAGGACATCCAGTAAGAAGCTCAATAGAGACATGGAAGACCTAATTGCTACAATCAACCAACTTGACCTCATTGACTTATACAGAACACTCTACCCAACAGCTGCAAAGTATACTTTTTTTTCTAGTGCACATGGAACATTCTCCAGAATAGACCACATATTAGGTCATAAAACAAACCTTTGCAGGATCCAAAACATCAAAATATTACAAAGCATCTTCTCAGACCATAAGGCCATAAGGAAATCAATAACAGAAAAATTAGGGAAAAGAAATCAAATACTTGGAAACTGAACAATACCCTCCTGAAAAAAGACTGGGTTATAGAAGACATTGAGGAGGGTATAAAGAAATTCATAGAATGCAACGAGAATGAAAACACTTCCTATCAAAACCTCTGGGACACAGCAAAAGCAGTGCTCAGAGGCCAATTTATATCGATAAATGCACACATACAAAAAGAAGAAAGAGCCAAAATCAGAGAACTGTCCCTACAACTTCAACAAATAGAAAGTGAGCAGCAAAAGAATCCATCAGGCACCAGAAGAAAACAAATAATAAAAATTAGAGCTGACCTAAATGAATTAGAGAACAGGAAAACAATTGAAAGAATTAACAAAGCCAAAAGCTGGTTCTTTGAAAAAATTGATAAACCATTGGCCAGACTGACTAAAGAAATACAGGAAAGGAAACAAATAACCCGAATAAGAAACGAGATGGGCCACATCACAACAGACCCAAATGAAATTAAAAGAATCATATCAGATTATTAGGAAAAATTGTACTCTAACAAATTTGCAAACCTTGAAGAAATGGATGAATTCCTAGAAAAACACTACCTACCTAAACTAACACAATCAAAAGTAGAACAACTAAATAGACCCATAAGAAAAAAAGAGATTGAAATGGTAAAAGCACAGTCAGTTCCCTAGAGCTGCAATGGAATCCCAAATCATGGTGAGTCATTATTCTAGGTAGTCAGGACATATTGGGACGTCTCAAGCCTGGAAACACCACAATTCAGAGGCACAGACAGTGTGAGGTCTGTGGTGGTTCCTACTTTGCCTCACTTCCAAGTTCCCCTACCACGAAGCTTGCTAGATAAAATACAGGCCACCTAGCCACACTTGAATTGCAGGTCAGCAATGAAGAATCCTTTTAATACACATGTGTCCCAATGCAACTGGGACTGGAGCTCCTCTTTTTAGGCTTGAACTTCGGTTTTTTTTTTTTCTTCACCCTACCACCACTCCTAAACAAAGCTGCCAATCTTTAGGAAGCAGCAGCGCCAGCAGACCAGATTTTGCAGATCAATGGGGCCTGAGAGCAATGGGACTCATTTAGAACTGGTATGAAAGGCTACATAGCCCTGGGCTAGTACTCTCATACAAAGCCCCACAGGAAAACCAGATTGCAAATACCAGTGGGGTAACGAGATTAAAGATCATAAGCCAGCTGTTTTGTTTTCAGGTTTCCTTAGTTTTTATCCAATGACCTTTTTCTGTCCCAGAGTCCCATTGAGGATACCACATATATTTAATTGTTTGTCTCCTTGGGTTTCTCTTGGTTATAACAACTCATGGTATCATTATTATTATTATAATTGTGGTAAATATCTGTCTTCTCCATTGCCATCGAGTTGATTCTGACTCATAGCAACCCTATAGGACAGAGTAGTGCTGTACCATAGAGTTTCTAAGGAGTGCCTGGTGGATTTGGACTGCCAAGCTTTTGGTTAGCAGCCATAGTTCTTAACCACTAAGGGTTTCTGTGGTAAATACGTGTCTAATAAATCACCTGCCTTTTCAACATTCTTCACATGTACAATTCAGTGACATAAATTACATTTATCAAGTTGTTCAATCATTACTATTATTCTTTTCCAAATGTTCCTATCACCCTTAACAGAAGCTCAGTATCCCCTAAGCAGTGAATCCCCATTTTCCCTTTCTCCCACCTGCTCATGGTTACCACTACCACTAATAAACTTTGGTCTCTATACATTTGCCTTTCTTAGATATTACGTATAAGCAGAGTCATATAATATTTTTCCCTTTGTGACTGATTTGTTTCACTCAACATAATGTTTTCAAGCTTTGTTCATGTCATGGCATGTATCAGGACTTCATTTCTCCTAATGGTTGAGTAATATTTCATTGTGTGTATATATAAATATACATATGCCACATTGTGTTTATCTATTTATCTGTTGATGGGCATTTAGCTTGTTTCCACCTTTTGGCTACAGTGAAAAGTGCTGCAGTGAACATTAGTGTGCCAGTATCTGTTTGCATTCTTGATTTTAATTTTTCTGGGAATATTCCTAGGAGTGGGATTGTTGGGTTCTATAAGAGGGGGCCTGAAGTTGTCTAGGGAAGGGAAAATAGGTGAGGGAAAACTTCCCTGAAAAGAGTTATTTAAGCTGAAAACTGTTGGAAGAGCAGAAATTAGCCTAGAGAAGAATGCAAAGGGACTTTCAGACAGAGGGACATCATGGTTAAAGGCCCTGGGGCAAGAAAGAACTTGGGATCTTCAAGGAACTCACAGATGGCCAGTGAGACTGAACACAGCAGGCCAGAGGGTGGTTACTTAAAGATTTGGAGTAGGGGGTGCTTTTATCAGATTTTGTTTTTAAAACAGGGGCTCAGTCTGCTACATGGTGAACAGTGGGGTGGGGAGAAGTGGATATAGGTGACCATTAGAAATATATTACAGCAGTTGAGAAAAGCTTGGGCTCTTCACTGAGTGGGGAGTGAATTGAGTGCAGTCCCATGCCACTCACAGGCAGAGCCAGCATGGCCCCAGTGGTTGATCGGTCTATCTGACTCCCAGTCCAGCACTTGTTTTCATCCATCACCACTAAGTGGGTCTACTCAGAACTCCTGAGGCATTCTGATCACACACACATTGACAAAAGGGTAGACATGGCTGGAAGGACAGTCTGGGGCTAAGAGAATGGGTAAAACTTATGGATACTTCACAAGAGTAAAAGAGGTCTTGAGAGGATGAAATGAGAAGGAGCATGTTAACCCTTTGGTCCCGGGTTTGGAATCCAGAAAGAGTGCAACAAAGACTGAAGAGCTTTCTTTAACTCTAACCTCCCTCTTCCATGACCTGTGTCATGGCTCTGAGCTCCCAAAGAGGAAAGCTGAGCCTCCTATATCTCTCATCACCAACACAGGCACAGTTTCTGACATGCATCTGATTATTAGCAAGTTCTTGCTGAACAAGTAAATAAACTGGATGAAAAGCTTTCTCAAGATAAGAATTTTGGCTTAACAGTGACACAAACAGACACAAGTACACCAATATTCATTGCAGTACAATCACAGTAGCCCAAAGGTAGAAACAGCCTAAATGTTCATCAACATATGAGTGGACAAACAAAATGTGGTACATACACTCAATGGAATACTACTCACCCTTAAGGAGAAATGAAGTCCTGATACATGCTACAACATGGGTGAACCTTGACAACATTATAGTAAGTGAAGTAAGTCAGACACAAAAGGACAAATATCGTATGATCTCACCTACAGGCAAATGTACAGAAGCCAAAGTTTATTACTGGTTACCAGGGGTGAGAGGGAGGAGGAAAGAGGAGTCATTGTTTAGGAAGAATTGAGTTTCTGTTTATAGAGATGGAAATTTGGCAACAGATATTGGTAATGGTTGCACAGCAACATAATTCATGTAATTGCTGTCACTAAATTATGTGAAAAATATTAAATTGGTAAGTTGTGGATTACTTATATTTTATAACAATAAAAAAAAATTGGGTTAAGAATTTCCTGTTTCCTTTACGGCATTTTAAGTTGTCTTGGGAATCCAGGGTAAACTACAACAAATGTTTATGAAAAGCCATCTAGGAACTTCTAGCAAACATGTCTTGTTCCTGCTCCAAGCTGGGACAAACCCAGAAGAAGGGCCTCCCACAGACATATAAATACCAAAATACAGGATTCCAATACCAGGTGGCATTAGGACAGGGCCACCCAAGGCAAGGTGGCTGGTATGGAAGAATCAGAATGACAGTGCAGAGCATCAAACCTGGAGGCCCAGCCACAGACAGAATCTGGTGAATAGATAATGGGGCTGGACACTTAACGAGCTGAGGAAGTATAAATATGAAGGAAGAAGTGGAACAGGGCCAGTGGTTCAGAACTGAGGCCATAAGCCATCAGTCAGGGTCACAGTGGCTTATTTGCCCCATGCAGGGCAGAGCAGGCATGTAGCCTTGCAGAGAGGGTGCAGGGTAGATCTCAGGATGAGATTAGTGCTGGCAAAAGACAAGGAAGGTGCTGTTCCCAGAAGAAGGAGGCCTCTCCCATCACGGGGGTGCAGATTTCATGGCATGGGTGCCCCATGTTCACTCACACTGATCTGCATTAAGAAGCAAGAAGGCATAGAGAGACTTCTTAACATTCTTCGTAGCTCACTTGTGCTGTTTGTATACTTGTGGTCTAGAAAGTTGAAACTCTGCCCAGGAAGAACACAAATATTAATGATAAAAATAGCTTTGAGTTTTTATTCCTTTGTAAATAGGATGGAACTCCTTAAGTGAAATTTCTTCACACATCACTAAGCCTTGGGTTGAAGCAGAGCAAGTACACAAGTGGAGGTGCTACTTACCAGTAGGTTCTGTGAAAACCAAGAAGCAAACCAGTGGACAAGAGGTGTGAGAAGTTTCAGACCAGGGTGATGTAGTCAGGAAGAAGGCCACAGCAACTCATGACTCTCCCAGAAAGTTTTCAAGGATCCCATCCAAAGTCTTTTCATCACAGACTGAGGACTGCAGGTGAGGTGGAGAAGAAGGAGGAGGGAACTCGAGGTGGCTTGGTGCTCAAAAGGCAGCACCATGAGGTGGAAAAGCATAGGCTCAGGGGTCAGACAGGCCAGAGATTAAGTCCCTGTAGAAACAAATGGGGACACGTAACATCACCTTCTCTGTAAAGTGTAGGTGACCAGATAAACCATTTTAACCAAGATGATTTGAATATGAAGTGAGATAAGGTATGTAACGCACCTATCACAGTGTCTAGCCCATTCGTAACGTTCCCTAAGTTTATGCATTTAGTGAACATTTGTTGAGCACTGCTGTGTACCAGGCAGGGCTCTGAGTACTGGGGTTATGATAATGAACAAAACAAAGTACCTGTCCTCATGAAATTTATATTAGAGAGGGGATGCAAAAAATAGATAAATGTATCTATAGCTGGTGATAGGAAACAATAAGTGTTATAATGCTATAAAATGAACTGAATGTGTTTATACCCACCATCCTCCAGTTTGTCCTACTGTGGTAATTTGTGTGTTGTTTTGATGCTGGAAGCTATGCCACCAGTATTTCAAATACCAGCAGGATCATCCAAGAAGAACAGGTTTCAGTGGAGATTCCAGACTAAGATGAAAGGCCTGGAGATCTTCTTCCAAAAATTAGCCAATGAAAGCCCTATAAATCACAGGCTATTGTCCAAGACTTAGACTCACTTACCTTGTCATAAGGAGTGACTGATTGCTGGAGAAGGATGTCATATTTGGTAAAGTGGAGGCTCAGCAAAGATGAGGGAAACCCTCAATCAGATGAGGTGACACGATAGCTGCAACAATGGACTTGAGCATATCAACAATCACAAAGATGGTACAGGACCAGGCAATGTTTCCTTCTGTTATACATGGAGTTGCTATCATTTGGAGCTAACTTATTGGCAACTAACACCAAAAACATAGCATGTTCAGGAAGTGTTAATTGAGAAAATATTTGAATAAGGTGAGGGAGTGAACCATGCAAATATCCAAAGGAAGATTGTTTTAGGCAAAAAGAGCAGCAAGAACAGAGATTCCGAGATAAGATGCACTTGGTGTGTTCTAGGAACAGGTATGATAGTTTCTTTTCCTTTTCCTCGTGTTCCTTCAGGATGACTCAACATGTGACACTTGTGGGACCTTCTGATCTTAAGTCCTAAAGCCATGCGAGTCAACTGCTTTCAAGAGATACATTTCAAATCTGTCACTTTATCTGTGTCTTAGTTATCTAGTACTGCTATAACAGAATATCAAGAGTGGATGACTTTAAAAAACAGAAATTTAGTTCTTCACGGTAAAGTAGGCTCAAAGTCCAAATTCAGGGTGTCAGCTCCAGGGAAAGTCTTTCTCTCTCTGTCGGCCTTCTCATCAGTCTTACCTTGGCTGAGGAGCTTCTCAGGCACAGGGACCCCGGGTCCAAATGATGCACTCTGCTCCTGGTGCTGCTTTCTTGGTGGTATGAGGTCCTCCTGTCTCTCTGCTTGCTTCCATCTTTTACATCTCAGGAGATTGCCTCAAGACACAATCCAATCCTGTAGGTTGAGTCCTGCCTCACAAACACAGCTGCTGCTCATCCTCCCTCATTAACATCAGAGAGGCAGGATTTACAACATAGAAAAATCACACAATAACAGGAATCATGGCCCAGCTCAACTGATACACACATTTTGGGGGGTACATGATTCAATCCATGACAATCTGTAAGTACAGTACAAACGCTGCCCTCCAGAGAGGCACACTTCTGCTGGCTGACAGGGGCATGTGGCCCCACCCCAGACCCCTCAGCTTTCTGGTTACCTCATACCTGCTCTAGGTGCATTGTAACACAGCCAGGGTATAGGTGAGGCACAAGCTTCAAGAGAGAGTGAGATTCTCACAAGATGGAAATGTGAGATGGAATATGGAGAGAGGGTGGGGAGGGGGCAAAGGAACTGACAATCACACCTTGCTCCAACAACTGAAGAGAAAACAACGGCTCTGATGGTGCTCCCCAGAGCAGGTTTCCCCAGCACTGCTTGATGGAAAAGGCGGCAGGAAATGGAAAGGCAGACGGAAAGTGTGGAATATATATATATTTTGCTTTGTTGTCTTTGAAAAACTAAAAAAAGAATCTACCTGTGATTCTAGCCCTGGTTGTGATACATTCTGTTATTTTAGCTTGGGGGCTGGAGTGAACAGATTATCAGTTTGGCCTTGCAGTGAGGCAGCAGCCAAAAAAGATTAGACTTTTTAACTTCCTGAGCACGTGCAAGTATCAGGATTGGTTTCAGAATGCTGCAAGAGAGAAACATACCCAGGAAGGAAAGCAAGGACTGATAGTACGTGCATATGTGCATAGGGGTGGCAGATGGGGTGAGGGGTAGGCAGAGGAAGAAGAGGGAAACGAAGGAAGAACAAGGTACAGTTTAGCATATGAGAAGAAACAGAAGAGGAAGGCTGTCAGGAGGGGCTTTAGGTTACCTCAGAGATATTACTAGAAATTTGGGGCTCAAAGGGGAAGGAATATACATTTGCTCCCTGGCTACCTTCTACCTCATGGAGGATCACGGTCATCATGATAACACAGAGTACTTTTGTGAAAATGTGAAAAAGAAGTCAGTTTCCCAATGGAAACATGACCTCTGCTCTAACCATGTGTCTTGGGCAGAGCGTGTGCTGCATTTCATCCCCACGAGGACCCTTACCCAGGCAGCCTTGTGCAAATCGTGATCTGCATAATCACCATGATTGGTGGTACCGTTCCGTTATAACACCACGATCTACATAATCACCGTGACTGGTGGTACCGTTCAGTTATAACATCACGATCTGCATAATCGCTGTGACTGGTGGTACCGTTCCCGTTATAACATCACGATCTGCATAATCACCGTGACTGGTGGTACTGTTTGTGCTACAACATTGATTCAAGTAAGACAACAGGACTTTAATATGTGATGTTGAGAACAACATGTTTTGTAATGAGAATGAAGGAAGCAGAGAGTGGGGGAAGTGGCACATGAAATTATGCAGCTCTTCAAACTTGGCTCTGAGAATGTCAAATAGTCCAAAGCAGGTACCACATCAGGGGAAGAGAAAATATTTCTAAAATAGAGCCATTAATGCAATAGGAATAATCAAAAACCAGTCCAGGTCCCATGCTCTGTGATAGTTTTCTTGTCACTTTCTCAGACCTATGCAGCCAAAAAATGAATGAATACATGGGTCTTATTCTATCCCAGTGTTTCAGTGATGGTGAGAAGGGAGAGAAATATGGAAACAATGTAATGATTGTCTGTGTATATGCCTGAGGTCTGTGTCTGCATTTACTCATTCAACAATCATTTATTCAGCCTCATCCATGTGCTAAGCGTTCTGCTAAACCCACTAGGTGCTGTCAATGTAAGATCACCGAGATAATTATGATCCCTGCTGTTACAGATTGAATTCTTTCCCCCAAAATATGTACTGTAAATCCTACTCTGTCTGTACTTATAATACCATTTGGGAATAGGGATTTCTTTGTTATGTTCATAAGGCAGTATTAGTGTAGGATATATCTTAAATCAATCTCTCTTGAATCATAAAAGATAAGATTAATCAAGCAGAAAAAAAAAGACAAGGGAAGATAGATGCCACACCACATGAGATCTCCAAAGAACCAAGAAACAGAAGCTGAAAAGAGACAAGAACCTTCCCTCAGAGCCAACACAGAAAGCCTTCTCCTAGAACCAGTGCCCTGAATTCAGACTTCTGGTCTCCCAAACGACGAAAAAATAAATTTCTGTTTGCTAAAGCCACCCACTTGTGATATTTCTGTTATAGCAGCACTGGATGATGAAGACACCCACCATCTGAGGACCGATGTGAGGTTATAAGAAATAATAGAAAGGTAATATACAAAATAATTAAGAGCATGGGCAGGCATGATAATAATGCACAAGAATAATGATATCCTTGCTTCACACGGTTGTTTCACAATCTAATTAGATCATGTGTGTAATTCAACATAATACATAGCACAAAATACACCCACCATGACACTAGTTTCCCTTCTATTACTCTTTCTCTCTCCTCAACTCTGAAATGGGAAGGAACGCCCTGTTACAGATGGAAAGTGTTGTTTCTGTCCTTAGAACAAGAAAAATGATGGGAATCTTTAAAATAATGACTTCTGTGAACCCATTAGGAAGCTGAGATCACATGGCAAACAACTAACCTGAGATCTGGAGGGAAAGAGTAATGTGAAGAGAAACACAGAACCCAGGAAAGATACCACTGGATTCAAGTAAGAAGAAACAGCAAGAAAATGTTAATGAATTACTAAGCCCGAGTGTGTGCCAGTGTGAGAGTGTGAAACTCCTACAGACCACAGACATAGAGGGATATGAACCCTCTCGTGGGCTTTTTGTCCAGGAACTCACCAGGTCCTCCCAAGGAATATTAGAGAGAATCCTGAGAATGCCTTACCCAAGAAGTTGGCTGGGGGATGGGGAGCAATAGCCACTGCTAAAATCTTTCCACATCCATTTCCCCCATCTCCCCAGGAAACAAAAACCTTGATCTGCGGGACGAAGGGCAACAAAATGTTAGCCCGAAGGCACTGGAGAAGCCTACTGCAACTAGGGGAAGAAAATAGGAAAAACAAACAAATGAAATATCTACTCTTGGGAGAAGGGCAGAAATACTTGATGCCAGAACCAGTATTACCTCTAGATGAGAGATAAAAAATGTATGAAATCCCTCAAGACTCAAATTCCCAATGCCTGCCTAGGACAAAGGCTTAATCATAACATCAGAAAGAACTATCCCCTGCAACCCACATCACACTAACAAGCATTGAGTAAAAACAGAACTAGGTGAGCTGCACTAAAGATTCTCTCTCATGTGCAGTACAAAGTAAATACCCAAAGCCAAGCAGGTAGACCCAAAGGCAAGAAGGTAGCAAACGTTGAGAAAACTCTCTGGCGTACTAACCCACACACTGAATACAACATAACACTGTGGAACTTGAAGCCACTGATGTACTGAGGGCAGTCAAAGTAAGAATAAACTTCGAATACAGCTAAACTCTTAACTAGATTAATGCAAGCCTTCTCACTCTGAAACTCTAACAGATAGAAAAATGTGCTCATCTTCCAACCTGAAAATACTTACTTAAGTATACAATTAGGTATATAACTTTCAACAAAAAATTGTGAGACATACCAAAAAACAAAGCAATAATCAAAAGATTCAGATATGCTACAAACTTTGATAGGCTCTTTCTCCAGGAATTACATCAGGCTCTAATAGGAAGGGGAAGATCTGGCTCTATTAGCAAAGGTAGACAGCATGAAAGATAAGATACGTAATTTCAACAAAGAGATGAAAGTTATAAGAATCAAATGGAAATGTTAGCCATCTAAAACTCCAGTAACAGGGATGAAAAATGCTTTCTATAACTATGTTAAGTATGTTAAGGGCTCTTGCGGGAAAGTAGATAACAGCCAAGAACCAATGTGTAATGCAAGCAGAGAAATGAAAACCCAAAGAAAGAATCCAAAGGAAATGCCAGAAACAAGAAACACTGTAACAGAGATGAAGAATGCATTTACAGGCTCAAAAGTTTGTTAAGTAGACTTAGAGAGCTGAGGGAAGAATCAGTGAGACTGAAGGTCAGTCAGGAGAAATCAGGCAAATTGAAACACAAAGAGGAAGACATGACAGAGCATCTAAAATTGGTGGGACAATATCAAATAGTCTAACATGCATGTAATTGGAATCCCAGAAGAATATAAAGAGAATAAGGGAGAAGTAATATTTGAAGAAATAAAAATCAAGAACTTCCAAAGTTGGCAAGATGGCAGAATAAACCGTCACACCCTCACATCCCCCTACAACTATGCCAATAAACAACAAATAAAAATTAATGCAGACAGAAATCTCAGAGCTCTGGACAGCAGTTAAAGTATTGGAGAATCTAGGTGAATACCGAATTAGGAGAGAGAGAGAGCAAGGACAGCGGGAAAGCTGAAATTCACTGACCCGTCCACACCCTACCTGCTGGCTCAGCTCATTGCAAGCATCTTGGGATGGAGACAGACACCACTTGTGAACAAAGAGCACAGGACAGGAGATATACTGAAGAAACAGACAGACTCAGAGATACTGAGTAAACAGCCTCAGAAGAGAGTAACATGGAGGGTACGGCACCTACTTGGTCGAGATAGAACTGAGAGAGGGTGGCATATAGGTGCAACACAGACTTGAAAGTGCAGCCTTTTAAAATGGCCTAGATGAGACTGTGGGAATTCAAGACCAGGGAGCAGGAAAATTCAAAGGTGCACTTGGAGGGGAGAGCACAGGGAAGGTGCAATGGCGCAGGCGAGTGCTATTGTGCCTCACTGAGAAAATAAACAGGAGCACGTTAGGACCTGGATCCATAAGGCAGTCATGGAACCCACCTATCAGCCAGGGCAAGAAACACACATCAAACAGGCAGTAAACTGGGAATCAGCTGACTTCCCACCTCCCCACTCCCACCCCCACCCCCACCCCGCCAACTACCAGTCACTGCAGGACAGCTTGCTTAGTGCAACCTGTGAGGAAAGGCTACGCAATACTACCTGCTGCCTCTGGAAAGCCACACTCCCATCTCTTCCACCAGCAGTCAGTGGGACAATCCCGTGCCAGCACAGCCAGCCACAGAGGGAAAGCCCACCCCCACAGCAGACGTGACAAAACCCTGTCCCAGTATTGCAGTCATCCTGGGAAGGCCACAACACAACATACAGTCCACAAAGAGGAGCTCATATAGTTTCCAGTGACATCAACCACAACCGGGAAATTTGCCACAAAACCACAGGTGATTCTATGAGCCAGCACCCAGAGACTTGAAAATTTCCAGAATGCCTAAAACCTGTGTGATAACAGTAGTATAACTTTATATCATGAAAGGAAATTCTTGAAGACCCACCAGAAGAGGGGAGGAGGTACACATCCCCAAAAACACGTAAGACAGTGCTGGAAGAACAAAAGGGTTAGAGTGCCCTCTAGTGGAATTTAGAGAAAGAAGGTAGAAAGAAGGGGAGAAAACAATGAAAACAGAAGATTGCTGAATGTCGAGAATATTCTGAGTTCCAGATTACCACAGTAAAATACACAAATGTTGAGCATTCAACAACAGCAACAAAAAATTATAAAACATACAAAATCTTAGGAGATGATGACCCAATTCAAAGAAAACCATGAAGGCCAGGTTAATGGAAAAAATACAAGACCTCCAGACAATGTTAAATATGTTTAAAGAAAGCAAAGAACACATAGAAAAAAAATTAATGGAGATTAGGAAACAAAATAAGAAACTCAATAAGGCACTGAAACATTAAAAAAAAACAAAGAAAAATACTTAAATAAGTATTTAATAAAATAACCAAATTGAACAATGGAGGAGAAAGATTCAACGATAGACTGAAGAAGACAGAAGACAGAATACGCAAACTAGAAGATAGAGTAACTGATATTATCAAGTCTTAAAGAAACAAGAGAAAAGAGCAAAGAAAAGTGAACTAAGCTAAATGGAATTGTGGGATTTGATTAAGAAATCCAATTGTAGGATTTTTGGAATTCCAGAAAACAGCAACAAAGAGATAGAAAGAGTTTGCTAAGAAATAATGACAGAGAATTTGCCAGACTTGAGTACTTGAATAAAGAATCTAGTCTGCAAGTCCAGGGAAAAAAGCAAACTCCAACCAGAAGGATTACAGAGTTACACCAAGACACATCATTTAAAAAAAAAAAAAACTTGAAAACCAAAGACAAGGAGAGTTCTGAAGGCAGCAAGAGAAAAGCACAGTATAACCTATCAAGGATCCTGCATAAGAAGAATTAATATGAATTTCTCCGCAGAAACCCTGGAGGCCAGAATACAATGGAGTGACATATATAAAACTATTGAAGGAAAACAATCGTCAACCAAGAATTCTTTACTCAGCAAAGTTGTCATTCAAAAATGTGGTCAAAATAAAGACATTCCCAGATAAACAGAATTTGGGGAAATTTGTTACTAACAGACCTGCTTTGCAAGTATTAAGGGATTTTTTTTTTCACATGGAAAGGAAAGCACACTAGACAGATATTCCAATCTGCACATGGAAAAGAAAAAAAAGATAAAGCGATTTCCAATAAAGGTAATGGCGTGGGCAAATATAAGGGCCAAGTATACAATATTTCCAGGGAGTAAACTTAGTAGTTAAGTTTCACAAGCAATACAAAAATTTTTTTTTTAATTTTTATTGGGCTTTAAGTGAAAGTTTACAAATCAAGTCAGTCTCTCACACAAAAACTTATATACACCTTGCTACATACTCCCAATTGCCCTCCATCTAATGAGACAGCCCGCTCCCTGCCTCCACTCTCTCTTTTCCTGTCCATTTCCTCAGCTTCTAACCCCCTCTATCCTCTCATCTCGCCTCCAGGGAGGAGATGCCAACATAGTCTCAATTGTCCACCTGATCCAAGAAGCTCTCTCCTCACCAGCATCTCTCTCCAACCCATTATCCCGTCCAATCCATGTTTGAAGAGTTGGCTTTGGGAATGGTTGCTGTGCTGGGCCATCAGAAGGTCTGGGGGCCATGACCACTGGGGTCCTTCTAGTCTCATGCTATTAAGTCTGGTATTTTTATGAGAATTTGGGGTCTGCATCCCACTGCTCTCCTGCTCCCTCAGGGGTTCTCTGTTGTGTTCCCTGTCAGGACAGTCATTGGTTGTGGCCGGGCACCATCTAGTTATTCTGGTCTCAGGATGATGTAGTCTCTGGTTTATGTGGCCCTTTCTGTCTCTTGGGCTCCCACTTACCTTGCGTCATTGGTGTTCTTCATTCTCCTTTGATCCAGGTGGGTTGAGACCCACTGATGCATCTTAGATGGCTGCTTGCTAGCGTTTAACACTTCAGACGCCGCTGTCCAAAGTGCGATGCAGGATGTTTACTTAATAGATTTCATTATGCCAATTGACTTAGATGTCCCCTGAAACCATAGTCCCCAGAGCCCCGTCCCTGCTACGCTGGCCTTCGAAGCGTTCAGTTTATTCAGGAAACTTCTTTGCTTTTGGTTTCGTCCAGTTGTGCTGACCTCACCTATGTTGTGTATTGTCTTTCGCTTCACCTAGAGTAGTTCTTATCTACTATCTAATTAGTGAAAACCCCTCTCCCACCCTCTCTCCCTCCCCCCTTTCATAACCATCAAGGAATATTTTCTTCCTGTTTAAACTATTTCTCAAGTTCTTATAATAGTGGTCTTATACAATATTTGTCCTTTTGCAACTGACTAATTTCACTCAGCATAATGCCTTCCAGATTCTTCCATGTTATGAAATGTTCCACAGATTCCTCACTGTTCTTTATCGATGCATAGTATTCCATTGTGTGAATATACCATAATTTATTTATCCATTCATTTGTTGATGGGCACCTTGGTTGCTTCCATCTTTTTGCTCTTATAACCAGTGCTGCAATGAACATGGGTGTGCATATACCTGTTCGTGTAAAGGCTCTTATTTCTCTAGAATATATTCCAAGGAGTAGGATTGCTGGATCATATGGTAGTTCTATTTCTGGCTTTTTAAGAAAGTGCCAAATTGATTTCCAAAGTCGTTGTACCACTTGACATTCCCACCAGCAGTGTATAAGTGTTCCAATCTCTCCAGAGCCTCTCCAACATTTATTGTTTGGTGTTTTTTGGATTAATGCTAGCCTCGTTGGCATGAGATGAAATCTCATTGTAGTTTTGATTTGCATTTCTGTAATGGCTAATGATCGTGAGCGTTTCCTCATGTATCTGTTAGCTCCCTGAGTGTCATTAGTGAAGTGGCTGTTCATATCTTTTGCCCATTTTTTAATTGGGTTATTTGTCTTTTTGCAGTTGAGTCTTTGCAGTATCATATAGATTTTAGAGATCATGCGCTGATTGGAAATATCATCGCTAAAAACTTTTTTCCAGTCTGTAGGTAGACTTTTTACTCTTTTGGTGAAGTCTTTGGATGAGCATAGCTGTTTGATTTTTAGGAGCTCCCAGTTATCCAGTTTTTCTTCTGCATTGTTAGCAATGTTTTGTATACTGTTTATGCCATGTATTAGAGCTCCCAAAGTTGTCCATATTTTTTCTTCCATGATCTTTATTATTTTAGATTTTATATTTAGGTCTTTGATCCATTTTGAGCTCGTTTTTGTGCATGGAGTGAGGTATGGGTCTTGTTTTCATTTTTTTGCAGATGGATATCCAGTTATGCCAGCACCATTTGTTAAAAAAAAAAAAAAAAAAACTGCCTTTTCCCCATTTAACTGTTTTGGGCCTTTGTCAAATCTCAACTGCTCATATGTGGATGGATTTATGTCTGGATTCTCAATTCTGTTCCATTGGTCTATGTATCTGTTGTTGTACCAGCACCAGGCTGTTTTGACTACTGTGGTGGTATAATAGGTTATGAAATCACGTGGAGTGAAGCCTCCCATTTTGTTCTTCTTTTTCAATAATGCTTTACTTATCCCTTTCATGTGAAGTTGGCGATTTGTTTCTCCATCTCATTAAAGAATGTTGTTGGAATTTGGATCGGAATTGCATTAAATGTATAGATCACTTTTGGTAGAATACACATTTTTATAATGTTAAGTCTTCCTATCCATGAGCAAGGTATGTTTTCCACTTATGTAGCTCTCTTTTAGTTTCTTGTGGAAGTGTATTGTAGTTTTCTTTGTATAAGTCTTTAACATCTCAGGTAAGATTTATTCCTAAGTATTTTATTTTCTTGGGGGCTAGTGTAAATGGTATTGGTTTGGTGATTTCCTCTTTGATGTTCTTTTTGTTGGTGTAGAGGAATCCAACTGATTTTTGAATCTTTATCTTGTATCCTGATACTCTGCTGAACTCTTCTATTAGTTTCAGTAGTTTTCTTGAGGATTCCTTAGGGTTTTCTGTGTATAAGATCATGTCATCTGCAAATAGAGATACTTTTACTTCTTCCTTGCCAATCTGGATGCCTTTTATTTCTTTATCTAGTCTAATTGCTCTGGCTTGGACCTCCAGCACAGTGTTGTATAAGAGTGGTGATAAAGGGCATCCCTGTCTGGTTCCTGATCTGAAGGGGAATGCTTTCAGGCTCTCTCCATTTAGGATGATGTTGGCTATTGGCTTTGTATAAATGCCCTTTATTATGTTGAGGAATTTTCCTTCTATTCCTATTTTGCTGAGAATTTTTTATCATGAATGGGTGTTGAACTTTGTCAAATGCCTTTTCTGCATCCATAGATAAAATCATGTGAATCTTGTCTTTTTTCAATGATGTGATGGATTACATTAATTGTTTTTCTAATTATGAACCATCCCTGCATACCTGGTATGAATCCCACTTGGTCATGGTGAATTATTTTTTTGATATGTTGTTGAATTCTATTGGCTAGAATTTTGTTGAGGATTATTACATCTAAGTTCATGAGGGATATATGTCTGTTATTTTCTTTTTTTGTGTGGTGTCTCCACCTGGTTTTGGTATAAGGGTGGCTTCATAGAATGAGTTTGGTAGTATTCCATCCTTTTCTATACTCTGAAATACCTTTAGTAGTAGTGGTGTTAACTCTTCTCTGAAAGTTTGGTAGAACTCTGCAGTGAAGCCGTCCATGCCAGTGTTTGTTGTTGTTGTTGTTGTTGGGAGTTTTTTTTTTATTACCTTTTCAATCTTTTCTTTTGTTATGGGTCTATTTAGTTGTTCTACCTCAGTTTGTGTTAGTTTAGGTAGGTAGTGTGTTTCTAGGTATTCATTCATTTCTTCTAGGTTTTCAAATTTTTTAGAGTACAATTTTTTTATAGTAATCTGATATGACTCTTTTAACTTCAGATGGATCTGTTGTAATATCAGCCATTGCATTTCTTTTTTGGGTTATTTGCTTCCTCTCCTGTTTTTCTTTTATTGGTTTGGCCAATGGTTTATCAATTTTGTCAATTTTTTCAAAGAACCAGCTTTTGGTCTTAATTCTTTCAATTTTTTTTCTGCAGTTTATTTCATTTAGTTCTGCTTTAATTTTTATTATTTGTTTTCTTCTGGTGCCTGAGGGTTTCTTTTGTTGCTCTCTTTCTAAATGTTCAAGTTGTAGGGATAATTCTTTGATTTTCACCCTTTCTTCTTTTCGTATGTGTGCATTTATTGATATGAATTGACCTCTGAGCACAGTTTCGCTGTGTCCCAAAGGTTCTGATAGGAAGTGTTTTCATTCTCATTGAATTCTATAAATTTCTTTATTCCATCTTTAATGTCTTCTATAATCCAGTCTTTTTTGAGCAGGGTATTGTTCAGTTTCTAAGTGTTTGATTTCTTTTCCCTGCTTTTCCTGTGATTGATTTCCACTTTTATGGCCTCTGGTCAGAGAAGATGCTCTGTAATATTTCAATGTTTTGGATTCTGCTAAGGCTTTCTTTATGACCCAACATGTGATCTATTGTAGAGAATGATCCGTGTGCACTAGAAAAGAAAGTATACTTGGTTGCTGTTGGGTGGAATGTTTTGCATATGTCTATGAGGTCAGGTTGGTTGATTGTGGCATTTAGATCTTCCGTGTCTTTATTGAGCTTCTTTCTGGATGTCCTCTCCTTCACCGAAAGTGGTGTGTTGAAGTTTCCTGCTATTATTGTAGAGCTGTCTATCTCACTTTTCAATGCTGATGTAGTTTGTTTTATGTATCTTGCAGCCCTGTCATTGGGTGCATAAATATTTAATATGGTTATATCTTCTTGGCATATTGTCCCCATGATGGATTTAACTTTAAAGTCTATTTTTGCCACTCCTGCTCTTTTTTGATTGTTGTTTGCTTGATATATATTTTTTCGTCCTTTGAGCTTTAGTTTGTTTGTGTCTCTAAGTCTAAGGTGTGTCTCTTGTAGGCAGAATATAGATGGATCTTGTTTTTTAATCCATTCTGCCACTCTCTGTCTCTTTATTGGTGTATTTTGTCCATTTACATTCAGCAAAATTGTGGATAGGTATGAATTTAGTGCTACCATTTTGATGTCTTTTGTGTGTGTTTTTGACAGTTTCTTTTTCCCACTTAACTTTATCTGCTGGGTAGATTATCTTTATATATTGTTCTTTCCTCATATTTGCTTTTGTTGATTTTGTTTCTGCTGAGTCTCTATTTTTTTTCTTGTATTTTATTTTGATGAGTAGGATAGTTTGTCTCCATTGTGGTTACCTTACTATCTACCCCTATTTTTATAAATTTAAATCTAACTTTTATTTCTTTGTATCACTCTATCTTCCTCTCCATATGGAAGATCTATGATTACATTTCTTAGTCCCTCTTTATTGTTTTAATGTTGTCTTCTTTTATATAACATCCCTGTCACCCTGTTTTGAGCTTTTTTTTAATCTCGCTTTGTTTTTTTTGATTGCCCTGTCGGGGTTGACTTCCAATTGCTCTGCCCAATGTTCTAGTCTTGGGTTGATTGCTGATATTATTGATTTTCTAACCAAAGAACTCCCTTCAGCTTTTCTTGCAGTTTTTGTTTGGTTTTTATGAATTCTCTAAACTTTTATTTTCTGGAAATATCCTAATATCCCCTTCATATTTAAGAGAAAGTTTTGCTGGATATATGAATCTTGTCTGACAATTTTTTCCTTCAATTTTTTAAATAAGTCGTCCCATTGCCTTCTTGCCTTCAAGGTTTCTGCCGAGGAGTCCGAGCTTATTCTTATTGGCTCTCCTTCACAGGTAACTTTTCATTTACCCCTAGCTGCTCTTAAAATTCTCTCTTTAACTTTGGTTTTGGCAAGTTTGATTATAATATGTCTCGGTGACTTTCTTTTAACATCTACCATATGTGGAGTTCGACGAACATCTTGGATAGGTATCTTCTCATCTTTCACAATATCAGGGAAGTTTTCTGCCAACAAATCTTCAACAATTCTCTCTGTATTTTCTGTTATCCCTCCCTGTTCTGTTACTCCAGTCACTCATAGGTTATTTCTCTTGATAGAGTCCCACATTATTCTTAAGGTTTTTTCAATTTTTTTTTTAATTCTTTTATCTGATTTTTCTTCAAATATATTAGTGCCAAGTGATTTATCTTCAAGTTCAGAAATCCTGGCTTCTACTTGCTCAATTCTGCTCCTCTGACTTTCTATTGAGTTGTCTACTTCTGCAATTTTATTGTTAATCTTCTGAATTTCTGGTTGCTGTCTGTCTATGGATTTTTCCAGCTTATTAAATTTTTCATTACGTTCCTGAATAATCTTTTTAATTTCTTCAATTACTTGACCTGTGTGTTCCTTGGCTTGTTCTGCATATTGCCTCATTTCTTTCCTGATGTCTTGAAGGGTTCTCTATATTAATCTTTTATATTCTGCCCCTGGTAATTCCAAGAATGCACTTTCATTTAGAAGACCCCTGGATTCTTTGTTCTGAGAGCTTGTTTGGTGATCATGGTCTGTTTTTTTATGTAACTTGATATTGACTATTGTCTCCAAGCCATCTATAAGTTATTGTATTAGTTTATACTTGCTTACTGTGTGGTAGCATTTTGCTTTATTTTGTTTTGATATGCCCAGATGGGTTGCTTGAGTGAGCTAGCTTGATTATTTTCGCCTCGAAGTTCTGATGTCCTGTCCGCAGATGGCTAGAGCTGTTATTGTGTATATCAGTCTGAGTCCATTCACTTTTCTTGTATGAATTCAGTTCAGATGTCCAGGTAGCTAATCATCAAGTGTGTGGTACAGGCTCTGTCCTACAGTCTTAGAGGGGCAGGGGTGATTGGTGTATGTACCGGTATCTGATTGCAGCAGGGGGTCACGGTCTGAACAAGGCAGGGGGCTGAGAACCGACCCCCAAGTGTCTCTGAGGAAAACCCATCCCTGTTCCCTAGAGCACACAGGTGGGTGTGTTCCACAGGCTGACCATGGGCACCCAATATTTTTGGTTGTAAGGACTGGGAGGTACCGGTTATCCTCAGACCCCTGTTGCAGGTGGCTGAGTGACCTGAGGAGCCACCAGTCTTTAGGCCCCTGATTTGGGTAAGTGAGGACCCTGTTTAATAGGCAAAGCAATGTCAAACATCAAACACCCATCCCTCCACCACACACCTGAAATAGTGGGAGTCTGCCAACGTAAGCATATTCTCCTGAAATAGGCCCACACAGGTCCATGCAGAGGGGAAAGGTGCTCAAAGTCCATGGACCGTTTATGACTGGACAAGAGCCACTTCTGTCCTGAGCTTCCCTGCTTAGTGGAGGTGGCAAATTATCTTTTCCCCCAATTGCAAATTTTTTCCTTCTCTAAGGCTGGGAGGATGGCTCTAGTGCTCAACAGTGCCTATCTCAGGCCCAGGGAATTCAACCACTGAAGCCGTCTTGGGGGCGGGGGGGGGCGCAGTAAAATATACACAAGTACTTAGCTTTTGCTAAGAGCGCTGTTCTTCTCAGGTTCAGGAGGTGTGAACAGGCTGTGTGGTGGCTGCTTCTCTCTGAGGAAACTGCAGCCAAACGCTAGTGTCAGCCTGCTGCTGCCACTCCTGGGAATGGTGCCTGAGGGCTGCCCGCGATTCAGGTCCAGTAACTCTTCTCTGCTTCTGAACCGTCTCTTCCTCCCCCGCCCCTCAGTTCATCTTCTAAGCTTGCCTTTGCTCAGTGCTCCTAGCTTGTCATAAATATACTCGTTTCACTTGTTTTTTCAGATCTTTGCTGTAAAGAGGGCTTTCTGGAAGCGTCTGCCTATTCTGCCGTCTTGGCTCTGCTGCAATACAATATAAAGTATGTAAGAAAAAAGTACAAATTAAACCTTGGACATCAGAAGTATAATGATGTAATTGGAGATACAAGGGCAGAAATGGGGGAGGGATGAGAAAAACAGGAATAGAGTTTTAGGGTATTCATACTGCACATTACTTGCTGTTTGTATTGTTAATGTTGGCATGAAGCTGAAATAAGCTGGTGCAATTGTAAACTGTTCAATGTAATATTTGTGGTAACCACTAAAAAATAACTAGAAAATATACACAGAAGGGAAGAAAGAGAAAATAATAAAAGGCTCAACCCAAAAGAGTAGCCAATCACAAAAAATAACAAAAGTATGGTAATCCTGGGACAAAGAACCTATAAAACACACACAAAAAAACAATTAGCAAAATGAAGTAGGACCATCATTTTCAACCAGCACATTAAATGTAGATGGTTTAAACTCTCTATTCAAAAGGCAAAGAGTGACAGAATGGATAAAGAAATATGATCCATCCTCTTGCTGCCTACAAGAGACACACCTTAGACCAAAGGATACAAACAGATTGAAAGTAAAAGGATGGAAAAGAACATTCCATGCAACTAGTAACAAAAAAAGGAGTAGGGGTGGACATACTGATAGCAAGTAAAATAGATTTTATATCAAAATATGTTAAAATATTTAATAAAAATGTCAATTCATCAAGAAGACATAACAGGTATAAATATATATGCACCTAACATTAGTACTCCAAAATATATAAAACAAATACTGACTGATATGAAACGAGAAATAGACAACTCCACAATAATGGTGCGTGGTCTTCTATGAACCACTTTGAATTCTGGATAGGACGTCTAAAAAGAATATTAGCAAGCACATACAGGACTTAATACCATAATCAATTTGAATTAATGGGCATATATAGAACACTCCACCCATCATCAGAACAATGCACATTTTTCTCCTGTGCACATGGATCATTTTCCAGAATAGACCATATGTTGGACCACAAAACAAATCTCAATAAAGAAGACTGAAGTTTTACGAACTATTTTCTCTGATTGAAAGGAATATTAGAAAGTAATAGCAGAAGGAAAACTAGAAAACATATCAATTCATGGAAATTAAAAAAATGCACAACTAAACAACCTTGGGTCAAAGAATAAATCAATACAAAAAAAAAAAAAAAAACAAAAACTGGAGATAAATGAAAACAAAAACACATTGTACCAGAACCTGTAGGAAGCAGCAAAGGCAGTTTTCAGAGGGAAATTTATAGATACAAATGACTACATTAAAAAAAAAGATCTCAAATAAATAGTCTAAGTCTGCAACTTGAGGATCTAGAAAACAAAAAAGAGTAAACTAAATCTAATACTACTAGAAGAAAAATAACAATAAATATCAAAGCAGAAATATATGAAATAGAAAAACAATAGAAAGAATCAACAATATCAGAAGTTGATTCTCTGAAAAGATTAATAAAATTGACAAACCACTAGCTAGGCTAAAGAAACAAAGAGAAAAGATACAGATAACCAAAATAAGAAGTGAAAATGGAGACATTTTAACTGACCCAATAAAACTAAACAGGATCATAATATAATACCATGAAAAACTATACTCCAACAAACTTGATAACTTAGATAAAAATGGACAAATTCCTAGAAGCATATAACCTATGTAGACTGACTCAAAAAAAAGTAGAACACCTCAACGTACCCATAGTAAGAGAAGAGATTGAATCATTAATAAACCTGTCATCAAAGAAAAGCCCGGGTTCAGATGGCTTCTCTGGGGATTTCTATCAATCATTTAGAGAAGAATTAACACCAATCCTGTTCAAATTCTCCAAAAAAAATAGAGGTGAAAGAAATACTCCCCAACTCTTTCTATGAAGCCCTCATTACCCTGATACCAAAGGCAAATACCACAAGAAAAGAAAGTACAGACCAATATCCTTCATGAACACACCGTTGTTGTCGAGTCGATTCCGACTCATAGCAACCCTATAGGACAGAGTAGAACTGCCCCGTAGGGTTTCCAATGAGCGGATGATGGATTTCCCTGCAGATCTTTTGGTTAGCAGCCGAGCTCTTAACCATTGCACCACCAGGGCTCCAAAAATAACCTGCATATATGAAAATAAGGGAAAGAACCACATGATCGTCTCAATTGATGCAGAAAGGCATTTGATAAAATTCAACATGCTTTCCTGATAAAAACACTCAAGACAGGAATAAAGGGAAGTTCCTCAACATGATTAAGGTTATTAATGAAAAACTAACAGCCAACATTTATACTCAACAGAGAAAGATGGAGAGCTTTCCCCTTGAAAGTGGGAGTAAGGCAAGGATGCCCGCCTTCACCACTCCTGTTCAATATTGTATTGGAAGTCCTAGCCAAAGCAAGAAAAAGAAATAAAAGGTATCCAAATTGGAAATAAAAAGGTAAAACTACCTGTATTTTCAGATGACATAATCCTCTGCATAGAAACTCCCAAAGGCTCCATTAAAAGCTTCCAGAGCTAACAGAGGAATTTAGAAAAGTTGCAGGATACAAGGTCAACACACAAAAATGTGTTTGGTTTCTACACACTAGCAATGAGAAATCTGAAAAAGAGATCAAGAAAACAACACCACTTGTAACAACATGTAAGATCATAAAATACCTAAAAATGAATTTGCCCAGGTGTGTGAATAAATCCATGGTCAATTGATTTCGACAAGGGAGCTGAATCCATTCAATGAACAAGGAGCCCACAGTCTCTTCAATAAATGCCATTGGCAAAATAGGATTTCCACATGCAGAAAAATAAGGCAAGATCCATACCTCATGCCATACACAAAAACTAATTCAAATTGGGTCAAGGACTTAAATGTTAAATCTAAAACCGTAAAGTTCTTGGAAGAAAATATAGAAGCAAAACTACAGAACCTAAATTTTTTCATTGATAAGCATGACAATGAATCCATGAGCAGCAGAAAACAAAATGGATAACCGGAAGTGAATAAAAATAAAATATTTATATTAATCAAAAGACAACCTACGAATACAGAAAAAAAAAACCAAACCTATTGCCATTGAGCTGATTCTGACCCATAGCGACTCAATAAGATAGAGTAAATGGCCCCATAGTTTCCAAGGAGTGCCAGTGGATTCGAACCGCTGACCTTTTGGTTAGCAGCCATAGCTCTTAACCACTACGCCCACCAGGGTCTAATATCTAAAATATATATAAAACTTCTACAACTTAAAAACAAAAACAAATAACACAAGCAAAAAACAGGCAAAGCACATGAACAGAAAATTCACCAAAAATAACATTCAAATGGTCAACACTACATTATAATATGCGAACATCATTAGTGATCAAATAAATGCAAATCAAAACCACATTGAAATATTATTTCACTCTGACTAGGACAGCTAAGATTTAAAAAAAAAAAAAGAATAACAAATGTTGACAAGGATGTGGGGAAACTGGAACCCTTACCAATTGCTGGTGGGAATGCAAAATGGTACAGGCATTGTGGAAAACAATGTGGAGGTTCCTCAAAAAACTAAAAACAGAACTACCATATGACCCAGCAATTCCAGTTCTATGTGTATACCCTAGGGATCCACCATTCATCTGTCAGTTTGTCATACCATGGTGGCTTGCTTGTTGCTGCGATGCTGTGATATAGGGTCACCCATGGTGGACAGGTTTCAGCAGAGATTCCAGACTAAGACCTGGTGGTCTACTTCTTAAAAAATTGGCCAGGGAAAAACCTCATGAATAGCAGCAATGGAGCGTTTTCTGATACAGTGCCATAAGATAAGCCTCTCAGGTTGGAAGGCATTCAAAATATAACTCAGGAAGAGCTGTCTCCTCAAAGTAGAGTCGACCTTAATGACGTGGATGGAATAAAGCTTTTGGGACCTTCATTTGCTGATATGGCACAACTCAAAAAGAGAAGAAAAAACTGCAAACCTCCATTAATAATCATAACATGGAATGTACAAACTATGAATCTGGGAAAACTGAAAGTTGTCAAAAATGAAATGAAATGCAGAAAATCATATCCCAGGCATTAGTAAGCTGAAAAAGACTGGTTCTCGCCATTTTGAATCAATTATATGGCCTACTGTACAGGGAATGACAAATTGAAGAGGAACCGCGCTGCATTCATAACTTTCAAGACCTATCCTGAAGTACAATAATGTCAGCGATAGGATAATACCCATATGCCTACAAAGAGCACTAGTTAATAAGACTGTCTTAGTTATCTAGTACTGATATTACAGAAATAACACAAGTGGATGGCTTTAACAAACAGAAATTTATACTCTCACACTCTGGGAGGTTAGAAGTCTGAATTCAGGGTGCCAGCCCCCAGGGACAGCTTTCTTTCACTGTCAGTTCTGGGGGAAGGTTCTCCCCTAGTCCAGGAGCTTCTCAGTGCAAAACTTCCAGCTCTAAAGGATGTGCTCCTGGAGCTTCCTTCTTGGTGGCACGAGGTTCCCCTTCTCTCTGCTCAATTCTCTCTTTTATATCTCAAAAGAGATTGACTCAAGATGAAACCTAATCCTGTAGATTGAGTCTTGCCTCGTTAACATAACTGCCTCTAATCTTGCCTCATTAACTTCATTTAAAAAAAAAACAACGCATGGAGTCCATTCCGACTCATAGTGACCCTATAGGACAGTATAGAACTACCCCATAGGGTTTCCAAGGAGCAGCTGGTGGATTCAAACTGCTGAACATTTGGTTAGCAGTTATAGTTCACCATAGCTCTTAACCACTGTGCCACCAGGGCTCCATAAAGGTTACGATTTACAATACCTAAGATAATCACATCAGATCACAAAATGGTGAACAATCACAGGATACTGGAAATCATGAACTAGAAATGTTGATAAATATTTTTGGAAGACATAATTCAATCCATAATAACAGCTATAGTTCAAATGTGTGCACCAACTAGTAATGCCAAAGAGGAAGAAATTATAGTTTTTACCAACTTCTGCAGTTTGAAATTGATTAAATATGCAATCAAGAGGCATTGATAATTACTGGTGATTGGAATGGAAAGTTGGAAACAAAGAAGAAGGATCAGTAGTTGAAAAATACAGCTTTGGTGATAGAAATGACACTGGAGATTGCATGACAGAATTTTGCAAGACCAATGACCTATTCACTGCAAGTATATTTTTTCAACAGCATTAGCAGTGACTATCTACATGGACCTCATTGGGTGGAATACACAAGAATCAAATTGACTACATCTATACCTTACCCATTGCCGTCAAGTCGATTCTGACTCACAGCGACCCTGTAGGACAGAGTAGAACTGCCCCATAGGGTTTCTGAGGAGCACCTGGTGGATTCAAACTGCCAGTCTCTTGGTTAGCAGCCATAGCACTTAACCACTGTGCCACCGGGGTTTCCAACTATATCTCTGGAAAGACACAACGAAGAAGTTCAACATCCTTAGTCAGAACAAGACCAGGGTCCAACTGCAGAACAGGCTATCAATTGCTCATATGCAAATTCAAGTTGAAGCTGAAGATAAGCAAAACAAGTCTCTGAGAGCCAAAGAAATATATCTTAGTATATCACACCTGAATTAATAAATCATCTTAAGAATAGATTTGATGCATTGAACACTAATGACCAAAGACCAGACAAGCTGTAGGATGACATCAAGGACATCATACATGAAGAAAGCAAAAGGTCATTAAATAGGCAGAAAAGAAAGAAAACACCAAATGGATGTCAAAAGAGACAGTGAAACTTACTCTTGAGCAAAGAGTAGCTTAAGTGAATGGAAGAAATGATAAAGGAGCTGAACAGAAGATTTCAAAGGATGGCTCAATAAGACAAAGTTAAGTATTATAATGAAATGTGCAAAGACCTTCAGTTAGAAAATCAAAAGCGAAGAACACACTTGACATTTATCAAGCAGAAAGAACTAAAAAACAAAAAGTTCAAACCTCGAGTTGCAATACTGAAGGATTTCTATGGGCAAAATGTTGAATGAAGCAGGAAGCATTAAAAGAAGATGGAAGGACTACACAGAGTTACTACACCAAACAAAACTGGAGAACATTCAGTCATTTCAGGAGGTAGCATATGATCAAGGACCAATGGTGTTGAAGGAAGAAGTCCAAACCATACTAAAGACATTGGTGAAAAACAAGGCTCCAGGAATTGAAGGAATACAAATTGATATGTTTCAATAGACAGACGCAAAACTTGGAAGTCCTCACTCATCTATGCCAAAAAATGTGGAAGACTGGTACCTGCTAATCGACTGGAAGGTATCTATATTTGTGCCCATTCCAAAGGAAGATCCAAAAGAACACAGAAATTATCAAATAATGTTACCTAACAATGACAACCCTAGGGGTCTAATAGAAATGAAATGAACAAACGTATGCACCCCTATGTTCATTGCTACAGTATTCACAATAACAAAAAGATGGAAATAACGTAAGAGCCCATCAATTGATTAATGGATAGGCAAAATGAAGCACATATATATACATGGAAAAATTTTGTGGCTGTTGTTAGGTGCCATCAAGTCAGTTCCAACTCATAGCCAATTTAGGTACAAAAGAATGAAACACTTCCTGGACCTGTGCCATTCTCACAATTATTGCTATGCTTGAACTCATTGTTGCAGCCACTGTGTCTGTCCACCTCACTGAGGGTCTTCCTCTCTTTCGCTGACCCTTTACTCTACCAAGCATGATGTCCTTCTCCAGGAACTTGTCCCTCCTGATAACATGTCCAAAGCATGTGAGATGAAGTCTCCCAATACTCACTTCTAAGGAGCATTCTGGCTGTACTTCTTCCAAGACAGATTTGTTCATTCTCCTGGAAGTCCATGGTATATTCAACATTCTTTGCCAACACCATAATTCAAAGGCATAGATTCTTCTTTGGTCTTCCTTATTCATTGTCCAGCTTTCACACGCAGATGATGCGATTGAAAACACCATGGTTTAGGTGAGGCAGACCTTAGTCATTAAAGTGATGTCTTCGCTTTTTAACACTTTGAAGAGCTCTTTTGCAGCAAATTTGCCCAGCACAATGCTTTGTCTGATTTCTTGACTGCTGCTGCCACGGATGTTGATTGTGGATCCAAGTAAAACAATGTCCTGGACAAGTTCAATCTTTTCTCCTTTTATCATGATTCTGCTTGGTGAGGATTTATTTTTCCTTATACTGGGGTGTAATCCATACTTCAGCAGCAAGTGCTTCAAATCCTCTTCACTTTCAGAAAGCAAGGTTGTGTCATCTGCATATAGAAGATTGTTAATGAGTCTTTCTCCAGTCCTGATGCCCATTCTTCTGTTCTTTTTCATGTAGTCCAGCTTCCTGGATTATTTGCTCAGCATATAGATTGAATAAGTATGGTGTCTTGGCTGGGTTTTCTAGAGAAGCAAAACCAGTGAAGTATATAAATACATATCCAGAGAGAGAGAAACCAAGGAAATGGCTCACATGGTTGTGGCGAACAGGACATCCTAAGTCTGTGGGTCAGGCTGGAGGCTTCTTTGCAGCTGGCGAACACAAGATCAGCAGGTCAGAGAGAAGAGCTGTTGCTCACAGGCTACGAAGATCGATGAATCCCAAGATAAGCAGGTAAGACCGAGCAGGTAAGCTGCTAGCTCAAGTCCCAAGAACTGAATGTCAGACAAACAGGATCTACCTCCAGAATCCAAAGCAAGCAAAAACCCACAAGCCTTGCCAGAATGTCCACTTATATTCGAGGAAGGCCACATGCCCAAGGAAATTCCCTTTCAACTGATTGGCTACTCACAGCAGATCCCATCATGGGGATGATTACATTATATCAAATCTCAGCATGGAAGTGATCACAATATCATACTACTGCCACACCACTGAGAATCATGGCCCAGCCAAGATGACACACAATCTTAACCATCACATATGGTGAAAGAATACAAACTTGATACACATCCTTCCTGACTTTAAACCACATAGAATCCCCTTGTTCTGTTGGAATGATTGCCTCTTGGTCTATGTGCCTCATGAGCACAATTAAGCATTCTGGAATTCCCATTCTTCACAATGTTATCCATAATTTGTCATGATCCATACAGTTGAATGCCTTTGCATAGTCAATAAAACATGGATAAACATCTTTCAGGTATTCTCTGCTTTCATCCAGGATCCATCTTACATCAGCAATGATATCCCTGATTCCAAGTGCTCTTCTGAATCAGGCTTGAATTTCTGGCAGTTTCCTGTCGATGTACTCCTTCAATTGCTTTTAATCATCTTCAGCAAAATTTTACTTGTGTGTGATATTGATGATATTGTTTGATAATTTATGCATTCTGTTGGATTACCTTTCTTTGGAATAGGCTTAAATATGACTCTCTTCCAGTAGGTTGGCCCAGTAGCTGTCTTCCAAATTTCCTGGCATAAACAAGTGAGCTCGTCTAGCATTCCATCTGTTTGTTAAAATGTCTCAGTTGGTATTCTATCAATTCCTGGAGCCTTGTTTTTCACCAATGCCTTCAGTGCCGCTTGGATTTCTTCCTTCAATACCATGGGTTCTTGATCATATGCTACCTCCTGAAATGGTTGAAAGTCAACCAGTTCTTTTTGGTAAGATGACTCTGTGTATTCCTTCCATCTGCTTTTGATGTTTCCAGCATCATTTAATATTTTCACTGTAGAACCCTTCAATTTTGCAACTTGAGACTTGAATTTTTCTTCAGTTCTTTGAGCTTCAGAAATGCTGAGCATGTTCTTCCCTTTTGGTTTTCTAACTCCAGGCCTTTGCACATTTCATCACAATACTTGGTTTTCTTGAGCCACCCTTTGAATTCTGTTCAGCTCTTTGATGTCATTATTTCTTCTGTTAGTTTTATCTACTCAATGTTCAAGAGCAAGTTTCAGAGTCTCTTCGAACATTCATTTTGGTCTTCTCTTTCTTTCCTGTCTTTTTAATACCTTTTGCTTTCTTCATGTGTGATGTCCTTGATGCCGTTCCACAACTCGTCTGGTCTTCAGTCATTAGTGTTCAATGCATCAAATCTACTCTTGAGATGGCCTCTAAATTCAGGTGGGATATACTCAAGGTCATACTTTGGCTCTCTTGGACTTTTCTTCAGCTTCAACTTGAACTTGTATATGAACTATTGATGAACTGTTCCGCAGTCAGCCTCTAGCCTTGTTCTAACTGATGATTTTGAGATTTTCTATTGTCTCTTTCCAAGATGTATTCAGTTTGATTCCTGTGTATTTCATTCAGCAAGGTCCATATACATAGTCACCATTTACGTTGTTGAAAAAAGATATTTGCAGTGAAGAAGTTGTTGGCCTTGCAAAATTGTTTCTTGGGATCTTGGCATCATTTCTATCACTGAGGCCATATTTTCCAGCTTCCAATCCTTCTTCTTTGTTTCCAATAAACTCTCTCTCTCTATATATATATATGTATATATAATGATAAATAAAAAAATATATACATATACATATAATGGACAAAAGCTTTGAACAGACACTTCATCAAAGAAAATGTATGGATGCCAAATATGCACATGAAAAAATTCAACATCATTAATTGTTAGATAAATGCAAATTAAAATCACAATGAAATACTATTATACAGGTACTAGAATTCAATCGATAAAGAAACAAACAACAAAAAGCTGACAATACTGTGATAGGCAGAATTATGCCTCCCACCCCAACATGTACTAATCCTCGGAACCTGGGAATATGTTGTGTTAAAACCAAAAAACCTGTTGCCGTCAAGTCGATTCCAACTCATGGGGACCCTATAGAACAGAGCAGAACTGCCCCATAGAGTTTCCAAGGAGCAGCTAGTAGATTCAAACTGCCGACCTTTTGGTTAGCAGTCAAGCTCTTAACCACTGCACCACAGGTGTTATATTACATGGCAAAAATGGAATTAAGGTTGCTAATCATCTGACCTTAAAATAGGGGTTATTCCAGGTTACCCATGTGGAACCAGTGAAAAGCACAAGTGTTCTTAAAGGTGGAAGAGGGAGGCAGAAGTGGGAGAATCAGAGAGATTGTAGCATGAGGGTCTGGCCCAACATTGCTGGCTTTGAGGGTGAGGGAATTGGGACACAAACCAAGGAATGTGCACAACCTCTTAAAGCTAGAAAAGGCAAGAAATCAATTTCTCCCTCAGGGACTCCAGAAATAATTCGGCCCTTCTGACACATTTATTTTATTCCAGTGAGATTCATTTTGGACTTCTGACCTCCAGAACTATAATATAAATTTTTTTGTTGTCTTAAGCTCCAAATTTTGTGGTAATTTGTTACACAGCAATAGAAAACAAATACAAATACCAAATACGGATAGTGGTAGATCAGCTGGAACCTTCATGCATTGGCGGAAATGCAAAATAGTACAAAACGCTTTTTCGGTTTCTTATAAAATTAAACATATACATACCATATGATCTAGCAAATCTATTCCTACATGTATCATACAAGTGAAATGAAAATATATGTTCACACAAAAACCTGTACAGAAATGTTTATAACGGCTTCATTTTTAGTCACCAAAAACCGAAAACAACCAAGTGACCCTCAACTAGGAATGGCTAAAGAATCTGATATATCCATACAATCAAATACTATTTAATGATAGAAAAGAAAAAAAACTAGTAATACATGCAAAAAGCATGGAAAAATCTTAGATGTATTTTACTAAAAGAAGCCAGACTCAAAAAGCTACATGATACATAATTCCATTTATATTTCATTTACATGACATTCTTGCAAAGACAGAAACCGGAAACAGATTAATGGCTGCTGGGGGCTGAGAGTCAGGTGAGAGTTTGACTGCAAAGAGGCATGGGGAAACTATTTAAACTGCTGTTAACGATACTGAACCTTGATTGTGGTTATGGTGGTTATACAATTGCACAATTAAAAGGGTGAATGTATATGTATATGTAAATTAAATCTTAATATAAAAAGGGAACTATTTTCAAAATTCTGCAGTGGCTTCCCATTGCACCTAGAATATAAGCCCTAAAATTTCTGGTCCCTGCTGCCTTTTCAACATCATTGCCTGCAACTTTTCTCTCAAGCACTCACAAGGCTCCTGCCACAGTGATATTCTTCATGATTTTCCAGTTGACAAGCTGTCTCCTTCCTCAAGGACCTAACATGCTCTATTCTTCCTGCCTGGGCACCTTTGCCCCGCCCTCTCTGCTTGGCAAGTCTCAGCTTATATACCGTCTTCATAGAGGCCCTCCTTGTGCTTCTGTGTGAAGCTCGCCATATCTCCCCTCCCACAACCATCGCCATTCTCTACCCTAACCCACAGTTCCTTTCCTTCACTAACGTGTTTCCTATAATCTAGAATTATTGTTTGTTGCCTTTTTAATGGAAATATTTATTTCCTGAGGCCAGGAACTGAACATGTCTAGTTTACTGATGTATCCTTAGCACTTTACCTATCTCCTGTAACACAGTTGGTGCATAACTTTGTTTTGCACTATTGAATAGAACACCAAAAATGTTTCATAGTAAATCTCTGGAGTGCAGGCCAAGAGATGCAATCCTAAAGACTTTGGGGTCTGAGGAAGTCTGGACAATGACAAGATGATGAGACTTAGCTCCCTCAAGTGTGAGAGGCTGTGATATAGGCTGTGTGAGACTCTTCCTGGAGCTCAAGAAAGCAGAAAGGTAAATGCCATAGCAACAGTGAACATTACTGGCCTCAGGCATTCAGGACATCCATGCCCACATCCATGTTAAGAACATATGAATTTGCAGCTCTTTCTACTACAGAAATAGAGTTTATTCCCCTGTCCCTTGACACTGGGTAACCCATGTGATTTGCTTCAGCCTGTAGCATGTTAGTGGGTGTGAAGTGATCAAAGACTTGAAAGTCCGTTTTATGATTTTCTTGCTCTCTGGGGCCTCTGCCACCACCAAGAGAATAACTTGCCCCAACTAGCCTTCTGGTCTTGAAAGTAGGGTAATAGCTCACAGAGCAGAGTTCTACCTAGGACAGCCAACCCTTACAGATCCATGAGAATAAATGGTTGTTCTTTGTCTTTGTGTGTGTGTGTGTGCATGGTAAACATACAGGTAACATAGCATTTGCCATTTCTATAATATTCATGTGTACATGAATATAGTAACTGTCACTGAACAGTACATGTCTATTGGACAGCATTTTTAGCCTTAACAAGTAGAGGTGGGCAGGGCAGACTTTCTGAGGGAGGTTGATGTGGAGTGTAACACAGCATAGGCTGATTCAATCAGAAATACCTGGATTGGAATTCCAGCTTCACTTGCTGTAAACAAGGTTGTAAGCCTGTCTTAGCCTTTGTTTCTTCATCTGTTAAAGACATAAAAGAGATTAAACAAGCAATTGAGCAAGCAGAAATGGGAGGGGTTTTAGACACCATGCCACATGAAGATCACCAAGGAACCAAGGAACAGAAGCCAAAGAGACGAGGACCTGAGGGCCTTACCCCAGAGATGACAGACAGAGAGACCTCCACTAGAGTCAACACCTTGAACTGGGACTTCAATGGCAGTGGGATTTTTTTTGTTGTTCATTTTTTAACTGTAAGAAAATTAATTTCTGTTTGTTAAAGCCACCAGTTTGTGGTACTGATATTATAGCAGCACTGGATAACTAAGACAGATTTCAAAGAGGTTTTATAACTTTCCAGCTAGACAGAGTTTAGTCTTTAACATGTTAGCATGTCCTGTGCATCTCCAGAAGGGAAGGATAAAGAGACAACAGCCAATGCTATCAGTACTAAAAGAATCAGGATAAATCTGATGAAGGTCAAGCAGATCTTTAAGAAATATGATCCTAATAATTTATTGGAAATCTTTCAAACTCCAGATAGGTTACTAGAAACTTTACATATATTATCTCCTAGATTACTTTTACAACAAACCGTGAAAGGTAGAAATCATTATCCTTATTTTATAGACCAAAAAAAAAAAACCTCAGATTCAGAAATTAAATTTTTCAGAAGTTATATTTAGTAAATAACAAAAGATGAGTGTTGTGGAGTGAATTGTGCTCCCTCCAAAATATGTATCAAAGTCCTGGTCCCTGTACCTGTGGATGAGACCTGTTTGGAAATAGTTTTTCTTCTGTTATGTTAAGGAGGTCACACCAGACTAGGTGAGAACCCTAAACCTAATGACTTCTGATTTATAAAAACAGAAGAGACACAAGACACACACAGCAGGGAGAGTCTGTATTAAGAGAGACACACATGACAGATGGATCTACAAATCCAGGACCACCAAGGTTTTCTGGCAGCTACTAGAAGCTGACATAGACAAAGAAGGACCCTCCCTAGAATCACACCCTGAATTTGCACTACTAGCCTCCTGAGCTGTGAGAAAATAAATATATGTTCTTTAAAGCCACCCACTTGTGGTAGTGTTTGTTACAGCAGCACTAGGAAGCTAAGACTGAGTTTTGAAGATGGATCTCTCTGAGTTGAATCCCATAATTTTTCCATTTGTAGTAGGGATTTTATTAAACATTCCTCCATTCAGGTGTTTTGTCCTTATGCCTTTAAATCAACTAAGTGTAGTCGTGAGGAAGCTTCCCCACACATTCCCATTAATTGGCCAACTACTTCCCCCAAATGCACGTACACACACCACAGAGCTCTGGTGTTTACCAGCATCTTGGAGAATACAGGCAGTCCCTGACTTATGATGATGTTCCTTTACAACGACACTGTCGCAAATCGGTTCTGACATAAGTCAAATACCTCTTTTTTTTTAGTTTTAATTATTATTGCCTTTTATTATCAGTATCTTGATAAATCCAATCTTTATTTCTCTGTGGGGGTTGGCATGAGAATAATAACATCAGCAAATTGCACACAGCAACATTGTATGTGGTACATAGTAGTAGTGATAAGATGAAAAAAAAACAGAATGGCCTTAAGTACTATCTGTAATAACTCAAACACATCGTACATTGGGGACTAGCATATATATATATGGCATGATATAAATGATTAAAACATAGAAAACACTGAATGTATATATAACACTAAATATGTTTTTAATATTAGATATTAATTAAATGGAAATAAGTGGCACAATGCTTAAGAGCTTGGCTGTTAACAAAAGGTCCACAGTTCAAATCCACCACCCACTCCTTGGAAACCCTATGGGGCAGTTGTACTCTGTCTTATAGGGTCGCTATGAGTTGGAATCAACTAGATGGCAATGGGTAAACAAAGTCTGGGAGCAAACAGAGGTACCAATTTTCCCCAAGTAGTCAGTAGGTGAGGTGATGGACACTGATGAATTCAACTAACCACCTGGTGCTGATTGAAGAAATGATGGGTTTGTCGCCTGAACACAAGTGATGGAATGACCTCACTCAAGAGAAATCTGGGCAGGCTATGCATGATAGTTCAGCAACTACATGGTTTCTTGAAAAAATGGTGTTGCAAGTGGACATTCCAACCATTAGGCTCTTCTTGGGCAGAGAGTCCTTTTCCATCTTCAGCCACTTTTTCTGGAAGAACTTTCAAGTTCCTCATTATTAACCTTGTTCATTTTCCTCCCTTTTCTCCAACTAGGTTCTCTCACCACATTTTAGTCTCAGGAAAATATTTTATTCCCCTCTCTTTACTGGTTTTTTTTTTTTTTTCCAGGCTTTATTCCCTTCTTAAACAAAATTAGTTTTCTCTCTCTCAAAGGCAGGAAAGTTTAGTATTTAAACCCTGCCAAAAGCAATGGGAAATATTTCCAACTCAAAATGTCTACATTAAAACACCCTGATTATAATTTTTCAATTGTTTGACCTTCTTACTGTTTTTTAAGTCTATTTGACTTATTCAGTTTTAATAAATGTATAT
The DNA here is from genome assembly GCF_030014295.1 of Loxodonta africana. NCBI lineage: Eukaryota > Metazoa > Chordata > Mammalia > Proboscidea > Elephantidae > Loxodonta > Loxodonta africana. The sequence continues at coordinate 130,860,378 of NC_087347.1, read as the reverse complement.
GGAAAAAACCTCATAATAATAATAATTTGTTCATTAATGTTGCCTCAGATTTCCAGAAGATTTGTTATTTATTTACTTATTTTTCGTTTAACTATTAACTATTTGGTGCACAGAGATTTATGGCAATTCCATAATAGGATAGGATAGGATGGGATGGGATGGGATGGGGTGGGGTGGGGTCAGATGGGATGGGATGGGATGGGATGGGATGGGATGGGATGGGATAGGATAGGATAGGGTATGACATATAGTGTAATAATAGCAAAGAATTATTGAGCACTTGCTTCCCACCATGTGCTGTTCTAATAATTCTACCTTTATTGTCTGGTTATATAACATTGCTCTTTATCTTGTTTAGTGTTTAAAACTTAAATCTTACCCCATATAATATTAATATTGCCACATAAATTTATTTTGGTTTACATTATTGTGGTAGCTCTTTTAACACCTTCATTGTGAACCTTTATTTTTCAATTTGATTTATATCATGTAATTATAAACACTATAAGTTGTTGTTGGTATGGTTCTTCCTCTTCTCCTCTTTCATCTTCTTTTCCTTCTCTTCCTCTTCCTTTTGCTTCTTGTTTAACTCAATCTTTTATCTTTCTCTTTTAATGCAAGAGTTTAGTCCAATTGTATTTCATATGATTTTATACTTGACTTTATAAATTCCATATGATACCTTCATATGCTCATATTTTGGCACAGCCCGCAAAGTGAAAACAAAATATGAAAGAAGCAGGAAAAAAGGCCCTGAAGGAAATACGATAATCATTAAATAGATAAATTCCAAAACACCACATTCTGTATTTAATATTTTCAGAAAAAAAATCAGATACATCAACAATCACAAAAAAAGGTGTAATTTTTTGGAAACCATATATCAGATAAAGATTTAATATCCAGAATATATAAAGAACACTTACAACTTAACAACAAAAAGACAATCCAATTAAAAAAGAAAAATAGACAAAGGAATTGAATAGACATTTCACCAAACAAGAAAGGCAAATGGCCAGTAAGCACATGGAAAATTGTCATTAGTCATTAAAAACCCACCAAAAATGCAAATCAAAACCACAATGAGATATCACTTTAAACTAGCTAAGATGGCTATGATTAAAAAAATGGAAAACGACAGGTGTTGGTGAGGATGTGGAGGAACTGGAATCCTCATCCCTTACTGGTGGGATTGGAAAATGGTACATCTGATGTGGAAAATAGTTTGTCAGTTCCTCAAAAAATTAAACATAGAATTTCTATATGATCCAGCAATTTCACTCCTAGGTATGTACCCAAAAGAATTAAAAGCAGGAATGCAAACATACACTTGTACACCAATATCCATTGCAGCACTATTTACAGTATCCAAAAGGTGGAAACTCTTAGGCTGGGTTCTCTAGAGAAGCAAAACCAGTGAAGCATATATATAGATATATGCACACATATACATAGAGTGAAACAGAGAGAGAGAGAGATTTATCTCAAGGAAATGGCTCATGTGGTTGTAGAGCCTCACAAGTCCCAACTCCATGTATTGGGCATAACGTTGGAGGCTTTTCCTGACTCATGCAGCTGCAGGGACTGATGAACCCAAGATCAGCAGGTCAGACTGTAGGCTGCTGGCTCAAGGGCTGCAAAGGCTGATGAATCCAAGATTAGTAGGTAAGACAGCTGACTGCTGGCTCACAGACTGTGGAGGCTGATGAATCCCAAGATCTCCCCTTACAACCCCTTGGCTGATCATATCAGATCACACCATGGAAGATGATTACATCAGTATATAACTGGCAAATGACATCATTACATAACTACCAAGCTGTGCCTTTACGTAACTGCCAAACTACATCATTACATAATTGCCAAACCACTGAGAATCATGGCTCAGCCAAGTTAATACACAACCCTAACCCTCATCCAGCCTAAATATTCATCAACAAATGAATGGACTGGAATACACCTACTCCTAACTTATCTTGTTACCAGACATCTTGCATTTACGACAGCAGTAAGAAATCTACTATCCAACTGTTTTATGCATTAAAGACCCCACAGCGCCATGCACCCTAGCAGCTCAAAACTCCTCCAGAGCAGGACAGTCGTAGCCAGAGCAAAAAAGCAAGGAAGGAGGGATGGTGCCAATCTCCAGGGTATTTAACTCCAGTTTGGAAACTGCAGGGTGGCTGATGCTCCGGCTCCTCCAGGCTCACACCTCATCTCCCCCCTCATGGCTCTCTCATGGTATGCCCCACTCTCAGCCAAAAGGTGGGCACATGGAGCATGTCGCAGCAGCAGGTGGCACTCATCTCTGCAAAGCCACATCCCTATTGAAGCCACCACACATCACCGAGCCTGTACCACCCCGCTTTCGGCACCATGTGCTCTACGGAGCCCAAGCTTGGACATCAGGCAGCTGAGAACACCCAGCTAGCAGCCGGAAGCATGGATTCAGATTCTGGTGAGCAGAGTGAAGGTGATCCCATGACTGCTGCAGATACAGAGGGGCCGTAGCCACCCAGCTGGGAGGGCTAGGGCCAGGGAGGAGGGGAGGTTGGGGCAGAACATCGAAAGTATTTCACATAACAACCTGGCCTTTGAAACCTAACTATGTCAATAAGTCAGGAATAAGTGTATTACAGAGCCATAAAGAAAAATTAAGTCCTGATAGATACTACAACATGCATGAACTTTGAGAGCATGCTCAGTGAAATAAGTCAGGCACAAAAGGTCAAATATTGTATGCTCCCACTTATATGAAATATGTGGAACAGACAAGTGTGTAGAGACCAAAGCTTATTCGTGGTTCCTGGGAGAGGGCAGGAGGTGGGGTGGGGTAGGAGGAAGCACAATGCTTAGCGGATAATAAGCTTCTGTTAAAGGTAATGGAAAAATTTGGGGACAGATAGTTGAACATGATGAATGTAATGTCACTGAACTGTGTAAGTGAAGATTGTTGAATGTCAAATGTTTCATTACTTGTATATTTACCACAATAAAAATATAATAATTTAAAAAAAGACAGCTGTAATAAAAAGGGCTAAAAGAAGATCAAAAAAAGTCTCAGAAATTAAAAGTATAGTCACTTTCTCATCAGATACCATGAAGCCAAGAAGACAATGGTATGACATATACAAAGCCCTGAAGGAAAAGAATTGCCAACCAAGAATCATATATCCAGCAGAATTGTCTTTTAAAATGAGAGTGAAATTAGGACATTCCCAGACAAGCAGAAATTAAGGAAAGTTGTAATCACCAGACCACCCCTACAAGAAATAATTTAAGGGAGTTCTTCAGGCAGATATACGATGACATCAGACAACAACCTGAGAAAGACACACGACAGCATCACCCAAATACCAACCGGGGCAAAGGCTTCACAAAAGTTAAATAAAGCTGCAAAATTGAATACAGGAAACCAGAGATACTAAGCTGAACAAAAGGGGGAAGGAATAGTGTAGTTACAGAACTTCCTTATGGAAAAGAAGTCAGTGGGATTTCAAGATATAACAAACTGTTTTAAATATAGGAGGACAAAGATAAACTTTAGGGTAACCACAAAGAAAATAAGTAAGCCTACTCAGCAAAATAAAGAAGAAAATAAATAAAGCTAAGTACAGAAAAATAACAATAATAAATGACAGGAAAAGAAGATTCATATACAAAAAGAACTCAACACAGAAAATTAAGAACAAAAAAACTGCTAACAACACAAAAGATATATAACAAAATAGCAGCAACAAATTCACACCTATCAATAATCACACTGAATGTAAAGGGATTAAATGCACCAGTCAAAAGTGGCAGAATAGTTTTGTTTTTTTTTTTAAGGCCTATCAATATATTGTCTGCAAGAGACAAACCTTAGACACAGACACAAAGAGGTTAAAAATCAAAGGATAGAAAAAAAATATACCAAGAAGATGGTATCCCAAAGAGAACAGGAGTAGCAATATTAATTTCTGATGAAATAAACTTAAATCAAAATCCATTATAAGAGGCAAACCATTATATAATGATTAAAGGTCAATTCGACAAGACATAACAATAATAAATATTTATGCACCCAATGCCAGAGCTCCAAAATTTATAAAACAAAATCTGACAGAAATGAACAGAGAAATAATTCTACAGTAGTAGGAGGAGATTTCAACACAACATTATTGACAATGAACAGAACAACTAGAGAGAAAATCAACAAAGACACAGAAGATCTAAACAACACTACTAATCAACTCAACCTCACAGACATATATAGGACACACCACACAACAGCAGCACAATACACATTATTCTCCAATGCACAGGGTACATTCTCCAGAATAGACTATGTTTTAGGCCACAAAAAAAAGCCTCAATAAATTTAAAGAGACTAAAATTATACAAAGCATCTTCTCAGACCATAACGGTTCAAAACTAGAAATCAACAACAGGAAGATGAAGAAAAACAAAGTGAATACATGAAAACTAAACATGTTACTAAAAAAAAACTATTGGATCACAGAAAAAATCAAAAATGAAATTTAAAAAAGTACTTAGAATCAAACAAAAAAACAACATACCAAAATCTTTGGGAAACAGCAAAGGCAGTGCTCAGAGGAAATTCTATAGCAATAAATGCATGCATTAGAAAAGAAGAAATATACAAAAATCAATAGCTTAACCCAACAACTTAAGCAAATAGAGACGGAAGAGCAAAAAAAAAAAAAAAAAAAAAAAGACCAAAGCCAGCAGAAGAAAGGAAATAATAAAGATCAGAGCAGATATAAATGAAATGGAAAACCAATAGAAAGAATCAACAAGACTAGTAATTGATTCTTTGAAAAAATCAATAAAATTGACAAACCACTGTTCGATTTGACAAAGGAAAAAAATGAGGAGCGAATAACCAAAATAACAAATGAAACTGGAGACATAACAACAGATTCAACCGAGATAAACAGGATTATAACAAAATGCTATGAAAAATTATACTCCAACGAATTTGAAAATCTGGAAGAGATGGACAAATTTCTAGAAACACACCACCTCCCTAAACTAACACAAATAGAAGTAGAAAATCTAAACAGATGCATTAAGAAAAGAAGAAATTGGAGATGTCATCAGCCCCCTGTCCCGCCCACTCTCCAAAAAAGGCCTTGACACAAATGGCTTCACTGGGGAATTCAATAAAACATTCACAAAAGAGTTGACACCAATCTTACTCAGCTCTTCCAATACAGAAAAGGAAGTAATGCTCCCAAATGCATTCCATGAATCCAACAGCATATAAAAATAATAATAATAATACATTGTCTTAGTTACCTAGTTATCTAATGCTGCTATAGCAGAAATACCACAAGTGGATGGCTGTACAAAGAAACATTGATTTTCTCACAGTCTAGTAGGCTAGAATTCAGGGTGTTGGCTGCAGGGGAGGGCTTTCTCTGTCTGTCGGCTCTGGAGGAAGATACTTCTCATCAATCTTCCTCTTGACTAGGTGTTTCTCTGTGCAGGAACCCCGGGTCCAAAAGATACACTCTTCTCCCGGCACTACTTTCTTGGTGGTATGAGGTCCCCCTGTCTCTCTGTTTGCCTTTCTCTTTTATATCTCAAGTGGTTGTCTCAAGACACATTTCAAATTTGTAGATTAAATCCTGACTCATTAACATAACTGCCACCTGCCCCACCTCATTAACTCACAGAGGTAGGATTTACACATAAGATGACAAAATGGTAGACAGTCGCACAATATTGGGTATCATGGACTAACCAAATTGATATGCATATTTTGGGGGAACAATTCAATCCATGGCATTCCACCTCTTGGCCCCCCAAAATTCATGTCCTTTCCCTATGTAAAACTTATTCATCATGTCATAGCAAAATTCTTAACTTCAAGTCCAAAATCCAAAAATACTCCTTCATCTGTGAAAGCTAGAATACAAGTTATCTGCTTCCAAAGTATAATGATAGAACAGGCATGAGCTAGACATTTTCATTACAAATGGGAGAAACTGGAGGGAAAGAAGGGATAACAGGCACCAAGCAAGTCAGCAGAATATATTACATTAGCCCACAAGGCTTTGAAAATAATCCTCTGTTCTCTGAGACAATTTACACAATGGCTCTGGCCTCTAGACTCTAGGTATTGGCCACATTCTCCTGATACTGAGTGGAGGCCCCTCAGCACTGGGCTTCAGCTTTGCCTTCCAGGCACAATGGGACAGCAATTCTGCTCCCTTGGCTTTAGTGGCACCATTCTCCTAGTCCATCTGAGTGGTGACTCCACCCTTAGAAACACCAGAGGCTGTGGCTCCACCCTTTGAAACCCTAGAGGTTGTGACCATCCTCTTTGATACTGAGGCAGCCTGGCTTCCTGTGTTCCTTGTCTCTTCAGCTTCTCCTTCCTGGTTTCTTGCCTCTTGGTCCTCATGCCTTATCACCTGCATCTTCCCTGCTGGGGCAAGTGTTACAAAGCTCAGTAGCTCTACCAATAATTGCCTGGAGGCATCCCACTCCACCAGCAAACTTTGGTGGAAGACACCCAGCTCTCTTGCTCTGCAGGTCAGTAAGCCTAGCTCCACCAGTAAGTGCCCAGAGGGACCCCACTCTACCAGGAAGCCTCTTCCCCACAGGCACTCAGCTCTCTCGCGCCATGGGTCGGCTCCAGGGTCATGTCGCACTGGTCTCCTGGTTCTGCTGCCAGTACTCTGCTGCGGCCAGTCCTCTGCTGCTGTTTCTCACCTTCTGCACCTTCTCCGGTTTTAACAGTTCTCTTCACTTCCTTCTGAGTCTTCTATCCATTGACAGTTGTCAAAACCACTTCCACATTTTAGGTACCTGTTAGAGCAGCACCCCCTCTCTTGGGACCAAATTCTGTCTTAGTTAGTTAGTGCTGCTATAACAGAAATATCACTGCACAAAGAGAAATTGATTTTCTCACAGTTTAGTAGGCTAGAAGTCCAAATTCAGGGTGTCAGTTCCAGGGGAAGGCTTTCTGTCTCTACTGGCTCTGGAGGAAGGCCATTCTCATCAATCTTCCTCTTGACTAGGTGGTTCTCAGTACAGGAACCCCAGGTCCAAAGGACACACACTGCTCCTGCCACTGTTTACTTGATGGTATGAGGTCCCCCTGTCTCTGCTTATTTCTCTCTTTTATATCTCAAAGAGACTGGCTCAAAACACAATCCAATCTTGTAAATTGAGTCCTGCCTCATTAGCATAACTGCCACCTACCCCACCTCATCAACATCATAGAGGTAAGATTTATAACATTTAGGAAAATCACATCAGATGACAAAATGGTGGACAATCACACAATACTAAGATTCATGGCCTAGCCAAACTGATACACATATTTTTGCAGGACACAATCTAGTCTATGACATACATCACGATCTAGTGGTATTCATACCAGGTATGCAAGGGCAGTTCAACATTAGAAAATCAATCAAAGTAATTCAAAAAAACAAAGGAAAAGAATCATACAATCATCTCAATTGATGCAGAAAGGCATTTGATAAAATCAAACACCATTTTTTAAAAAAGAAACTCAGCAAAATAGGAATAAAAGGGAAATTCCTCAAAATAATTAAGGGCATATATGCCAAACCAACAGCCAATATTATTCTCAATGGAGAAAGACTGAGATCCTTTCCCTTGAGAAAGGGAACAAGACATGGATGCCCACCATGGCCACTCTTATTCAATAGTGTACTAGAAGTCCTAAGTCCTAGCCAGAGCAATAAGGCAAGAAAGGGAAATAAGCTGCATCCAAATTGGAAGAGAAGAAGTAAAGCTGTCCCTGTTTGCAGATGACATGATCTTGCACATATAAAATCCCAAAGATTCTACAAGAAAGCTACTGGATCTATTAGAAAGATTCAGCAATGTTGCAGAGTACAAGATCAACACACAAAAATCAGTTGAGCTCCTTTACACTGACAAGGAGAGCTCCAAAAAGGAAATCAAGAAAGCAATACCATTTACAATTGCCCTCAAAGGGATAAAACACCTAGGAATAAACTTAACCTTGCGTGCAAAAAACTTATACAATGAAAACTAAAAACACTACAGCAATAAACTAAAAGAGACCTACATAAAGGGAAGAGCATTCCATGCTCATAGACTGGAAGACAAAACGTTGTGAAAATGTCAATACTACTGTCTCAGGCCGGGTTTCCTAGAAAAGCACCAGTGAATCGTATATACAAATACCATATTCATATTTACATATGTTTATATGTATAAATATTAAAAAAAAAGCTATAGAGAGATTTGTCTCAAGGAAATGGCTCACACAGTTGTAGAGTTGGGCAAATCCCAACTCTGTGGGTGGGGAGTCAGTTTGGAGGCTTCTCCTGACTCACATAGCTACAGGGGCTGACAAATCCAAGATCCACAGGTCAGCTGGCATGCTGCTGCTGGCTCACAGGCTGCAAAGGCCAATGAATCTTAAGATCAGCAGGTACGACGACAGGCCGCTGGCTCAATTCCCAAGAACTGGAGGTCGGATGATGATGAGCCTAATCCAGGATCCAGAACAAGTGAGTTTTTCCAGAACTTACATATATATTAGATATAGACCACACCTCCAAGGAAACTACCTTTACAACTGATTGGCTGCTCATATCAGATCACAAAATGGAGGATAATTACATCATTACATAACTGCCAAAAGAAATCATTATATAACTACCAAACCACTGAGAATCATAACCTAATCAAATTGACACATAACATTAACCACCACGCTACCCAAAGTGATCTATAGGTATACAGCAATCCCTATTCAAATTTCCACATCATTCTTTACTGAAATGGAAAAACTAATTACCATACGGAAAGGGAAGAGGCCCTGAATAGCCAAAGCAATACCGAAGAAGGTAAATAAAGTAGGAGACCTCATGTTTCCTGATATCAAAACATACTATACAGCCACTATAATCATACCAGCATGGTACTGGTTCAATGACAGACACATAGACCGATGAATAAGAATTGAGAAGTCGGAAGTAAACCCATCCATCTGCGGGCAACTGATTTTCAACAAGGGGTCAAAGTCCATTCAATGGGGTAGAAACAGTCTGTTTAACAAATGGTGCTGCCAAAACTAGATATTCACTTGCAGAAAAATGAAACAATCCATATCTCATACCATACACATACTGACTCAAAATGGATAAAATACCATACACGTACTGACTCAAAATGAATAAAGACCTAAATACTAAAGCTAAAACTATAAAGTTCCTAGAAAATAATACAGGGGAGTAATTTTCTTTAGAAATAGATTATCAAACACAAGTAAAAAAAAAAAAAACACACATGAACAACAGAAGACAAATTATATAACTGGGACCTCCTAAAAATGAAATACCTATGTTAATCAACAGACTTTATCAAAAGAATAAAAAGAGATCCTACAGACTGGGAAAAAATTTTGGGGAATAACATTCGATTAGAGTCTAATTTCTAAAATCTCTAAAACCTTCAACAACTCAATAACAAAAAGACAATTTGATTAAAAAAAGGGCAGAGGATGTTTAAGTGGCCAACAAACACATGAAAACATGTTCACGATCATTACCCATTAGAGTTGCAAATCAAAATCACAATGAAATACCATCTCACCCCAGGAAAAAATGCCACTTATCAAAAAAACAGAAAATAACAAATACTGGTAAGATTGCTGGGAGAGTAGAACACTGCTTTGCTTGCTGGTGAGATTGTAAATTGGTTCAACCGCTGTGGAAAATGGTATGGCACTTCCTCAGAAAGCTATGATCCAACAATCTCACTCTTGGGCATATACCCTAGAAGTCTAATAGCAGTGACACAAATAGATGCATGCACACCTATGTCCATTGCAGCATTATTCAAAATAACAAAAAGATGGAAATAACCTAAGTTGTGCTACATACATACAATGGAATACTATGCAGCCCAGAAGAATAATGATTAGTTCTCAATATATGTTATAATGTGGATGAATCTTGAGGACATTATGCTGAACGAAATAAGTGAAATAAGACAAATATTGTATGATCTCACTATTATAAAAAGACAAGAATAGGTGTACGTATAGTGTACATATAGAAAGCAATGTTCTTTGCTGGTTACCAGGAATGGGAGGGAGATTTAGGGGAAATCACTTTCTAGACCATAGACACTTGTTAGCTTTGGTGATAGGAAAGGCAGTCCTGAAAAAGGATGAAGTCACCACAAATGACCAAGGTAAATGATGACACTAAGAAGTATACAAGAACAAGGGATAATTTTGTAAATGCTATAATATATACAATTTTGCAACAACAGTAAACAAAAACAGTAATAACAACTAAAAAATAAGTGTGTGGTTACATAGATAGATATGTATGCGTATATATGTACAGGAAAGCACGTAAGAATATATAGACGGGAAAAGAAATAAACGCTTAAGGATGGTATTTGAAGTTGCAGAGGTGACCACAAAGGAACTAAGAAGAATAACCCGACTATTGTGGGAGAAAAGAAATAGGAAGATGAGAGTAGGGTGCTTAAGTGAGCAAAATCCATGTCCACTCTAGCAGGAAGTCAAAGGAATCCAATTCCTAAAATAAAAAAAAATAAATCTGTGTACGCATATTCCAAAAAAAAAAAAAAATCCATTGCTGTTGAGTCAATTCCCACTCATAGCGACCCTGTGTTGTTGTTGTTGTTAGGTGTCCTCAAGTCAGTTCTGACTCACAGTGACCCTATCTACAACAGAACGAAACACTGCCTGGTCCTGCGCCATTCTCACAATTGTTATGCTTGAGCCCACTGATGCAGCCACTGTGTCAATCCATCTCCTTGAGGGCCTTCCTCTTTTTCGCTGACCCTCTACGAAGTATGATGTTCTTCTCCAGGGACTGGTCCCTCCCAATAACATGTCAAAAATATGTAAGATGAAGTCTTGCCATCCTTGCTTCTATAAAGCTTTCTGGCTGTACTTCTTCCAAGACAGATTTGTTCATTCTTTTGGGAGTGCATGGCATATTCAATATTTTTCACCAACACTACAATTCAAAGGCGTCAATTCTTCTTCGGTCTTCCTCATTCATTATCCAGCTTTCACGTGCATATGACGCGATTGAAAATACTATGGCTTGGGTCAGGCGCACCTTAGTCTTCAAGGTGACATTCTTGCTTTTCAACACTTTAAAGAGGTCTTTGGCAGGAGATTTGCCCAATGCAATGTGTCGTTTGATTTCTTGACTGCTGCTTCCACGGGTGTTGATTGTGGACCCAAGTAAAATAAAATCCTTGGCAACTTCAATCTTTTCTCCATTTGTCATGATGCTGTTTATTGGTCCAGTTGTGAGGATTTTTCTTTTCTTTACATTGAGGCGTAATCCATACTGAAGGCTGTGGTCTTTGAACTTCATCAGTAAGTGCTTCAAGTCCTCTTCACTTTCAGCAAACAAGGTTGTGTCTTCTGCATAAAGCAAGTTGTTAATAGCAAAGTAGAACTGCCTCATAGGGTTTCCAAGGAGCAGCTGTTAGATTCGAACTGCTGACCTTTTGGTGAGCAGCTGAATGCTTATCCACTGCACCACCAGGGCTCCATAAGCATATTACTCAGAGAGAATAACCTAGATAATAACTTTTAAATATTTCTGTTTTGTGTTCTATGTAGTTATTGCCTCTGAATAATAGGACTAGGGATGGAAATCAGGAGTACTGAAGAAAGTAATAGTTTATAAGTATTTTTTGATCAGTTTTAAAATACCGTGGATCCATTACCTTTATTTATTTATTTATTTTAATTAGAGCAAGGAAAAGTCATTGTGTTATTATTAGCTAAGGCTGTGATGGAGACTTAGTACATCATCATCCACAACGTTGCTCAAGCCATCAGTCATTCTCCTTACCGCCATTTCATAAACCCAGTCACCAAATCCAATCAATTCTACACCCTTGGGCTCTTCCCTCTCCAAATGGATTTTCAGCTACTCTTGTCTACATGCTGCGTTTACTTCTTAAGTGACTAATATTAGTGGCTGACACCACTGTTTTTTGGCGTCTGAGTATAGTGGCTCAGCATCTCCCTTCGGAAGACGACTGTTGTAATCACTTTACATAAAGATCAAAGAATGAGACAGTGCAAGTCAGTAGAGAGAACGCCATCTTGGGAAAAAGAAAGGCCAGGGCCCAACTCCACTCTGGTATTTATCAACCGGAATACCTGGAACATCAGTTAGGGTACCAGCAGAAAAAAAAAATTCCAAATCAGATGGCTGAAGATACTTTAATGAAGTGTCAGCTTACAGGGTATGGATAAGACAAGGAAAACTAGGTATGTTGAGGCATTCAGCTAGAAACTTCTGGAAGTCGTTACCACCTGTAGGCCTAAAGGATCAGGGGAAGAATTGCTGCTATCAGGGTCCCTGGAGCCACAAAAGAGTAGCTGCCTGAGAGGAGCTGAAGTCATGGTGAGAGTAGGAAGGGAGATTGGATACCTCAAACTCTCCTCCTCCCTCAAGCCTCCTGCCAATGTCACCCAGTGACCAAACCAACTGGGAACTGGCGGATGTGGGAGCCCAGGTGACTCAGTCCATAGAGGCAGCCTCCTGGGGCACAGAGCAAGGCCGAAAGGATGGCAATGGGTAGACGGGTAGGGGCAATGAATAATAAACACACTTCGTGCAACCGTCATGATTTCTCTGAGCTTAGATTTCCCCACTTGTGGAATACAGATCATAGCATCTACCTCACATGCTCTTTCTAAGGATTTAATGCAATATCCAATGTACAGCACCTAGCACAATGTGGGCCTCATAGAAGTTGGGCAGCGAGTGTTCCTTTCTCTTTGTTTTATAGAGAATCGAATAGAGATGGTCACAAAGTAGTTCTTCAGACCATGCAGAATCAGGCAGAACTGAAGCAAAACTGCCAAAATTGCCAGAACACATGGGATCTAGGAGGATCTTCCTTCAGGTGCGAGATCACAGACCAGGAGCAGCTAAGCGTTAGGGTGCAGGAGCAACTGGGGGAGTGGCTCATGCTAACAGCAATCTGATGTACAATTTAAAATTTATAACAACCAAAACATCTCTCCAATGACTTCCTCACTCTAAAATAGCAGAGTGAAATATTTCTTAGGAGAGATGACTAAGCCAGTCTAAATACGTGTGCTTTCAATGGTGGATAAGAATATACATTTTGTAATAAGCTGATGATAATCAGTATGCATCGCCACAGAGTGTGTTCAAACTGTTTGCACACAAGGGTAACGGGGGTAGATCAAGTCCTCATTACTTGGCAACTGTAATTAAAGCAATGCTTTATCGGCACTTCATGTGTTCCTCAGTGAGGCTGGAATCAGATTAGTGAGTAGTCTGCAAGCCACTGCACCGTTCCACTCAGGAGAGAGAGAAAACGCCCCTCGCTCTCGTCTCCTGGTAATGTGCTCTGGCAGAAAGAATTTAGAAAATTAAGAAAAGGAATTCCTTTTCTCATTGGGTTTCACAGATGTCTTTGGTGAAGTTACATAGTTCTCTTTGGGATTTATCTTCAGTATCTGTCCCACTTGCACTATGGCCTCATAAGATGCAAGTGGGTTATGCTGCTAACTTTCGCTCCCAAGTACAATGATGTTCTTTCCTGCTCAGAAAAACTCAATGTCCCTTATTGCCAACTTTATTCTGTCTTCATTTCTCTGCCTGACTTAAATTCTTCCAGAATCTGCCTTGCCAATTTCTTCATTCATAAATATTTCCTGGAGAATTATTTCGTCTCTGGAGACTCAAAGTTGAATAGGACAAGTTCACTGACTTTGAGAAGTCCTTAATTATATGGAGAGGCCAGCAATGTGGACAAGTATGTCGAACGGTTATAGCCTTCTAAGGATATTTTTGATCACAAAGGAAGAAGAGAGAAGCTGAAAGACAGTCCCACACCCACCTCCTTCTCCACCCACCCACTCATCTAGACACCAGAACAAGGACAAGGCTGGGACACAGCCACAGAGACACTGCATGTGCTTCTCACAGTCCTAGGAGACTTGTGTAGGGTGAAATATGCAAAACTACCTATCGGAGCCAGAAAACTACAATCGGCTAAATTGTAAGGGAGGGAGGAAGGAGGAGGAGGAGAATGACAAAAGGGAAGAAAAGGGATAAGAAGGAGAAGAGCTGTTGGTTCTGCTGTTGCTAGACAGTCAACCCACACCCACCAGGAACAGGGGGTGCCTAAGCAAGTCTGCCCCTGCACACCTGGCTATAGTGTTTCCTCTCCACCCAGCCTCTTTGTGCAGAGAGAAAACCAGTCTTTTCTCAGCAGAGCTTGTAACAGAAGAGACAGACAGCTGTGTGGAAGGAAGTTATTTCTTCTCAGCAAATGAGCAAAGCAGTCTTCATGGGTAATGTTCCCACTGTGTTCCTGAGCACTTTTTTTTGAGCTTGATGATTTTATTTTAACATCTCTTTGTTGACAAGCTTGTCTGTGAACTTGTAAATTTAGTATCAATTCAATTAAGCAAGCATTTATGGAGCACTTTATAAAAAAAAAATTTTTTTTTTTTTTTTATGTGGTAGGCACTGTTTCAGGAGCCAGGTTCTCTTCCAGGAACCAGATGCCTACTCTAGATGCCACTCCTGCCCTTAGGAAACTTCTAGTCCAGGAGAGAAGTTAGGTGTGGTACCAAATAAATTACAGTACAGTATGATCAGTGCAAAAATTAAAGCCTATAAACAGACATGCATAGTACAGAAAAGAGGTGATGGGAATTGGAGAAATTTTTCTTAGGGAAGATATCCAGCTTCTCTAGGTTTAAAGAGTAAGTGCGACTATTTCAAGGGGAAAAAGGTGGGAGAAATTCCAACAGAGTAATCAATACAATGTTGTAAAGTTTAGAAACAGCAGGGTGAGCACAAGGCCTGCAGGTAATTTGGTGTGGTAGGAGCGGACAGTTTGGGCCAGGATCAGTGGGTCGAAGACTAGAAAGGCAGACAGAGGACAGTGGAGGAGGCCTGTGTGCCATGCCAAGGGGCACAAGCTTGATCGAGCAGGTGATGAGGAACCATCAGAAGACTCTACACAGGAGAAAATCATGGTTAGATGTAGGCAGATGACTCTGGCCATCGAATAGAACAAGAATGGGGAGGACCAGGCCTGGAAGTAGAGACCAACAGGCAAGAAGCCTTGTGGGGCAGTCCAGCCAAGAGACTATGACAGTGTGCAGACTAGGGAAGTGGAATAGAAATGAAAATAAGGAAATATTTAGAAGCTCAAATGGATGGGATTTGATGACTGGTGGAAGAAGAGAAGGAAGAAGTACTCAGTGATGACTTTCAGGTTTATACCCTGGGTTCCTGGGGGTGCTGCTGATGCCACCATTTGAGATAGAATGAGAATCTCACTCCAAACACGTTCTGTCAAGTCAAAAAAAAACTAAACCCAGTGCTGTCGACGTTCTGTCAGAATCCTTAAAGGACTGGAGCCCTGGGGTGGGGCTTCTAGGTAAAATCTTACATGTATCAGCTAAGTATCTCAGGAGGGCTGTACAATTAGCCTTCCTCCTCAGACACCTGCGACCCACACCATTCCCAGCTTCCTGACATCCTTCTTCCAGGAGGAGCTAGTATCCACCTACTTACCAAAAGAATCCTAGGGGCTTCATTCATCATTTAAGTACTTGTGGTCGATTGCCAATGTAAATAAGTTTATAGCCTTTCTGTTGAGTGAAATGACATCTGCTTTGCTCTGTGCTTAACATCTGGCTATTCCAACAAATCATATAATTATATTTAATGAATGAGAAGTGTCTGATGGATGGCAGCCAAGTGTCTGAATAAGACTCTAAAGCATGAAGGCAATTTGCAGGGATTTGCCTGACAGGATTCCAAGGCAAAGGGAAACAGTGTGCTGCTGTCCAGGCGTTCTGTTCTGTGTGCTTACCACACTCGGCGAGAACATTTGCTAAGCTTCCGGGGCGCACTGCTCCCTGCCCTCTAGAAGCCCTCCAAAGGAGAGACAGGCATGAAAAAAGAGATCAAGGAGCGATATAAACCAGGGGTTGTAAGAGCGCCCAATACAGCCACTCGAACAAACGAGTCTGAGAAGGTAGGGCATCAGGCGAAGTTTGAGGGAAGAGAAAGAATTTTGAAGGATCAGGAGGGTTTTATGAAACAAGGAAGCGGGAAGGGAAAATTTCATATAGAGGTAACAGTACATGCAAAGATGTGGAGACCTGGGGCGACATGATATTTTGAGGGACTACAATAGTTCCAAAAGGCAGGAGCAAAGAGTGCTTCTGGAGCCAGAGAAGCCAGAAGGTCAGCTGAGTTCAGGTCACTCAAGGCCTTCAGGCCCAGGGCAGGTATTCCAATGACAGCCTGAGAGCCCACAGCTCACTGAAGGGTGTTCAGCAGAGGAGCAATGTGATCAAAGGTGCTTTCAACAAGATTGCCCCAGCAGCTCTGTGGAGGAGAGGACAGAGGAGGTTGTTGTGGAAGGAGACTCTTGAATAATAAGGGAAAAAGTGGTAAGAAGAGAAGGAGCCAGAGAACCTGGAGAGGCATCTATGGGATTTTGGGGCCCTGTGACCCAGGGAAAGTTACTTAAGTGCTCTGAGCCCCAGTCTCCTCATCAGCAAAATAGGAATAACAGATTCTGACTGGTAGGTATTTTTATGTTCAGCCCACTAAATGGAAGCTACGTGTATTGGTATAATACATGAAACCAAAAGATTCCTTAAAATGAGCCATATGGAGATAAGCAATAGGAACTGTGGGGTCTGTTCTCAGGAACCTTCTACTACATGTGCAGTGACAAGAAATAAGTGATTCAGAATCAAGTATTATAACTGGTGATGTACACTAAGATGCTAGAGTAGACTGTCAAAGGGAGAGCTAGAGGCAGCAAATTGTCATGGTGAGGAGTGACGGCCTTGCAGCCTGACATGCCTGGGATTGCAGTCTGCTCCGTCACTGAAAGGCTGTGCCACCTGTCCGAAGTTAGAACCTTCTGAGCCTCCGTTTCCAATTTTTAACTGAGGACATTTTTGTAGAATTGGATTATACATGGGAGGCACTTAGCATGATCCTTGTCACCTAGGAAATGCTCAGTGACCAACATTTTCAGAATTTGCTGTCAATGCCACCCACCACCCCCACCTGCTGCCCAGACTCAGACACCCTTGCTTTGCTCTGCTTTTTCTTGCTTCATAGCAAAGCATTTACCAGCTTCTAATATATTCTGTAATTTATTTAATTATTATTATTTGTTTATAATCTACCCCTCCGCCCCAAAATATAAACTCCAGATGGTCAGGGATCTTTGTTTCATTCATGGAACAGTGCCTAACACATACTGTTGTTGTTGTTGTCAGGTGCCCTCGAGTCGGCTTGAACTCATAGCAACCTGATGTACAACAGAACAGCAGAATGAGACACTGCCAGGTCCTGCACCATCCGCACGATCGTTGTTATGCTTGAGCCTATTGTTGTAGCCACTATGTCAATCCATCTCCTCGAGGGTTTTCTCTTCTTCACTTACCCTCTACTTGATGTCCTTCTCCAGGGACTGATCCCTCCTGATAACATGTCCAAAGTATGTGAGACGTAGCCTCACCATCCTCCCTTCTAAGGAACATTCTAACTGTATTTATTCCAAGACAGATTTGTTCATTCTTCTGGCAGACCATGGTATATTCAGTATTCTTCACCGAAATCATAATTCAAAGGCATCAGTTCTTCTTCATTCTTCTTCTTCATCTTCATATTCCTTATTCATCGTCCAGGTTTCACAAGCATATGAGGCAACTGAAAATGCCATTGCTTGGGTCGGGGCACGGTAGCCCTCAAGGCGACATCTTAGCTTTGTAACACTATAGAGTTCTTTTGTAGCAGATTTGCCCAAAGTAATACGTCATTTGATTTCTAGACTGCTGCTTTCATGGGTGTTAATTGTGGGTCAAATAAAATAAAATCCTTGATAACTTCAAAATTTTCTGTATTTATCATGATGTTTCTTATTGGTCAAGTTGTGAGGATTTTCGTTTTCTTTATTTTGAGGTGTAATCCATATTGAAGGCTGTAGTCTTTGATCTTCATCAGTAAGTGCTTCACTTCCTCTTCATTTTCAGCAAGCAATGTTGTGTCATCTGCATAGCACAGGTTGTTAATGAGTCTTTCTTCCAATCCTGGTGCCCCATTCTTTATATAGTCCAACTTCTCAGATTACTTGCTCAGCATACAGACTGAATAAGTATGGTAGAAGGATACAACCCTGACACACATCTTTCCTGATTTTAAACCACGCATTCCCTTGGTGGGTTTGAACAGCTGCCTCTTGGTTTATATATAGATTCTGCATGAGCACAAATAAGTGTTCTGGAATTTCCATTCTTTGCAGTGTTATCCATAATTTGTTAGGATCCACACAGTCAAGAAAATACAGGTAAACATCTTTTTGGTGTTCTGTACTTTCAGCCAGGATCCATCTGACATCAGCAATGATATCCCTCATTCCATGTCCTCATGCGAATCCGGCTTGAATTTCTGGCAGTTCCCTATTGATGTGCTGCTGCAACCATTTTTTAATTATCTTCAGCAAAATGTTATTTGTGTGTGATATTAATCACATTGTTCAATAATTTATGCCTTCTTTCTGATTGCCTGTCTTTGGAATGGGCACAAATATGTATCTCTTCCAGTCAGTTGGTCAGGTAGTTGTCTTCCAAGTTTCTCGGCACAGACAAGTGAGAGATTACAGCATTGCATTCATTTGTTGAAACATCTCAGTTGGTATTCTGTCAATTCCTGGAGTGTTGTTTTCACCATAGCCTTCAGTGCAGCTTGGACTGCTTCCTTTACTACCATTGGGTTCTTGATCATATGCTAACTCCTGAAATGGCTAAATGTCAACTAATTCTTTTTGGCACAGAGACTCTGTATGTTCCTTCCATCTTCTTCTGATGCTTCCTACTTCATTCAATGTTTTCCCATAAAATATCTGTTGCCGTCAAGTTGATTTCTACTCATAGCGATCCTATCGGGCAGAGTAGAACTGCCCTATAGCGTTTCCGAGAAGTAGCTGGTGAATTTGAACTGCTGACCTTTTGGTTAGCAAGAAAGCTCTTGACCACAGCACCGCCAGGGCTCCATCATTTTACCTGTAGATTCCTTCAATATTGCAATCCCGGGCTTGAATTTTCCCTTCAGTTCTTTTAGCTTGAGAAATGCAAGCTTATTGTTCCCTTTTGGTTTTCTAACTCCAAGTCTTTGAACATTTCATTGTAATATTTTGTCTTCTTGAGCTACTCTTGAAATTGTCTGTTTAGCTCTTTTATTTCATCATTTTTTCTGTTCACTTTACCTACTCTCGAGAGAAAGTTTGAGAGTCTCTTCTGACATCCGTTTTGGTCTTTCTTTCCTGTCTTTTTAATGACCTTTTGCTCTCATTTTTTATGATGTCCTTGATTTCATCTCCCAGCTTGTCTGTTCTTTGGTCATCAATGTTCATTGTGTCAAATCTATTCTTGAGACGGTCTCTACATTCAGGTGTGATATACTCAAGGTTGTACTTTGTCTGTCGTGGACTTGTTGAAATTTTCTTTAGCTTCTCCTTGAACTTGCATATGAACAGTTGATGATCTGTTCCACAGTAGGCCCCTTGTCTTTTTCTGACCAATGTTATGGAGCTTCTCCTTCATCTCTTTCCACAGATGTAGTCTGTTTGATTCCTGTGCATTCAATTTGGTGAGGTCCAAGTGTATATTCACTGTTTATGTTGTAAAAAAAAAACAGTATTTTCAATGAATAGATCATTGCTCTTGCAAAATTCTATCAGGCAATTACCTGAATCATTTCTATACTGGCCGTATTTTCTTACCAGTAATTCTTCTTTGTTTCCAGCTTTTTCATTCCAATCACCAATAATTATCAATGCATCTTGATTACATGTTTGATCATTTTCAGAATGCAAAAGTTGGTAAAACTCTTCAATTTTTTTAGTGGTGTGTAAATCTGAATATTAGTCATATTAATTTGTCTTCCTTGTAAGTGTATGGATATTATCCTACCACTGACAGTGTTGTTCTTCAGGATAGATGTTGAAAGTTTCTTTTTGACGACTGCGATGCTGCTCCTTTTAATTTTGTCTTTCCTGGCATAGTGGACTATATGATCGTCTGATTTAAAATGGCCAATACCAGTTGATTTCAGCTCACTAATGGCTAGGATACTGATCTTCAAGCATTTCATTTCTTTTTTGATGACTTCCAATTTTCCTTAGTTCGTACTTCATACATTCTATGTTCTGATTATTAATGGATGTTCAAGCTGTTTCTTCTCATTTTGGGTTGTGCCACATCAGCAAATGAAAGTCCCCAAAGCTTTCTCCATCCATGCTATTAAGGTCAACTCTACTTTGAGGAGGTAGCCCTTCCTTGGTCATATTTTGAGTGCCTTCCAAACCAAGGGGTTCATCTTCAGGCACTATATCAGATAATATTCTGCTGTTATTCATAAGGTTTTCACTTGGCAATTTTCTTAAGAATTTAATCACCATGTCATTTTTCCTAGATGATAATAGCAACTCAAATCCTCCCCTGCCCCCTGTGTCAGATAGACTAACCTTGATGATTGTCGAATTATTAATAATAATAATGATGACTTACCATATGCCAGCCACTGGTATGTGTTAACTCTTATTTGTCATGAAAACCATATGAGTATGATTTTGTTCCCATTTTACAAATTAAAAAAAATAGTGGTTAATTAAACTACCCAATACCACTGTGCAAAAATTTGTTAGTGGGCAGTTTCTTACAAAGCTAAACATAGGCTTACCATACCATCCAGCAATCATACTCCTGGGTATTTCCCCAACTAAGATGAAAACTTATAACCACATAAAAAGCTGCATACAAATATTCATAACAACTTTATAACTGCCAAAAATTGGAAGCAATCAAGATGTCCTACAATAGGTGAATGGATAAACAACCTGTCCTACATCCATAGAATGGAGTATTATTTATCAATAAAAGAAAATGAGTTATCAAGCCTCCAGGCCATAGAGGAATTTAAAATGCATATTGCTACATGAAAGAAGCTAGTCTGAGAAAGCTATATACTGTATGATCTGACCATATAGCATTTTGGAAAAGGTGAAACTATAGAGACAATGAAATGATGGACAGTTGCCAGGGTTTCAGTGGGGGGAAGGGGGATGAATATGTGGTGAACAGGGCATTTTTAGGGCAATGAAACTATTCTGTATAATACTGTAGTGGTGGACACACGACATTATGCATTTGTCAAAACCCACAAAGCAGTACAACACAAATTTTGAACTTTAACATAAACTATGGACTTCAGTTAATAATAATGTATCAATATTGGTTCATAAATTTTAAAACATATGTACCACTGGACTGCAAGATGTTAATAATAAGAGTATATGGGGGAAAAATCTTTTCTGTAAACTTAAAACTGCTATAAAAATAAAGTCCACAAAGGCAGAGCCAACATGGGGCTATAGACAGCAGCGCCATGCCAACCCTCCACAGAAAAACCTGAAAAACTAAGTAAAACAGAGACAAACGTCAATCCTAGAACCCTAAGCATCAAATGAAGAGATAAAGAACTCAACCGAGCACCGAATGGAATAAGAAACTGACAGAGAACAGAGAGCGAATTGGGTTGAGCAGAGGTCCCCTGTTAGCTAATGCAGCACAGATCCACCATCTTGGACTCCTGTCAGAGACTGGCAAACAGGGAGTACAGGAAAGCAGACTCATGGAGCTCCCAGCAGGACACAAAGCACCCAGTAACCAACCATTTCCTGGCTGGCTGATCTGCGGCTTCCCAGCTGGCCAATTCCCTGCTTCTCGGTGGGTCAATTCCCAGCTTTCCAGAGGGCTTATTCCCAGTTTCCTGGAGAGCCAATTCACTGCCTCCTAGGTGGCAGATCCACAGCTTCTTGGCAGGACAATTCCTGGCTTCCTGGAGGGCTGATTCACTGTTTTCCAGTGGGTTGATTCCCGGCTTCTCAGAGGTCCAATTCACTGCTTCTCAGTGGACAGATTCCCAGCTTCCCAGAGGGTAGATTCCTGGCTTCCCAGCGGGTTGATTAACTGCTTCCTGAAGGACTGATTCCCAGCTTCCCAGAGAGCCAATTTGCTGCTTTTTGGCAGGCAGATTCTCAGCTTCTCAGAAAGTAGATTCCTGGCTTCCCAGGAGGCTGATTTGCTACTTCCCAGTAGGCTAATTCCCGGCTTCCCAGAGGGTGGATATGCTGCTTCCTGGCGGGCTGATCCGCAGCTTCTTGGTGCACTGATTCTCAGCTTCCCATAGGGCTGATTCACTGCTGCCCAGTGGGCCCAGCTGGGACTTCCTGGCAGGCCAATTCCCTGCTTCCCAGCTGGCCAATCCTGTTGGCACAGGAGGTGACAGTTCCTTGCTGCATGGATTCGCCCCAGCCACACCAGCCAGCTTCTTCACTACCATTTCTTTGTTGCTGGTGTTGCTTTTTTTGGCCTTTTTTGGTTTCTTCCCTGTCTCTCACCTCCTCCCCCTCCTTTCTCTCAAACACCTGACTCAGTGCACCATCCTTGCTTCTCCTTGACAGGCTGTGAAATGCCACTCAGCTGTGCAACAGCTTCTCTGGTGGGATCCCTGGAGGCTTTTTAGTTTGTTTTTTCTTTCTTTTTTCCTTTCTATGTTTCTTCATTTCTCAGTTTCTCGACTCTTTCGACTTACCTTCTTTTCCTGTCTCCTGAATACCCGAGGCTGTGTACCATCTCCACCACTCCTAGCTGGGCTGTACTGTGTGACTTGGGAGCCGCTTCCCCCAGTTGGCACAGGCGTGTTGGTGGGATCCCTGGGGGCATTTGTTTGCTTTCTTTCATTTTTAATGTTTACTTATTTATTTATCCTTTTGTTTTTCTTCATTGCTCTGTTTCTTGCCTCTCAATTCCAACAGCAGGCTCTCTCAGCACTTTTTGTTGTCGTTGTTCTTTTTTTCACTCCTCTTTCTCTCGCCTTTCTCTCTTCAACCTAGCTCTGCACATCACAAATTCCTCCTCCCTTGCCTCCTTTCTATCTGTTCCGTGTGTTGAATATTGCACTCCTGAGCAGCACAGGCACAGCCTATGAGAATTTGCCCTGCACTGACCCCCAGTTAACCTTGTCGGACCCAGTATGTATCTCAAATCAACCACCTTAGTCCCTTCTCTTCAGCAGGACCTTCCCTGCTTCAACACAGCTGAATGACTGGCCCTGACCATTGGATAAAGAGGTGAAAAATATCATGTCCAAAGATGAGCAAACAACAAAGAACACACAGCCCCCCTGCTCAGACATAACCAATTGAAAGAAAAAAGCAAGATGAAACAAAAATATCTACAATGAATAAATGAAGAAAGTAACTACCGAATGTCCCAAAGACAGCAGACAATATTGAAACATATAAAGAAACAGGACAGGATGGTTCCAGTAAGCATCCAAATTAAAAAAACCAAATGACTTTCCAGTAGAAGAAAAGGTACTAAAACTACCTGATAAGGAACTTAAGTCTCTAATATTCAGAGCTGCACAGAGTTGAAGTGAAAAGCAGAGAAAAATGAGGAAATAATAGACAAATTCATGACAAAGGCAGACAAATTCATGGAAAATAGAGACAAAAAAATGGAAGAACTCAGGAAAATAATACAGAAACAAAATGCCAAAATAAATTCACAGCTAGAAATCACACGGAAAAGGAAAACTAGATCCAAAAGATAAACAATAACATTTCAGAAATGGACAGTATCATAGAAAGGCTGAGGAACAGGTTAGAAACAAAGAAAGACAAAATCAGTGCAACTGAAGACAAACACCTGGATACAATGTTGTTTGAGGAAAAATCAGAAAAAAGAAAAATGACAAAACCCTGAGAATTATGTGGGATACAATAAAAAGCAAAAATTTGCAAGTAATCAGACTTCCAGAACAGGGAGAGAAAAAGGAAAACAGAGAGGATCATTAAAGAATTGCTGACAGAAAACTTACGTAATATTGTGAAAAATGAAAAGATGACCATCCAACAAGCTCATTGAACCCCATATAGGATAGACCCCAAAGGAAAATCACCAAGGCTTATCATAATCACACTCTCTAAGCCAAAGACAAAGAGTCTTGAGAGCAGCTTGAGAAAAATGAAAAGTCACATACATGAGGGAAACAATAAGATTAAGCTCTGGTTACTCAGCAGAAACCATGCAGACAAGAAGGCAAAGGGATGGCATACATAAAACCTTGAAAGAAAAAATTGCCAACCGAGAATAATACATCCTGCAAAACTCTTGGTCAAATACGATAGTGAAATTAGGACATTTACAGATAAACAGAAATTAAGGAAATATGTAAAAAGCAAACCACACTTACAAGAATTATCAAAAGGAGTCCTTTGGTTTGAGAACAAACAACATCACATGGCAGCCTGAATCTAGGACACAAGATCGCACTAGCCAGATACCAACGTAGGAAATGAACTCTCAAGGACTATCCAAAACCAAAAGATTTGCAACAGGGAACCAAAGAAGTTAATCTGAAAATGACAATGCCAGAACAATAAAAGAGGGTATAAACAGTATAGGCATAGAATTTTCTAATGAAGAGGAAGGCAAGGTGATACTAAGTAACAATATACTAGTTCAAACCTTGGAAGATAAGAGTAAATTTCAAGGTAACCACAAAGAAAGTTAACAAACCTACTCATCAAAATAAAGAAGAAAAACATAAAGTCTTAAAAAAAAAATCTATAAAAGCAAAAGAAATGAAAAAAAAAATCCACAAGCCAAAGGAATTTAGCACAGGAGAATAAGAGGAACAAAGAAATCGTCAGCACCACGTAATGACAACAATAACTGACACCTATCAATAATTACACTGAATGTGAATGGCCTAAATGTACCCATAAAGAGTCAGAGAGTGACAGAATGGATAAAAAAACAAGACCCATCAATATGCTGTCTACAAAAGACACAGCTTAGAGACAAAGACATAAATTTTATTAAAAATCAAAGGATGGAAACAAAATTATCATGCAAACAGCCACCAAAAAAGGGCAAGAGTACTAATACTAATCTCATATAAAATAGACTTTGAAACAAAATCCACCATAAAAGACAAGAAGGGCATTATAACATGATTAAAGGGGCAGTCCAGCATGAAGACATAACCACAATAAATATCTATTCACTCGATGACAGGGCTCCAAAATACATAAACAAACTTAAACAGCACTGAAAAGAGAAATTGACAGTTCCACTGTAATAGTAAGAGACTTCAACACTCTACTTTCAATAAAGGACAGAATATCTAGAAAAAACTCAACAAAGATACAGAAGATCTAAAGGTCACAATCAGCCAACTTGAACTCATAGACATATAGAGAACACTCCACCCGTCAGGTGCAAAATGCTCATTCTTTTCCAACGTACATGGAATGTTCTCCAGAGCAGACCACATCTTAGGCCATAAAGCAATCCTCAGCAAAATCCAAAACATTGAGGCAATACAAAGTATTTTCTCTGATCATAGCACCATCAGAGTAGAAATAACAACAGGAAGAGCAAGGAAAAAAAATCAATTACATGGAAATTGAATAACACCCTGTTTAAAAATCACTAGGTAATAAAAGAAATCAAAGATGGAATTAAAAAAATTCTAGAATCAAATGGGAATGAAAACTCATCACAAAAAAACCTTTGGGACACAACAAAGCAGTGCTGAGAGATCAATTTGTAGCAATAGATGCATACATCAAAAAAGAAGGGACACAATCAAAGCATTAGCTACACAACCCAAACAAATAGAAAGAGAACAGCGAAAGAAGCCTACAGCCACTAGAAAAAAGAAAATAATAAAGATCAGAGCAGAAATAAATGAAATAGAAAATAGAAAAACAACAGAAAAATCGACAAAACCAAAATTGGTTCTTTGAAAGGATCAACAAACCAATAGCCAAACTGACAAAATAAAAACAGGAGAGGACACAAATAACCCAAGTAAGAAATGAAACAGAGGACATTACAACAGACACAACTGAAGTAAAAAGGATCATAAGACGGTATTATGAAAAACTGTACTAAAACAAAATTGAAAATCTATATGAAATGGACAAATTTCTAGAAACACACTACCTACCCAAACTATCACAAATTGATGTTGAAAATCTGAACAGACCCATAACAAGAGAAGAGATTGAAAAGGTAAAAAAAAAAAAAAAAATTCCCCCCCCCAAAAAGTCCTACCCCAGATGGCTTCAGTGGAGAATTCTACCAAACATTCAGAGCAGAGCTTACACCAGTACTAATCAAATTATTTCAGAACTTAGAAAAGGAAGGGACACTTCCAAATTCATTCTACGAAGCCAGCATAACCCTGATATCAAAACTAGGCAAAGGCACCACAAAAAAGGAAAATTACAGACCAATATCTCTCATGAATGTAGATGCAAAAATTCTCAAAAACAAAATCTAGCAAATAGAATTCAGTATCATATCAAAAAAATACATCACGACCAAGCAGGATTCATACCAGATAGGCAAGGATGGTTCGACATTAGAAAATCCATCAATGTGATCTACCACATAAATAAAAGAAAAGAATCACATGATCATCTCTATCGACACAGAAAAGCCATTCAACAAAGTCCAACACCCATTCCTGATAAAAACTCTCAATAAAATAGGCATAGAAAGGAAATCCCTCAACATAATAAAGGATATCTATTTAAAACCAACAACGAATATCATTCTAAATGGAGACTGAAAACATTCCCCTTGAGAACAGGAACAAGACATGGATGTCTTTTATTACCACTCCTATTTAACACTGCGCTGGAAGTCCTAGCTAGAGCAATAAGGCAAGAAAAAGAAATAAAGAGCACCCAAATTGGTAAGGAAGAAGCAAAACTGTCCCTATTTGAAGATGACATGATACTGTACATAGAAAACTCAAAAGACTCCATGAGAAAAACTACTGGAACTAATAGAAAGATTCAGCAGACTAGCAGGATACAAGATAAATATACAAAAATCAGTTGGATTCCTATGCACCAATAAAGAGAATGATGGAATGGAAATCACGAAAACAATATGATTTATAGTAGCCCCTAAAAAAATAAAATACTTAGGAATAAATCTAACCAGGGATGGAAAAGACCTATATAAAGAAAACTACAAAACACTACTGCAAGAAACCAAAAAAGATCTACATAAATGGAAAAACATACCATGCGCTTAGATAGATAGACTCAACACTGTGAAAATGACAGTTCTACCCCCCCCAAAAAAAAAACCCAAAGCAATCTGCAAATACAATGCAATCCTGATCCAAATACCAACAACATTCTTTCAAGAGATGGAAAAAACAATCATTAACTTTATATGGAAAGGGAATACGCCCTGGATAAGTAAAGCATTATTGAAGGAGAAGAATGAAGTAGGAGGACTCCCACTACCTGACCTTAGAACCTACTATACAGCTACGGTAGTCAAAACAGCCTGGTACTGGTACAATGACAGATACATTGGCCAATGGAACAGAATCGAGAACCCAGATGTAAACCTGTCCACCTATGGTCACCTG
Organism: Loxodonta africana; assembly: GCF_030014295.1. Lineage (NCBI taxonomy): Eukaryota > Metazoa > Chordata > Mammalia > Proboscidea > Elephantidae > Loxodonta > Loxodonta africana. The sequence goes on along the minus strand of NC_087347.1, from coordinate 130,832,794 downwards.
ATCTTCGACAAGGGGCCAAATCTATCAAAGACCATGCTATAACATCATGGTCTTTTTAACAAATGGTGCTGGCAAAATTGGATGCCCATCTGCAAAAAAATTAAACAGGATCCATACACAAAAACTAATTCAAAATGGATCAAAGACCTAAATATAAAACCACAAACTATAAAGATCATAGAAGGAAAAAATAGGATCAACACTAGAGACTGGAATACCATAACTAATAGCATACGAACTCCAGAAGATAAGCTAGATAACTGGGATCTTCTAAAACTTAAACACTTATGCTCATCAAAAGACTTTACCAAAAGAATAAAAAGAGAACCTACAGACCGGGAAAAAAAATTTTTTTTTTTCGCTATTACAAATCCAACAAAGGTCTAATCTCTAAAATCTATGGGAAAACCCAATGCCTCTACAACAAAAAGACAAATAATCCAATTAAAAAATGGGAAAGGAAAATGAATAGATGCTTCACCAAAGAAGACATTCAAGCAGCTAACAGACACATAAGGAAATGCTCACAATCACCAGCCTTTAGAGAAAAGCAAATCAAAACCACAGTGAGATACCATCTCTCACCCCAGCATTACTGGCACAAATCAAAATAACAAAAAATAACAAATGTTGGAGAGGCTGTGGGGAGATTGGAACGTTTATGCACTGCTGATGGGAATGCAAAATGATACAACCATTTTGGGACACAATATAGCACTTCCAAAGAAAGCTAGAAATAGAAATACCACATGATCCAGCAATCCCATTTCTAGGAACATATCCTGAAGAAACAAGAGCAGTCACAGGAATAGACACATGCACACCCATGCTCGCTGCAGCATTGTTCACAACAGCAAAAAGACGGAAACAACCTAGATGCCCATCAACAGATGAATGGATAAACAAACTGTGGTACCTACACACAATGGAATACTGTGCAACGATAAAGAATAATGATGAATGTGTGAAACATCTCACAACATAGATGAACCTGGAGGGTATTATGCTGAGTGAAATAAGGACAAATATTGTATGAGACCACTACTATAAAAACTGATGAAAAAAGGCGGAGCCAAGATGGCTGAATAGACAGAGGCTTCCAGCAAGCCCTCTTTACAACAAAGACCTGAAAAAACAAGTGAAACGAGTATATTTGTGACAAGCTGTGAGCCCTGAGCATCAAAGGCAAGCTTAGACAACAAACTGAGGGGCAGGGGGAGGAAGAGACCATTCATAAGTGGAGAGGAGTTGCCAGACCTGAATCGCAGGGAGCCCTCAGGCACCATTCCCGGAGCCACAGCAGTGGCGGCGGCAGAGGGCTGGTAATAGCGTTTGGCCACAGTTTCCTCAGGGAGAAGCAGCCAGCTGCGCAGGCTACTCACACCTTCGGAACCCGAGAAGAAAGACACTCTTGGCAAAAGCTAAGTACTTGCGTATATTTTACCATCCTCCCCCACTCCCAGGCCGGCTTCAGCAGCTGAATCCCTGGGCCTGGGGTGGGCCCTGTTGAGCGCCTGGAGCCATCCTCCTGGCCTTGGGGAGGGAGGGGATTTGCAGTTGGGGTGAAAGGATAGTTTGCTGACTCCATTAACCGGGGGAGGGGGGCTCGGAAGGGAGGCGGTGCCTGTCCGGGCATGGGCCGTCCGTGGACCTTGAGTGCCGTTCCCTTCTGCGTGGACCTGTGGTGACCTATTTTGGGAGAGTGGGCCTTTGTTGGCGGACTCCAGCAGTTTGGGCTGTGCAGTAGAGAAGTGGGTGTTTGATGTTTGACATTGCTTTGCCTATTAAACAAGGCCTTCACCTCCCCACATCAGGGACCTAAGGACTGATAGCTCCACTCATGTCACCCAGCCACCTACGACAGGGGTCCAAAGATAACTGGTACTTCCCAGTCCTTACAATCAAAAACTTTGGGTGCCCATAGCCCCTCTGCAGAACCCACCCACCTACACACTCTAGGGAACAGGGACCCATTTTGCTCAGAGACACTCGGGGGTCGATTCTCAGGGCCTGCATTCTTCAGAGCGTGACCCCCTGCTACAATCAGATACCGGTATATATGCCAGTCACCAGTGCCCCTCTAAGACCGTAGGACAGAGCCTGTACCAAACACTTGATGATCAGCTACCTGGAAACCAGAGCTGAGTACATACAAGAAAACTGAATGGACTCCTAGACTGATATACCTGATAACAGCTCAAGCCAGCTGGGGACAGGACATCAGAGCACAAAGGTGAAAATAATCAAGCTAGCTCACTCAAAAACCCATAAGGGTACACCAAAACAAAACAAAGCAAGCAACAACAACACAGTAAGCAAGCATAAACTAATACAATAACTTATAGATGGCTCGGAGACAACAGTCAATATCAAGTCACATAAAGAAACAGACCTTGATCACCTCAACAGGCTCTCATAACAAAGAATCCAGTGATCTTCTAGATGAAAGTACATTCCTGGAATTACCAGATGTAGAATACAAAAGTTTAATATACAGAATCCTTCAAGACATCAGGAAGGAAATGAGGCAATACTCAGAAAAAGTCAAGGAACACACAGATAAAGCAACTGAAGAAATTAGAAAGATTATTCAGGAACATAATGAAAAGTTTAATAAGCTGAAAAAATCCATAGACAGACAGCAATCAGAAATTCAGAAGATTAACAATAAAATTACAGAATTAGACAAATCAATAAAAAGTCAGAGGAGCAGAATTGAGCAAGTAGAAGCCAGAATTTCTGAACTCGAAGATAAATCACTTGGCACTAATATATTTGAAGAAAAATCAGACAAAAGAATTTAAAAAAATGAAGAAACCTTAAGAATCATGTGGGACTCTATCAAGAGAAATAACCTACGAGTGATTGGAGTACCAGAACAGGGAGGGATAACAGAAAATACAGAGAGAATTGTTGAAGATTTGTTGGCAGAAAACTTCCCTAATATTGTGAAAGATAAGAAGATATCTATCCAAGATGCTCATCGAACTCCACATAAGGTAGATCTGAAAAGAAAATCTCAAAGACATATTATAGTTAAACTTGCCAAAACCAAAGATAGAGTTATAAGAGCAGCAAGGGATAAACGAAAAGTCACCTACGAAGGAGAGCCAATAAGAATAAGCTCAGACTACTCGGCAGAAACCATGCAGGCAAGAAGGCAATGGGATGACATATTTAAAAAATTGAAGGAAAAAAATTGCCTGCCATCAAAAAAGTCTCTTAAATATGAAGGTGAAATTAAGATATTTACAGATAAAAACAAGTTTAGGGAAGTTGTAAAAACCAAACTAAAACTACAGGAAATACTAAGGGGAGTTCTTCGGTTAGAAAATCAATAATATCAGATATCAACCCAAGACTAGAACACTGGGCAGAGCAACCAGAAGTCAACCCAGACAGGGAAATCCAAGAAAATAAAGCAAGATTACTAAAAAAAAAAAATAAAAAAAAAAGCTCAAAACAGGGTAACAGCAAAGTTATTATATAAAAGAAGACAACATTAAAATAATAAAGAGGGAAAAAGAGAAGTAATAATACACATTTCATATGGAGAGGAAGTTATGGCGATACAAAGAAATAAAAGTTGGCTTTAAATTTAGAAAAATAGGGGTAAATAATAAGGTAACCGGAAAGGAGACAAACTATCCTACTCATAAAAATAAAATACGAGAGAAAAATAGAGACTAAGTAGAAACAAAATCAACAATAACAAATATGAGGAAAGGACAATATATAAAGAAAATCTACTCAGCACATAAAATTAAGTGCGAAAAAGAAACTGTCAACAACACGCAAAAAAAGACATCAAAATGATAGCACTAAATTCATACCTATCCATAATTACCCTGAACATAAATGGACTAAAGGCACCAATAAAGAGACAGAGAGTGGCAGAATGGATTAAAAAACAAGATCTGTCTATATGCTGCCTACGAGAGACACACCTTAGGCTTGGAGATACAAACAAACTAAAACTCAGAGGATGGAAAAAAATATATCAGGCAAACAACAAACAAAAAGAGCAGGAGTGGCAATATTAATTTCTGACAAAATAGACTTTAAAGTTAAATCCTTCATAAAGAATAAGAAAGAAGACTATCTAATGATTAAAGGGACAATACACCAAGAAGATATAACTGTATTAAATATTTATGCACCCAATGACAGGGCTGCAAGATACATAAAAGAAACTCTATCAGCATTGAAAAGTGAGATAGCTCCACAATTATAGTAGGAGATTTCAACACACCACTTTTGGTGAAGGACAGGACATCCAGAAAGAAGCTCAATAAAGACACGGAAGATCTAAATGCCACAATCAACCAACTTGACCTTGTAGACATATACAGAACACTCCACCCAACAGCAACCAAGTATACTTTCTTTTCTAGTGCACATGGAACATTCTCTAGAATAGACCACATATTAGGTCATAAAGTAAGCCTTAGCAGAACCCAAAACATTAAAATATTACAAAACATCTTCTCTGACCATAAGGCCATAAAAGTAGAAATCAATAACACGAAAAGCAGGGAAAAGAAATCAAAAACTTGGAAACTGCACAATACCCTGCTCAAAAAAGACAGGATTATAGAAGACATTAAGAATGGAATAAAGAAATTCAGAGAATCCAATGAGAATGAAAACACTTCCTATCAGAACTTTGGGACACAGCAAAAGTGGTGCTCAGAGGCCAATTTATATCAATAAATGCACACATCCAAAAAGAAGAAAGGGCCAAAATCAAAGAATTATCCCTACAACTTGAACAAATAGAGAGCAACAAAAGAAACACACAGGCACCAAAAGAAAACAAATAATAAAAATTAGAGCTGAGCTAAATGAAATAGAAAACAGAGAAACAACTGAAAAAATTAACAAGACCAAAAGCTGTTTTTTTGAAAAACTCAACAAAATTGTTAAACCACTGGCCAAACTGACATAAGAAAAACAGGAAAGGAAACAAATAACCCAAATAAGAAATGAGATGGGTGATATTACAACAGACCCAATTAAAATTAAAAGAATCATATCAGATTATTATGAAAAACTGTACTCAAACAAATTTGAAAACCTAGAAGAAATGGATGAATTCCTAGAAACGCTCTACCTACCTAAAGTAACACAAACAGAGGTAGAATAACTATATAGACCCATAACAAAAGAAGAGATTCAAAAAGGTGATCAAAAAACTCCTAACAAAAAAAAAGCCCTGGTCCAGACGGCTTCACTGCAGAGTTCTACCAAACTTTCAAAGAAGAGTTAACACCACTACTACTAAAGGTATTTCAGAGCACAGAAAAGGACAAAATACTGCCAAACTCATTCTATGAGGCCACCATATCCCTGATACCAAAACCAGGTAAAGACACCACAAGAGAATTATAGATCTACATTCCTCATGAACATAGATGCAAAAATCCTCAAAAAAATTCTAGCCAATAGACTTCAACATATCAAAAAAAATAATTTACCATGACCAAGTGGGATTCATACCAGGCATGCAGGGATGGTTCAACATTAGAAAAACAATTAATGTAATCCACCACATAAATAAAACAAAAGATAAGAATCACATGATTTTATCAGTTGATGCAGAAAAGGCGTCTGACAAAGTTCAACACTCATTCATAATAAAAATTCTCAGCAAAATAGGAATAGAAGGGAAATTCCACAGCATAATAAAGGGCATTTCTACAAAGCCAACAGCCAACATCACCCGAAATGGAGAGTGCCTGAAAGCATTCCCATTGAGATCGGGAACCAGACAAGGATGCCCTTTATCACTGTTCTTATTCAACATTGTGTTGGAGGTCCTAGCCAGAGCAACTAGGCTAGATAAAGGAATAAAGGGCATCCAGACTGGTAAGGAAGAAGTAAAAGTGTCTCTATTTAAAGATGGCGTGATCTTATACACAGAAAACCCTAAGGAATCCTCAAGAAAACTACTGAAACTAATAGAAGAGTTCAGCAGAGTATCAGGATACAAGATAAACATACAAAAATCAGATGAATTCCTCTACACCAACAAAAAGAATGTTGAAGAGGAAACCACCAAATCAATGCCATTTACAGTAGCCCCCAAGAAGATAAAATACTTAGAAATAAATCTTACCAGAGATGTAAAAGACTTATACAAAGAAAACTACAGTACACTTCTGCAAGAAACCAAAAGAGAGTTACATAAGTGGAAAAACATACCTTGCTGGTGGATAGGAAGAATTAATATTATAAAAATGTCTATTCTACCAAAAGCAATTTATACATTTAATGTAATTCCTATCCAAATCCCAGTGACATTCTTTAATGAGATGGAGAAACAAATCGCCAACTTCATATGGAAGGGAAGGAGGCCCCGGATAAATAAGGCATTTTATTGAAAAAGAAGAACAAAGTGGGAGGCCTTACTTTACCTGATTTTAGAACCTATTATACTGCCACAGTAGTCAAAAGAGCCTGGTACTGGTACAACAACAGATACATGGGCCAATGGAACAGAATTGAGAATCCAGACATAAATCCATCCACGTATGAGCAGCTGATATTTGACAAAGGCCCCAAAACAGTTAAATGGGAAAAGACAGTCTTTTTAACCAATGGTGCTAGCATAACTGGATATCCATCTGCAAAAAAATGAAACAAGACCCATACCTCACTCCAGGTACAAAAATGAGCTCAAAATGGTTCAAAGACCTAAATATAAAATCTAAAACGACAAAGATCATGGAAGAAAAAATAGGGAAAACTTTAGGAGCCCTAATACATGGCATAAACAGTATACAAAACATTACTAAGAATGCAGAAGAAAAACTAGATAACTGGGAACTCCTAAAAATCAAACAGCTATGCTCATCCAAAGACTTCACCAAAAGAGTAAAAGACTACCTACAGGCTGGGAAAAAGTTTTTAGCTATGACATTTCTGATCAGCGCCTGATCTCTAATATCTACATGATACTGCAAAAACTCAACTACAAAAAGACAAATAACCCAGTTAAAAAATGGGCGAAATATATGAACAGACACTTCACTAAAGAAGACATTCAGGTAGCTAACAGATATATGAGGAAATGTTCACGATCATTAGCCATTAGAGAAATGCAGATTAAAACTACAATGAGATTTCATCTCACTCCAACAAGGCTGGCATTAATCCAAAAAACACAAAATAATAAATGTTGGAGAGGCTCTGGAGAGATTGGAACAATTTTACAGTGCTGGTGGGAATGTAAAGTGGTACAACTACTTTGGAAATTGATTTGGCATTTCCTTAAAAAGCTAAAAATAGAGCTACCATACGATCTAGCAGTCCCACTCCTTGGAATATATCCTAGAGAAGTAAGAGCCTTTACACAAACAGATATATGCACACCCATGTTTACTGCAGCACTGCTTACAATAGCAAACAGACGGAAGCAACTAAGGTGCCCATCAACGGATGAATGGGTAAATAAATTATGGTATATTCACACAATGCTATACTATACATCAATAAAGAACAGTGATAAATCTGTGAAACATTTCATAACATGGAGGAACCTGGAAGACATTATGCTGAGTGAAATCAGTCAGTTGAAAAAGGACAAATATTGTATAAGACCACTATTATAAGAGCTTGAGAAATAGTTTAAATTGAGAAGAAAACATTCTTTTGTGGTTACCAGAGTGGGGAGGGAGGAAGGGTGGGAGAGAGGTATTCACTAATTAGATAGTAGATAAAAACTACTTTAGGTGAAGGGAAAGACAGCACACAATACAGGGGAGGTCAGCACAACTGGACTAAACCAAAAGCAAAGAAGCTTCCTGAATAAACTGAATGCTTCGAAGGCCAGCATAGCAGGGGCAGGGATTTGGGGACCATGTTTTCAGGGGACATCTGAGTCAACTGGCGTAATAAAATCTATTAAGAAAACATTCTGCATCTCACTTTGAAGAGTGGCATCTGGGGTCTTAAACACTAGCAAGCAGCCATCTAAGATGTGTCAGTGGGTCTCAACCCACCCGGGTCAAAGGAGAATGAAGAACACCAAGGACACAAGGTGATTACCAGCCCAAGAGACAGAAAGGGCCACATGAACCAGAGACTACATCATCCTGAGCCCAGAAGAACTAGACGGTGCCCGGCTATAACCCATGACTGCCCTGACAGGGAGCACAACAGAGAACCCCTGAGGGAGCAGGAGAACAGTGGATGCAGACCCCAAATTCTCATAAGACCAGACTTGGTGGTCTGACTGAGACTAGAAGGGCCCTGGTGGTAATGGCCCCCATATCTTCTGTTGGCCCAGGACAGGAACCATTCCCGAAGCCAGCTCTTTAGACAAGGATTGGACTGGACAATCGGTTGAAGAGGGATGCTGCTGAGGAGTGAGGTTCTTGGATCAGGTGGACACTTGAGACTATGTTGGCATCTCCTGCCTGGAGGGGAGATGAGAGGGTGGAGGGGGTCAGAAGCTGGCAAATTGGACACAAAAAAAGAGAGTGGAGGGAGAGAGCGGGCTGTCTTATTAGAGGGAGAGTAATTGGGAGTGTTTAGCAAGGTGTATATGGGTTTTTGTGTGAGAGACTGACTTGATTTGTAAACTTTCACTTAAAGCACAATAAAAATTATTTTTAAAAAACTCATGAAAAGGTTTACACAGAAAAAGAAACAATCTATGATGGTTGCAATGGAGGGGAGTGGTGGAGATGGAAAAACACTAAATAGAAAATAGGTAAGTGGTAACTTTGGTGAAGGGTAAGACAGTACACAATAGTGTGCAAGCCAGCACAACTTGTTCAGGGTTAGGTCATGGAAGCTCCATGGACAAATCCAAAGTCCCTTAGGCACCAAATTACTGGGCTGAGGGCTGTGGGGACCATGGTCTCAGGGATCATCTAGCTCAATTGGTGTAACATATTTTATATAAAAAAAAAAAAGTTCTACATTCTGCCTTGGTGAGTAGTGTCTGTGGTCTTAAAAGCCTGTGAGCAGCCATCTAAGATACTCCTCTGGTCTCACCACTTCATGAGCAAGGGAAAATGAAGAAAACTAAAGACACAAGAAAAGATTAGTCCAAAGGACTAGCAGACCACAACTACCACGGCCTCTATCAGGCTGAATCCAGTACAACTAGATGATACCCAGCTACCACCACTGACTGCTCTGACAGGGATTCCAATAGAGGGTCCTAGACAGAGCTGCAGAAAAATGTAGAACAAAATTCTAACGCAAAAATGACCAGACTTACTGGCCTGACAGAGACTGGAGACACCCTTTTTGTTCAGTAATGAAGTCACCCTGGTGGTTCACCTTTTAGCCAAAGATTAGCCAGACCCATAGGACAAAATGAGATTAAAAGGGCACACCAGCCCAGGGGCAAGGCCTAGAAGGTAGGAGGGGACAGGAAAGTTGGTAATAGGTCACCCGAGGTATAGAAGGGAGAGTACTGACAAGGCATGGGTTTGTTAACCAATGTCATAAAGCAATATATGTACTAACTGTTTAATGAGAAGCTAGTTCGTTCTGTAAATCTTCATCTAAAGTACAATAAAAAAAAAACTCTATGAAAAAAAAAAAGTCCATTAAAAAATTAAATAAGAAAAATTTCATTTACAATAGCCTCAAAAAGACTAAAATATTTAGGACTAAACTTAGCAAAAGAAATGCAAAATTCGTATTCTGAAAACTACAAAATACTATTGAAAGAAAATAAAGACCTGAATAAGTGAAAGACATCTGTTACTTCTGAATCAGAAGACAAGCCGATCCTAAAATTCATGTGGAAATGCAATGAACCCAAAATATCCAAAAAGAATCTTGCAAAAGAACTGTTTGAGGCTCACACTTCACGGTTTTAAAACTTACTCCAAAGCTACAGTAATCAAGACAGTATGGTGCTGGCATAAGAATAAACATATAGATCAATGAAATAGAACCAGGAATCCAGAAATAAACTGTTTCTGGCAATATGAAATGATGGAGCCACTATGACAAATAGTCTGCCAGTTCCTCAGAAAGTTAGACTTACATGATACAGCAGTTTCACTCCCAGAAATGAAAACATACGTTAACACAAAATTTGAACAGCATTATTCATGAAAGCTAAAATATATGGCAACAACCGAAATGTCCATCAACTTATGAGTGGATTCAAAAAAATGTGGTATAGCCGTATCAAAACCAAACTCACTGCTGTCCAGTTGACTCGGACTAATTAGCGACCCTTTAGGAAACAGTAGAACTGTCCCATAGGTTTCCAAGGCTGTGAATCTTTACAGAAGCAGACTGCCACATGTTTCTCCCGCGGATGGCTGGTGGGTTCAAACTACAGACCTGTTGGTTAAAAAACACCAAAACCAAACCCAGTGCCATCGAGTCGATTTCGACTCATAGCGACCCTATAGGACAGAGTAGAACTGCCCCATAGAGTTTCCAAGGAGCACCTGACAGATTCGAACTACCGACCCTTTGGTTAGCAGCTGTAGCACTTAACCCCTACGCTACCAGGGTTTCCCATTGGTTAAAAACAGAGTTTAACCACTGTCTCACCAGGGCTCCTTTATAGCTATACAATAAAATATTATTTAGCAATAAAAATGAATGAAGTACTGATACATGCAATAAAGTAAAAGAAGCCAGGCACAAAAGAACACATATTATTTGATTTTATTTATATGAAACATCCGAAATAGGCAAACACATAGAGACGGAAAGTAAATTAGTGGTTGCCTAGGACAGGCACGGAATGGGTACAGCCTGTAGGGAAACTAATAAGGTGATAGATAGGGTTTCTTTCAGTGGTAATAAAAAATGCTCTAAATTTGATTGAGGTGATGATTGCATTACTCTATGAATACCCTAAAAACCATTGAATTTTACCCTTTAAATCAGTGAATTGCATGACATGTGAATTATATCTCAATAAAGCTGTTATATTAGAAAAAAGAACAGTCCAAAGCTGTTGATTAAATTAAGAAATTTTTATTTTTGGAAAATGTTTTGACTTGGATTTTGAGAAAGCCTCCTCTCCCCAACACCAGAGCAAACCTTTGCATCTGAGGGGTGCGAATTCTGGTGGTTGCGAATCTTAGAAACTTGGAGAAAATAAGCCTTGTTTTAAAATGAAAATTTCATACTATTGTGTTAAAATTATCCCTTGCTGCCTTTCCTTCTCAGGAGTGCCCTAATTTCCATTGTCCCTGTCTAGGGGAGCCATGAGGTCAGAATGCTGAGTCGGACACCTGCCTCACCCTGGGAAGCCCCTCTGGGACACCACCAGGTACCTCAAGAGTTCCAGGTTTTGGCAGGATGTAGACACCTGCATGCCAAGGGACCCTTCTCTGCCACATGTGAGCAAGCCTCCTAACTTTTCTGGGCCTGTTAAATTAGGGTCTAGCTACTTTACAGGACCACCGTGAAAAAGAAACGCAAACTGTGGAAGCTACTTGAACATGTTTCCTCTCTCTTACAAATGTAAAGCAAGCTGCAAGTACTCATGGCAAACCCCTCATTTCACAGATGGAGGGCCAGGGCATTGGGGTGGGTTACTGGACCACATAACAGAGGCTTGGGTCTAGAATCAGGGCCTTATTTGTATCCCTCTCCCTTCAGACACAACTCCAATTGTCTACAGGCTGCTCTCAAAAGACTATGCCCTTGCTCCCAGCAAATTATAGGAACGTATTTTTTTATTTCCTTTGCAATGTATTCATGGGTTTTGTAAATCAATTAGGTTTCAAAATACATCACAGATTTCCACATTTAGTACTTCAGGATATTGATCTTATCTTTGAAAGATTTTTTTCTTCGTCAGGAATTCTTGTTGTTTGTTGTTAGTTGACTGAAAAAGATGGAAGAAGTATATTAAATCCGTTGTCATCAAATCGATTCTAACTCATAGCCACCCTTTAGGACGGAGTAGAACTGCCCCATAGGGTTTCCAAGGAGCAGCTGGTGAATTTGAACTGCTGACCTTTTGGTTAGCAGCCAAGTTCTTAACCTTTACACCGCCAGGGCTCCTGTAATTATATTAAGCATCTGTAACATTGTCCATTGATCAGTAGGCAGATTATTTTTTATTTTACTTCTCATTTTGTATATTGCCCACAGGATGAAAACAAAAGTTCAAAGGTCAGGATCAAAGTAGATAATTTATATAAAAAGTTCTTTGTAACTGTCAAACTAGCGAGAGATAAAATACGTTATTTAAAAGAAAGTCAAATTTGTTATCTTTATACCTGTTGGAAAATGGAGGTACTAGGCGTATGTTGCTTAAAATAACCAAGAGTTTCAATTAGGAAAAGTCTTTGATTAGTAAAAGCCTGTCTTGACTACATACGTTTGTGTATTTTCAGTGTGGGCAGAAACTTGGTTTGTCAAACTGCTGGACTCCAAATCATTTCATTAATCCACGCCAGATGAAAAGGCCAGCATTTCCATCCTTCACATCTGTAAAGAAAAGTGTAAATGGACAGTGGACTCAGTGCTAGATATCCAAATTAAACTAACTCATCAACATACACACACTCACACACTCTCACACACACAACCACACACGTGAGTGTGCACATGTGCGAACACACACATACACACTCCTTCAATGCACTGTACCCCCTCTATCTTTCACTTGATTCTTCTTTGGGCATGTTTCTTCTGCCAGAAACACACTTACTTCGTTCATTTCTTTATGGGCTCATTATTCTTTACATGTCAGAAATTATGTTAGAGGCCAGTCCCTACTCCTGCTCCCAGATCTTACCTGTATACTGCTTTCTTTGAGAAGCCATCCTGACCACCTTTGTTCCTTGCTCTCCCACGTCCCATCCCAGCAACACAAGTAAAATAAGAACATTAGGAATTTCTCCCAATATCTCATTTCTTATACTATGTGGTAAGCATTATTTTTTTGTCTCCCCCTGTGACTGTGAGCTTCATGAGAACGGACACTGTGCTTGACCTGATTTTTACAGGAGACACTGGGAAGAGTCTATCACAGGGCTCATCACAAAATAGATGTTCCACAGCTATTTGATGGTGAGTGAATAAAATAAAGGGCTGAATGAGAAGGACTTATGCTAAGAACAATGACACTAGATTTGGGAATCAGTTCTTCCTGGCAGAACCAAGTGTAGACATCCTGGTGGCTTCCTGCAAGGTTCTCTGTCAAAAGTGGAACCATCATTGTTCACAAGTTTACCCCCTCCCAGGACTGCCAGCCCCACAGAGGGTAGAGGCCATGTTGTCATCCCCATGTGGCATGGTGCATCCTAGGGACCTAGGAAGTACTCATACATGCTTGCCAAATTGAAATCTTAGACCAGAGAAGGATCGTTTTTGCACTTTCATCAGGGGAGAGCATACTTGGGTTGAGGTCACAGCCAGAGTTATTTTTTGAGCCTGAAGGCTTGAAGACAATTGTTATTTGATGCCCATCACTGCTAGATTCATAAATCCCACATACCTTCCCCTTGTGACATGTGAAGACTGACAATCTCCAAACTCTCTAGCCCCATGAGGTGCCACAGGTCAAAGAGTCCTCCAAATGGTGTCAGCCATAAACGTGTATGACCCCAGAATGTTCTTGAGTGCAGGAAGAGTGCCAGGTCCTCAGATTCTTCTTCTGGTCACTCCCCTCTTCTTCCTTCTCCTCTATCATTCTTTCGGTTTTCTCACCACAGCATCATTTCTAAACTTCTCCTCCATATGGCCCTGCTGTTCCTCCTGCTCTTAAGGAGCTCCGGGTCTAATGAGGGATTCAAATGTACAAACGACTCAGGCTCCTGTGTCTCCAGAGTTCCAGGAATTTGCAAACACTTGCACATGTGTATAGACTTCCAGGTCATTACTAGACATAGCCAAGAGTCCACTCCTTGCTTTCTCCACTTGACATCGTGCCTTGACCCTCATTTCTCTCCAGGATATGAGGAATCATAGTTGCACTGAGCCCCCGAACTTGGGTGTATCTTTTGTTTAGTTTCCCAGTTATTATTGAACAGATACTTTGGTTCTTTCCAGCCCTTTAGCATTAGATAAGGCTGTAAGAATTATCCTTGTATACAATAGGTGTATTTTTAGTTTTCATAGATCAGAACAGACTGTGTTCTAGAAGCACAACAGCTCACATTTCCACCAGAAGATCTGAGAGTGTGGGTCTCTCCCAGCATGGCCAGCTTGCAGGAGGTTCTTTGTCAGTAGAAAAGGTGCCTTAATTTGTATTTCTCTAGTTATCCTTGTGGATGACTTTTTTAGGCCTCTGCATTTTCTCTGTAAATTTTGTAGATTGTCTAATCATCCCATTTTCCCCACTATACTATTGAATGGGGTGTAATTTGTTCAGTTTGTAGGAGCTTTTGGTATATTATGCAGAATTTGCCAAGCGCTCCACATTGGGTATTTGCCACAAATGGGGTGTAAGCATGCCGGAATGTCCATAGCTTTAGCCTTCCAGCAACTGAGATGGGCCTGAAGCCTCAGAAACTCAGGCCTCAATGCTCACACCACCCCACCCATTTACCCCACGATAGCAAACAAGTAATACCCTTTAGTATATGTGTCGTGGTATAAAAAGAGTTGGCTAGTGCTATATCACACATATCACTTGATTTGGCGTATTGATTGCAATTTGTGTTTACTCAATCTGTCATTTAGCATTTGTTTTTGTTTACAGTATTACTTAAATATGAATGTTTTTTGCACTTCATATAATCACATATCTCTTCCTTTTGATATTGGATGTTCCTGTCTAATTCAATTACACTTAATTTCCACAAGTGCAGGTATTTTGATTTGTTTTGTTCACTGTTACATCTTCAGTGCCTAGAACAGTGTCCGGTACATAGTAGATGCTCAATAATTAATAGTTAAATAATATTGCAATCCATGTGGAAAGTGGAATATAACAGAAGTACGTATACAGAGAACTATGCTCCATACGGTTGTCAATGGCTGATGTTTTTGGAAGTAGATTTCCTGGACTTTCTTCCTGGGTGCTTCTGGGTGAATTCGAACTTCCAGCCTTTCAGGTTGCAGCTGAGTGCATTAACCATTTGCACCACCCAGGGACTCCCAGTTTTACTCTGATAAACATGGGGTCGCCGAGAGTTAGAATCAACTTGAAGGAAACTGGTTTTATATGTATAGTGAGAGAGACAGAGAAAGATATATTTTCCTTAAAGAAGCAGGGTTTCACTCAGCAGCGAGGGGTCCTTTCTGTTTTTTTTATGTGTCTGCCCTTTTTTCCTTGCATCTCACATGGCAGCCTTCTTGGCCTCCCTTGTCTGTGACAGATGATCAGAGGTGAGGCTGCAGGTCACAATAGAGCCCACGGAGACTCCACCAGCTGGTTCCCAGCAGGGCCTCTTTCAGGTCCCTCCATGATACACTGAAAGGGACCCTGTCTATAGCCGCACAAGGCTCTCCTAGACATACTTGCCCCTGATCAACACAGCAAATAGGCACATCAGGGAGGCCCCGCTCTCCCCAGTATCAGAACCCTACTCCCACAGAGAAAATACCAAAGTCTAGGCCAGACTGAGTGATGTGCTAGGTGCAGGTGGTGGTGCAGAGCACAAGAAATAATGCTGTCCGTCGAAAAGGATGTGGCCTGTGGTCTCTGCCCATTACCGGGGTGTGAGCTTGTGCTGTTCAACTTTTTGGCCTCAGATGTCTGATATATTTAAAATTGTACTAGCGTCTACTTGAAGCTTTCCGACGATCACCTGACATAACGTATCTGAAAGATTTAGGTCATCGATAGTAATGGTTATTGCACCGAAAGCATTTCTGGAGAAGCTAATCTCAGTGTTTTCTGTTCAAGGCATCCTTTGACAAGGCCTGTGTGTATTTGCAAACAGTCTTCCACTGTTTCCATTGCAGGTGCAGCGCTACTGAGGGCGCCAGCTGTGCAGTCATGGATTATCACTGGGCTTCCTTGCCTCTTTTAGAGCAAGCTTCATCACTGCTGCTGCAGGGGGGTTGTGGAGTGGAGGAGCTACAGTGCAGGGGCACTTCAGGTAGCAGACTGCACCAGGGCTCAACCATCCAGGCTCCCGCCCGAGGACTTGGGGCCGTGCCTACCCTCAGGAAGTGCCAAATCAGAATTGCACAGTCCTTGGGAGGGGGAATGCTGTGGGAACACCGTCACTGCTACCCATGCCTGCCTGCTCCAGCTAGCTGTGTTGTTGTCCCACTGTCATCCAGTGCCTGGGAGTCCCCACCCCACTCCCACCTCAACCTACTTCCTGTCATTTCCCTCTCAGTATGTTCACATGGGAGTCCCTGGGTGGTGCTGCTAACCAAAAGATTGGAGGTTCCAGCTCACCCAGAGTCACCTCGGAAGAAAGGCCTGGTGATCTACTTTTGAAAAATCAGCCATTGAAAACCCCATGGATTAGACGGCAGAATTTCATGGTGACAGCATTTCCTCTTCCAGTTCCTGACTCTCCTTCCTCTGTTACTCCAGCAGAATGGAAACCTATTGTTGTCCTTTGTGTGGCCACTTGCAAGCTTTTAAGACCTCAGGCGCTATACACATCTGCCTTCTATTCCATGAGACCAGAAGAACCAGATGATGTCTGGTTACCATTACTGAATATTTTGATCTAAGATCCTGTAGAAGAATCCTGATCAAAAGGGGGGGGGGGGAACAGAATTTACAAATTCTAACAGAATCCAGACCTTCCGGAGCCATCAAGGCTGGATGAACACCTGAAACTATTGCTCTGAGATAATCTTTAAACTTTAAATCTCAAGCCAAAACTTTTCCTGAAAGTCACCTTTGAGCCAAATATTAGTTTAGCCTAATGAGTAAAGTGCATCTGCCTTGAGCAGTATGCTCTCTGAAAGATTGATTTATGTGGGATCAAATTGGCAAACAGCGTCTTGAAAGGTTAGATGAGAAGCCTAGGGGGCAATGACTTAACGTTAATGATGGCAGAATAATTTGGAAATAGTGAGAATGGTTACACAACTTGAAGATTATAAACAATGTCACTGAATTGTTCATGTAGAATTTGCTGAAATGGTGTATCCTTTGCTGTGTATATTTTCACACACACACAAATAAATTAAATAAATAAATAACTCTTTTACTCCGACACACATGGGGTCACCATGAGTCAGAATCAGCTCAATGGCAACTAGTTATGTTCCCAAGAAAAGAAATTTCAGACCTCGATTATCAGTGTTTTGGGGTACATGCTGTCCTTCTTGGGCCTCTGAAATCCCATTTCAATTACATCTCCTCCATGGAGGCATAGGGCTTAGCTTGATGGAAGATTTCAGTATGCTATGTCCGTACACCTCTTGGCGCCTCTTAAGCAAAGGAGCAAGAGTGACAAAGGCTATTGTTATCACTCTTACTACTATTATTATTGACCCTCAAGTAATAATGATTAATGAAATACAAATAAACCTCCTGAATTCCAAACAGCAGTACTTTGAGATCCAAAAGAGCAGCTTTTACTTTTTTAGGCAAAAAAATTCCTTTAATCCTTACTGAGAACTTACAGGCTTTCAAAGATATATTTGACTACCACAAAAAATAAGTCTCCATATTTTAAAAACCAGATGAACAATATGTAAATTAAGAAATACTTATGTCAGAAAAAAATGCTTTCCACTCACTCATTATGTAATTCACATTTGGGTGCCAGCCTCTTGACACCTGTTAGGTTGAGTGACAGATTAAAAGGAGCTGCAAGGCACATGCTTGCTTTATTCCAAAAGGAATTAGAAAAATGTATATGGCCACATTGGAAAAAAAAAAAAAAAAAAACCTTTATTATTTTTAGAATCCTCTTTGGTTGACAAGAGTTTCTGGTAGCTTCTATCAATACACTTTAAAATGTATGTCAGGTTTCAAACTCTTAACCCATGTGCATCCTAAAACTTACCACCCATCTGTCTGTTTGTCATACTGTGGTGGCTTTCATGTTGCTATGATGCTGGAAGATTTAAAAAAACAAAATCAAACCCGTTGCCATCAAGTCAATTCCAACTCATAGCAACCCTATAGTACAGAGAAGAATTGCCCCATAGGGTTTCCAAGGAGCACCTGGAGGATTCAAATTGCTGACTTTTTGGTTAGCAGCTGAACTCTTAACCACTGCACCACCAGGGCTTCTATTGCTCCTATTGCTGGAAGCTATGCCACCCATACTTCAAAAACCAGCTGCGGAGTATCGAGGCAGAGCTAAGATGGCGGAATAGACAGACGCTACCAACAAGCCCTCTTTACAACAAAGACCTGAAAAAACAAGTGAAACCAGTATAATTGTGACAAGCTGGGAGCCCTGAGCATCAAAGGCAAGCTTAGACAACAAACTGAGGGGCAGGGGGAGGAAGAGACTGATCAGAAGTGGAGAGGACTTACTGGGCCTGAATCGCAGTGAACCCTGAGGCACCATTACCAGAGCAGTGGCGGCAGAGGTGGCAGGCTGGTACTAACATTCGGCTGCAGTTTTCTCAGGGAGAAACAGCCAGCCACACAGCCTACTCACACCTCTGGAACCTGAGGAGAACAGCGCTCAGGGCAAAAGCTAAGTACTTGCGTATATTTTACTGTGCCAACCCCACCCCCAAGCCGGCTTCAGCGGCTGAATCCCTGGGCCTGAGATAGACCCTGGTGAGAACCTAGAGCCATCCTCCTGGCCTTGGAGAAGGAAAAAATTTGCAATTGGGAGGAAAAGATAATTTGTTAGCTCCATTAACCAGGGGAGCTCAGGATAGAAGCGGCTCCTGTCCAGGCATAAACCGTCCATGGACCTTGAGCACCTTCCCCTCCTGCATGGACCTGTGTGGGTCTATTTCAGGAGAATAGGCCCTTGCTGGCAAACTCCAACCATTTCAGCTGTGCAGTGGAGAGGTGGGACATTTGACATTGCTTTGCCTATTAAACAAGGTCCTCACCTACCCACTTCAGGGACCTAACGACTGGTAGCTCCACTCAGGCCACCCAGCCACTCACGACAGGGGTCCAAAGATAACTGGTATCTCCCAGTCCTTAAAACCAAAAACTTTGGATGCCCATGGTCCCTCTGCAGAACCCACCCACCAGCAAGCTCTAGGGAACAGAGAAGCATTTTCCTCAGAAACACTTGGGGGTCAGTTCTAAGCCCCTGCCTTGTTCAGAGTGTGACCCCGTGCTTCAATCAGATACCAGTATATATGTCAATCACCCCGCCCCTTTAAGACTGCAGGAAAGAGCTTGTACCACACACTGATGATCACCTACTTGGAAGCCTGAACTGAATTCATACAAGAAAACTGAATGGACTTCTAGACTGATATACCTGATAACAACTCTAGCCAGCTGGGGACAGGACACCAGAGCAACAAAGGTGAAAATAATCAAGCTAGCTCACTCAAGCAACCCATAGGGGTATACCAAAACCAAACAAAGCAAGCAGCTATGACACAGTAAGCAAGCCTAAACTAATATAATAACTTAGAGATGGCTCAGAGACAACAGTTAATATCAAGTCACATAAAGAAACAGACCTTGATCACCTCAACAGGCTCTCAAAACAAAGAATCCAGGGATCTCCTAGATGAAAGTGCATTCCTGGAATTATCAGATGCAGAATATAAAAGTTTCATATACAGAACCCTTCAAGATATCAGGAAGGAAATGAGGCAATACACAGAACAAGCCAAGGAACACACAGATAAAGCAACTGAAGAAATTAGAAAGATTATTCAGGAACATAATGAAAAGTTTAATAAGCTGAAAAAATCCATAGACAGACAGCAATCAGAAATTCAGAAGGTTAACAATAAAATTACAGAATTAGACGACTTGATAGAAAGTCAGAGGAGCAGAATTGAGCAAGTAGAAGCTAGAATTTCTGAACTCGAAGATAAATCACTTGGCACTAATATATTTGAAGAAAAGTCAGATAAAAGAATTTAAAAAAATGAAGAAACCTTAAGAATCATGTGGGACTCTATCAAGAGAAATAACCTACAAGTGATTGGAGTACCAGAACAGAGAGGGTTAACAGAAAATCCAAAGAGAATTGTTGAAGATTTGTTGGCAGAAAACTTCCCTGATATTGTGAAAGATGAGAAGATATCTATCCAAGATGCTCATTGAATTCCACATAAGGTAGGTGTTAAAAGAAAGTTGCCAAGTCATGTTATAATCAAACTTGCCAAAACCAAAGGTAAAGAGAGAGATATAAGAGAAGCAAGGGATAAATGAAAAGTCACCTACAAAGAAGAGCCAAAAAGAATAAGCTTGGACTACTCGGCAGAAACCATGCAGCCAAGAAGGCAAGGGAATGACATATTTAAAAAATTGAAGGAAAAAAATTTCCTGCCAAGAATCATACAGCCATCAAAACTGTCTCTTAAATATGAAGGCGAAATTAAGATATTTCCAGGTAAACACAAGTTGAGGGAATTCCTTAAAACCAAACCAAAACTACAAGAAATATTAAAGGGAATTCTTTGGTTAGAAAATCAATAATATCAGGTATTAACCCAAGACTAGAACACTGGGCAGAGCAACCAGAGCAACCAGAAATCAACCCAGAAAGGGAAATCCAAAAAAAAAAAAAAATTATTAAAAAAAAAAAAGCCCAAAAGAGGTAACAGTGATGTTATTATATAAAAGAAGACAACATTAAAGTAATAAAGAGGGACTAAGGAATGTAATCATACACCTTCCATATGGAAAGGAAGATACGGTGATACAAAGAAATAAAAGTTGGCTTTAAATTTAGAAAAATAGGGGTAAATAATAAGGTAACCACAAAGGAGACGAACTACCCTACTCATCAAAATAAAATACGAGGGAAAAATACAGACTCAGCAGAAACAAAATCAACAACAACAGATATGAGGAATGGACAATATATAAAGAAAATCTACTCAGCACATAAAATCAAGTGGGAAAAAGAAACTATCAACACACAAAAAAAGACATCAAAATGATAGCACTAAATTCATACCTATCCATAATTACCCTGAATGTAAATGGACTAAATGCACCAATAAAGAGACAGAGAGTGGCAGAATGGATTAAAAAACAAGATTCATCTATATGTTGCCTACAAGAGACACACCTTAGACTTAGAGACACAAACAAACTAAAGCTCAAAGGATGGAAAAAAATACATCAAGCAAACAACAATCAAAAAAGAGCAGGAGTGGTAATATTAATTTCTGACAAAATAGATTTTAAAGTTAAAGCCATCAGAAAGGATAAGGAAGAATACTATATAATGATTAAAGGGACAATACACCAAGAAGATATAACCATGTTAAATATGTATGCACCCAATGACGGGGCTGCAAGATACGTAAAAGAAACTATATCAGCATTGAAAAGTGAGATGGACAGCTCCACAATAATAGCAGGAGACTTCAACACACCACTTTTGGTGAAGGACAGGACATCCGGAAAGGAGCTCAATAAAGACACGAAAGATCTAAATGCCACAATCAACCAACTCGACCTTGTAGACATAAACAGAACACTCCACCCAACAGCAACCAAGTACATTTTCGTTTCCAGTGCACATGGAACATTCTCTAGAATAGACCGCATATTAGGTCATAAAGCAAGCCTTAGCAGAATCCAAAACATTGAAATAGTACAAAGCATCTTCTCTGAACATAAGGCCATAAAAGTAGAAATCAATAACAGGAACAGCAGAGAAAAGAAATCAAAAACTTGGAAACTGCACAATACCCTGCTCAAAAAACACTGGATTATAGAAGACATTAAAGATGGAATAAAGAAATCAGAGAATCCAATGAGAATGAAAACACTTCCTATCAGAACTTTGGGACATAGCAAAAGTGGTGCTCAGAGGCCAATTTATATCAATAAATGCACACATCCAAAAAGAAGAAAGGGCCAAAATCAAAGAATTATCCCTACAACTTGAACAAATAGAGAGCAACAAAAGAAACACACAGGCACCAAAAGAAAACAAATAATAAAAATTAGAGCTGAACTAAAAGAAATAGAAAACAGAAAAGCAATTGAAAGAATTAACACGACCAAAAGCTGTTTTAAAAAAAAAAAAAAAAAAATCAACAAAATTGATAAACCACTGGCCAAACTGACAAAAGGAAAACAGGAGAGGAAGCAAATAACCTGAATAAGAAATGAGATGGGCAATATTACAACAGACACAACTGAAATTAAAAGAATCATATCAGATTACTATGAAAAAATATACTCAAATTTGAAAACCTAGAAGAAATGGATGAATTTCTAGAAACACACTACCTACCTAAACTAACACAAACAGAGGTAAAACAACTAAATAGACCCATAACAAAAGAAGAGATTGAAAAGGTAATCAAAAAATTCCCCCCAAACAAAAGCCCTGGTCCGGACAGCTTCACTGCAGAGTTCTACCAAACCTTCAGAAAAGAGTTAACACCACTACTACTAAAGGTATTTCAGAGCATAGAAAAGGGAGGAATACTACCAAACTCATTCTATGAAGCTACCATATCCCTCATACCAAAACCAGGTAAAGACGCCACAAGAAAAGAAAATTATAGACCTATGTCCCTTATGAATGTAGATGCAAAAATCCTCAACAAAATTCTAGCCAATAGAATTCAACATATCAAAAAAATAATTTACCATGACCAAGTGGGATTCATACCAGGCATGCAGGGAAGGTTCAACATTAGAAAAACAATTAATGTAAGACAAGAATCACATGATTTTATCAATTGATGTCGAAAAGGCATTTGACAAAGTTCAACACTCATTCATGATAAAGACTCTCAGCAAAATAGGAATAGAAGGAAAATTCCTCATCATAATACCAAAAACCCACCAAACTCAGTGCTGTCGAGTTGATTCCGACTCATAGTGACCCTATAGGAAAGAGTAGAACTGCCCCCATAGAGTTTCCAAGGAGCACCTGGTGGATTTGAACTGCTGACCCTTTGGTTAGCACCCGTAGCACTTAACCACTATGCCACCAGGGTTTCCTCCTCAACATAATAAAGGGCATTTATACAAAGTGAACAGCCAACATCACCCTAAATGCAGAGAGCCTGAAAACATTCCTATCTATATCTGGAACCCGAGAAGGATGCCCTTTATCACCACTCTTATTCAACATTGTGCTGAAAGTCCTAGCCTGAGCAATTAGGCTAGATAAAGAAATAAAGGGCATCCAGATTGGCAAGGAAGAAGTAAAAGTATCTCTATTTGCAGATGGCATGATCTTATACACAGAAAGCCACCAAGGAATCCTCAAGAAAACTACTGAAACTAATAGAAGAGCTCAGCAGAGTATCGGGATACAAGATAAACACACAAAAATCTGCTGGATTCCTCTACACCAACAAAAAGAACGTCGAAAAGGAAATCACCAAATCAGTGCCATTTACAGTAGCCCCAAGAAGATAAAATAAAAATAAAAACATTTTTTTTTAAATACGTAGGAATAAATCTTACCTGAGATGTAAAAGACTTGTACAAAGAAAACTATAGTACACTTTTATATAAGTGGAAGAGCATACCTTGCTCATGGATAGGAAGATTTAACATTGTAAAAATGTCTGTTCTACCAAAAGCAATCTATACATTTAATGCAATTCCGATCCAAATCCCAATGACATTCTTTAATGAGATGGAGAAACAAATCACCAACTTCATATGGAAGGGAAAGGGCCCCGGATAAATAAGGCATTCCTTGAAAAGAAGAACAAAGTAGGAGACCTTACTTTACCTGATTTTAGAACCTATTATACTGCCACAGTAGTCAAAAGAGCCTGGCACTGGTACAACAAAAGATACATGGACCAATGGAAGAGAATTGAGAATCCATCCACATATGAGCAGCTGATATTTGACAAAGGCCCCAAAACAGTTAAATGGGGAAAAGACAATCTTTTTAACAAATGGTGCTGGCATAACTGGATATCCATCTGCAAAAAAATGAAACAAGACCCATACCTCACTCCATGCACAAAAACTAACTCGAAATGGATCAAAGACCTAAATATAAAATCTAAAACGACAAAGATCATGGAAGAAAAAATAGGGGCAACATTAGGAGCCCTAATACATGGCATAAACAGTATACAAAACATTATAAAGAATGTAGAAAAAAACTAGATAACTGGGAGCTCCTAAAAATCAAACACCTATGCTCTCAAGGGCAGTGGGTAAGTGGTGGATGCTCATCCAAAGACTGTACCAAAAGAGTAAAAAGACTACCTTCAGACTGGAAAAAACTTTTTAGCTATGACATTTCTGATCGGCACCTGATCTCTAAAATCTACATGATACTGCAAAAACTCAACTGCAAAAAGACAACCCAATTGAAAAATGGGCAAAAGATATGAATAGACACTTCACTAAAGAAGACATTCAGGTAGCTAACAGATATAAGAGCAAATGGTCACAATCATTAGCCATTTGAGAAATGCAGATCAAAACTACAATGAGGTTTCATCTCACTCCAACAAGGCTGGCATTAATCCAAAAAACACAACATGATAAATGTTGGAGAGGCTGTGGAGATATTGGAACACTTATACACTGCTGGTGGGAATGTAAAATGGTACAACCACTTTGGAAATCGATTTGGCACTTCCTTAAAAAGCTAGAAATAGAACTCCCATATGATCCAGCAATCCCACTCCTTGGAATACATCCTAGAGAAATAAGAGCCTTTACATGAACAGATATATGCACACCCATGTTTACTGCAGCACTGTTTACGATAGCAAAAAGAGGGAAGCAACCTAGATGCCCATCAACAGATGAATGGATAAATAAATTATGGCATATTCACACAATGGAATACTATGCATCGATAAAGAACAGTGATGAACCTGTGAAACATTTCATAACATGGAGGAATCTGGAAGGCATTACGCTGAATGAAATTAGTCAGTTGCAAAAGGACAAATATTGTATAAAAAGACCACTATTATAAGAACTTGAAAAATAGTTTAAACTGAGAAGAGAACATTCTTTTGTGGTTACAAGAGAGGGGAGAGAGGGAGGGTAGGAGAGGGGCATTCACTAATTAGACAGATAAAAACTACTTTAGGTGACGGGAAAGACAGCACACAATACAGAGGAGGTCAACACAACTGGACTAAACCAAAAGCAAAGAAGTTTCCTGAATAAACTGAATGCTTTGAAGGCCAGCGTAGCAGGGACAGGGGTATGGGGACCATGGTTTCAGGGGACATCTAACTCAATGGGCATAATAAAATCTCTTAAGAAAACGTTCTGCATCCCACTTTGAAGAGTGGCATCTGGGGTCTTAAATGCCAGCAAGCAGACATCTAAGATGCATCAGTTGGTCTCAACCAGCCTGGATCAAAGGAGAATGAAGAACACCAAGGACCCAAGGCGATTGCGAGCCCAAGAGACAGAAGGGGCCACGTGAACCAGAGACTACACCATCCTGAGACCAGAAGAACTAGATGGTGCCCAGCTACAGCCGATGACTGCCCTGACAGGGAACACAACAGAGAACCCCTGAGGGAGCAAGAGAGCAGTGGGATGCAGACCCCAAATTCTCATAAGACCAGACTTAATGGTCTGACTGAGACTGGAAGGACCCTGGTAGTCACGGCCCCCAGACCTTCTGTTGGCCCAGGATGGGAACCATTCCCGAAGCCAACTCTTCAGACATGGATAGGACTGGACAATGGGTTGAAGAGGGATGCTGGTGAGGAGTGAGCTTCTTGGATCAGGTGGATGCTGGAAGCTATGTTGGCATTGCCTGCCTGGAGGGGAGATGAGAGGGTGGAGGGGGTTAGAAGCTGGCAAAATGGGCATGAAAAGAGAGAGTGGAGGGAGAGAGCGGGCTGTCTCATTAGGGGGAGAGTAATTGGGAGTGTGTAGCAAGGTGTATATGGGTTTTTGTGTGAGAGACTGACTTGATTTGTAAACTGACGCTTAAAGCACAATAAAAATTATTTTAAAAAAAGAACAGAAGTGGTAATATTAATTTCTGACAAAATAGACTTTAAAGGAAAATCCACCACAAAGGATGAGAAAGGACACTACATAATGATTAAAAAGGGTCAATATAACAGGAGCACATAACCATAATAAATATTTACACACCCAGCAAGAGGGCTGCAAAATATATAAAACAAACGCAAACACTGTTGAAAGGAGAAATACACAGCTCCACAATAATAGTAGGAGACCTCAACACATCACTTTTCATAAAGGACAGAGCATCCAGAAAGAAGCTCAATAAAGACACAGAAGATCTAAATGCCACAATCAACCAACTTGATCTTATAGACATATTCAGAACATTCCACCCAACAGAATCCAAGTATTCTTTCTTTTCCAATGCACATGAAACATGTCCTAGAATAGGCCACATTTTAGGCCACAAAGCAAGTCTTAACAGAATCCAAAACATTGAATATTACGAAGCATCTTTTCTGACCATAAAGCCATAACAGTAGAAATCAATAACAGAAAAACCAAGGAAAAAAATCAAATATATGGAAACTGAACAACACCTTGTTCAAATACTATTGGGGTATAGAAGAAATTAGGATGGAGTAAAGAAATTCACAGAATCCAATGAGAATGAAAACACTTCCCACCAGAACTTTTGGCATACAGCAAAAGCAGTGCTCAGAGGCCAATTTATACCAATAAATGCACACATCCACAAAGAAGAAATGGTCAAAATCAAAAAGTTACCCTACAACTCTAAAAAATAAACAGCAGCAAAAAAAAAGCCCTAGGGGACCAGAAGAAAAAATAATAAAAATTAGAGCAGAATTAAATGAAACAGAGAATAGAAAAACAATTGAAAGAGTTAACAAGACTAAAAGCTGGTTCTTTGATGAATTCAACAAAATCCATAACCCACTGGCAAAAAGAAAAAAGAAAAACAGGAGACGAAGCAAATAACTCAAATAAGAAATGAGATGGATGATATCAGAACAGAACTCAACTCAAATTAAAAGAATCATAACAGAATACTATGAAAAATTGTACTCAACAAATTTGAAAACCTAGAGGAAATGGACAAATTTCTAGAAACACACCACCTACCAAAACTAACACAAACAGGGGTAGAACAACTAAATAAACCTATAACAAAAAAAAGAGATTGAAGAGGTAATAAAAAACTTCCAAGAAAAAAAAATTTCTGGCCCTGACAGGTTTACTGGAGAATTCTACCAAACTTTCAAAGAAGAGTCAACACCAGTACCACTAAAGATGTTTCAGAGCATAGAAAAGGACAGAATACTTCCAAACTCATTCTATGAAGCCAGCATATCCCTGATACCAAAACCAGGTAAAGACACCACACAAAAAGAAAATTACAGACCAATATCCCTCATGAACATAGACACAAAAATCCTTTACAAAATCCTAGCCAAGAGAATTCAACAACATATCAAAAAAAAATTCACCATGACCAAGTGGGATTCATATCAGGGATGCAGGGATGGTTCAACGTTAAAAAACAATCAATGTAATCCATCACGTAATAAAACAAAAGACAAGAATCACATGACCTTATCAATTGATGCAGAAAAGGCATTTGACAAAGTCCAACACCCATTCATGATTTTTTAAAAAAAAACCTCTCAGCAAAATAGAAATAGAAGGGAAATTCTTCAACATAATAAAGGACATTTACACAAAGCCACAGCCAACATCATCCTAAATAGAGAGAATCTGAAAGCATTTCCCTTGAGAATGGTAAACTGACAAGTTTTATCCCTACTCTTATTCAACATTGTGCTGGAGGTCCTAGCCAGAGCAATTAGGCTAGAAAAAGAAATAAAGGAGATCCAAACTGGTAAGGAAGGAGTAAAACTAACCCTATTTGCAGTTAATATGATCTTATACACAGAAAACCCCAAAGAATCCACCAGAGAACTACTGAAACTAAAAGAAGAGTTTAACAAAGTATCAGGATACAAGATAAACATACATAAATCAGTTGGATTCCTCTACACAAACAAAGAGAACTTTGAAGAGTAAATTGCCAAATCAGCACCATTTACAATAGCACCGAAGAAGATAAAATACTTAGGAATAAATCTAACCAGTGACTTAAAAGATCTATACAAAGAAAACTACAAGACACTAACTACTGCAAGAAACCAAAAGAGACCTGCTTAAGTGGAAAAACATACCTTACTCATGGATAGGAAGGCTCAACATTGTGAAAATGTCAATTCTACCCAAAGTGATCTACAAATATAATGCAATACTGATTCAAATTTCAATGACTTTTTTTTAACAAGTTGGAGAAAAGAATCACCAACTTCATCTGGAAAAGGAAGAAGCCCCAGATAAGTAAAGCATTACTGAAGAAGAACAAAGTGGGAGGTCACACACTACCTGATTTTAGAACCTATTATACTGCCATGGTAGTCAAAACAGCCTGGTACTGGTACAACAACAGATAAATAGAGCAATGGAAGAGAATGAGAATCCAGACATAAATTCATCCACCTATGAGCAGCCGATATTTGTCAAAGGCCCAAAGTCCATTAAATGGGAAAAAGACAGTCTCTTTAACAAATGGTGCTGACGTAACTGGATATCCATCTGCAAAAAAATGAAACAAGACCCAAACCTCACACCATGAACAAAAAGTAACTCAAAATGGATCAAAGACCTAAATAGAAAATCTAAAACAGTAAAGATCATCAATGAAAAAATAGAGACAACACTAGGAGCCCTAATACATGGCATAAACAGAATGCAAACAATAACTAACAATGCACAAACACCAGAAGAGAAACTAGATAACCGCGAGCTCCTAAAAGACTTATGCTCATCATAGGAGTTCACCAAAAGAATGAAAAGACAACCTACAGAGTGGGAAAAAATTTTGGGCTATGACATATCCAATTGGGGTGTAATCTCTAAAATCTACAAGATACTGTAAAACGTTAATTACAAAAATACAAATAACCCAACTGAAAATGGGCAAAGGTTATGAACAGACACTTCACCAAAGAAGACATTCAAGTAGCTAACAAATACATGAGGAAATGCTCAAGATCATTAGCCATTAGAGAAATGCAAATCAAAACTACAATGAGATACCATCTCACACCAACAGGGCTAGCACTAATCCAAAAATACAAAATGATAAATGTTGGAGAGGTAGTAGAGAGACTGGAATACTTATACATTGTTGGTGGGAATGTAAAATGGTATAAGACAAATTTGGAAATCAATCTGGCACTTTCTTAAAAAGCTAGAAATAGAACTACCATATGATCTAGCAATCCCATGCCTTGGAATACATCCTTGAGAAATAAAAGCCAACACATGAATAGATATATGCACACCCATGTTCGTTGCAGCACTGTTCACAATAGCAAAAAATGGAAAAAACCTAGGTGCCCATCAATGGACAAACAGGTAAACAAATTATGTGTGGTATATTCACACAATGGATTACTACGCAAGGGTAAAGAACAATAATGAAGCTGCAAAACATCTCACAATGTGGATGAATCTGGAAGGCATTATGCTGAGTGAAATTAGTCAGTCACAAAAGGACAAATATTGTATGAGACCACTATTATAAGAACTAAAGAAAAGGTTGAAACACAGAAAAAAAAAATTATTCGATGGGTACCAGATTGGAGAGGAAGGGAGGGGATATTCACTAACAAATAGTAGACAAAATTATCTTAGGTGAAGGGAAGGACAACACACAATACTGGGGAAGTCAGCACAACTAGACTAAACATAA
Source organism: Loxodonta africana (assembly GCF_030014295.1). Taxonomy (NCBI): domain Eukaryota; kingdom Metazoa; phylum Chordata; class Mammalia; order Proboscidea; family Elephantidae; genus Loxodonta; species Loxodonta africana. The sequence goes on along the minus strand of NC_087347.1, from coordinate 130,803,104 downwards.
AGCTGAGGAGTTTTTTAAACACAACCAAACACTTTGAGGGCCAGAGTAGCAGGTGCTGGAGTCTGGGAACCACGGTTTCAGGGGACTTCTAGGTCAATTGGCATAACAATATTTATTTAGAAAATGTTCTGCATCCCACTTTGTGAATGGTGTCTGGGGTCTTAAAAGCTTGCAAGCAGTCATCTAAGATGCGTCAATTGGTCACAAACCACCTGGAACAAAGGAGAATGAAGAACACCAAGACACAAGAAAAATATTAGCACAAGAGACAAAAGGGCCACATAAACCAGAGACTCCATCAGCCTGAGACCAGAAGACTTAGATGGTGCCCAGCTACCACCAATGACTGCCCTGACAGGGAGCACAACGCATAGTCCCTGATGGAGCAGAAGAAAAGTGTGGAGCAGAACTCAAATTCACATATAAAGACCAGGCTTAATGGTCTGACAGACACTGGAGGAATCCCCAAAACGGCCCCTGGATGCTCTTTTTACTTAGAACCAAATCCATTCCCAAAGCCCACTCTTCAGGCAAAGATTAGACTGGACTATAAAACATAAAATAATACTCGAGAATAGTGTACTTCTTAGTTCAAGCAGATACATGAGACCAAATGTTTGTTTCCTTTCTGGAGGCAGGATGAAAAGGCAGGAAGGAACAGGAGCTGGTTGGATGGACACAGGAAACCCAGGTGGAAAGGGGAAGTGTTCTGTCACGGTATATGGATTCCAACTAGTGTCACATAACAATAAGTGTTTAAATTTTTGTGTGAGAAATTAACATGAGCTGTAAACTTTCACCTAAAGCACACACACACAAAAAGAACCATCTATATGCTGGTTGCAAGAGACATACCTTAGGCACAAAGAGACGAATGGATTGAGAGTGTAAGGATGAGATAAAAAAAACATTCCCTGCAAACAGTAATCAAAAGAGAGCAAGTACGGCAATTTTAATATCAGAGAAAATAGATTTTAAGGCAAATCTATTTTAAGAGACAAAGAAGAATAAAATGCATGTCATGTAATTATAATGATAAAAGAGTCAATTCAAGAACATATACCTATTGTAAGTATTTATGCATCTAGCCTCAGAGCCCCCAAATTTATAAAGCAAGTATTGACAGAATTGAAGGGAGAAATAGACAATAATAGTAATACAACACTTTTAATAATGAATAGAACAACTAGAAAAAAGATCAGTAAAGTAATTGTTGTTGTTGTTGTTAGTTGCCATCAAGTTGATTTCAACTCATGGTGACCCCAGTGTGTGCTTCATAGAGTCTTCAAGACTGCGACCTTTCAGAAGCAGATCAGCAAGTCTGTCTTTTGAGGCACTTCTGGGTGGAATTGAATTGCCAACCTCTCAGCTAACAGTTGAGCACTGAATCATTTGTGCAGCTCTGTGACTCCTAGTAGAAAACTTGAAAAACACTGTCAACGAACTAGACCTAACAGACATATATAGAACACTCCACCCAACAACAGTGCAATATTCTTCTCCAATGCACATGGATCATTCTCTAGGATAGACCATATCTTTGGATACAAAGCAAGTCTCAATAAATTTAAAAAGATTAAAATTATACAAGGTATATTTTCTGATCACAATGGAATGAAACAAGAAATTAATAACAGAAAGAAAACTGAAAAACTGACAAATATGTAGAGACCAAAAACACACTACTAAACAACCAATGGATCAAAAAAATATATTCAGAGAAAAATTAAAAGAAATACTTAGTCAAATGAGAATGAAAACACAACATACCAAAACATAAGGGATGCAGCAAAGGCAGAATTCAGAGGGAAATTTATAGCAATAAATGCCTACATTAAAATAGAAAGATATCATACCAATAGCTTGACTCTTCAACTTGAGAAATAGAAAAGGAAGAGCAAACTAATTTTAAAACTATCAGAAGAAATAGTAAAGATCAGAGCAGAAATAAATGAAATTGAGAATAGAAAAATAATGGAGAAAATGAACAAAACTTGGAAAGATCAATAAAATCAACAAACCTTTGACTAGACTGACAAAGAGGGAGAAAATACAAATATCTAAAAGTAGAAATGATAGTGGAGATATTGCAACTGGTCGTAGAGAAATAAAAAGGATTGTAAGGAAATACTCTGAACAGCTGCATACCAACAAATTAGGTAACTTAAATGAAATAGACTAATTCCTTAAAATCCATAAACTTCGACTGACTAAAGAAGAAATAGTGGATCTCAACAGACCCGTAACAAGTGAGGAGATTGAATCAATAATTAAAAGCTGCCCAACAAAGGAAAGACCTAAACCAGATGGCTTCACCGAGGAATTCTTTCAAACATTTATAAAAGAAATGACTCCAGTCCTATCCAAGCTTTTCCAAAAAACAGAAGAGGAAGAAATACTACCTACTTCATTCTATGAGGTAAACATTACCCTGTTACGAAAGCCAGACAAAGACGGCACAAGAAAAGAAAACTAAAAACTAATATGCTTAATGGGTATAGATGCAAAAATATTCAACAAAATATGTACTAGCAAACCGAATTCAAAAACATATTAAAAGGATTGTACACTATGATCATCTGGGATTTATTCCAGGAATGCAAGGGCTGTTCATCATTAGAAAATCAGTCAATGTAACAGACCACATTACGAGAATAAAGGAAAATAACCACATTATTATTTTAACAGATGCAAATTTGACAAATTTCAACATCTCTTCATGATTAAAAAAAATTAAAAAGATAGAAAGAATGAAAATTTCTCAATATAATAAATAACGGCATTTATTACAAACCCACAGCTAACATCATAGTCAATGAAGAAAGACTGAAATCTTTCTCATTATGATCAGAAGCAACACAGGGATTCCCATTCTCACCACTGCTATTCAACATTTTTCTGAAAGTCCTAGCCAGAGAAATCACCTGCTGCTGTAGCGCTGATTCCAACTGGTAGTGACCCTATAGGACAGAGTAGAGCTGTCCCATAAAATTTCCAAGGAGCAGCTGGTGGATTCAAACTGCCAACCTTTTGATTAAGCTGAGCTCCTAACTGCTGCGCCACCAGGGCTCCAGAGCAATTAAAAAAAAAAAAAAACCCAGTGCCGTCGAGTTGATTCCGACTCATAGTGATCCTATAGACCCAGAGCAATTAGGCTATTTAAATAAATAAATAAATAAATGTTACCCGAATCAGGAAGGAGGGAGTAAAACTATCCCTTTTTTCAGACATGATTCTATAAAGACAATCCCCTAAAGAATTCATATGAAAGCTATTATAACTAATAAATTAATTCAGCAAGGTGGCAGTGTTCAAGGTCAACACACAAAAATCAGTTGACTGTCTACACACCATCAATGAGCAAGTGGAAAATGAAATTAAGGAAACATTACCATTTAAAATAACATCTAAAATAATAAAGTACCTAAGAATAAATTTAACCAGGGCTGTGAAAGGCTTGTATGCAGAAAACTATAAAATATTACTAAAACAAAAAATTAAAGAAGACCTAAATAAATGCAAGGACATTCCATGTCCATGGATTGGAAATATTAATATGGTTAAATATGTCAATATTACCAAAGCAATCTATAAATTCAAAGGAAATCCCATCAAAATGCCAAAAGCTTTCTTAGCAGAAATGCAAAAATCAACCCTCGAATTTGTCTGGAAGGGCGAGGAACCACAAATAGATAAAGCAATCTTGAAGAATAGTAAAAGAGTATGGTTCACATCTCCTGATTTTAGACATAGTAAAAATCTACAGAAATTAAAACAGGCTGGTACTGGTATAATAATAGAATAGAATTGAAAGTCCAGAGATAAATTCACACATCTATGGTCAACTGGATTTCTGCAGGGGTGCTAAATCCATTCAGTGGGGGAAGAAGAGTCTCTTTAATAAATGGTGCTGGGAAAATTGGATTTCCACATGCAGAACAACAAAACAGAATCTATGTCTCACATCATACACAAAAACCAATTTAAAATGGATCAATAAACTAAATGTGAAAACTAAAACCATAAAATTCTTAGAAGAAAATGCAGGGGTGAGGCTGCGGGACCTAGTTTTTAACAATGCATTATCAGATATGACAACAGAAGCATGAGCAGCAAAAGACAAAAGAGATAAAGTGGACCTCATAAAAATTAAATACATTTGTTCATCAAAGGACTTTATCAACAAAGTGAAAATACAACCAGCAGATTGGGAGAAAACTTGGGGAACTTTATATTTGATAAGGGTCTAATATCCAAAATATATATAAAACTTTTACAAGTTAACATTAAAAAGATGAACAACTCAATCAAAAAATGGGCAGAGGACTTAAACAGGTATTTCACCAAAGAGGATTTTCAAATGGTCAACAAGCACATCATCATTGTTGTTGTTGTTAGGTGCCATCGAGTCGGTTACAACTCATAGCGACCCTATGCATAGCAGAACAAAACACTGCCTGGTCCTGTGCCATCCTTACAATCGTTGTTATGCTTGAGCTCATTGTTGCAGCCACTGTGTCAATACACCTTGTTGAGGGTCTTCCTCTTTTCTGCTGGCCCTGTACTCTGCCAAACATGATGCCCTTCTCCAGAGACTCATCCCTCCTGACAACATGTCCAAAGTATGTAAGACGCAGTCCCGCCATCCTTGCCTCTAAGGAGCATTCTGGCTGCACTTCTTCCAAGACAGATTTGTTCCTTCTTTTGGCAGTCCATGGTATATTCAATATTCTTCGCCAACACCACGATTCAAAGGCATCAACACTTCTTCGGTCTTCCTTATTTATTGTTCAGCTTTCACATGCATACGATGTGATTGAAAATACCATGGCTTGGCTCAGGCGCACCTTAGTCTTCAGGGTGACATCTTTGCTCTTCAACACTTTGAAGAGGTCCTTCGCAGCAGATTTGCCCGATGCAATGTGTCTTTTGATTCCTTGACTGACGCTGCCATGGCTGTTGATTGTGGATCCAAGTAAAATTAAATCCGTGACAACAATCTTTTCTCTGTTTATAATGATGTTGCTCATTGGTCCAGTTGTGAGGATTTTTGTTTTCTTTATGTTGAGGTGTAATCCATACTGAAGACTGTGGTCTTTGATCTTCCTTAGTAAGTGCTTCAAGTCCTCTTCACATTCAGCAAGCCAGGTTGTGTCATCTGCATAACGCAGGTTGTAAATGAGTCTTCTTCCAATCCTGATGCCCCATTCTTTTTCATATAGTCCAGCTTCTCGGATTATTTGCTCAGCATACAGATTGAAGCGGTATGGTGAAAGAATACAACCCTGACGCACACCTTTCCGGACTTTAAACCAATCAGTATCCCCTTGTTCTGTACGAACAACTGCCTCTTGATCTATGTAAAGGTTTCTTGTCGGCACAGTTAAGTGTTCTGGAATTCCAGAACATCATCATTAGCCATTTAAAAAAAAAAAAGTTGCCCTCAAATCGATTCCAACTCATAGTGACCCTATAGGACAGAGTAGAACTGCCCCATTGAATTTCCAAGGAGCAGCCGGTAGATTTGAACTGCCAACCCTTGGTTAGCAGCCAAACGCTTAACTGCTGTGTCACCAGGGCTCCCATTAGCAATTAGGGAAATGCAAATCAATGAGATACCACTTCACCCCTATTAGAATGGCAATAATAAAAAAGGAAAACAACAGGTGTTGGCAAGGTTGTGGGGAACCCTCATCCATTGCTGGTGGGAATGCAAAATGCTACAGGCATGTGAAAAAACATTTTCACGTTTCTTCAAAAAGTTGAATGCAGAACTACCATACAACCCAGCAATTCCAATTCTCAGTATAAACCCAGAATAAGTGAAGGCAAGAATGCAAAAAGAATCCTATAGACCAATGTTCATTGCAGCACTTTTCATAATAGACAAAAGGTGGAAACAACGGAAATATCCATGGTCAGATAAATGAATAAACAAAATGTAGCATGAACACACAACGGGATACTACTCAGCCATAAAGAGAAATGAAGTCATGATGCATGCCACAACATAGATTAACCTTGAAGACATCATGCTGAGTGAAGTAAGTCAGCCAAAAAGGACAAATATTGTATGATATCACTTATGTGAAAATAAGCAAATATACAGAAACCAAAGATTATTAGTGGTTACCAGGGGCAGGTGAAATGGGGAGAGGGGGAGTTTTTGCTTAGAGGTATTGAGTTTATGTCAATGGTGATGGAATGATTTGGAAAAGGATAGAACAACTTGAAAAATGTAATCAATGTTACTGAATTGCATTTGTAGAAATTGTTGAGGTGCTATATGTTTTGTTATGTATATTTCACCACAATAATTTTTAAGGAAAAAATGAACTTGACCCCCTACTTCACCCCATACACAGAAAGTTTTCATGCAGGATCTTAGACATCAATGCAAAACAATAACTTCAGTAGCTCCTAGGAGAAAATACAGGATACCATCTACAGAACATTGGAGTAACAAGGATTTCCTGAAGAGGATACAAACAGCACAAACCATAAAAGAAAAAAAAGATAGAAATGTGTCAAAATGAGAAACTTTGCTCTTCAAAAGCCACCATTAAGAAAATGAAAAGGCAAGTCACAAATTGAGAGAAAGTATTTGCAAAACATATAACTGACAAAGGCTTGTTAGAAAATATAGAGTTCTTAACACACAGTAATAACAGCAACAATCCAATAAAAATGTGCAAAATGTTTGAACAGATGCTTCAAAAAAATATATAAGATAGCCAATATGTACATGCAGAACTGTTTAATATAATTAGTCATAAGGGAAATGAAATTTAAAACCACAAAGAGATACGATTCACCCTGACCAGAATAGCTGAAATTAAAGATTGGCAACATCAAACCGTGGTGAAGCTGTGAGGTAACCAATACACTTAAGGATGGCTGGTCCAGTCCTAAAATGGTATGACTACTTTGGAAATTACATCAGCAGGGTCTTGTAAAGATAATATCACTCCTAAGTATTTAACCAAGAAAAATGAAAACATATTTCTACACAAATACAAGAATAGTTCCAGCAGCTTTAGTTATAAAAGCCCCTAACTGGAAAGAATGAAAATGTCCATCAGCAGGTAAATCAATAAGCGATTTGCAGTGTGTTTACGTAACGGAAAGGAGCCCTGCTGGTGCAGTGGTTAAAACAATCGACTTAACCAAAAGCTCGGCGGTTCAAAACCACCAGTGGCTCTGCAGGAGGAAAACGTGGCGGCCTGCTTCCTTAGAGATCTAGATTCTTGGAAACCCTATGGGGTCACGGTGAGTCGAAATCGACTTGAGGGTAGTTCTTCTTTTACATAATGGGATATTTCTTATCAACAAAAAGAAATTATTAATACATGTAACGACATGATTGAATTTCAAAACCTTTATCCTGATGAAAGAAGCTAGACACAAAAATGCATATACTCTATAATCCCATTTACGTGAAGTCCAAAAACAGGCATGACTGATTTATGGAGGAAAAAGCAGAGGAATGGTTGCCCGTGATGAGGAAAAGTGAGGACTGATTACAAAGAGACTTGGGGGAATTTGTGAGATATTCCACAAAACATTCTATGTTTTAATTGAAGTGTTGGTGACACAGCTGTACACATTTATTCTAAGCCATCAAATTTTACTCTTCAGATCAATGCATTTTACTGTATGTAAAGTTTAAGTCATTTAAATTTTAAAAAATAAGGGATTATGGAAAGATGGCAAATAAGCACATGAAAACAATATTCAAAATCATTAGCCATCTGGGAAATGCTAATGAAGACCACAATGAGATAATCACTACTTACTTATTACAATAAAGCTAAAATTAAATAAAAAGTAGTGATAACACCAAATCTGGCGAAGTTAGAGAAACGGAATCACTAATGTGTTGCTGGCGGGAATGGAAATGGCATAGTCATGCTGGAAAACAGTTTGACAGTTTCTTATAAAACTAAACATACAGCTAGGATAGGACCCAGCAATTGCGCTCCTGGCCGTTTTTGGAGAAATTAAAACTTATGTTCACTCAGAAGCCTGTACTAGAATGTTTATGGCAGCTTAATTCACAATAGCCCCAAACTGAAAACAATCAAGATGTCCTTCAGGGGGTGAATGGTTACACAAACTGTGGAATATCCATACCACGGAAAGCTGCTCAGCAATAAAAAGCAACAGGCTACCAATACGCACAACAACTTGGATGAACCTCTGGAGGATAATTCTGAGTGAAAAATGCTGACCCCAAAATATTGCGTACTGTAAGATTCTATTTGTGTAACATCATTATCTTTTTCATTGAGACTTCTAAGCCCTATTTTTTTCAATGGCCTATTTGAGTCAGAAATTACATTGATACTGTGGTGGGAGGATATGACCTAGAAATTGACACGAAAAACTGAAATTATTGATTTGCCTTAATGCAAATCGACTTTTTTTTTCCTAACACTAAAAAAGAAATACCTATTTTTAAATAACAATTCAAAAAAGATCTAAGCTTTCATCTATAAGAAACAGGAAAATAAAATTAAACAAATTAGGAGGTAAATGTAAAAATGAGACAGAAGTCGGAAACCAAAATAGACAATAGAGAAAACACAAATCTAAAGTGGTTTTTTGAAAAAATTAATAAATTAATAAATCACCAGCAATACCAATCAAGAAAAAAATTCCAAAAAATACAAAGGACCAATTTCACACACACACACACAAAAACAACTCCGTAGATCCTATTGGTATTAAAAAGGTAATGAGAGAATATTATGATAATTTTATGACAATGAATTGTCAAATTAAAAGAAGTGGACAAATTCCTTAAAAACTCAATGCTCCAAAGTGGACACAAGAAACAATAGAAAATATTAATAGTCTTATATCTGTTAAAGAAATCAAATATGTAACTTAAACATTCCCCACAAATAAAACCCCAAGATCAAATGACTTCTTTCAAATATGTTGGGAAGAATTAATAGCAATCCTACACAAACTATTTCATTCAAAGAATTAAATAAATGAAAATATTATGAGGGAATATTTTCAAACCACTTTTCTCAAGCCAACATAACCTTCAAACAAAAACCGGACAATAAAAAATTACAAGCCATTATTTCTTAAAATCATAGACTTTTTAATTATTTTGTTTTCATTGTTGTTGTTGAGATATTACACAGCAGAACATACACCAATTCAACAATTTCTACTTGTACAACTCAGTAACATTGATCACATTCTTGGAATTGTGCAGCCATTCTCACCCTCCTTTTCCAAGCTGTTCCCCTCTCCCATTAACACAACCTCACGCCCCCTAAGATTCCTATCTAATCTCTCAAGTTGTTCTTGTCAGTTTGATCCCGTATATATAGATCTTCAAAGAACACAATGCTCAAAGCAAGCTTTCTTTACTAATTAAGCTAAACTATTTTTTTTTTATTGTTTGGTCTTAAGAAGGCTTCAGGGGATACTTTTGGTTTAAAGTTTCAAGGTTATCTCAGGGCAGTAGTTTCGAGAGTTTATTTAGCCTCAATGGCTCCAGAATGTCTGGATTCCGTGAAAATTTGAAATTCTGTTCTGTATTTTCCCTCTTTTGATCAGGATTCTTCTATAGACTCTTTGATCAAAACGTTCAGAAATGGTAGCCAGCCATCACCCAGTTCTTCTGATGTCTTGGCAAAGGAGGCAGTTGTTCATAGAGGCAGTTAGCCACCATTCCATCCTCCTCCTGTTCCTGACTCTCCTTCTTCCTCTGCTGCTCCAGGTGAATAGAGACCAATTGTTATACCTTGAATGGCCACTTTTAAGACCCAGGGCACAACCCAACAAACTAGGAGGTAGAATAGAAGAAGCACTAATAAATGGCTGCATTAAATTAAGGGATTTTGTTCACTGAAAGACAGCATTCGAACATGAAAAAGTCAAGGCACAAACTAAAATATACTCACAATGCATATACCCAACCAAGGACTTGGACGCAAAAATCTATCTTTACCCCTCCCTGCATCTACATTCTGTGCCATGTGACTGCTCCACCCCCTGGCTTTGGCCTCAGCCATGTGATTTCCTTTGCTGATGGGATGTTAGCAGAAGGGGTACATGCAGAGGCACAACTGGGCTTACTTACTCTGTGTCTCCACTATCACCATCTGCTAGACAATGGGAGACAATGCCAGAAGATCTTTGTCCTGATTGCCCAGGCACCCCAACCAGTTGCCAGCTACACCCGAGACGTGTGAACAAACCTAGCCCAAATCAGCAAAGCTATTACACCCCCAGCTCACTCCTGCACTTGAGCAATACAGAAGTTCTCTGCCATTTATCAAACTTACACAAATTTTTTAATTGAAGGTAGAAAGAGGAAATATTTTCAAACTCCTATTATTAGGCTAACATAATCCTGAAACCAAAACCTGACAATAAAAGAAAATTGCAGACCAATATTTCTTATAGATTTAAAAAATCCAAAATAAAATATTAACAACTCAAATCCAGCATTATATCAACAGAATGAAACATCATGACTATCAAGCTTTGTAGCTGTTTGTTGCACAATTGTGGCTATCGATAGTGGATACAGCTGGCAAGGCCCCAGTTGATGGTGGGAAGGTGCTGAGCCTCCTGCAATGGGGCCACAGAGATGCCCATAAATACTCCATCTGAAGTAGGGGCCACAGAAAAGCCCATAGCAGGGCCCCATCCCACAGGGCCCACACACTCAGGTGCTAGGCCATAGTCCTATTCTGCGGCCTAGCAAGCTAATTAAAAATAAGAAAAATACTAGGAAAACAAACTTTGAATCACAACCCAAACATGATGAGGCCTAACATCCCAGTCTTTGGAAACATGTTTGGAGATGCTGTGATAACCTGCCATGGTGGCAGCCAGACCTTCTTTCATGTGCCCACCTAACCACTCGTAAGACACCTGCCCCCCCGCAACCTGGATCCCGTACGTAAAGCCCTAGAAGTAATTTGTAGGCAGTAAATGCAAACTCTAGAGTCCCTGGCTGATACAAACAGTTCTTGGCTGCTAACCAAAAGGGTGGAGGTTCAAGTCCATCCAGAGGTACCTCAGAAGGAAAGCCTGATGTTCTACTCCTGAAAAATCGGCATTGAAAACCCTGTGGAGCACACTCCTACTCTGACACACAGGGCGTCGCCATGAGTCAGAGTTGACTCTTGGGCAATTTTTTTTTTTAATGCAAATTCCTCTCCTCCTCCTCTCCCCTCCCCAGCTAAGGCCAAGGGTGGTTGGTCCTTTATTCCTGGTGAGCACAAACCAACCATCCTAGTGACTAGCTAGCAATGCCGGGGATTTCTGGCTCTACATGAAAATATAGAATAGAGGAAGAGTGTGACATTAGAAACTAAAAGTGAACAAACACACACTAGGTGTTCTCACTTTACTAGTCTCTGAGCCTCTGGAAGAAGAAGACTTCCTTTAGGATTCATCACTTGCTCCACAAAATAAACATAGAGGCAGGTGTTTTAGTTACTGGGATTTCCTGAACCTGTCAGCAAAGGATAAGTGTGAGCCTGGTTCATTATAAACAGCTCATTACGAAACTCTTAATGTTCATTCCGACAGTTGAGGGCATTCGTTCTTTGTGAAGTGTGTCCCACAAGTGTGCAGAAGCCCAGTAACAAAGCTCTTCCTAAGCTCCCGGAAAATGTATTCATAAATCAGGAGAGTCTACAAATAAAATGGGCCAATTAAAGTGATTAGTTCTCCATTAAATATAGTTTAGTTCCAGTCATGCCTTTCATGCTCCCTCCCGTCCTCCAAGGACAATGTTCTAGAAGGTAAACATCTATATTTCAATGCTTACCCACATGGCTCCAAGGAAAACTGCATTTGAATGATAAGACAATTCTTAGGTGAGCATTTTGTGTAGCTCCCCGTATTAAAAAAGAAGAATCTATCATGCCTCCTCACAAGCAAACCAAAGTGTCTAACAATTTTCCAACCCTAAGTTTGGGTTTCACACTTAAGGGTTTGGGGGCAGAGAGCATGAAAAATTGCTTATCCTTGCCCAGTTCTGAGTTTGCTCGTCTGCCCAATGGGGATGACAGTGATAGCAATGCCCAGGGCCATGGTGCAAGTGAAATGAAAAATTTTGAGTAAAAGATCTAGCCTAGAACTCAAGGAAGGTATGTCCCCTTCCTCTCCTGTCCTTTAGAAGAACCCATTCCCTGCAGAGGAGAACATGGTCTGCATGGCAGCTGACCATCATTTCTGTCATTCCCTGTTGGGACTAAGGAAAGCCTCTCTGTGAATATTCAATTTAAAAAACATATATATCAGAAAGTTTGCCAAGTGGCAAATTGTCCTAACATGAATCCCACCTCTGTCCTTGGGATGCCCAGATTGCTTCTGGAGATGATCCCCCATCTGATGGCGTATCCTGTACCTTTAGGGAAATTGTCTACAGAACAGGGCCTAGAATCCTCACCAGGTTTCCCTTCCCTCCCCAGATGTGGAAGGCCCTTTCCTCTAGTCAATTGTCCTGAGAACTAAAGTAGGGTGAGGCTGAGGAAGGATCTGAAGTGGAGACTTGGGCCCTGGGGAAGGCCCTCACCTCTCTGGTATGAGTACCTGGGGATGAGTACTGGCTGTTAGCTGGCCCTGTCCAGAGCAGATCCACACAGGGGAAGTTCACTCCACCTGGAATATGAATCCCCCGCCCACTGGAGAATCATTTGTATTTACAAGCCACCAGTCCTCAGTCTTGCCTTCAAGATTAGATACCATTCTTACATTGTTGTTGTTGATAGTTGCCATCGAGTTGCCTCCAACTCATGCCAGCTCCATGTATAACAGAACACAGCATTGCTTGGTCCTGTGCTATCTTCATGATTGTTGGTATGTTTGAGTCCACTGTTGTGGCCACTGTGTACTTCGAGTGCCTTGGAGGCTTATCTTCCAGCACTATATCAGATAATGTTCTTTTATGATCCATACTCTTTTCATGGAATAATTTTCAGACAGAGATTGCCAGGTCTTTCTTACTAGTCTGTATTAGTCTGAAAAGCATCCTGGTATCTGAAATACCAGTGGGATAGCTTCCAGCACCATAGCAACACACAAGCCACCACAGTACAACAAACTGACAGATGGGTGGTAGATTCCTACATGGGTACCTGAATTACTGGACTCCATCCTTTTTCCCCACTGTTTGCAGTTTCTCACTTTGTAATTCAGGACTAGCCAATGCAAAGGACTGTATGTAAATAAGTTAAGTAGATATGTTCTAGAACTATATGTTAAGATGTAATCTTTAGGACAAGATAGTTTCTGTATCTGTTAAATGAATAAAAATAGTCTTCACTTTGGTAAGGAGATATGTTCTCTCCCATTTTAATTGAAACACTTGGCTCTCTCAGTCTGCTTTTATCTTCGCACTTTGTATAGGTAAATACAAACAAATGCTTTACAATACAAAGTCATTATAAGAAAGGCCTAGAAACTAAAACCTGTCTAATGATGAGGGTGGAGGCTAGGGAGGACAGGAGACCACATGCCTCATTCAAACAGTAAGGTGCTGCCTATTCCTGCCAGGTGCTATCCCCCAGAAACACAGGCTTAGAGTTTGTAATACAAGTCTCAAAATAAATTTTCATTAGCCCTTACTATGTGCAAAGCAGTATGAAAACCATAGTGAGTGAATCCAGAGAATATCTTATACCTGACTTCAGAGAAATTACAGGCTAGCTGATAAGCAATAGGAAATATACCTGAAGCAGTTAGGCAACAGCATAAGAGAGAGACCGCAATTAACTTCTAAGGTTGCACAAGTGAATATGAGCACTGTGGGAGTTTGGAGCAGAGGCAGAGAGTGTGAGGGTGAAGCAGGGGGAAGATCTACGCAGGTAGAACAGCAAAAGGATAGAGAATATTTTTTTTGCTTGGGCAAGGACAGTACAGAGGCATTGGGAAGGAAATCTCATGAGACAGCTTGCTTGCGATAGCTGATTGTTCACCAGCAGTTGAAGACAGCAGCTGGAGATAAGCCTGAACATTATGGTAAAGTGCTATTATGGACATAGTTAACTTCCAGGTAGTAGAGTTGAAGTCTGTCTTTCAGGCAGTAGGGAGGAGTTCTTGAGTGGGAAAGCCAAGTGAAGGATGGACCAGAGCAGAGAGGACTCTCTGGTGGCTCAGTGGTCAAATTGGAATTTCTTTGTCCTGCAAGTGTTAGGCCAGCCACAGAGTGCTTGGAGCATTGGATGCCTTGTAACATTTGGCAGTAAAAATTAGCAGATTTCACATTAAAAATCCAGATACCACTTTTCTTAAATAATTGGACCCTGAGCCTGTGTTTCTGGAAGCAGCACCTGGCTGGGCTGTGTAGTACCTTACCCTTTGAATGGGGCACGGGGTCTCCTGGCCTTCCCAGTCTCCACTCTCCTTATTAACAGACAGGTGTTAGCTTCTAGGCACTTCCATGGCTTCTTTTCTTACAATAACTTTATAGTAACAATAAATAATATACATAACATATACGAAAATATATGTTGTGGTTGTTAGGTGCCGTCGAGTTGGCTTTGACTCATAGTGACCCTATGCACAACAGAATGAAACACTGCCCAGTCCTGTGCCATCCTTACAATCATTGTTATGCTTGAGCTCATCATTGCAGCCACTGTGTCAATCCACTTCGTTGAGGGTCTTCCTCTTTTCCGCTGACCCTGTACTTTGCCAAGCATGATGTCCTTCTCCAGGGACTGATCCCTTCTGACATGTCCAAAGTATGTAAGACACAGTCTCACCATCCTTGCTTCTAAGGAGCATTCTAGTTGTACCCCCATGTGTCTGTCAGTTTGTCGTACTGTGGGTGCTTGCGTGTTGCTGTAATGCTGGAAGCTATGCCACCAGTATTCAGATACCAGCAGGGTCATTCATGGAGGACAAGTTTCAGCTGAGCTTCCAGACTAAGACAGACTAGGAAGAAGGACCCGGCAGTCTACTTCTGAAAAGCATTAGCCACTGAAAACCTTATGAATATATAATAACTTTATACTAATAAATTTGAAAACTTAAGTGAAAAATTACTTAAAAATATAACATAAAAACTGACATCAGAAGAAATAAAAAATATATATATAACCCTATAACTATTCAATAGATGAAATCAGTAGTTCAAAATCTTTCCACAAAGAAAATATAAGTCTTAGATGGTTTTCTTTATTAGTCCAAATCCTCAAGGGAAAAATAATTCCAATTCTACCCAAAAAAAAAAAAAAAAAAAAAAAAATTCCAGAGTATAAAATTACAGAAATGCCCAACAACTCTTTTTATGAGAAAAAATAAATATATATATATATATATATATAGAGGCACATCTTAATCATGAACTTAGATGCAAAAATTCTTAAAGGAATATTGGCAAATTGGATCTAAAATTTATGCAAAAGATAGTACACTATTTCACTAGGGAGGCAGGGCTAATTTAACATTAGAAGTCAGTTCATACAATTACCACATTAATAGTTTAAAAAAAGAAAAATTATAGATATTTTTAAGACAAGAAAATTTAATTCATGTCTTAAAAATAAATTCTTTGCAAACTAGAAGTAGATGTCAATTTCCTTAAACTGGTAAAAAGTATCTATGAATAACTAAAAGCAAGCATCATACTAAAAGGATAGATTCTGAAAGCATTTCCTTTATGAACAAGAAAAGGCAAGGGTGCTGTTATCACTTTTCTATTCAACATTTGCCAGTGATTTACCATGAAATAAGAAAATAAAAAGTATAAGGACAAGAAAAAAAGAAGGAAGGAAGAAAACTATATTTATAGATAATGTGATTGTTAAAGAAGACAGATAAATTATTAGAATTGGTGAGCGTATTTAGCAAAATTACTGTATTAAAATATCATTTATATACAACAGCAACAAACAAAATATAATTCAAAGATAAATACCATTAAAACATTCCAAAATTATAAAGAATTTAGGAACAAATTTAACACATGATTTTAAGAATTTTGTGAAGACAATTATAAGACTATGTTAAAAAAACAGATGAATTGTGTCCTCCCAAAACGTGTATCAATGTGGAGAGGCCATGATTCCCAGTATTGTGTGGCTGTCCTCCATTTTGTGATCTGATGTGATTATCCTATGTTGTAAATCCTAACCTCTATGATGTGAATGAGGCAGAACTCAATCTACAGGATTAGGTTGTACCTTGAGTCAATCTTTTTTGAGATGTAAAAGAAAGAATTGAGCAGAGAGGAGGGGGACATCATGCCACCAAGAAAGATGTGCTGGGAGTGGAAAGCATCCTTTGGACCCAGGGTTCCTACGCTGAGATGCTCCTAGACCAGGGGAAGATTGATGACAAGGATCTTCCACCAGAATCGACAGAGAGAAAAAGCCTTCCGTTGGAGATGGTGCCCTGAATTCAGACTTCCAGCCTCCTAAACTGTGAGAGAATAAATTTCTCTTTGTGAAAGCCATCCACTTGTGGTATTTCTGTTATAGCAGGACTAGCTAACTAAGACAAAGAAGATCCAAATAATTGAAGAAATATACCATTGTTGTGGATCAGAATACTCAACAGCTTAAAGATGTCAATTATTTTCAAATTAATGTATAGATTCAGTGCAAATCTAACCCAAATTCTTACTTGACAATTGGTTTCAAATGCATATGAAAGACCTAGGTAAGGGGCAAGAATTGCCAAGATTCTCCCAAAGAAGACACTGGGTGGGCAGTTCTACTTCCCCAAACACCAAGACTTATTATAAAGTCATAGTAATTAATAAAGTGTAGCACTGGTGCAGGAATGCATTGATAAATGAACTAAGCAACATAGGAAGCCCATACACAGACCCAAGCACCTGAGGCACTCAGTGTGTAACGGTAATGGAGAAAGCGACGGATTTTAAACACTGTCTCCTGAGGCAATCAGTTATTCACATGAAAAAGAGAGAGATTGGAGTTTTACCTCACACCATACATAAAAATTAATTTTAGATATTATAAAGTGTAAGATGAAAACTATAAAAGTTTTAGAATATCACCTTGAAGAATATCTTAATAACTTCAGGATAAGAATAGGTTAGACAAATCATTAAAAAAAAAAAGTAAGAAATCTTTTTAAAAATGAATATAAGCCACCAATTGAAAAGAGAGAGTTGCAACATATACAACTGTGAAACCTTATATTTCAAAGCATTATATCTGAATATACAATGCTTTATAAACTACTACAAATCAATAGGAAAAAGAAGTGTGCAAAAGGCTTGAAGGAATCCTTCACAAAGAAGCAGCAAAGGCTAAGGAAAATTTGAAGAGATGTTCAACTCCTTATTGGTCAGGAAAATCTAAATTAAAACCACAGCCAGATGTAATTTCACACCCACAATATTGTCAAAATTTTCAAAGACTAAGATTGAGTTTTGGCAAGAATGTTAGGCAAAACCCAACTACTGCTGTGAGGTAACAACCTGGCATCATCCGGAAGAATTGCAAATGTGTACTCCAGTGATACAGAAATTCCTTTCCTAGGGATGCATGGGAACGCTTGTGCTCATGGACTCCAAGGAATATCTGCAAAATGCCCATAGCACCACTCTAGAATAATAAACACCCTGAACAAACCAAAATCCCAACGATAGGAGGGTGCGCCGAGGTTGTACTGCGGTTGTACAATGAATACTGTATGACCGTGAAAATAAATGACAACAGCTATGTGCGTAATGAGGACTCACTCTCAGGAAGGTATGCTGAGCAGCATAAATCATGTTGCAGAGAAATATATATGGAACGTTTCTATTTAAATAAAGTTTAAAAGCTGCAGAACTAAGCACTATCTTCTTTTTCAGGGCTTTGAGTCAGCTCTGTGATGGCTGTGCCCTGCACTACCCTGGCAGAAAACCCTGGAATTGTACACTGCATATTTTCTGTAGTGTTGCAGCCTGTTAGGAATTCACCCAAAGCTGTTAAAATGATAACGAAATGCAAGAAAATAATAAAAGCAAAATCCAGTAGAGAGGTTACCTCCAGCGAAGTGAAGAAAATGGGAGTCAGGGAGAGGTGCTTATTGAACTTCAAAGGTAATACCCAAAACCAAACCAAACCCATTGCCGTTGAGTCAATTCTGACTCATAGTGACCCTATAGAACAGAGTAGGACTGCCCCATAGAGCTTCCAAGGAGCGCCTGGTGGATTTGAACTGCAGACCTTTTCGTTAGCAGCCATAGCACTTAACCACTACACCACCAGGGTTTCCTCAAAGGTAATTCTAATGTTCTATTTCTTAAAGTGTGTGGGATATCTTAGCATTTATTGAACTGTAATTTTGTGTATCCTGTATGTCCACCACCCTTCCGCCAGATTGTCATACTGTGGTAGTTTCCCTGTTGCTATGATGCTGGAAGCTCTGCCCGGTTATTTCAAATACCAGCAGGGTCATCCATGGTAGACAGGTTTCAGCTGACTTCCAGACTAAGACAAACTAGGAAGAAAGTTCTGGTGTCTTTGAAAATTAGGCAATGAAAACTCCGTGAATCACAATAAAATATTGTCCAATATTGTGCGGGAAGATAAGCCCCCTAGGTGGGAATGCACTCAAAAGACACAGTGGCTGCAACAATGGGCTTCAGCACACTAATGACCGTGAAGACAGCAAACGACTGGGCAATGTTCTATTCTGCAACTCACAGGGTCACTATGAGTCAGAGCCAACTCAACAGCAAACAACAACAACTTATCTTA
This sequence comes from Loxodonta africana, assembly GCF_030014295.1. Lineage (NCBI taxonomy): Eukaryota > Metazoa > Chordata > Mammalia > Proboscidea > Elephantidae > Loxodonta > Loxodonta africana. The sequence continues at coordinate 130,784,397 of NC_087347.1, read as the reverse complement.
CCCATATTTTATATTAAACAAAATAATTTGTTTAATATTTAATAAGAGCAATTTTTTTTAAAAGTCTTGTAGTTGTAATAGATGCAACTATTAGAAGCCTAAAGCTTTTTCTCCAGGATCCCTGTTGTCTTCTGTGTCATCTCTGCCATGGATAAGCCTTACTTCCATGGAGCAAGAAAACTAGAAGTCTCCTTAGTGGAGCAGTGTGGCACAGACAGTAGAGAAAACCCAAGTAAACCTCAGTTCAGATCCCCACTGGGTTATTTAAGATCTGTGTGATCTTGAGAAACTTCCTTAACCTCTCTGACTTGGGCTCCTCAGCTTTAAAATGGAAATGGTGTTGTACAACTTGCAATATTGCGGGGAACTGAACCACTGCTGTTGAGTTGATCCTGATTCATAGCGATCCTATAGGACAGAGTAGAACTGTCCCATAGGGTTTCCGAGGAGTGGCTGGTGGATGTGAACTACCGACCTTTTTTGCTTAGTAGGCATAGTTCTCAACCACTGTGCACCAGGGCTCATATAAGCAGAGGAAGAGTAAATTAGATACAGTATTTTTGGTGGAAAATTTGTAGAAACTATTAAAATACTGTTTGTTATAAATGTTCTTAGCATTTAAACAGTATTTTAATGGTGCAAGTGGTTTGCAAATTGGCTGCTAGCCTAAAGGTTGGTGGTTTGAATCCATCTCCCAGCTCCACAAAAGGAAGGCCTAGTGAACCACTTTCATAAAGATTACAGCCAAGAAAACCCTGTGGAGCAATTCTAAACTCTTGTAACACATGGGGTTGCCATGAGTCAGGGGCCAATTTGACAACAGCTAAAAATAAACACCTTGGAAAAATTATCTCCAAAGTTTACACAGGTTTATGTGCAAATATGTTCATTGCAGCACTGTTTTGCACAGAAAAAAAAAAAAAAGAAACACCCGTCGATATGAGAATTGTTAAACTATGGTACATCGATATTTAGAATCATATCATGTAGCCATTAAAATGAATAAGGCAGATAATGCACTGACACAGGAAATCTCTGTGATATATGGCTAAGTGAAAAATATCATCCTTCACACATATGGAGTCTGAAGCCCAGAAAAGTTCAGAGATGTCTAGTTTTTTTCCAACTGGTAAGTGACAGAACGAGGGCTGCTATCCACGTACCTTAGTGTTCAGTTAAGACTTATTCCTGCCCCAGCACACAACCATCCTTAAGAAACCTAATGGTAGTACTCGCTCACTCATTCCCTCTTTCTGTCACTCTCTCTCCTCAAAATCTTTTTTTTTTTTTTAGGTTATGCATGAAAACCTGATGACTTTAGGGGCTTTCTAAAGTCTAGAAAAGCCATTTTTAAAAGGCAAGTTCTGTAAGACTAAGATACCTGTGTCATATGGGATTTTTTAGGAAAAAGAGCTCCAATGTTTGAGTCATATGGTTTCTCCTCATTAACATGGTCACCAACTGTCTGTGGCACTATTTGTTGCCTGATAGGATGGTTTTGAAGGTCAATTAACAGCATCTCCAAGATGCTTAAACAAACAACATAGTAACTTTCTAGTTCTTTTCATGGTGCCAGCCTGCCTCTATACTATGAGCACAGAAGGGACCTTGGAGGCTACCCTGATGCCATGCCTCTTCTCACACAGCTGCTATCACACCCATCTGACTCCCCCTTGACACCATAGACCTCCTGCGGGCAGGTTTAAAGAATGGTAGGAAGAGTCCCTGGAAAACAGCAGAAAATCACTAAGGGGCTTCTTGAACCTGTAGGAGAGATGGCAGTGAGCAAGGACATGAGATCCAAAGGTCAAGGTGGCCTCAGAATTAGGCAGGTGATTAGTTTCTGTCTTGTGTTGTTTTTGCAATGGAATGACCTAACTGCTTTAAAAATAGCGGTGATAGTGCCTGAAAATCCCTCTCTTTGTAAGCAGTGCCTTTCCACAGAAAGCATGGAAGTGTCAGTTGTGTTTGCATATATCTGGCCAGCCAGGAGGACTGCTCCTCAACTTGACCTTGACAAACTGGCTGGGACACCAAAGCCAAGGCTCTAGGTTCACTGTCGAGTGCTATCAGTCCACCTCAGAACACAACTAAGTAGTCTGAGGACAGGCCTGGCACATGACTGGCTCAGAAAGGGCCCTTGTCAATGACCTGCAGACAGATTGACTGATGGCCATTGTTAATGGTGCAAGGAAGTGACCAGACTTATACAAGGTTGGCTCGGTCAGTGACATCTCGCCACATATCTCATATAGTCCACACAGTGATGTTATAAAGTCAAGGTTTACATTCTAATTTTGTAGAGAACAGGTCTGAGACTAAAGGGTAGGGGATTGCTCAAGCTCTATTTCTAGGTGGTAGGGAAGGATTCGAACCCAGCCCTGCACAGTTCCAAAACTCACGCTTTTCCCAAGGCTTGTTCTTTCACAGACTGTTATAACATTTTTGTGGACAGAGCTGTTAAGAGCCACTGTGAATTAAATCTCAAGGCAGCAAATCCTAGCTCAATCTGAGAGTTTGCTGAATTGAAGTCTAACCTTAGATCTCCTCAAGACAGAAAACCAGATGGGGAGGAATCCCACCTGGCCCAAAACCAGGACTCCATCTCTCCATATCATAATGGGTGGCTGCTCTTCGGCCTCCTCTGCACTGTGCCAACAGCCCACCACCATGCTGATCTAACCAGTGCAGGACAACCTTGCGAAGAATGGAAGGAGACTTTCTATTTCTTGAAATAAAAATGCTTTAGCAACACTGTCAAGAGACATGGAGTACAGTAACTGACATAATGCTTCTGACCACTAAATAAACTCATGCCTGCAATGATGCTGAGCACAAATGAGGACTCAAAACAATTAGCTCCTATGTGCCAAGAACTATACTGGGTGAGAGGGGGTTATATAATTTAAGTTTCCCAGTGACTTTTCAAGGTATGCATAATCATCTTCATTAACACGTGATAAGATTGAGACTTCAAACTCAAATTCTGCAGGATAGTATACAATCAATCCATCAATCCCTAATGAGTATTTGAACCTAAGTTGTACACTGTTACAGAATCAAGTTGTACAAGACAAGGTCTTATTCTACTTTTCAAGGAGCTGGCAATCAAACCAAGAAGGGAAGCAATACACTATGAAGGAAAAGTAGCAGTTCCAAGCAATGAGAAGTCCAGGTCACACTAGGCTAGAAAACCCATGTGGTCAGGCAACGTCTGTTTTAGGAAGTCTGCCCTTACAGTTACAGATAACATGAACTACTCCATTCTCTGAGCCTTTCTGTGTCCATTTCTGTGTTTGCACAGGTCACACTTTTTGGAGATAATATTTACTTACCTGTCTCCCCAATACTTGCCCCCAGAGCTCACTAACTCTGAGCTCACTGAAGGAAACCACTGTGATCCATTCTTTTTTTTGAATCCCTGGAGCCAGCAAGAAGTTGATGTCAGAAGAAAATGCTTTTATTGGTGTTTTGATGGGGGAAACTAGGTTTCTTAGGCCTAGCTTAGCCTGGGAGTATCTTGCAGAGAGAATTCTGGGTTAGAGAAAGTGACACAGTGAAAACGGTTGAAACTTCACCTAGTTGGACCATTTGTCAGCAACTAACAACAACAAATAGTAATTCACAGTGGTGTGTGAATCCAATGTTTTTATTTCTTATTTTAAAAAGCATTCCAAAAAGATAGTATAGGAAACAGTCTCTAGATTAGTAACCAAGAGATCTGAGTTCAAATATTTTTCTGTAACTGAAACCACCAGGCGCTCCTTGGAAACTCTGTAGGGCAATTCTACTCTATCCTATAGGGTCGCTGAGTCGGAATCGACTCTAAGGCAAGGGGTTTGTTTTTTGTTTTTTGACACGTTGTGACAGCAAGGAAGCCCTCACCTTCCTTTCTACAAAATGAGAAGGGTGAACTGGCTGAACCCCAGGACTTTTCCACCACTCAGATGCTGTTAGCCTGAGAAGCACAGGACAGAGAGACCACCTGCACCGGGAAGCTGAGCTTTGTGAGCAACGACTTTGCAGATAGGCACTGGGGCCTCATAAACCTCCCTTGCCATTCTCTGTGCTATAATTCCCCCTCATTGTCACTAACTCCCTAGTTTCTGCAATAGTTTTATGGCCAGATACCTCCAGCCTTCTACCTCAGATAAGCAGGTTTGGCAGGGCCGAGGACGATGCCAGATGATGATTTGCAGGGTTGTGAAAAGTGCATAAACCAGCCACATCAACAGCATAGGAGAAAGGGACCTATTTACCCAGGGATGAGGGCCAGACCACCCAAGTGAAGCAAGCAGGCTGTGCCATCATGGCTGCTGGATGGGCCATGCTCACTCCACCCCTGGTGGTGTGCCTACCCAGGGCATATGGATGGGCTAACTGATGACCATCTGAGCTCAGAGATGAACAGAATCTGGATACAAGCCCAAGAGGACCCATGGATTCATTTCTCCCTGGAAGAGCCCCACAAGGCCCAAGCATGAGTGTGGGAGCAGGACTGAGCAGCAAGGCCGGGTCCAGGGCCACATGAGGATATTTTCACAGCTGGGCACAGGGCATTGGTGGTACCCTTTAATATAAGAGCACCATACAAAAAGTCTACTTATTCATTTACTTTATTTTAAATAACAAATAGAGAAAATAACAAGAAATAAACATTACACACAGAACTACATCAAATATTAATTTATTGGCAGTGGGAGTAGTAGTATTTTCATAAGGTGCCTAACTTCAGTTGGGATAATGATCAGAATCAGCCCAAAGCTGATTCCTGTGAGGTAGAGGTCAGACATGCCTCCATCCACCAACCTTTTAACCAATCTGACGTCAGCTGTCCCTCCCACAGCACTGTCTACTTCTCTTCTGGGTTTGATTTCCATTGCAATAACCAAACAGAACTCGCAGACTAATATACAGTTAACTGGTTTATTAAGGAAGTAACAGGGTACAACTCGGGATTAGGGTCAGGAAGCACAGAGGTAAAGTCTCCCTTCTTAAGTACGTGACAGCTCTCACAGCTCCTCCCAACCTTGTAGGCCTCCTCTCAGCCCCCTGAGAACAGGCCCCTCTTGGCCCCCTCAGAACAGTCTCTTCTTAGTCCCCTGGGAATAGGCTCCACTCGGCTCCTTCAGAAAAGGCTCCTTTCAGTGCCCTGAGGACAAGCTGCATTTGGTCCTGCCATCTGTCACTGCCATTTCTGCCGCTGGGCCCCTTCTGGGCATTTTGCTGTTTTCAGTGTTTCAGCCCTTGACCTATGTTACAGCTCTTCAAAGAGATTCCTTGTCTTCTCTCTCTCTCTCCCTGCTTCTTTCTGCTTTCTTCCTGCTGCTCCTCTTCCTGCTTTTTTCTGTCTCTAAAAAGCCTTTGCGGGGTTGGCTATTTATATATACAACTCCTTGTCAATTTCAAGCTATAGCCCTTCCCAGTGGGGGAGCCACAAACTGACCAATCCCCCTCACTAGGCCACAGAACTTCTTTTACATAGTTGGCTAGTCACTTCATTTGCATAGTCTATTGACCAATCCCCTGCAGGGTATACACCAATCAGGCAGGCTGCAGCCCAGGGCCAGACAAAAAGTATCAAAAATCAGGTTGTTTACAGTTTACCCAGGAAATGTCAATCAATCTGGACGAAAGGAATAAACGCTTTGGGGTAGAAAACTAGGGCAAAGGTAACTCCTCAAAGATGTGGTGGAAAACAGGTGAAATTGTGCCCTACAGATAAGTAAGCAAGCACAAGTGTGTACCTTGCTTATTGGGTTATCCGTCCCTGCTTAATCCACTGCTGCTGCGCCACTTATTACCATCCAGTGTGGAGAGAGGAACAGCCTGCAGAACGTGAGGAGTCAGCTGAGCAGAGGTGATGCAGAGAAAGTGCTCCAGGCAAGAGGAGGAGAGTGAGAGCTGGCAACACATCAGAATGACTGGAGAGGTGTTCGCAAACGCTACTGTTTAGAGGCTTCCTCCACTTACCCACTGAGTCAGACTCCAGCCAAGGGCCCTGCATCTCCATTTCAACAGGGCCTCCAGGAAATTTGTGTGCAGCCAGCAACACTGAGGCTCTGGAACCACAGGACTTTAGTGTGTAAAGTGTGAGCAGAGGCTGGGACCCTCAGAGGCCCTCTGAGTGGACTCTTGCCAGCTCAGGACTGAAAGGAACTGGAGGCTGTGTGAGTGGCAATGTCCTACTTCTGTTATCTCTGTGGAATAGGCTTCTCCTTATCTGAAATCTCATTATACTTGGGCTTCTCACCTAACCAAAGACATCATTACAGGCTGTGCATGGTAGGGGAATAAAAGCATATGTTTTAGGGCCAAACAGAATATAGTTTGAATTTACTATTTATATTCCATCACCATTTGCCTCTTTGAGTCAGTTTTATTATCTATAAAATGGGTACAAAAATATCTTCCACACCTTAGAATTTTAAGTCTGGAAATATGCATTTGAAGCATGATGACAGAGTTATCACCAAAGGTTTGGGCTGGCTGAAACCAGCACCCAAGTTAACAATGTTTCCAGATGTATGTGGAGCAAGAGATGGCACCCCCTGGGGTCACTTTCAATTGAAACATAGATGTTAAGACAGGAACCGGGCCCCTACCTTTCCTCCCAAATGCATCTAGTGTTAATTTCACAACCATGAGCTCCAAATCAAAGGCCAGAGCTAACCCTGCTTCTGTGAATGACCAGAGCCTAGGGCCCAGCTCAGGCCCAAAACCCACATTCCAGGCAGACATGCCCAGCTTTCCCAGCCCAAAAAGTCTCCCTTCAAACACGGAAACACTGACCACCACTAACCTTCATGCCTCAGAGGTCCTCAAGTCCATAGCTCCGCAGTTATTTCCTGGGTCTGGGTCTTCCTTCCGTCACCAGTACCAGTATCTGTGTGGTGGACATTCATCTTTCACTTTCCCTGCTTCTTGGGGGATGCACTTGAATCAGGAGTTCTGAAACCCTTCCACCCTGGTCATTTGTTCCACACTTAGCAAGCAGTGGCCCTGAGCTGGCTTGGCTTATTCTTCAATATATCCCAAATCTGATGTTTACACTTGAAGCCCACGTTTTAAACATATATTTGCTTCTTGCTTTAAAAGAAGAAGAAACCTCAGTTCCTTCCCCACAAATAAAATCACAGCTATCAAGCATAATACACGTTATTTTTTAGCTGAGTCTGCGATTTGCAAATGAGTTCATTGAAAATGTGGAGGAAAATGCAATATTTGAGGCAGTCTTGAAAATGATATCATTAGACTTGCTTTCCTTTTTTTCTAGGTGACTAAGAAGTGTCACCCAGTAAAGAAGCCTATCCATTGTCTGTTCCAAACCTAGCAAATCAACCTCTCACAACTGCAAATACAGAGGTCCTCCTTAAAACGGCTGTAGATGGAACTGATCCCTGGGAGTGGAAGGGTGTAGGGGCCGGAGAAGAGGCAGCAATGGTAGTACTTGTTGAAGAGTTGCACTGTGCCAGGCACTGGGTGCAGACTATGAACGTATGCTAGTTAATGCTTACAGCAGTGATTATCAACCGGGGTGATTTTGCCTTCCCTCCGGGGATATTTGGCAATGTTTGCAGACATTTTTGTTAGTCACAGTTTGTGGGTCGGAGCATGCTACTGGCATCGAATGGACAGAGCCCAGGGTGCTGCTGAACATCCTACACAGGATGTCCACCACCAGATAACCTCCCATGACTAAGAAGTGTCAGGCCCAAAATGTCAGTAGTGTTAAGAAACCCTGGAGCACAAAGTGTCACTATCTTTGCTTTCCACATGGGGAAACTGAGTCTCAGAAAGACTAAACCACTTCCCAAAGATGAATAAGTAAAGGAAGCAGGATTCAAACTCAGGTCTTTCTGACATCACAGCATATAGTAAACTTAGGAGGTTGCATTTTTAGCAGAAGAGAATCCCCCACCTCCAACATAAAGATGTGTACATGGTCTGGTCTTAGCACCTTCCCATCTAAAGGAAAGCACAGATGAAAAAAACATACATATTCACACAGAGTTCAGAAGCATTGTTTGCACAGCTATTATCAAATTGCCATGTAGAATTAGTCAAGTCGTGCAACTTCTCTAAACCTCAGTTTCCTCATTTGAAGAAAATAATTCAAATTGAGGCTATAATTACTGAAAATGACCTAATGCTATGCTTGTAAGCAATTCTTCCAGCTAATTAACTAATGTGAGGATTCATTAGTGCAATCTACATTCTAATTTGCATGTTAGATAGGGACTGTGCTTTAACCTAAAGGGATGAAAGGTGAGTGAGAGAATTTCAGGCACCATGGCAAAAAGGCAAAAGAGCAACTGTTGGGTGAAGGGTTGTTTTTTTCAGTTCGGTTTGTCCTGAGACTACTGCATCCACCTTAGGGTCTAGTGGGAAGCAACCTGAGGACGAAGCTTATGTAATGAGGAAGACAGAGCTCATCGAGTCCCACTCCAGTGCAAACCTCAGGCCCCAGACCTTGGTCAGCTGACCCAATTCTCTGCTACCTTGTGAGCTCTCTGCACCTGCTCGGGGGATGATCCAACATCGCAGGATGCCTTACTCTGGTGACTCTACTCCTTCTGATAGAGAGACACTACAGCTAGGTAAACGAGTTTGGGCTACCTTAGATAGGCAATAAAGGGCCCTTGAGGTCTTTTGAGTGGTGAATTGAAATCATTACTTATTTTAGAATGAAATGCTTGGAACTTATTTGTTATAAATAATATAAAATACTCTTCTATATGTGGTGTAAAATCCAGAAGAATTGGGAGAAGCTATAAGCCAGCATATTTGGCCCTGCCAAAAGGGCAAACTTCATTTTCAGAATTTTGTAAAGAGGAAATTGACTGCTTTGGTCATAGTCGCTAGATGGTTTGTGGAAAGGATGTGGTAGTGTATATACTGCTTGTTGTCCACCGGCATCTCCTCTTGCTTTTCCTGTAGTAATCCAGTTGTAGCTGAGGATATGGCCATCTACAAGGGATCACATTTCCCAGACACAGTTACAGCTGGTCATGGGAACACTCCTTCTTCCTCCTCCTCCTCTTGTGTCTTCATAAACTGCTTCAGTCTCCATTTCTGAATACAACTTCCCTCCTCTAGCCAATTTTCCTGGTGGAATGTGGTAATTTGGAGTTTCCCAGTTTCCATATTACTGGTTCAGCTGCATTGCTCCCTCCCTTAGTCCCAATGCAACATTTCCTGAGAATGAATTCCAATTGGGAAAGCTTGGGTGTTGTGCTCACTCAACAGCAAGTCATCTGTAGCCTGTACAGTGGGTCCTATAGCACAAGATGGCCACTGGGAGCTGCCATTTTGGATCCAGTTGGGTAGCAGCAAATAAAGATGGATCAATATGACCTGAACATATTTTCTATCCACTACCCGTTTTAGTTTCTCAGAAATTACCTGCCTATCCTCCTACAGGAGGCTCGGTGGTGCAACGGTTAAGCATTAAGCCGCTATCCAAAAGGTCAGAAGTTCAAATCCACCAGCCCCTCCTTGGAAACTCTATGGGGCAGTTCTACTCTGTCCCATAGGGTAACTATGAGTTGGAATTGACTCCACAGCAATAAGGTTTTTATCCTCCTGCAACTCATTTTTTAAACTTTATTCTACTTACTTACTATTCAAAATTTTATTTTATCAGTTTTATAATTCTTTTTGCACTGCCACGATTTATAATTATATGTCAATATTAGGTTCATCTTGTGTAAGAAATAGGGAAATATGTATTTGCTTTTATTTGAATAGATAAATTATATACAAGTAACTTTAAAAAGTGGTTACTTACTTGGGGAATGGCAGATGCAGGGAGGGAATGGGTTGAGAGCAAGTTCTGTAATTTTTATATGTTTCACTTTTTATATTTTTATGTGTCTCTCTCTTTTCGAATCTACCAGGCACTCCTTGAAAACCCTATAGGAAGTTCTACTCTGTCCTATAGGGTCGATGTAAATTGGAATTGACTTGATGGCTTTTTTTTCCCCCTCTCTCTTTTTATCTCTAGAAATTTATTACTTATTTAATACTTACTTAATGGATTAAAAATTAATGCCAAATCAGTAGATTTACAGTAAGTACAGTCCACCTGGGTAAATCAAACAAACTTTATTAACTTACACGTAACAGAAAGAAATCAGCCAAATCAGGATGCAGAGCACAAAATCAGCAACACTCTCCAATTTTAGTACGAGGTGAAAGTTTCCAAACCCCAATCATCAATAGAAGGAATAAATTTGAATACAGAACACTTAAGTGACTAAGGGGTACATCAGACCTTCTATTACCTCCTAGCATCTTTCCAAGTCTCAGCTTTTGGTTTTGACATTGTTTGACATTGTTTGCTGGTTAAACATTTTTATATTTTTCTCTTAATAGTTTCCCTAGATGTTACAATGTGCATTCTTTAAAATTCAATATAAATTTGTATTTTCACCAATTATCAAACAATATAAGGACTTTGAAGCCCTTTGGGCACAGTGGTTAAGAGGTACGGTGAGCTATGGCTACTACCAACTGCTCCTTGGAAACCCTATGGGGCAGTCCTACTGTGTCCTATAGTGTCACTATGAGTTAGAATCAACTCGAAGGTAATGGGCTTGGTTTTTTTTTTTTTTTTTTGGTTTTTTTTTAATAAGGACTTTAAAATATTCTACCTCCATTTATCTCCTTTTTATTGTTTGTGTTACTTCTGTCATGTATCTGACTTCAGCATGCATGTTATTTACTGAAGATATCACTGTTATTGATGTTTATATGGTAAATATAAAAGTAAAGCATTGAGATTTAATCATATATTTACCCATTTCTTTGCTCTCCATGTTTCCTTCTGGGATCATTTTTTCCCCTTTTCTTAAATCCAAGTCTGCTGCTAATGACATTTACAAGGTCATTTTTCAATAATATTTTTATTTTCCTGTATTCTTTGAAACATGTTTTTTAATTGTATATAGAATTATAGGTTGGTGGCTATGTTCTGTCAGCACGTGGGAGAGAACGCTTTATGTTCCAACTTCCATCATTTCTGTTGAAAAGTCAGTTGTCAGTCTAATTGCTGTTCCTTTGCAGTTGTTTCCAGATTTTCTTCCTCGTTTATTCTTATCAATTTTTCTGTGATATGTCTAGATATAGAGTTGGTGTTTTGGGGTTTCTTTGTTAGTTGGCTTGCTTGTCTTACATTTATTTTGCTTAAGGTTTACGGCATCTCTTAAAATTTTTGTCACTTGGGAAAATTATTGGCTATTATTTTTTAAAACCTGTCTTCTGCTTAATAACCTCTCTTCTCCCTCTGGAACTCCAATTATAACTTTTTGTTATATATTTTCACTGTACTGTATATGTTTTTATATTCCTTTTCTTCTTTTTTTTTTTTTTTTGCATTGTTTTTCTATTCATGTTTCATTTTCTACTGATGTAACTTCCCCTTGGCTAATGCATCTGTAAGTCTGTACAAACTGCTGTGAAATTCATCTAATGAGTCCTTAATATAAGTTATTTTATTTCCATAAATTTTATATAGTAGTTTTTAGTGTTTCCAGATACCTGGGGTAAGTCTCCATTTTGTCAACTAATACCTTGGACACATCATTTAGGGTCTATGTCTAATAAACTCTAAATAATGTGTCCAAGGAATTAGCTGACAAGATGGAAACTTATATCAGGAGGATCTGGTGACACAGTGGTTAAGAGCAACACTGCTAACTGAAAGGTCAGTGGTTCAAGCCCACCAGCTGCTCTGTCTTAGGCTGGGTTCTCTAGAGAATCAAAACCAATAAAGCACATAAATATACAAAGATATATATATATATATATAAAAGGCTCAGTTGATTGTAGAGGCTGGAATGTCCCAAGTCTATGGATTAGGATAGAGGCTTCTCCCAATTCATGTAGCTGCAGGGGCTGGCAAACCCAAGACCGACAGGTTGGAAAGCAGGGCTCTTGCTCACAGACTGTGAATATGGACAAATCCCAAGATTGGCAGGCAAGACTGCAAGGCTTCTCCTGATTCATGTAGCTGCAGGGGCTGGTGAACCCAAGATCAGCAGGTTAGAGAGCAGGCCTCTGCTCACAGGCTGTGAAGATTGACAAATCCCAAGACTGGCAAGTAAGCTGATAGCTCAAGTCCCAAGAACCAGAGGTCAGATGAACAGGAGGCAGCTGCAGGATCCAGAGCAAACAAAAAGTCAGAACGTCTGCTTATATTTGGGTGTAGTCCACACTCCCAAGGAAACTCCCTTTCAACTGATTGGCTTCTCACAGCAGATCCCATCATGGGAGTGATTACATATAAACACTGAGAATCATCACCCAGCCAAGTTGACACACAATCTTAACCATCATATGCTCCATGGGAGAAAGATGTGGCAGTCTGCTTCTATGAAGATTCAAAAAAAAAAAAAAAAAAAAAAAACCCATTGCTGTAGAGTCGATTCTGACTCGTAGCAACCCAATAGGACAGAGTACAACTGCCCCTTAGTTTTTCCAAGGAGTGCCTGGTGGATTTGAACTGCTGACCTTTTGGTGAGCACTTGACCAATACATCACCAGGGTTTCCCTATAAAGATTACAGACTTGGAAACCCTACAGGGCAGTTCTACTCTGTCCTATAGGATCGCTATGAGTTGGAATTGACTTGACAGCAACAGGTTTGGGGTTTTTTTTTTCTTCTTTAAATATCTAGTAAATCCAATGCCTAGACTTTATGTGGGTCTGTTTTTATTATCAATGTTTCTATTGACAAACAATCTTACCTTTACAAACAAAAAAAACCAAACCCATTGCTGTCAAGTTGATTCTGACACATAGCAACCCTCCACACTTGTGAATCAACAAATGACTCTAGAGCCACTGCTACCAAATAATAGGCTCACCTCTCTGTGCTTCTCTCTTATATTGGAATCTTAGCCCTTCAAGTTCTTCCTACCTTAGTACCAAAAAACCTAAACCCGCTGCCGTTGAGTTGATTCTGACTCATAGCAACCCTGTAGGGCAGAGTAGAGCTGCCCCATAGGATTTCCAAGGAGTGCCTGGTGGATTCAAACTGCTGACCGTTTTGGTTCACAGTTGTAGCTCTTAACTACTACACCACCAGGGTTTCCAAGTGTCCTACCTTAGTAGTTCTCCAATAACATCAAGCGGATTGTCTTCGTATTTTGTTCAGATTTTCTAATTATTCTTGGCTGGATGGTTGGAATCCTATGTGAACTTAGAATTAATTGGAGTCAGTAAAAAGAGTGAGAAGAACTCTCCTGAGACGGCAACATAGGTAGTTGAGCATCTCCATTATTCCAGGAAAATTTAAGAAAAAGAAAGAAAGAAAGAAACTAGCACAAACAACAAACTGGAATCAATGGATTCAAAGGTCTAGCAACCAGTTCAAGAAATAAAACACCTGGCTAAAGGCACAAGGAAAAAAAAAAGACTACAAGTTAGAAAGTCTTTCTGTCTATAGCTTATGAAAGCTTCTCACTCAGCCATAAACACAGTGAGAGGTAAGCAGAACTGTGCCATGAAATACAAATGGTGAACCTGATCCCTAGGCCTAGGAGAGCAGTAGATGAACTTAAATTTTGCTAATGGTCTGCTATTTGAAAGTCTTAATATCTTTCTGGGGGCAGCCAGGAAAATGGGCTCATGAAAAGAAAACAGTCAACCCCCAATCCAACAAGACTAAAAAATTGGTGGGGGGGGGGATTTGCACTGCCTCCAAGTTTCATAACCAAAGAGACCCATTAGAGCTTACTAGATGTAAACAATTGGGTGATTCTCTGAGCCAGCTCCAGAGACTTAAAACTTTCCAAAACACCTAAAACATGTGGAATCAGCCCAAAACCTGGTATCAACCAAGGAAGTACCTGAGGCCCCATCACAGAATAGGGGAGAAGGGTACAGGTCCCCAGAATGGTTGGGTATGCAAGGCTTTAGGTAGCACAATATGAAGAGAAGATTTCCTGCAAAGAGGGCTTTTTACATAATCCTCTAAGGACTTAAACAAACTTTCAGTCAATGCTGAAGGAACCAAATGGCCACAGCACCCTCTAGTGGAATTCAGGGTAAGAAGGAAGAAATAAAAAACAAAAATTTAATCTGCGGGGAAAGAGAGGAGCCCTAGTGTTGCAGCGGTTAAACATGTGTCTGCTAACCAAGAGATCAGCAGTTCAAATCCAGCAACCACTCCGTGGAAACCCTATGGGGCAATTCTACTGTGTCCTATAGGATTTGTATGAGTCAGAATTGACTCGACAGCAATGCGATTGCTTTTTTTTTTTTGGTGATGGGGGTGGTTTTGGGTAAAAAGAAGATTCTCAGTTCCAGAATTACCATAATAAAATACTGAAATGCCTAGGTTTCTACAAAAAGTGTAAGGCATACAAGAACACAGGAGAAGATGGCCCATTTAAAAGAACATTCTGAAGAAGCTAAAATAAATCTTATGGTAGCCAGGATAACAGGAAACATAGAAGACTTTCAAAGAAAAATGTTAAATATGTTCAAAGAATGCAAAGAACACATAGACAACAAACTGAGATAAGGAAATAAAGTGGGAAACCCAATAGAGAAATAGAAAACATAAAGAACCAGATGGAAAACTGGAATTGAGGAATAAAATAATGGGACTGGAAAATGCAAGGGAGGTATTCAACAGTAGATTCAAGCATAGAGAAGACAGAATAACTGAACTAGAGGACATGGTAACTGAACTTATCAAGTCTCAAAAGGAACAGGAGAAATGCACAAATAAAAGTGAACAAAGCCAAATGAAGTTACAGGGCACAATCAAGATATTCAATATAAGATTCATGGAGATTCCAGAAGTGCGGAGAGAAAGAAAGGAATAGAAAGAATATTCCAAGATATAATGACAGAAAATTTTCCAGACATAATAAGGAGTTGAACCTGGAAATACAAGAAGAAAAGTGAACTCCAAGCAAAATAAATCTAAATTGGTCTATACTAAGACAGATTGTAATCAAATTCTTGAAAAACAAAGAAAACGGAAGAATTCTAAAAGCAACAAGAGAAAAGCACAGTGTAACGTATAAGGGGTCCTCAGTAAGACTCCATTGTAAGGATGGCGCAGGATCGGGCAGTGTTTCATTCTGTGGTACATACAGTCGCTATGAGTCAGAACTGACTTGACGGCACCTAACAATAACAACAGTAAGACTAAGTGCTGATTTCTCCTCAGAAACTCTGGTAGCCAGAAGGTGATAGAATGATATATATATAAAGTATTGGAAGAAAAGAATTGTCAACCAAGAGTCCTTTACCCAAAAAATTTTCCTTCAAAAATGAGGGTGAAATCAAGACATTCCCAGGTAAACAAACAAACAAAAAAAGTTGTGGAAATTCGTTACCACCAGATCTGCTTTGCAAGAGTTACTGAAGGGAGTCCTCCAGATGAAAAGGAAAAGGGTGCTAGCCAGATACTCAAAGCCACACATGGGAAAGAAAACTTAAAAAACAAAAGAGAGAGCTCCAATAAAGAAAATGAAATGGGCAGATAAAAGAGCCAGTTGTATGGTATTTCCAGCAGATTAATTTAATACTTAAGTTCTACAAACATTATAACATTAAATGTGTAAGAAATAAGTACAAACTTAACCTAATGGACTTTGGATGTGTAATGATGTAATTGGTGCCACTACAAAAGAGATGGGGAAAGGGAGAGAGAAATAGGAAGAGTTTTATCATGTTAATGTTGAATATTACTTGTTGTTTGTATGCTAAATGTTGGTATCAAGGTAAAATACTTTGTTGTAAATGTAAGTTGTTAAATGTCATTTTTGTGATAACCACTAGGAAATTATTTTTAAAATACACACAAAAAGGAATAAGGAAGAAATACAAAACATTCAAAAAAAAAAAAGCAACTAAACACGAAAAATAACAAAAGTATAGGATATGTGGGACAAAGAATAGATAAGTTTAGAATATGTGGGACAAAGAAGATATAAGACAACAAGACACAAACACAATTAGCAAAATGAAAGAACTAAGTCCTTCATTTTCCGTAATTACCTTAATTGTAAATGGCTTAAACATCATTGAAAAGTCAGAGAGTGGCGGAACGGATTAAAAAAAAAGAAGAGCATGATCCGTTCTTAAGCTGTCTACAAGAACACAAACTGACTGAAAGTGAAAGGAAGAAAAAAATATTCCATGCAACTAGTAACAAAAAAAAGAGCAGGACTGGCCATACTGATATCTGACAAAATTAATTTTAAATCAAAATCTGTTATAGGAGATGATGAAGAACCTTGTCATCATTGTTGTCAGGGGCCATCTAGTCGGTTCCAACGCATAGCCACTCCATGTACAACAGAACGAAACACTGCCTAGTCCTGCACCATGCTCACAATCATGATGTTTGAGTCCATTATTGCAGCCACTGTGCCAATTCATTTCATTGAGGGTCTTCCTCTTTTTTGTTGACCCTCCACCTTACTATGCATGATGCCCTTCTCCAGGGACTGGTACCTCCTGATGATATGTCCAAAGTACCTGAAACAAAGTCTCACCATGCTCACTTTCAAAGAGAACTCTAGCTGTACTTCTTCCAAGGCAGACTTTTTCGTTCTTCCAGCAGCCCATGGTATATTAATTATTCTTCACCAACACCATAATTTAAAGGCTTCAATTCTTCCTCAGTCTTCCCTATTCACTGTCCAGCTTTCACATGCATATGAAGGATTGAAAATATCATGACTTGGGTCAAGCCCACCTTAATCCTCAAAACGATATTTTTGCTTTTCAATCCTTTAAAGAGGCCTTTTGCAAAAGATTTGACCAATGCAAGATGTCCTTTGATTTATCGACTGCTAGCTACTTCCATGAGTTTTGACTGTGGATCCAAGTAAAAGAAAATCCTTGACAACTTCAATTTTTTTCTCTATTTATCATGTTATTGTCAATTGGTCCACTTGTGAAGATTTTTGTTTTCTTTATGTTGAGGTGTAATCCATGGTGAAGCTTGTGGTCTTCAATCTTCATCAGAAAGTACTTCAAGCCCTCTCCACTTCCCTCAAAAAAGGTTGTGTCATCTGCATATGGCAGGTTGTTAATGAGCCTTCCACTAATTCTGATGCCACATCCTTCTTCATATAGCCCAGCTTCTCAGATTATTTGCTCAGCATAGAGCAAATAAATATGGTGAAAAGATATAGCTCTGATGCACACCTTTCTTGATTTTAAACCACTCATTATCCCCTTACTCTGTTCAACTGACTGCCTCTTGGTCTATGTACAGGTTACACATGAGAACAATTAAGTGTTCTGGAATTTCCATTCTTCACGATGTACAGTGTTATCCATAATTTGTTATGATCCATACAGCCGAATGCCTTTGTGTAGTCCACAAAACACAGGTAAACATCTTTTTGGTATTCATGGCTTCAGCCAAGATCCATCTGACATGAGCAATGGCATCCCTCACACTATGTCCTCCTCTGAATCTCACTTGAATTTCTGGCGGTTGAATAATCTTCAGCAAAATTTTCAGTCATTAATGTTCAATGTGTCAAATCTATTGTTGAAATGGTCTCCAAATTCAGATGGGATATACTCAAGGTTGTATTTTGGCTCTTGCAAACGTGTTTTAATTTTCTTCAGCTTCAACTTGAACTTTTAAATGAGCAATTGTTGTCGGCCTGTTCTGCCGTCAGCCCCTGGCCTTGCTCTGACTGATGATATTGAGTTTTCCATTGTCTCTTTCCACAGATTTTGTTGATTTGATTCCCGTGTTTTCCATCTAGTGAGGTCCATGTACATAGTTGTCATTTACGTTGTTGAAAAAGTTATTTAAAATAAATAAATCACTGGTCTTGCAAAATTCTATCATGCAATCTCCAGCATCATTTCTATCACCAAAGTCATATTTTCCAAAGACTAATCCTTCTTGTTTCCAACTTTCACATTCCAATCACCAGTAATTATTGGTGCATCTTGATTTCATGTGTGATCAATTTCTGATTGCAGAAGTTGGTAAAAATCTTCAGTTTCTTGATTTTGGCATTAGTCATTGGTGCATAAATTTGAAAAATAGTCATATTAACTGATCTTCCTTGTGAAGAAGATTACATAGTAATAAAAAAGTCAATCCATCCAGAAGATATAACAATTATAAATATATATGCACCTAACATCAGTGCCACAAAAATATGAAACAAATACTGACAGATCTGAAATGACTAATAGACAACTCCACAATAATACTTGGGAATATCAATATAACACTTTTAACACTGGACAGAAGTTCTTAAAAGAAGGTAAGTGAGGATATAGAACACTTAAAAATCATCACAAAGCAATTAAACCTAACAGACATATATAGAACACTCTGTCCAACATTAGAAAAATACAGATTTTTCCCCTGTGCACATGGGTCATTCTCCAGGGTAGACCATAATTGGAACCATAAGACAAGTCTCAAAAAGTTTTAAAAAGTTTGAAATTATACAAAGTATCTTCTTCAATCACACACACACAAAAATATTAATAGCAGAAGGAAAACTAGAAAACACAAAAATACATGGAAATTAAACAATGCACTACTAAGCAACCAATGGGTCTAGGAAGAAATCAAGAGAGAAATAAAAAACACCTGAAGTTAAACAAAAATGAAAACAAAATATACCAAAACATATGGGGTGCAGCAAAGGCAGTCCTCAGATATTTATAGCAATAAATGCTTAGTTTGAAAAATAAAAAGAATAATAGTCATATAAATAGTCTTACTCTTCAACTTAAGGACCTACAAGGAAAGTAGTAAATTTACCTAAAGCTGTCAGAATAAAGGAAATAACAAAGAAAAAATCAGAGCAGAAATAAATGAAATAGAGAAGAGAAATAGAGTGAATCACTAAAACCAAAAGTTGGTTTTTATAAGAGTAATAAAATTGCCAAGACTTTAGCTGGGCTGACAAAATAAGAGAGAAGATGCAAATAACCAAAATAAGAAATGAAAGTGAAGATGTTAATACTAAACCAACAGAAATATAAAGACTCATAACAGAATATTATGAACAACTGCACTCCAACAAACTTGGTAACTTATATGAAGAGGACAAAGTCTTAGAACATATAACCTATCTAAACTGACTAAGGACGGGGAAATAAAAATCTCAGTAGAACCATAACGAGCGAAAAGATTGAATCAAAAAAAAAAAAAGTCAACAAAGAAAAGCACTAAAGCACTGGACCAGACAGCTTCAGTAGCAAATGCTACATATCACTTAGAGAAGAATTGAAATCAATCCTGTTCAAACTCTTCCAAAAAGTACAGGAGGAAGAAACACTCCCTAATTCTTACTATGAAGCCAGCATTTCCCTAATACCGATGCCAGATGAACACCCTGAGAAAACCACAGACCAATATCCTTTATGAATACAGATGCCTAAATTCTCAACAAAAAACTAGTGTACAGAGTCCAATAGCATACTGGAAGAATAACACACTATAATCAACTGGGATATATTCCAGGAATGCAAGGATGATTCAACACTAGAAAATCAATCAATGCAATACACCACATTAATGGAACAAAGGAAAAGAACCACATGGTCATCTCACCTGATGTAGAAAAGGTATTTGATAAAATCAACACCCTTTCTTGACTGAAACTGTCAACAAGACAGTAATAAAAGGAAAGTTCCTCAATATGATTAAGGATGTTATGAAAAACCAACAGGTAACATTATATTCAAAGGAGAAAGACTTAGAGCTTTCCCCTTGAAAACAGGAAGACGAGGATGCTCTCTGTCACCACTTCTATTCAATATTGTATTAGAAGTACTAACCAGAGCAAGAAAGCAAGAAAAAAATAAAATAAAAAGTATCTCAATCAGAAAGGAGGAAGTAAAACTATATTCACAGATTACATGATTCTGTATATAGAAAATCAAAAAAAAAAATCCACTGAAAAGTTTCTAGAGAAATTTTGCAAAGTTGTAGGATACAAGGTCAACACACAAAAATATGTTGAGTTTCTATACACCACCAATGAGAAATCTGAAAAGTAGATTAGAAAACAGTTCCATCTTTAATCACATCTAAGAATTTTAAGAGAATAAAACGCCCAGAAATAAATTTACCCAAGGATGTTAAAGACTTATGCAATGAAAATTGCTGCTATAATCAAGTTGACAGTTCAATTCATGACACTCTATCTACCCTTTTGCCCCAAAAAGCTCATGTCCTTACCACAAGTAAAGCACATTCACCCCGTCATATCATAGCAAAAGTCCTAAACCAGCTCCAATTCCAAAATCCAAAAATTCTTCCTCATCTGTGAAATCTAAATACAAGTTATCTTCCTCCAAAGTACAATGGTGCAAGGTAGACCTTTCCATTACAAACGGGAGAAATTGGAGGGAAAGAAGGTGTAACAGGCACCAAGCAAATTAGCAGAACACATTATATTAGCCCTCCAGACTTGAAAATTATCCTCTGTTCTCTGAGACCATTCACACAATAGCCCTGCCCTCCAAACTCTGGGTGTTGGCTACACTCTCCTGATTCTGCCTGGAGTTCCCTCCGCCCTGGGCTTCAGCTCCCCCTTCCAGGTCCGCCAAGACAGCAACACTTCTCCCTCAGCTTTAGGCAGCCCCATTCTCCTACTCCATCAAGTGGTGACTCCACTCTTTGAGACCCCAGAGGTCATGTCCATACCCTTTGAGACAAAGGCAGCTCTGCTTCCTGTGTCCTTCTTTCTTCAGCTTCTGTTACATGGTTCCTTGGCCTCTTGGCCCCTCAGGCCTCACCTCCCATGTCTGCTGTACTGGGACTAGCGTTCCAAAGTTCTGTAGCTCCACCAGCACTTCACTCCACTAGTAAACTTCAGCTGGAAGGCACTCAGCTCTCTTTCTCTTTGGGTCAATGAGCCTAGATCTACAGATAAGTACCCAGAAGCACCCCACTCTGCCAGGAACCTTCCTATGCGCAGGCACTCAGCTCTCTCCCTCCAGCACCCTCACGTGCTGATCTCCTGGTTTTGCTGCTACCAGTTCTCTGCCACCGCCATTGCTCTGCTGCTGCCATTTTCTGCTGCTGCTTCTTGCTGTTTGTGCCATCTCCAGTGTAACAGGTGTCCTCATTTCCTTCTGAGTCCTTTATCCATTCGCAGTTCCAAAACCACTTCCATGTTTTAGGTATCTGTTAGAGCAGCACCCTGCTCCCAGTACCAAACTCTTAGTTATCTTATGGGACTATAGCGGAAATACCACAAGTGGATAGCTTTAACAAAGAGAAATTTATTCTCTCACAGTTCAAATTCAGGATGCCAGCTCCAGGGGAAACCTTTCTCTCTCTGTTGGCCTTGGGGGAAGGTCCTCATCATCAGTCTTTTTCTGGACTAGGAGCTTCTCCATGCAGGAAACCTGGATCCAAAGGACTCGGCCTACTCCTCTTGCTGCTTTCCTGGTGGTATGAGTTCCCCTACTCTCTGTTTGCTTCCCTTTCCTTTTATCTCTTGTAAGATAAAAGGTGATGCATGCCACACTCCAGGGAAACCCCTTTACATTGGGTCAAGGATGTGACCTGACAAGGGTGTTACATCCCACCTTAGTCATCTTTAACATAATCTAATCTTGCCTCATTAACCACGGACAGAGATTAGGATTTACAACATAGAGGAAAATTACATCAATCACAAAATGGAGGACAACCACACAATACTGGGAAACAGGACCTAACCAAGTAGATACATATTTTGGGGGTACACAATTCAATCTATGACAACCATTGAAAGAGATTAAGAAGACCTAAATAGATGAAAAAACATTCTACATTCATGGGTTGGAAGACGTAATATAGTCAAGATATCAGTGCTACTCAAAACACTCTATAGGTCCAACACAATCCCAATTAAAATTCCAACATTTCTTACAAAAATTGAAAAGCTAATATTCAACTTTATATGGAAAGGTAAGAAATTCTGAATTGCCAAAACAATTATGAAGAAGAACAAAGTAGAAGACCTCATACTTCCTGACTTCAAAACATACTACACAGCTATAGTAATCAAAACAGCCTGGTACTGGTTTAATGATAGATATATAGACCAATGGAATTAGAATTAAGAACCCAGAAATAAATCTATACATCTATGGTTAACTGATTTTCAACAAGGGTGCTATTCCATTCAAGGGGGAAGGAATAGTCTCTTCAACTAATGGTGCTGGCAAATTGGATTTCCACATACCAAAAAATGAAACAAGATCCATACCTCTCACTGTAAACAAAAACTAATTCAAAATGGACCAACGACCTAAATGTTAAACCATAAAGTTCTCGGAAGAAAATATGAGGGCAAAGATATGGAACTTAATTTTTTTTTAATGATAGAATATCAAACACAGCAATGAATGCATGAGCAGCAGAAGACAAAATAGATAATTGGGACCTAATAAAAATTAAATACTTCTATCAGAAGACTTTATGAAATGAGTAAAAAGAATATATATAGGACTGGGAAAAAATCTTTGGAAATCATATATCCAATAAGGGTCTAATTTCCAAAATACATATAAGACTTTTACAACTTTACAACACAAAGACAAATAACCCAGTCAAAAACTGAGCAAAGGACTTTGGTAGGTATTTCACCAAGGAGGATATTCAGATGGCCAACAACCACATGAAAAGACGCTCAAAGTTTTTAGCCATCAGAGAGATGCAAATCAAAACCTCATTCCCACTAGGATGGCTAAGATAAAAACATGAAAAATAACAAATGTGGAAGATGTGGGGGAATTAGAGCCCTTATGCATTCCTGGTGGGAGTGCAAAATGATACAGTCATTATGGAAAACAGTGTGGTGGTTCCTCAAAAAATTAAAAACAGAACTATCATTTGGTCCAGCACTTCCATTCCTAGGTGTATATCCAAGGGACTTAAAAACAGTGATGCAAACAGACGTATGTACACCAGTGTTCATTACAGCACTATTGACAATAGCCAAAAAGTGGAAACAACCCAAATGTCCATCAATGGTTGAATAGATAAACAAAATGTGGCACATACATACAATAGAATACTACTCAGCCGTAAAAAGAAATAAAGCCCTGATACATGCTACATATGAATGAGCCACGAGGACATTATGCTGAGTTAAATAAGTCAATCACAAAAGGACAAATATTGTGTAATCTCACTTACAAGAAATGATAAGAATAGGCAAATGTATAGATACCAGAGTTTATTAGTGGTTACCAGGGGCCGGAAGGAGGAGATAGGGGAAGCCGTTGTTTGTGAGGTAGTGAGTTTCTGTTTACGGAAAAGAGAAATTTAGCATCAATTAAGGGAAACAGTTTTACATGATTAATGTAGTTGCTATCACTGAGCTAGACACCTAATAAAGGTTGAATAGGCAACTGTGTTTTATATATATATATTTCTACCAAAAAAGAAAAGAAAAAAGGAGGTGCTGATACTGCCTATGTACAACCAAACACCTTATGGGATTTGTTTTCTTGATTTAGAGGTTTAGGGTCACGGTTTTGTGGAACATTAAAATCATTCAGCCTAATACTGATTTTAATGCTTATATTCTACCTCCTAGTTTATTGTGTAGTGCCGAGAGTCTTAAAAGCTGGTGAGCAGCCACCCAAGGTACGATTGGTCTCTATTCACCTGGAGCAGCAGAGGAAGAAGGAGGGTCAGGAATTGGAGGAGGAACTGGAATATGTGCCCAATTGTCTCTGTGAAAAACTGTTTCCTTGACAATGAGACCAGAACTGGATGGTGCCTGGCTATCATTACTGAATGATTTGATCAAAGATTCTGTAGCAGAATTCTGATCAAAAGGGGAAAAAATGTGGAATTCAACTTCGAATTCTCAGGGAATGCAGATCTTCTGAAGCAACTGAGACTGGATAACTCCGTGAAAACATGGCCTTGAGGAAATCTTTAAACCCTAAACTGAAACTATCCTTGGATATCATCTTTAAACCAAACAACGTTTAGCTTAGTTAGAAAAGAATGTTTACCTTGAGCACTGTGTTCTTTAAAAAAAATTATTTATATGAGATGAAATTGATAACAGCAACTCAAAAGGTTAGATGAGAAGCTTAGAGAACAGTGACTTTGTGTTGATGATGGTGAGACAATTCAGGAAAGAATATCAAGAAAGGTGGCAGAGCTTGAAGAATGTAAGCAATGTCACTGAATTGTACATGGAGAAATTGTTAAATTGGTGTATGGTTTGCTGTGTATCTCTTTGAACACAAAACAGAGTGAGAAGACCAGTGGGGCATAGAAAAAAACAACGACAGGAAAAAAAAAAGTTTATATATGTTAACAGTTAAAGAGTTATTAACAACATATAAAAAGCTGCAACAAATCAATAATAATAAAGAGAAACTACACAAAGGAAAAACAAAGAATCTAAACAGCCAACTCTCAAAGGAAATACAAATAGCTCCGGTAGATGTACAGGGCTCACTTTTAATTAAGAAATGAAAATGGTTGTAAAAGATTATTTTTCATGCATGAGATTTTTTTTTTAATTTACAAATAAATGTACATTGCTGACGTTTTGTTGTGAAACTGGGATTTTCATACTTGAAAGTGGGAGTGAAAATTGTTAATTGGCAGGAGTCTCTCTGTACTTCTAGTTTATCTACCCTTCAATTCCACAACTGCAATTTTAAGATTTTGTCTTTCAAAATTTTTAATAAAATTATTTAGATAAATATTTACCTATCACTTGTTGTCAAGTTGACTGTAACCTCTAGGAGTCCGAGTGGTAAATACATGGTTAATTCACTCACTTTTTACTAAAAGGTTGGAGATTTAAGTTCACCCAGAGGCACCTCAGAAGAAAGTCCTGGTCATCTATTTCCAAAAAATCCTCCCTTGAAAACTCCGTGGAGCACAGCTGTGCCCTGACACCTAGGGAGAAGGGACAGTAGGTGGGTAATAATAACACCAACATTCGCTGAAAGCCCGCTAAGGAAAGCTTAGATGCTGTTCTTAACGCTTTACCTGTATGAACTCACAATTCTCGCAATGACGTAGAGGCAGCAGGTGCCTCACAGTGCGTAGCTGAGGTGGGAAACTAAAGCTGTAATGGGAAAACAGTGTTTTCTTTTTCCTCAAACACCAGGTACTAGAGGCAAAATTTTAAAACTAATAAATGTAGTGGCTGAATGGATAAGACTAACCATGGTTCAGGAGCCAGGAAAGGTGGGGACAGATCAAAAGTATTGTCTTGTTAGGTCAAGGGGCTTTGGCATAGAACCAGGTGGTTAGCCACAGGACTGGACTATCCAAAAAAAAAACACCCAAGCTCATCGCTATTAAGTTGATTCTGACTCATACCGACCCGACATGGCAGAGTAGAACCGCTCCCATAGTATTTCCAAGGAGGGGCTGGTGGATTCAAACTGCTGACCTTTTGGTTAGCAGCCAACCTCTTAACCACTGCTCCACTATCCAGAACCCTAAAATTTACCACCATGGGAGAAGATTTCACTACCCCCACACTGTACCCTCCACCATGTCAACAACTGCCAGCTTTAGGGAAGAAGGATAAGATTTTGTCTCTGTCTCTAAGGGTCTAGACATCATGGTGGGTATGCTCCATACTCTGATCCAGGCTCCCAGAACAGGAGCCCTTCCCAGACGTCCAGGCAGTATCTACGTCATCGTGTGGGCATATTCTGTGAAGTGTTTATCTCCACTTTTTAACCGTGCTTTTCTTGACGCAGCACTATACCTGATTTACCTATGTATCCTTCACACCTAGCACAGTGTCTGGCTCACAATGAGCAATCAGTGAATGGTTGTCAAATAAATGAATGGTTGGTTTCATGGCCAGATAGATGGATGGATATGTGGTTGGTAGGTGAATGGAAAGATGGGTGGATCAGATCTAGTACTATATGTAGCTGAGAAGGTTGCACTGGAAGGTGTCCAAGATTTACTCTTCTGCAAATATTTCCATGGTCTGACCTGGCTTATTTCCATCCTTCAACATTCCAAGTTCCCCCACCCCCACCAGTATAGAAAAAATTCTAATTAAAATGATGCTCTGTCCTTAACTGATTTTTTTCTTTTCTGAGTAGAAAGACCTTTTGTACCTATCGTTTCACGTTTCTGAGAAGACAAGCACTAACAGCTTCGGGACTGAATATCAGAGTATCTGCTCACAGTCATATTTATTCTTATCTGAAAAAGAAGTCTATTTCATGTTCATTATTTTTTTATTTTTGTCATATACAATAAAATCTTACATGTTTCAGACTGGTCTCATAGCCAGCAACTCTCCACACAGTCATACACAGCTGAATAATCTCCCCACTGAAAACAGAATGGCATAATAAGATGCCCTGAGGTTTCTGACAGCATGGCCCAAGCTGAAGAGATAGTGGCTAGCTGGGGCATGTTCTTCTCGTGGTGGAGGACCAAAAGATAAGAGTCCAAGCCAAATGATGAAAACAAATTCCAAGTCTCCACTGACATGCAGCATAGGTCACACCTCCTCACCTGCCATGGCCAAAGCAAACCCCATGACCAAACCCAAAATCCATATGGCAGGGAAGTAAACACTGCTTATGCTGGAAAGGGGGAGAGTAAATGTTTGGTGAATAATATACATGCTATAACATGGGGGCACTCAGGAGTTAACCCCTATATTAGTTTCCTAAGGTTGTCATCACAAAATACCACAAAATGGGTGGCTTTAGAGAACAGAAATTATTTCCTCACAGTTCTGGAGACTAGAAATCCAAATCAGGGTCTCAGCCATGTTGACTCCTTCTGGGGAGTTTGAGATAGGGCCTGCTCTACACCTCTCTCCTAGTTTCTAGTGGCTGCCAACAATCCTTGGTGTGCCTTTGCTGCTTATACATGCATCTGGCTGCACTGTCACATGGCATCTGTCTTCCTCCTGTGTTTGACTATGTGTCTGTCCTCCCCTGTTATAAGATACCACACAGAAGCGATTAGGATTAGGACCCACCCTAGTTCAGTATGACCTTATGTTTAACTAAGTGATAAGATCGTCAAAGACTCAATTTCCAAACAAGGTCACATTTACAGGAACATAGGTTAGTACCTTAACATATATTTTGTGAGGGTATAATTCAGTCCATAACAATCGCCAAGGCTCTGATGATTCCACATAGTCCCCTGGAGCTCTGCCTACTTTTTTTTGCTTTAGTAGTTTTTACCAACCACTGAGGAAAGAGTACCATTTACTGAGTACCTTCTATGTCTCAGCCACTTTATATACAGGTAGTCCCTACCTTACAACACATTCAAGTTATGGTGAACCGCAATTACAATAGTCCATTTTTTTTTGTACAATTTGTCATTAGTAATAGGTACTACATACAATGCTTTGTTGTATAATTTGCTGATGTCATCATATTTGTAAATTTATATGTAATGTTTCCAATCCCCAAAGACAAACATTGGATTTATAAAGATACTTGTAATAAAAGGCAATAATAACAAAAACTAAAAAAAAAAAGAGGCATTCAACTTACAACAGAACTGACTTATGACAGAATCAGCAGAACAGAGCTTTAGTCCTAAGTCGGGGACTAGCTGGATGTTATAATTAATCCCCCACACAAATCTGTAAGGTAAGAGCTGTTATGACCATACAATATATGCAAACTCTAAAGGTCAAAGAGATAAAGTAACTAGTCAAGTGTCACTCAGTAAGTTCATGCCGAAGATGGGTAAGTCCAATTCTGCAACCCATCTAACTGATCATGAGCTCTTTCCAGTTTCCCATACTTAGAATTCTCAGCCTCATTGGTCATAGGTCAATGTCAATTACAACCACCAGGAGAGACTCCTACACACCAGCAAAACAACTAAATTAAAAGACTCAAAACACCAAGTGCCAGCAAGGTGTAGAATATTGAGAAATGCATACACTGCCAGTAGCAATGGAAATTGGCACTTTGGAAAGCAATTTTACATTATTTACTAAAGTTGAGTACATATTCTATAACCCAGAAAGTCCACAACAAGTGTGTTTCCTACAGAAATATATGCACCTGTGCACAGTGATACATGCACAGAATTTTCATAGCAGTGTTATTTATAATTGCCTCAAACTGGAAATAATCCAAATGTACATTGGAAGTAAAGTAGATCAAATTAAGTCTAACATGTTCATATATTCAGATTCCATACAACAATGAAAATGAATGAACTACAGCCACAGACAATAAAATGGGTTAATCTCACAGATGTAAGTTGAATTAAAGAAGCTAGGCTCCAGTGAATACACATTATATGATTACATTTCGGTAATGTTCAAAAAGTAAACAAAATCATATTCTTGCTTAGGTGGCAAAACTAAAAAGAATAACAAGAAAATCAATACAATAAAGTTGGCATAGTAGTCACATTTGTATGGTAAAAAGGAAAGTAATAATTGGGAGGGGCCATGAGGAAGCTTCTGGGATGCTAACCATGTTTTATTCCTTGACCTGGATAGAACTAGAACTGGCATTCACTCTGTGATAATGTATTAAACTGTACGTTTTTATATTGTGCATTTTTGTATGAGCATAATGCTTCACAATTATAAAAATACAGATAAAAAGTAAAGATAGAATGGGAGACGAAGAAGTAGAGACAGTGAATCTAGATGATTTAAGAAATTTTCCTAAAGGGAGAAGAGGTAAATGGTATGGTAGCTAGAGAAGAACACAGGGGAGGTTTAAGTGTGTGTTGACTCAAATAATCCAGAAGTGAGAACAAACTCCTTAATAAAGTGAGAAGAGATGATGTCCAAAATTCCTGTGAGAAAGCAGCTGCAGACCAAAGAAGGGCTATTCCTCCATGCCTGAATAAATATAGATTTGGCGGTGGGAAGATGGAGTGGGTCTCTTCTAACTGATTCTGTTTTGAGGGTAATAAATTGAGGGATCATCAGCTGAGAATGATGACAGGGAAAGGGTTTTAGTGGTCTGAAAAAAGAAGAAAAGATATGCAATAGCATTCTCAGAGAGGAAGATCAATTTGACCAAGTAAATACGATACAGGGCCACCTGGCAGAGCTGGGAATTTATGTAAATTCAGGGCTCATAAATTTAACATGAGACAAGTCAGCACACATTGAGCTGCTAGGGTAAAGCGCAGGTGTCCTAGTTATCTAGTGCTGCTATAACAGAAATACCACAAGTGGATGGCTTTAATGAGCAGAAATTTATTCTCTCACAGTCTAGGAGGCTAGAAGGCTGAATTCAGGGTGCCAGCTCCTGAGGAAGGATTTCCCTCTCTTTCAGTTTTAGGGGAAGATCCTTGTCATCAATCTTACCCTGGTCTAAGAGCTTCTCAGTGCAGGGAGCCCAGGTCCAAAGGATACGCTCAGCTCCCGGCACTTCTTTCTTGGTGGTATGAAGTCCTCCTCTCTGCTAGATCCCCTCTTTTATATCTCAGAAGAGACTGACTGAAGATACAACATAATCCTGTAGTTTGAGTCCTGTCTCATTAATGTAACTGCCTCTAATCCTGCCTCATTAACATCAGAGAGGTTAGGATTTACAACCCTTAAGATAATCACATCAGATCACAAAATGGAGGACAACCACACAATAAATAGGAATCATGGCCTAGCCGAGTTGACACACATTTTAGGGGGACGCAATTCAATCCATAACAGCAGGCCCAGACCCCCAGTGCCGTTGAGTCGATTCCGACTCATACAATGGCAGGGTAAGAGGTAAGCTGGGTTTAAATAGGGTTGGGCTTTATCAAGACAATGCGTCGTAAGGAGAGGAGGGTTAAGTTTGCTAAAGACAAGGAGAGTGTTGAACACCAGCATTACATATGGATAAGGAAAGAATTGCAAACATGAGGGATGGGATAGGAAATGAAAAACTCAATGAATTGGGGATTCCAGCAGGTTGAAGGATTATTAGAATCAGTGTTCTAGAGAGAGAAAGGGTGCCGGGAAGATAGAGGGTGTTGATGGTCAGATAATGGGATAGTGTCGTCACAAGGTCTGTATTGTGGCCACTGAGTGGAGGCCTAAGGCAAAATGAAGAAAAAGAGTGTTGGTGGTGAGAAGAACATAAGCCAAAAAACAAACCAAACCTGCTGCCGTAGAGTCAATTGCAACTCCTAGTAACCCTAGAGGACAGAGCAGAACTGCCCCAGAGGGTTTCCAAGGAGCACCTGGTGGATTTGAACTGCCAGCCTTTTGGTTAGCAGCTGTAGCTCTTAACCACTATGCCACCAGGTTTTCGAACAGGCCATGGAACTAAGAAATGAGAGTATCAGAACGCTGGCCTCTGTGGATACTGAAATCACCAGGAATGGTGACAGAAATAGGTGCTGGAGAGATAAACACTGAGCCATGTGCTACTATCTTCAGGAAAAGAGAGAGAAAGACTGGAGGGTTATGAGATCATTAAAAGAAAGCAGGAGTCATAATCTAATGTAAGACATCTCAAAATATCCCTGGGCTTTTGCAAGAAGAAAATGGAGAAATGGTCTATAGGTGGCAGAGGGGAGCAAGAAGGACACTTACCCTCCATTGGTCCCAGTGGTACTTAACCCTTTAAAAGATGATTTTTTTTTTTTGAATTTTTTTTGGTAATGCCATGTTTTTTCACTAATGAAATGTATGCTAAATCATTGCTTGTTGGTAGGTTTTTTTGTTGTTTTAACGGGGTGCCAATTGCAAGGAGGCCATGTTGTTCACATGTTCCATGAGGCACATCACACATGCAGTACACTCCTGTCCCATGGCCCAGGAAGTGCCAACTCATTTACTTGGATGTTTTCAAATGCGTGTAACCGTATCTTCTCAACAACACAAAGGAAATAAACATACTTGTAGGCCTTATCTTACTGTACAGAAGCCAAAAGATAACAAAAGTTTCACACAATCTCTCCACAGGGAAGCATCCCCTCGTACAAATGGCTCTCAACTCTCAAATGTGGCACAGATCGACTTCCTTGTTTTTTAGGCAGTTCACAGTATTCACCAGGATGCCAGAATGTACTAAAGTGGCTCAAATGCCTGCCAGTAAACTTCCAGGGGTGGAAAATGTAGCTGGAATGTACATGTGTCATCACCTGTTAAAGGGTTATTAAGGCGAGACCAACAAAACAAAATGAAAAATAAACAAGACCCCACTTGAGAGGGCTGAAAAGGGAGCAGAGCCCTTGGGGGAAAGTCAGGTTTCTGAAAGAGCAAAAATTCAAAGGTAACATTCAATTAATGGTCATAGAATCTAGGGAAATCTGCTGGTAAGACTGAAAGTTCCGGAGCACCCAATGGAAGGGCTTGGAGAGTTGGAAGGAATGGGTGATAGACTTCCACGTGGGGGTTTAAGAGCTGGGCGGGGTGAAGAGCCTGGGAAGCTTGAGACTTTGGGTGGTGATTGTCTTAGTCATCTAGTGCTGCCATAACAGAAATACCACAAGTGGATGGATTTAACAAAGTAATATTTATTTTATCACAGACTAGTAGATTACACGTCCAAATTCAGGGAGTCAGTTCCAGCAGAAGCCTTTCTCTCTCTGTTGGCTCTGGAGGAAGGTCCTTGTCCTCAATGTTCCCCTAGTCAAGGAGCTTCTCAGGCACAGGGATCCTGTGTCCAAAGGACGTGCTCAGCTCCTTGTGCTGCTTTCTTGGTGATATGAGGTCCCCAACTCTCTGTTTGCTTCCCTTTTCTTTTATCTCTTGAGAGATAAAAGGGGGTGCAGGCCACACTCCAGAGAACTCCCTTTACGTTGGATCAGGGAGGTGGCCTGAGTAAGGGCGATATTACAACCCCACCTTAATCCTGTTAACATAAAATTATAATCACAAAATGGAGGACAACCACGCAATACTGGGAATTACGGCCTAACCAAGTCGACACATATCGTTGGGGGGACACAATTTGAACCATGACAGTGATTCAAGTAAATAAGGATGCACAAGATCTATCTGCTAGTGTAGTGGGAGAAGGTGAGCTCTCACTTCTTCTCAAAGTCTCAGGTGGAGTCAGTTATGTGTTGGGGTGGGAGTCAGGGTCATTCTTTCAGGGTCATGGAATTGGAACACCCCTTTACACACATACACACACCCCTTAAATCATGCTATCATGCTGTGGGCGAATTTGAGGCTGGGAGATTGGGCTTTGTCTCCTTAGTGTTGTCCATGTGCTTTTTTTTTTTCTAAACAAAGTCTAGAACCTAAATTAATTGCTGCTAAATTTCATCTTGCTGAATCAAGCCTGTTTTCTCAGCCAGCTGAAGTCATTTTGATATTTTATGCTTTCCCTTTGCCTTACAATTTTCTCCAAAATTAAAAACATAATTCAAGTAGTAGAGAGGGCTTTGGTTAAAAAACAATCATCTCCCACCACATACTCCCCACCCATAGACCTACTCTCCAAAGGCACTTCTCACTATTTCTAATTGTAGGTCTCCAGTTGGCTACTTTTTCTAGATATTGTGCTTGTTATCCTAGTTTTTGTCTCACCAACTTTAGACAATGTCCACTGACTTCTCGTTCTGGTCAGTTCATTCACTCCCCATCCCAGGTCCATTCTCCCACATCTGTGCTGGGGAGAGGGCTGGTCTGCAAGGGCTCTGTCAACAGGGCTTCCTTGACCTTTGGCTTCCAGTTTGGTTAGGCCAAGGAAGGCCCTAGCAGAATAGAATAGGAAAGAGAAGGAGGTAATTCCTCCACACCCTACCTTGACCCTCCCTGCCTCATCGAGGTTCTATGGTGCTGTATTCCTGTGTAGCAAGAACAATGTCAGGACACCCTTCGTATAAGGCTCCTGGCCTGACCTGGCTCTAATAACATGGTTCCCTCTCTGTCCCTGAGTCCTGAAGGTGGCACTCATCTTGGGATAGGCCACCCTTAAGCCAGCCATGCCTCTGAAATGAGTCCCTCCTCAAAACTCTCCTTACTCCATGTTTACCACTTCTGAGGGTATCATCTTTTTCCTTCCAGGATCCTGATGAATTCTCTCATAAGAATGACAGTAATTTACCACATTGGCACCATCCTCTATCTATCTACCTCTTTCTCCAAATGTTGGATGTTTTATCATTATATCTGGTTCTTCTCTTGGGTGACTGCCTTTGCACCTTTAAACAATACACTCAGAACACATCCTGTTTCATAAAATGTCATCTGTCCTGGGCTGGGTTCTCTAGAGAAGCAAAACCAATAATTCTTATATAGAGAGAGAGATTTATATCAAGGAAATTGCTCACGTGGTTATAGAGACGGGAAAGTCCCAAGTCCATGGGTCAGGATAGAGGCTTTTCCTGATTCACAAAGCCCCAGGGGCTAGCAAACCCAAGATCAGCAGGCGAGACCACAGGTAAGCTGCTAGCTCAAGTCCCAAGAACCAGAGGTCAGACAAGCAGGAGCCAACTGCAGGATCCAGAGGTGAGCAACAGCCCCTGAGCCTTGCCAGAATGTCCACTTCTACTTGATGCAGGCCACATACCCAAAGAAATTCCCTTTCAACTGATTGGCTACTTACAGAAGATTTCATCATGCAGGTGATCACATATCAAATCTCAGCATGGATGTGATCATTACATGAATCATTGTATCGAATCTCCAAACTTTCAGTTAGCAGCCAAGCACATTAACCGTTTACAGCACTCGGGGACTCCTGTGTAATCACCCCATTCCCCTATTGGCATCAAGTTGATTCTGACTCATAGCCACACTATAGTGATTTTTATAAGACAGAATAGAAGTACCCCATAAAATTTCCAAGGAGCAGCTGGTGGATTCAAACTGCTGACGTTTTGGTCAGCAGCCAGTCTCTTAACCACTATGCCACTAGGTCTCCTACCCTTAAAAGAGGGAAACAAGGTCAGAAAGGAAGTAGGAGATATGACGACAGAAAGAAGATGTTGGAGTGAAGTAAGAGGCAACGAACCAAGGAATAAAAGTTGCTTCTGTTGTTTTTGTTAGGTGTCCTCGAATTGGTTCTGACTCATAGTGGCCGTATGTACAACAGAATACAACACTGCCCAGTTCTGCACTGTCCTCACAATTGTTGTTATACTTAAGCCTATTGTTGCAGCCACTGTGTCAATCCACCTCATTGAGGGTCTTCTTCCTTTTTGCTCACCCTCTAATTTTCCAAGCACAACGTCCTTCTTCAGGGACTGGTCCCTTCTGATAAGATATCCAAAGAACCTGAAACAAAGTCTTGCCATCCTCCCTTCCAAGAAGCACTCTGGCTATATTTCTTCAACAACAGACACGCTTATTCTTCTGGCAGTCTATAGCATATTCAATATTCTTCCCCAACACCATAATTCAAAGGCATAAATTCTTCTGTCTTCCTTATTCATTGCTCAGCTTTCGCATGTATGTGAGATGATTGAAAATATCATGGTTTGGGTCAGGCACACCTTAGTCCTCAAAGTGATATCTTTCGTTTTTAACACTTTCAACAGGTCTTTTGCAGCAGAGTTGCCCAGTGCAATATGTCATTTGATTTCCTGACTGCTGCTTCTATGAGTGCTGATTGTAGATACAAGTGGAGATCCTTGACCACTTCAAATTTTTCTATTCAGAACCAACTCAACAGCAATTTTTTTTTTGGTAGCATAATGTTGCTTATTGGTCCAGTTGTGAGGATTTGAGTGTGTGTGTGTGTGTGTGTGTGTTGAGATGTAATCCATACTGAAGACTGTAGTCTTTGATCTTTATCAGTAAGTGCTTCAAGTCCTCCTTGATTTCAGCAAGCAAGGCAGTGTTATCTGCATATCAAAGGTTGTTAATAAGTCTTCCTCCAGTCTTGATGCTGCATTCTTCTTCATATAGTCCAGCTTCTCAGATTATTTGCTCAGCATACAGATTGAATAAGTGTGGTGAAAGGATACAACCCTGATGCACAGGTTTCCTGACTTTAAACCATCCAGTATCCCCTTGTTTTGTTCCAATGACTGCCTCTTGGTCTAAGTACAGGTTCTGCATCAGCACCATTAAGTGTTCTGGAATTCCCGTTCTTTGCAATGTTATCCATAATTTGTTGTGATCCATGCAGTAAAATGGTTTTCCATAGTTAATAAAACACAGGTAAACATCTTTCTGGTTTTCTTTGCTTTCAGCCAAGGTCCATCTGACATCAGTGATGATATCCCTTGTCCCATGTCCTCTTCTGAATCTGGCTTGAATTTCTAGTAGTTCCCTGTCGATGTAGTGCTGCAACCGCTTTTGTATGATCTTCGGCAAAATTTTACTTGTGTGTGATATTAATGATATTGTTTGATCATTTCCACATTCTGTTGGATCACCTTTTTTTGGAATGGGCACAAATATGGATCTCTTCCAGGCGGTTGGCCAAATTTCTTGGCACAGAAAAGCAAGCAACTCCAGTGCTGCATCCATTTGTTGAAATATCTCAACTGCTCTTCCATCAGTTCCTGGATCCTTGTTTTTCTCCAGTGCCTTCAGGGAGGCTTGGACTGCTTCCTTCAACGTCATTGGTTCTTGATCAACCTCCTGAAGCGGTTGAAAGTTGACCAATTCTTTTTGGTATAGTGACTCTGTATATTCCTTCCATTTGCTTTTGATGCTTCCTCCATCATTCAAAATTTTGCCCATAGAATCCTTCAAAATTGCAACTCCAGGCTTGAATTTTCTTTTCAGTTCTTTCCACTTGAGAAACACCAAACATGTTCTTCCCTTTTGGTTTTCTAACTCCAGGTCTTTGCACATTTCATTATAATATTTTACTTTGTCTTCTCAAGCTTCCCTTGGAAATATTCTGTTTAGCTCCTTTACTTTATCATTTCTTCCATTTGCTTTAGCTACTCTACATTCAAAAGCAAGTTTCAGAGTCTTTTCTGACATCCATTTTGGCCTTTTCTTCCTTTCCTCTCTTTTTACAGGCCTTTTGCTTTCTTCATGTATGATGTCCCTGATGTCTTCCCACAACTCATTTGGTCTTCAGTCATTAGCGTTCAGTACGTCAAATCTATTCTCGAGGTTGTCTCCAAATTCAGATGGGATATACTCAAGATCATATTTTGGCTTTCTTGAATTTGTTTTAATTTTCTTCAGCTTCAACTTGAAATTACCCACTGTTTTCGGAAATTACGTATGAGTAATTGATGGTCTGCTCCGCAATTGGCCCCTGGCCTTGTTCTGACGGATGATTTTGAGCTTTTCATAGTCTCTTTCCACAGATGTAGCCGATTTGATTCTTGTGTTTTCCATTCGGTGAGGTCCATGTCTATAACCACTGTTTGTGTTGTTGCAAAAAGGTATTTGCAATGAAGAAGTCGTTGATTGTGTGAAATTCTATCATGTGATCTCTGTCCTTGTTTCTATCACCAGGGCCATGTTTTCCAACTACTGATCCTTCTTGTTTCCAACTTTTGCAATCCAATCACCAGTAATTATCAATGCATCTTAATCACCTGTTTGATCAATTTCAGACTGCAGAAGTTGGTAAAAAAATCTTCAGTTTCCTCATCTTTGGCATTAGTGGTTGGTTCATAAATTTGTATCATAGTTACACTACCTGGTCTTCCTTGTAGACTATTGGATATTACCCTATCACTGATGGTGTTGTACTTCAGGATAGATCTTGAAATGTTCCTTTTGACAATGAACTTGATGCCATTCCTCTTCAATTGGTCATTCCCAACATTGTAGACCATATGATTGCTGATTCAGAATGGCCAATACCATTTCATTTCAGCTCACTAATGCCTAGGATATTGATCTTTATGCACTCCATTCCATTTTTTGATGACTTCCAATTTTCCTAGACTCATACAAGTTCTGATTAATAATGGACATTCGCAGCTGTTTCTTCTCATTTTGAGTCATGCCACATCAGCAAATGAAGGTCTTGAAAGGTGGGCTCCATCCATGTCATTAAGGTCGACTCTACTTTGAGGAGGCGGCTCTTCCCCAGTCATATTTTGAGTGCCTTCTGACTTGAGGTGATCATCTTCCAGCACTATATTAGATAATATTCCACTGCTATTCATAAGGTTTTCACTGGCCGTTTTTTCAAAAGTAGACTGGCTAATTTGTCTTAGTCTGGGAACTCCACTGAAACCTATTCACCAAGGTGACCCTGCTGATATTTGAAATAGAGGTGGCAAGGCTTCCAGCATCATAGCAACATGCAATCCACCACAGTACAACAAAATGACAGACACATGGTGGAAGCTGCCTCTAGAAGATAGAAAAGGCAAGGCAATGGATTCTCTCCACAGCCTCCAGAAGGGACAAGTCCTGCCAACACCCTGACTATAGCCCAATACAACTGATTTCAGACTTCTGGCCTCTAGAACTTAAGACAATTAGCTTGTGTTGTTTTAAGTGGCTTAACATGTGATAATGTATTACAACAACAAACTAATGTAAACCCAGCACTTGGTAAAATATCAGCCTCAAAGCAGCACTTTCAAAACTTCTGAATCAATTGGTCGGATATTTGTGACTTCAGTAAGAACTTTGGTGATTGTGATGCAGTTGGTCTGTAAACTACAGTCTAAGAAATACTGCAAAATCCTACACAAATGCCAGGTACTTTTATTATGACCTAAGAGAATTCAGGCATTGTTTTTTTTATTTAATAATTTGCCTGGTAGCTTCATCCATGTAATGAGATGATATTTAAGGCAATTACAAAACTCAAAATTATTAATTCACTTTACTCTTAGCATTAACAAATTTAACATGGAAAGTGCTCTTTTTCCCTCTGGCTGAACATATTGTCATATGGCAATGTTCAATATTTGAAACAGTTTGATTCTTCTTCTTGGCCTCATTTGAGAACAGGGAGGAGAGGGCCAAATATAGGCACTGTCAGTACTGCCTGTGATTAATTCAGCCCTAACAAATGCCACCAGGTGTAATTAACCTCAAATTTCTCTGATTCTTTTCTTTCATGAACTTTCCCCATGTGTTCCTCCAAACAACTGTCTACTTTTTACCAGCCTTTTTAAAAAATATAGATGAATTTTACAAAGTTTCTAGTTCGGCAAGCCTGGCCCCTGGCATCTCCTAGCACAGCTCCACCATGGCTGCAGCAGGCACAGAAAACTTTCACAACCTCCTGGGAAAAGCTGTCTGAGGAGCAGTGAGACTGCATTAAAATGCTTCAAGTTTGTGAGGACAAAAACAAGGCACACGGGAGCAAAGAAAAGATGGGCAGTTGTCTTGGAGGAAGAAGTTTGAGCCTCCTTGAAAAGAGATTTTTTTACTTCTTTTACAACCATATACATTGAGACTCAGTCAGTTTCACATATCCATGCAGGGTCTGCTCTCCTTGTTCACTTGGATGTCATTGTTGTTGCGTGCTGTCAAGTCAATTCCAACTCATAGTGGCCCTATAAGACAGCGGAGAGCTGTCCCACAGGGTTTCCTAGGTTGAAACCTTTACAGAAGTAGATCACCAGGTCTTTTCTCCTGCAGAGTGGCTGGTGGGTTGGAACCGCCAAACTTGAAGTGAGTAACCTAGGGCTTAACCATTGTTTGTGCCACCTGGGCGGCAATATTTTAGTTAGCTTCATATTTGGACCATGGCTTACTTATAGAGCTTTTGTTTGTTTTTGTTCTAGATGCTTAGCCACATTTCTTCCCTTTGTAGAGAAGCAAGTCATGCAAAAACCTTCCTATATTGTCCTCCAGGGTACATGCATAACCCAGAGGATCCTGGGCCTTCCTCTTCCTTGGCATTTTCTCTTGTTTCTATGGATTTTATTTGCCAACAGCTTTCTAATACACAATATGTAAGAAGTAAACGTTTTAAGTCTTTACATGTCTGTCTTAGAAGAAATACAACCAGAATGCTCTTGAGAAGAGTGGATAGAGGAGACTTCAGTTCACTTACTTTGGACATGTCATCAGGAAAGCCCAATCATTAGAAAAAGACATCATGGTAGTAAAGTATTTCAGGGAAAACAAGTGAAATCCTCAATACAGTGGATTGACATGGTGGCCACACAATGGACTCAAATATACCAATGATCTTGAAGATCATGCAGAACCAGGCAGTGTTTTGTTCTGTTGAACATGAGGTCACCATGAGTGGCAGCTGGCTCAACATCAACTATCAACAACAACCAGAAGTAAACCTTTTGAGCATTTACATATCCAAAGATATTTTTATTCTTCTCTCATACTCAATTGATATTTTTAGCCAGGTATAAGATATAAGGTTCAAAATTATCTTCCCCACCCAAGAACTTTGAGAGCATTGCTCTGTTTTCTTCTAACATTCTGTATCATCGGTGTGAATTCTGATACCCATCTGATTTTTTATTCTTCTGTGGAAGCTTCTCCCTTTGTCTGCCTCTTTCTTTTTGAAAACCTTCAAAAATCTTCTCTTTATCATCATTGTTCTGAAATTACGTAGCATGTAGATATACATATTTTTTTAATTCAACCTTTTCAGTGAAGACCTGTGTCCTTTAGCTCTGAAATATTTCCTCCATTTCCTCCTCCTTCTCTTCTTCATTCTTCTTTTATATATATAGTTGTTATTGTTTGGCATTGAAGAGTTGGTTCTGACTCATAGCAATCTTATGTACAGCCTGTCCCTGCACCATCCTCACAATCGTTTGCTATGTTTGAGCCCATTCTTGCAACCAATGTGTCAATTCCCATTCATTGAGGGTCTTTCTCTTTTTTGCTGACCATCGACTATACCAAGCACAATATCCTTCTCCAGGGACTGATCCCTTCATATAACATGTCCAAAGTATGTAAGACAAAGTCTCACCATCCTCATTCTAAGGAGAATTCTGCTGTACTTCCAAAACAGATTTTTCTTTCTTCTAGCAGTCCATGACATATTCAATATTATTCTGCAAAGTCATAATTCGAATGCATCAGTCCTTCGATCTCCCTTATTCATTGTCCAGTTCTCACCTGCATATGAGGCAACTGAAAATACAATAGTTTGAGGTAGGTGCCCCTTCATCCTCAGGTGACATCTTTGCTTTTCAACACTTTAAAGAGATCTTTTGCAGCAGATTTGCCCAATGCAATACATCCTTTGATTTCTTGACTACTACTTCCATGTGTGTTGGTTGTGGATTCAAGTAAAATGAAATCCTTGACAACTTCAATATTTTCTCTGTTTATCATGATGTTGCTTATTGGATCAGTTGTGAGAATTTTTGTTTTCTTTATATTGGGGTGTATTCTGTACTGAGGCTGTAGTGTATTCTGTGCTGAGTTTGTACTGAGCAAGCAAGGTTGTGTCTCTGCATATTACAGGTTGTTGATGATTGTTCCTCCAAGCCTGATGTCACATTCTTCATCACGTAGTCCAGTTTCTCTGATTATTTGTTCACTGTATGTATTGAATAGGGATGATAAAAGGATACAACCCTGACACACACCTTTCCTGATTTTAAATCACTCAGTATCCCCTTGTTCTATTTGAATGACTACCTGTTGGTCTCTGTACAGGTTCCGCATGAGCACAATTAAGTGTTCTGGAATTCCCATTTTCACAATGTTTTCCATTATTTGTCATGATCCACATAGCCAAACGCATTTGCATAGTCAATGAAACACAGGTATTCTCTGCTTTCAGCCAAGATCCATCTGACATTAGCAATAATATCTCTGGTTCCAAGTCCTCTTCTGAATCTGGTTTGAATTTCTGGCAGTTCCCAGTCGATGCACTGCTGCAACCACTTTCGAATGATCTTCAGCAAAATTTTACTTGTGTGTGATATTAATGATATTGCTCAATAATTTCCACATTCTGTTGGATCACCTTTCTTTGGAATGGGCACAAATATGGATCTCTTCCAGTCAGTTGGCTAGGCATTGTCTTCCAAATTGCTTGGCATAGAAAGTGAGAATTTCTAGCTTT
The DNA here is from genome assembly GCF_030014295.1 of Loxodonta africana. Classification (NCBI taxonomy): domain Eukaryota; kingdom Metazoa; phylum Chordata; class Mammalia; order Proboscidea; family Elephantidae; genus Loxodonta; species Loxodonta africana. Next base: position 130,743,597 of record NC_087347.1, on the reverse strand, counting down.
GCATCCATTTGTTGAAACATCTCAGTTGGCATCTCAGTTCCTGAAGACTTGTTTTTCATCATTGCCTTCAGTGCAGCCTGGACTTCTTCCTTCAGTACCACGGGGTCTTGATCATATGCTATCTCCTGAAATGCTTGAACATCGACAAATTCTTTTTGGTACAGCTACTCTGTGTACACCTTCCATCTTCTTTTGATGCTTCCTGCATTATTCAATATTTTTCCCATAGAATCCATCTTAATCTGGAATCTCCACTGAAACCTATTCAGCATCATACCAACACTGACAGATGTGTTGTGGCCGCTTATGAGGTGCTTTGGCGAGGAATTGAGCCTGGCATGGACACTGGAATGGAAGGTAAGAATTCCACCACTGAACCACCACTGCCTCATTAACCCCATTTTGCAGATGAGAAAATTCAGAGGCAAAGAGGTGAAGCCACTTAGGACTACGGCAAGTGACGAAGCAGGAATGTGAAGCCACGTCTGCTCCATTTCAAACCCTGCTCCTTCCCTGGTCATGAGGCTGTTCTGGAGATTAAATGAGATAAAAACATGTAAAGCTTATAGCAAAAGTTTTGGCAACTGTAATTATTGTTCCCCTTCTTAGTCACAGAGCTACGTACCCCAAGTTCCTTCCACATTTTGGCAGAAGAGAATGAAAGCCACAACACAAAATTTAAGGAGGAAGCTGCTTTATTCACTTACCAGACTCAGGAGTTCAGCCGGGGGCAGCTGGAGACAGAATTTTTTAGTTCAGTGTCACATTACCATCTTAAACCGAAAGAGAAAGGACTGTAACCCCAACTGAGGCTTTCCAAAGAGCTGGCAATCAACTTCCTCATTGCTGAAAGAATTTCTTTTCTCTATTTTCTTACAGGAACCATCTGAAACTCATTCAGCAACTCTCCGTTTCCTTTCCTTGGGCCCTCAGGGCCACCTATCAGGCTGTGCAGTAGAACCAGGAGTCCACTAGGGACACTGTGGTGCAGGAGCGGTGCAGAGAGAGTGGCTATTGGCGCTTCCCCCACAACATAGCTTCTGAGTTCAAACTCTGGCTCAGTCACTTAGGAGCTGGCAGTCTTTTCACCAATCTGGTCCTCAGTTTCCTTTTCTATAAGATGAAGAAAAGGCAAAAGGAAAGAACAAAACAAAGCTCTGCCTATCCCGTATGTAGAGTGCTGTAACAATCAGCAATAACCTGCCTGGCACATGCTCAGTGCTCAAGAAATTGTCACTATTTTGGGGGGGTGTATTTTTATGGAAAATTACATGACTTCCGAAGGGCATGGACCACCCAGGCTGATGAATGTGCTATCTACTCCTTCGCATTGACTCCTCTCCTCTGCTGGAAGCTGAAGCCTACCACTCCCCTCATGTTTATTTGTACTCTTTTATGTTTTTTCCCAAGTCTGAAGCTTTCCTGCTTTTCTTAACCCTAGTCTATAAGACTGGCTTTCAGAGCTGACGCCAACAGATGAGATTTTGTCTACATGTCACTTCAATGGATCACAGAGCACCTGGTGTTCTCTCTGGACTCCTGTGCTGTCCCTTTCCTGTTTGAGGTGCAGTTAGGAAGTTTCCAGAGTCAGGGCCATTCCAGGTGCTAAAAGGTCTACCCTTGTAAATCAACTTGCTGCCATCACTCTGGAGCTGACTTGAGCCCAAGCTTCACCTGACACCTGGGCACCCTTCCCTCTGCCTGCATCCTGTGAACTAGCCTCGAGGGGTTCTAGATGTAAGAGGACCTAGCAGCTATGTCTTAGCAAGCACGGACTGTCTCCTTTCTTGCCTCAGGGTGATCATCTCAGTCTTCAAAACTCCCCACATATTGGATTCTAGGCCTCACGTCCTAACGGGTGAGGAAAGCAGCTGCTGCGCAGGGCTGCCAGCCCTGCGGGCTGTGCTCTCTGCGTGCAGCGGAGGCCCAGGTGCTTCTCTGACTCCACTCTCCCCAACCCCACCTCCTATACCTCATTACACAGAGTTTGTGTCCATGAGGAACAACCCTGTTCTTCTCTCCACCCCTCATACACTGTGCATAGCCACGATTCGCTTTTCTTAAAACCTACAAACTTGCCCATCGGGGAAGTCAAACTATGCTTCTGTGCTAATGGGAGAGAGCCAGAAACAGGTCCAATGAGAAAATACTTGCAATACTTACGTAAAGGTGTTGTCCTTTGTGTATTTCTACAGTCCATTCCAACTCATGGCAACCCCATGTGCGTCACAGTAGAGCTGTGCATCATAGGGTTTTCAATGCCTGATCTGATCTTTCGGAAGTAGATCGCCAAGCCTTTCAGCCCAGGCACCACTGGGTGGATTTGAACCCCCAATCTTTTGGTTAGTAGCACAGAGTATAACCTTTTGTGCCACCGAGGGATTCTTCTTTTGTGTATAAAAAGCTAACATACAACTATACAAAAAAACATTAGCCACCTCTCCAAACTGATGAAAAGCATGAACAATAAAACTTACCTAAAAGAAAATGTGAATTATAAACATATGAAAGTAGCTTTGACCCACTGGTAATCAAGAATGCAGACTCAAATAACTACATATGTTTCTCATCCGCAGAACTAACACAGATTTCAGATGGAATGCTTGGTTCTGTCTAGGGGCCCGGAGGTAAGTTCTGTTACTCTCGATTGGGGAGAGTGTGAATTGTCACAGCCACAGCTCGGGAGTGTATCAAAAGCCTTAAACGCGATCCTAGTCTTTCTTCCAGTAATCCCACTTACTGGAACACAAGCTTAGGAAAAAGAATATATAAAAGACAGATAAAGATTTATGTTCACATGTTTATCACAGCATTATTCAATTAGCAACGAAAAGGAAATGACCTAGTAATTAAAACTCATTAAAGAGCTTTTGCATAGGAAAAGGTTTGCAACATTATGTTTGGTAGAGAAAAACTCAGCACTCAAAATCACATATTCAGTACAACCTCAATAGTATAAAGCAAATACCCACACATGATTGAAAAAAAAAAAAAGACTAGAAGTGAATATACCTTAACGTACCAGAAATTACGAGTTATCATTAGAAATGGTTTTCCTCTCTATTTAAAATTTTTTGCACAAAAAGCATCTATTACTTTAATCAAGGGAAATCTTTTAATTAAAAAATTTAAAGGCCCTAAGTAAAATAGCAGAGATTTTAAGGATGGCACAGGACCAGGCAGTGTTTGGTTCTGTTGTGCATGGGGCAGCTATGAGTTGGAACGGACTCAACAGCACCCAAAAACAACACACAAAATCAACCTACCTGTGCTTATAAGAATTCACACCTAGGAGATGGTGACTCCATGCAGCAGAAGGAAGGCGACCAGTGTTCAATGTGCTAGTTTGGGGTCAGGGAATTCCATCACCTTGGGCAGCCCCAGTCCTGTATAAGTGCTGGGAGTGAGAGGAAATTCCTGTTGGGGCCCTGGTCACACCTTCTCACCGCTTAGGGGCTCAGGAGCTTTTTCCAGTCACCTGGTACACGCAATGCGGAGACCATTTGATACACGCATTGCAGAGACCGACCTGTCTCCATCTTGGCTGCACCGCTAATGGCCCTGGACAAGTTGTCACTGTCCCAGTTTTCTCACCTTTAATATGGGCATTTGGCAATACTCTCCTTGAGGATATTTAGGGAAATAAATTAGATAAGACAATGTTTTACCGCTACAAGATATAATCGAGTTCTTTCTATTTTATTAGTAAATATCCAACACATGCAGACATACTAATAACATATTGCCATGGCTTACTATCAAAGACTCATACGAAGTAATTTAACTTTTCATATAATTGCTCTGTAATTATTTTACCTTATAAATAGCACTTTTTTTTTAATTAGACACTTCAACCATTAAATGTTCTAAAATATATCAAGTGTTTCCTTGCTAAGCTGCTACTCACTATTAACCACGTTTTCTCTTCTTTTCTGGTTAGCCTGGGGTCCTTATAGTAAACAAAGTGTGCCATGAGGGGGAACGGAAATCTATCTCTACCTCTAAGTGTGCCGTGAGGGGGAACGGAAAGCAATATGTCTAAAAAACTCTCATGCAATGATTGAGGCCTTGCAATAATCTGATTAATTATTAATCATCTAACTCCACAAGTTGCTCCACTTTTATGGATGAGAAAACTGAGGCTCAGAGAAGTTAAATAAAATGCTGAAGTTTAGCCAGCTAGAAAGGGCTCAAACCATTATCTGATGAATTCTGAAGGCTTGGCGCCTTGCTTCAGTTACAAAGAGTTCCTCCCATCTCTAAAGCTGAGATCTCAGGTGTATAAAAAAATGCTACTTTATTCTCATATCTGACCTTTATAGTTTGTAGATTTATATAGTTTGTTGTTAGTTAGTTGGTTGGTTGGTTGGTTGGTTGGCTGGCTGGCTGCTTAGTTTTATACTTCCTTTCTGTAACGAATTCTTGTTACATTTTGATTCTTTTAATCTATCTTAGCCTAAGTGAACTCTTATGACTATGTCTAAATGTCAGTCAGTTCTAAATGGTCCTCCAAGATAAGAGAGGTTCCAGGACTTGGCAATTTCTTTGGTTACCTGGAGGGTCCTTCTGCTTCACAACAGCACTGTATTTATGAACTCTGAATATAACCAACCGTTTGTTGTTGAGTTGATTTGTACTCAAGAAAACCCCATGTGTGTCAGAGTAGAACTGTGCCTCTTAGGGTTTTCAATAGCTGATTTTTCCAAAAGTAGATTGTGATCACTGAGGTTGTGTGACAACTTGGCTGGGCCATGATTCTCAGTGGTTTAGCTATGATGTAGTTTGGCAGTCGTATAATGATGTAATCACTTCCATGATGAGATCTGATATTAATGTGATCACCTCCATGATGGGATCTGCTGTAAGTAGCCCATCAGTTGAAAGGGAGTTTACTTGGGGGTGTGGCCTGAATCCAATATAGGTGAACTTTTTAACAAGCTCCTAGGCTTTTGCTCACTCTGGATCCTGCAGCTGGCTCTTTCCTATAACCTCTGGTTTTTGGGACATGAGCTAGCACCTTACCTGCTGATCTTGGGGTTAGTCAGTCTCTGCAGTCTGTGAGCTAGTGGTTTGCCAACTTGCTTGCCAATCATGGGATTTGTTGGCTTCTGCAGCCTGTGAACCAGAGACCTGCTGTCTGACCTGCTGATCTTGGGTTCTCCAGTCCCAGCAGCTATGTGAGACAGAAGAAGCCTCCAGCCTGAACCATGATCTTGGGACTTTCCGGCCTTTACAACCGTGTGAGCCGTTTCCTTGATATAAACCCCTCTTATATAGAAGTAAATAGATACTTCACTGGTTTGGCCTCTCTAGAGAACTCAGACTAAGACATTTGGTACTGAGTGGGGTATGTTAAGGTATTCTTTCTAAAGTGAAGGAGAAGTTATCGCATCTGGCCCCCACCCTAACTAAAAAGGAGGTACAAAGCCTAATGGGCCTCTTTGGATTTTGGAGGCAACATATCCCTCACTTGTGTGTGTCTTCCATCCTATTTATCAAGTGACTCAAGAAGCTGCTAGTTTTGAATGGGGCCCAGACCAAGAGAAGCCTAAGCAACAGGTTCAGGCTGCCGTGCAAGCTGCTCTGTCTCTTGGGCCATATGATCTGGCAGATACAGTAGTGCCTGAAGTGTCCATGGCAGATAGAGATGCTGTTTGGAGTCTTTGGTGGGCCCCTTTTGGTGAATCACAGTGCAGACCCTGAGGATTTTGTTCCTGCCGTCTTCTGAAAATAAATACTTTCCTTTTGAGAGATAGCTTTTGGCTTGTTACTGGGCCTTAGTAGTGACTGAATGCTTAACCATAGGCCACCAAGTCACCATGCAGCCTGAGCTGCCCATTATGAACTGGGTGTTGTTTGACTCACGGAGACATAAAGTTGAACATGCACAGCAGGACTCCATCATTAAATAGAAATGGTGTATATGAGTTCGGGCCCGAGCAGGACCTGAAGGCACAAGTGAGTTGCATGAGGAGGTAGACAAATGCCCAAGGTCTCCACTCCTGTCCCATTACTTGCCCTCTCCCAGTCTGCCCCTATGGCCTCGTAGGGAGTTTCTTATGATCAGTTGACTGAGGAAAAGAAAGCTCGTGGTTGGTTTACTGATGGTCCTAAGCAATATGTAGGCACCGCTCAAAAGTGGACAGTGGCAGCACTACAGCCCCTTTATGGGACCTCCCAGAAGAAGAGTGGTGAAGGGAAATTTCCCCAATGGGAAGAACATTAGCAGTGAGCCTGGTTGCTCACTGCTTGGAAGAAGAAATGGCCAGATGTGCAATTGTATCCATGGCTTGTGGCCAAAGGTTTGGTTGGATTGTCAGGGACTTGGAAGTAATATGATTTGAAAATTGGAAAAAAGGAGGTAGGGGAAGAGGTATCTGAATGGGCCAAAGAAGTGAAGATATTTGTGTCTTATGTGAATGTTCACCAAAGGGTGATCTCAGCAGAGGAGGATTTTAACAACAAAATGGATAGGATAAAGCGTTCTGTGGAAACCAGTCATCCTCCTTCCCCAGCCACTCCTGTCACTGCCCAAAGGACTTATGAACACAGTGGCCATGGTAGCAGGGGTGGAGATTATGCGTTGGATGAGCAACATGGGCTTCTACTCACCAAGGCCAACTTGACTACGGTCACTGCTGAGTGTCCAATCTGCCAGTGGCAGAGACCAACACTGAGTCCCAAGTATGGCACCATTCCTGGAGGTGATCAGCCAGCAACCTGGTGGCAGGTTAATTACATTGGACCACTTCCTCCATGGAAAGGGCAGCATTTTGCTCTTACTAGAATAGACACTGTGGATATGGATTTGCTTTCCCTGCAGGCAATGTTTCTGCCAAAACTACTATCCATGGACTCACAGAATGCATTATCCATCACCGTGGTATCCCACACAGCATCACCTCGGATCAAGGGACTCACTTCACAGAAAATAAAGTACAGCAATGGGCCCATGCTCATGGAGTTCACTGGTCTTACCATTTCTCCTATCATCCTGAAGCAGCTGGCTTCATAGAATGATGGAATGGCCTTCTAAAGACACAATTATGTCATCAGCTAGGTGGCAATATTTTCAGGGTTAGGGCAATGTTCTCCAGGAGGTTGTATATGCTCTAAGCCAGCATCCAATATATGATCCTTCTTCTCCCACAGCCAGGATACATGGGTCCAGGAATCAAGGGGTGGAAATGGGAGTGGTACCACTCACTATTATTCCTAGTGACCCACTCACAAAGTTTTTGCTTCCTGTCACTGCAACCCTAAACTCTGCAGGTCTAATGGTCTTAGCTCCAAAGGGAGGAATGCTCCCATGAGGAGACACAACACTGATTCCACTGAACTGGAAGTTAAAAATGCCACTCGGCCACTTTGGCCTCCCCATGCCTCTGGATCAATAGACAAAGAAGGAAGTTACTGTATTGGCTGGTGTGATTGATCCTGATTACCCAAAAGAAATCAGATTGATTTTACATAATAAAGGTAATGAAGTATATGTCTGGAATACAGAGATCCCTTAGGGTGTCTTTTAGTGCTAAAATGCCCTATGATTAAAGTCAATGGAAAACTACAGCACCCAATTCTGACATGAATTAAGGTTTGGGTCACTCCATCAGGCAAAGAATCATGACCAGCTAAGGTGCTTGCTGAAGGTAAAGGGAATACAGAACCAGTGGTGCAAGAAGGTACTTCTAAATACCAGCTATGATCATCCGACCAGTTGAAGAAAAGTGTATTTCTTCCTTATATGAGTATTTCTTCCTTAAATGTGTGCATCGGATATTTTTGTTTTCTTCACTTATAAAATATAATAAGTAAACAGGGCTGGTACATTTTCAGTTGTACATGCATTAGTTGTATCATGTTAGGTGTAAGTATGACTTTATAATTGCCTTTATTTAGAGATTTGTACAGGTGTCAAGTTGACAAGGGGTGGGCTGTGATCCTTAAGGTTGTGTGTCAACTTGGCTGGGCCATGATTCTCAGTGATTTGGCAGTTATGATGTAGTTTGGCAGTCATATAATGATGTAATCACCTCCTTGATGAGATCTGATATGATGTGATCCCTTCCATGATGAGCTCTGCTATGAGCAGCCAATCAGTTGAAAGGGAGTTTCCTTGGGGATGTGGCCTGCATCCAATATAAGTGGACTTTCTGGCAAGGCTCATGGGCTTCTGCTCACTCTGGATCCTGCAGCAACTCCTGCTCATCTGGCCTCCAGTTCTTGGTACTTGCACTAGCAGCTTACCCCCTGATCTTGAGATTTGTCAGCCACTGCAGTCTGTATGCCAGCAGCCTGCTAACTTACTTGCCAATCTCGGATTTGTCAGCCTCCGCAGCTTGTGAGCCAGAGGCCTGCTGTCTGACCTGCCAGTCTTGGGTTCATCAGCCCCTTCAGCTACATAAGTCAGGAGACGCCTTCAGCCCGATCCACGGATTCGGGACTACCCAGGCTCTACAACTGTGTGAGCCATTTCCTTGATATAAATTTCTCTCTCTCTCTACCTCTACCTATCTAGATACTTCACTTCCAGCCTGAGGGATAGATCATCAGACCTTTCTTCTGAGATGATTCCGTGTGGACTTGAACCTCCAAACTTTCAGTTAATGGTCAAGTACACTAACTGCTTGTACCACCCAGGGACTCCACTACGACCACAAACAAACAAAAAAACTAATTCATTGCCATTGAGATGATTCTAACTAACCATGACCCCATGTGTTACAGAGTAGAACAGCTCCATCTGGGTTTTCTTATCATCCAACATGAATGTATATGTATTACAAAACAAAGTGTTAAAACTGTTATAATAATTATTACCAAATTTTATTAAGTGCCTTTTCTGACCCTCCATTATTTTATAGACATTGCCTCTGCAAAACTCTGGAATGTATACATTCTTATCTCTATTTTATAAAGGAGGAAACCAAGACTCAAAATTTTCCACACCTGGCCAAAGGCAATCTGTAAGTAGTTCAATGCCGCAGATACGTGTCGAGCATGGAGGTTTGACTAAACATCCATAAGTAATGCTGGATTCTTCGAGGGAATTATCAACACTTCCTCCCTGTGTCAAACAGGCAGTCCTAATACCAACACGGGCTTTTGTCCAGCCCAGGTGAAGCTAGCAAGTCCTCTGCATCACACATCTCTGGGGAGCACCATCATATTGTGTTCAATGTGATGACACTCCCAAAAGCACATACATTGTGCATACTACTGTAATGGGGCCCAAGGACTGCGTCAACACCAACCGTAATGGGAGGAGGGATGGCTGTCACGACAATGAAAGAATCAGACCTAAGAAGCACTGGGTGTTCTCCTGGGGCTGGAATTTGGAACAAGGGTGACTGGTCCCAAGCTCTCTGCCCTTCTCGCTCCCTTTGGGGGGGTCGGTAGGGCAGACATAACGAATGCTATAACATAACATTACTCGTGGGTGGTTTGGGTAGAATCCATTTAACTAACCGAAATTTCAAAATTCATATTAGGTTTTCAACTTTGTAAGTAAAGTGGATTCTCCACAAACCTCAGGGGGCTGGAAGCCTCAGACAAAAGTGATCCTAATAAATCACATGGCCTTTGCCCAGTATGCTTCCTTTTGTTTAACGATCTCTCCCAAACATTAGCCCTTGGATTGGAACAGAGCCCCTGAGAGTTCAGCAAAACCGGGGTCCTTCCAAGTCTACCAGTTCTCTGCAGTTCAGAGAGGTCACACAGCTACCAAGTGGCTGAGCAGCCTGCCCAGCTGCAAGCGCAGGTGACCCCTTCCGTCCCGTGCCTGCACAGTGCTCAGCCAAGCAATCACGTCACAGCTGGGGGTTCTGAATTCACGCTGAGGGGAATTCACCACAACCTTTGTATCTGGGAGTTGCAGATGGAAAGAGAAAGCAAGTTAGAAAAATGTGATTTCTGGGCAGGAAATTTAGCGCACAGAGGAGTGCAGCAGTAGGCGGGTGTGTGTGTTTTAAAAAAGAGGGTGGGGACCCCACCAGCCAACTCTGCAGAAAAAAATAAATAAACTCTCTCTGCCTATCTCCAAAGTGGAGCCCCTCCCCTCGGCCTGCGCTGGAGGAGGGTGACACATGTGCCATTTCCTCTCCCGTCGCTGAGGGTCAGGAGCAGGCCAGCGGACCCTCCACGCTGCACTCAGTCCTTCCCTCGGCCTCTGTCCGGCGCGGGACCCTTGGCCATGATCAACTCCAATGACACGTCGACGCAGCTGCCCGGTGAAGGTGAGTACCGCGGCACCGAAAGGTCGGGCGTCCCGGCTCGGCGGGAGAGGCAGGGCGAGCCGCTGGGGCGCAGGGCCTGGCGCGGCGCCGCCTGTCGGGCTGGGCTCGGGGTGAGCACTCCAGCCCTGCCCCGGGGCGCGGCGCCCCGTGCGCGCCTCTCACGCCCCGGCCCCAGGCCTCCCGCTCCGCCTCGGAGGTCTTCTGGCGTTTCGTTTGTTTGCTTCGCGGTGTTCATTATCTACGGCAAGAACTTTTTTCTCTGGGAGAGTAAAACCGCGCCTCTGAGAGTGTAAAACCGCGCCTCTGAGGAGAGGGAGGCAGAACTCCCCGGCACGCACAGGGGAACGTCACAAGTTGTTTTCTCTGCTGCCAGGCGGCATGGCTGACTGAGGCCAAGTCAACGCTGAGCAAACGAACAATTCTGCGGGACAGGCTCGCCCCGCGCGGGGAAAGGGTGCAAATGTGGAGGGATCAGATGGCCCTGACCTTTCTTTTTAAAGCCCACACAGGCTCTCTTGCTGACAGGAAGTCGTATATGAAGAGATTCTTTGTGAGGATGTCCCAAACATTGCTGTTGTGTTTTGCAGTAAAACACTAAAATTTCCTTTTAAGAAGCCTGAATGTTTATCTCTCTTATCCCGCCCCTTTCCCTGGCTAGGTTCAGCCATTAGAATCTGTCAAAGAAAGGAGATCCTGAGCCTATACTGTGATTAAATTATTAATACTATAACTAAAAAAAAAAAAATTTTTTTTTTTTTTTTATTAATACTATAGTGATATGGTTATCAGAGACACCACCTCTTTCACAAGTCTCTAAAATCCAGGTGGCTGGGAGGCCTCACCTGCCGGAAGTTGGGCCAATGTGTCTGGAGGTGTGTGTATATGTACCTGTGTGCACACACATGGTGGCGTGTGTGTGTGAGCACGCTGGGGTATGTCTGGTGGGCACAGACGCAGTCGTAGGGGAAGCAAGGGCTGTACTGTCTGCATTGGGACCGTCTGTGCCATTTATTAGCCATGTACGTGGGGGAAGTCAACCTCTCTTAACTCTAGTTTTGTAATCTGGGAAATGGGAATAATGCGATGTTCTTCACTGGGTTGTGAGGTGCAATGTTTAGGAATGATGGGGCACAGAGACTGGCACACACTAAGTGCTCAGTAAATGTCAGGTTCTTTTACACTCATTTTACATGAGACTGGATTCCTGAGTTCATGGGTGTTAGTGTGTTTGTGTGTGTGTATGTGTGAGGCCTGGTTAATGGGACAGAAGCCACTATAATCATTCCTTCAAGCACTGAGAAATTGTGGCCTGGAGTCCTTCTCTGTCAGCTCGGACAGGGCTACCCACCCTTCCCCCAGTGGCTCTCTAGGATTTGTGTTTTCAGCCATGACAAGTGCTGCAGACGCTCTCTTTCCAGGACTGACCAGGATGCAGGCCTACTTGCATACCATTCTGATTGATCTATGGCGGGATCTCTGCTGTGGGAGAACTGTGGGGCCTTCTTTCTCTTCTTGCACTAACGTGGACAGGATGTGTCTATATCCGGTCTCGGTTTGCATAGCTGCTCGTTAGAACCACAGAGTTTAAAGTTGAGACGACTCGCTCCTGCCTGGATCAGGCCTGCACTGCCCAGCTGGACTCAGCTGGCTCTGTAGGGCTTGGATGCCATAGTTATTTCTGGAGGCATGTGCAGGAACCCCAGAGCCTTGTCCTTGGATTAAGGGGGTCAGAACTCAGTGGGGAAATGGCCGGTTGGGCAGCTTTATATAGAATCAGCAGCAGGAACAGAAAGGATTGCATTAGGTGCCAATGAAATGCCATCTCAGCCACGGCTCAGTCCATCCAGATACTGTGTCACTGGGAGTCACGTGGTGCCAGCACAGTCAGCTGCTGAACCTCCCCAGGGTGCCTGCAGTTGGGTAATTATCTCTGGGGCCCTGCAAAGCACCCTGGGAAACAGAGGGTTGTGAGGTAAGAGGCACATTTTATGCTTGCACTGAGGGCACATAAATTCATCCAAAATGTGTGGGAGGAATCCCCCTCACCACTGGTGGGAGGTTGGGCAAGTCAAGTCAGTGTGCCTGTTTGGATGACAGATAAATATATCAACTGCCCAACGAAAACACCTTCCAATAATTGAGAGGAATAGAATGGGCCTGGCAAGCATATGCTGAAAATACATACATAGATACAGACATGTTGTTGTTGTTGGTTTCCATCAAGTCGGCTCAAACTCATGGCCATCCCATACATAGCAGAAGGAAACAATGCCCATTCCTGTACCACCTTTACAGTCACTGGTACGTTTGATTCTATTGCTGTGACCTTTGTGTTAAGCCATCTTGTTGGGGGTTCCTTTGCCTTCACTGGCCCTCCACTTTGCCAAACATGATGTCCTTCTCCAGTGATCGGTTCCTCTCGATGACAGTCCAAAGTAAGCAATCGAAGTCTTGAATAATATTCTTTGATCCGTAGGGCTTTCATTGGCTAATTTTCAGAAGTGAATCACCAGGCCTTTCTTCCTCGTCTGTCTTAGTCTGGAAGTTCTGCTGAAACCTGTCCACCATGGGTGACTCTACTGGTATTTGAAATACAAGTGGCAGAGCTTCAAGCATCATTGCAACATGCAAGCCCCCGCAGTAGTATAAATGGACAGGACGATGATGGCTATGTAGATATGGACATAGATTTATGACTGTTTTCAAGAAATACTATATGGATATACAATTACTTTTTATTTTACATAATGACACCTATTTTATATATTCTATTTCATCTTGCTTTTTTAAAATAAGAATATATCTTAAAGACTATATCTTATTGCCATATATAGACTAATTAATTCTTTTTAGGGCTGCATAGTATGAATTCTATGAATGAATTATTATTTAACCAATTTCTCTTGGAATGGACATTTAAGATGTTATTCTTAATAGTCTTTTTAAAGCTTTTTTTTTAAACCAGACGCAGTGTTATAATGACCATCCTTCTAAGCAGGGCTTATATGCCTGTGTGAATATACGTTTAGGATAAATTTTCCCAGAAAGAAATTTCTAAAACAAAAAGTATGTGCATTCAAAATATCAGTAGACACTGAGAAAGTGTCCTCTGAGAAGGTCGCGCCGGTTTCTGACTCTGCCCAGTAGCCCAGGAAAGCTCCTGTTTCCTCACATCTTCACTCACTCAGTGTTAATGGAAGTAGTCTGGGAGTTTTTGTCTTGGCTGATCAGATGGACAATAAATGTCCCCACTTCTGAGCGTGCCTCAGTAATTTCAGGTCAGACTGGGAGTGCTCTCTTACTCTCTAAGACACTGTATTGCTTTTCTGGGATGTGCCTGTCTGTGGCCTCTGTCCACTTCCTGTCAGGTTCCAGCCCTCGTGAGGAGGCGTGACCCCAGAGGCTAAGTGATTTGTCTTCCATCACACGTCGAGTTAGAGGTAGTGCTGGGACCAAAGCTCCACATGTGCCTTGGAGTCAGACCTGGTTTTGATCTCACCTCCAACATTTATTGGCTTAGGGCAAGTTAAAAAATACATCAGAGCCTCAATTTTCTCATCTATAAATGGGAGTAATAACAGCTACTTCAAAGGAGCCGTGGTGGAACAATGACTAAGCGCTCGGCTGATAACCGAAAGGTCAGCGGTTCGAACCCACCAGCCACTCTGCAGAAGAAAGATATGGCAGCCCATGGTGCAGTTCTACTCTGTCTTACAGGGTATCTTTGAGTCAGAATTGACTCAATATCCCACAGCAACTTCATAGGAGTCACGTGTGGAACAAGAGAACAAGGGCCTGGCACCATGCCCAGTAATAGCAGTATTGGTTGTTACTGTTGTTAGCAGAGTTTATCAAGGCAAACCCGGCCTGCTGATGCTGCCACCTCAGGATCCTCCCTTCCAGACAGTGGTTTTTGCTTTTGTTTTTGTTATTTTCCTTTTGATATTGTAGCAATGACAACAATATGGCTGCTAGCTACAATGGAGTCGGCCCAGACTCATGGAGACCCCATACTCAACAGGATCAGACCATTGTGATCCATAGAGGTGCATACTTGAGGTGCACTAGTTGGAAACCCTGGGGGCATAGTGGTTAAGTGCTACAGCTGCTAACCAAAAGGTCAGCAGTTTGGATCCACCAGGTGCTCCTCGGAAACTCTATGGGACAGTTCTACCCTATAGAGTATAGTGGTCCTGTAGGGTCGCTATGAGTCAGAATCGACTCAACAGCAATGGGTTTGGTTTAGTGGGGACCAAACACCGATCTTTGGCATGAACCCACCACTCCCCCATCACAGCAAGTCTTACCAATGTTGACAAGCAATTCCTAACACAACAATATCAGTACTTACTGTATGTGAAGCCCTGCGGTAAGGGGTTCCACGGGTCACCCCTTGAAGTCTGCTATGAGAGGCATTTTTCTACCTGCTTTACAGACCAGAGCCTGGAGTCTCAGAGGGGATAAGCCACCACAGCGCTTCTAGGTCCTGAGGGCAAAGCCAGGCTGTGGGCACAGCTGTCAGACTCCAGAGCCAGCAGAGGCCAGCTTGCCAGGCCTCAGGCTGTGGAGCAGCAGGATACCTGTTCCAGGGGCTTTCTACCCTCCCCGCTCCCCACCAGAGGGCTGTGCACTGAGAAATTACATTGCAGCTTTGCACAGAGAGGGGCTGTACGCTATGCACACGCTGAGGACCCAGCAGCCCCTACACTGCTTCCAGTTGCATGTCCACCGCTACCTGCCACCCTTGCCTTCTCTGTGGTCAGGCCTGACCCACCCTGGACCTGCCGCAGCCAGAGCACTAGCCCCTCCACCCTGCCCCTCTGTGAGCTCAGGCCGCCTCCCAGGGCCTTCTCTGATGACCTTCCTCAAGCTCCCACCCCTCCTGCCTGGACACCTGCTGTCTGTCTGCACCTCCAGCCCCCATACCATCTGCTGGCACACACCTGCTTGTCTGAGAGGAGCCAGCTTCTGTATCCCCACCTCAGGAGATCTTTTCTGACCCCACCTCCCCAGCCCTCCCTAAACACTAGGTGCCACCTACCAAGCCACCTGATCCTGTGTCTGCCTCCTTCCAGGAATCCTGACTTCCCCAGGGGCTCTGTGACCCCCCCATCTCCCCACCTCCCACCCCCAGAGGGCTGGCAAAGGAAGGAGCTCAGTGAGAACTTGAAAAAAAAAAAGAATAACTGCACACGTGACTCCAAGGTTCACACTCCCGGGGTTATATCTGTTTCCAATGCCAAAAGCACTTTCAAACAAACTCAAAAGCTCCTACCCCAGAACTTGATATGTACTCTGAAGTCACTAAGGCATAAGTTGTAATGGACAGAAAATCAAACCAAAACAAATTATAAAAACATGGATGAAAGCCGCATCATCACCACCTGGGTCTTTCCTATTCACCCCAGGAGTAATTTTTATTGTCTCACCGGTCTTCTCTCTCCAGTCTTTCTCTCTTCCTCTCTCCCTCTTTCTTCTCTCTCTCCTCTTTCTTCTTTCTCGCTCTCTCTTTTCTCTCTCTTACACATTCTCCTCTTCCCCCTTTTTTTCTCTTCTCTCTCTGTCCTCTCACTTTTATCTCTTCTTTGTCCTCCTCTCTCTATCCTGTCTCCTTTCTTTTCTCCCTATATATCCTCTCTTCTTCCTTTCCTCTTCCTCTCTCTCTCTCCTCTCTCTTTTCTCTCCCTCTCACTTTCTCTCTCTCCTCTTTTCTCTCTCCCTCTCTTTCTCATCTCATTCCCTTTCTCCCTCTCTCTTCTTTGTTTTTTCTTTCTCTCTCCCTTTTTCTCTCTCCCTCTCCTTTCTCTCTTCTCTCTTTTTTCTCTCTTCCCACTCTCCTCCCTCCCTCTCTCTCCTCTTTCTCTCTCTCCTCTTTTTTCTCTTTCTCTTCTCTCTTTTTGGCTTCCCCTCCCCCCTTCTCCTTCCCCCACTCCTCATCCTTGCCTGGAGTTTTCTTCAGATTGTTATGTAATCTGAACCTCTGAGGGAATGCCGACTCCTGCCCCTGGTTATTATACAGCGTCTGATGCAGACACAGGGGCCTAACAGGAAGAAGCTCTAAATCCCCGCGGGGAACGGGGATGGACAGAGCATTCCAGAGTGTTCCACTGACTTGCGAGGTTTACTCCAAGTAAGCAGGTCTCAAGCAGCCCTTCACACAGGTTAGGAGCTAGTCTCATGGCTGTGAGGAGCACAGCATAATTTTGTATATTGTGCCAGAACAAATGCTAGTGTGTAAATCTTAGCCAATGACAGGAAATGATTGAGCTGGCTCTCCTTCATGGAGCCCTTGGAGCTGGGTTCCCGCTTGCTCAGATGAGGGCGAACTTTCAGAGCCCCACAAGGTTCCTCCATAGCCTCCTAGCCACCAGAAGCCCACTGTCTAGGGTAGCTAGTGCGGTGGACAGAGGCTGGTTTGCCCAGGGCCCAGGCAGACCATGGGGCAGGAATTGAAGCTCCGAGGCCGTACCCCTTCTGGTCCTGGTATCTTCATTCTTAGTGGGACCCACTTCTCCAGCTTCTCACTAACTGACCTCCATCACAGCTCACTCTTCTCTCCTGTTCCTGCTTCTCTAGCAAAAGCCCTCCGCAGTTAGCACCCTTCTCTTATTGTGGAAATGGCCTGGGCCACACACTGCTTTGCACTTAGCAGGAACATCAAGTCTCCTTCCATTCGCCAAGGGAGGATAACACTTGGTAGGGCAAGCTGGCCAAGGCTGAGACTCCTTGGTTATCTCCCGGAACCCCACACCCAGGGGGCAGTATTTCATCCTCACACTGCATGCGAAGGCCTAAGACCGCTGCACCAGATCCCCCTGCCTCTTCTCCTGCATGAAGTACCAGATTCCCGAGAGGGGCTCCAGTGTACAGCCAGTCAGATGCCCTGCAGGCCCGGCAAGCACTGTATCCCTTCCCCAGAACTATGGCGTGGACAGCATGCCTATGTCATCAGCAGCTGGTGGACACCTGTACTCTCAACTGCCTTAGGGGGAAAGAAATCACGGTTTCCCAGATCAGAACCAGACAGGACGACTGTGCCTGCTGCCTTTGATGTGAAGCCACGGGCTGCACTGCCTGTACTGCCTGTGTTCTCAGTCAGCAAAGCCCACTTGCTGGGAAATGCCGCCTTCTCCTGATAAGCTTGCAAACTCTCTCACTAAAACCTTACAAACTGCCTTTAGCAAGTGTCATGGATTGAACTGTGTCCCCCCAAAATATCTGTCAACTTGGCTAGGTCATGATTCCCATTATTGCATGATTGTCTACCCTTTTCTCATCTGATGTGATTTCCCTATGTGTTGTAAATGCTATTGCTATGATGTAATGAGATGGATTACTGGCAGTTATATTGATGAGATATACAAGATCAGCTAGCGGCTTAAGCCAGTCTCTTCTGAGATATAAAACAGAGAAGCAGGCAGAGAGATATGGGGACCTCATATCATCAAGAAAGCAGTGCTGGGAGCAGAGAGCATCCTTTGGACCTGAGGTTCCTGCGCTGAGATGCTCCCAGACCAAGGGAAGATGGATGACAACAACCTTCCTCCAGAGTCAACAGAGAGAGAAAGCCTTCGCCTTGAACCAGCGCCCTGAATTTGGACTTCTAGCCTACTGGACTGTGAGACAATAAACTTGTTAAAGCCATCTACTGGTGGTATTTCTGTTATAGCAGCACTAGATGACTAAGACAGCAAGGCTGGAGGCTTCAAGCTCAGATGCCCCTTGTCTTTTTTTTAAACCATTTAGCTCAAACACACCTTGTATTCTTTCGCTAATAATGGAGAGGTGAGAATACAAGTTTAAAGTCAGAGGATTTGGGCTTGAACTCGGACCCACTCTCAGTTAGTTGTGACCTTGAACAAGCTGCTGAACCTCTGCGTCTCAGTTCATTACCCAGTTCCAGGCTGGCATCACCGGTGTGCAACTGCGCAGTCACACAGGCTGACTTGGTTTGATGCTCTGCTGTCATAGCCTTGAGATCCTTAATAATATTTTAACGAAGGGCACCACATTTCCATTTTGTGCTGGGCCTCATAAATCATGTATTCCTACTCAGGTTAATGGGGATAATAACAATTTCTGTCTCAGGGGCTTGCATAAATGTGATATGATAGATAAAACCCCTAGCATAGCGCTTGGCACATATTAATATTATGTTTAATAACTGCCACTGATTCCGTGATTGTGAGTGTCTTCAATAAGTGCTAGCTTACTCCCTGCTGCCCAGGTCCCTCCTCTTTTCTCAGTCTTGCCTCTATCTGCCCATTTGCCACTGAAAATAGTATCCTAGGATCTGCTCTCCACAGTCTGCCAGGAGTCCTGCGACTCCTTAAGGCCAGGCCCTCCAGCCAGCAAGGAGCTGCCCTCTCAGTAGCTCGGTTAAGCTGCTCCTTTTTGGACTGTGGTATCTGCTGTGAACACTTGTGCTGTCGTGTTTTCACTGGAATCAGCAAAGGCGGGGAGTCGGGGGGCACCACAGAGAACACAGGTGCCTGCCTGTGCCTGGCCTCACGCAGGCAGGCGTGCGGTTTTGAGCAGCTCTCTAAACCCTGAGCTCAGCCCCCTGCCCCACACATTACCCTGGGAGTTAGTCTTGCTCTCCTGCCCTCAGTAGCAGGGCCTCAGCTCTCTGTAGCACCTAGTGGTACAGGGGAGCTGGCATTTTAAAAACACAATGTGAATGAATGAATAAACTGACGTGAATGGATGAAGCATGACGTAAACAGAGGGTGCTGTCCCTGTCCTGGTACTCCTCTGCATCCTCTCCCAGTCCTCAGGTGAGGCCTCTGTGGCTCCTGGTGGACTAGCTGCATCTGACCCCACCCGTTGGCCTCTCTCCTCCCACAGCTCTGTGAGCACCCTAACCTGTGGGGGTGGTTCCCCCTCCTTCCCTCTCACCTGGCCCTTACGCGCTTATGTCTCACTTTCATCCTGTGTTCTGTGACTGCCTTCCCCCAGCACAATGTCCTCCTTCATCAGTGACTTTGTTTTTTCCCCCTCTGCTCTCCTTTGAGCAGGCCCCCCCTGGGACGACCTCTGGGGGATGTCCTTTACCACCCTTTGAGCAGGCCCCCACTGCGACAACCTCTGGGGGATGTCCTTTACCACCCTTTGAGCCTTTCAAGGGGAGCCAAGCCTGGGCTGTCCTGCCATTTAAATTGCCTGCCTTCAACTTCTGCAGAATTCCTCAATTCAGTGAAATTAATTTCAGCTATCGATGATAATCCTGAACCTTCCTTTATTTTATTGTACAACCTCTCTTTCATTTTCAAAA
The DNA here is from genome assembly GCF_030014295.1 of Loxodonta africana. NCBI lineage: Eukaryota > Metazoa > Chordata > Mammalia > Proboscidea > Elephantidae > Loxodonta > Loxodonta africana. The sequence goes on along the minus strand of NC_087347.1, from coordinate 130,724,088 downwards.
ATGCTATAAATTATCCTGACTCATCCCTTTCCTGGTGACTGTATTTCTGACTCAAAATGCAGAGAAGCAGGCTCCATTTCACGTCAGTTATCTCATTTTGCCCTCAGCAGCCCAAGGGGAGATATTTTTATCTTCACTTTGCATGCGATGATACTGAAACTAGGGAGGCCATGTAGCTTGCAGGGAGAGGGAGCACGCCTCCCATTCTCCACAGCAGCAAAAACCTTACAAGGGAGGCCAGCCAGGGCCAGCTCCCACTAGGCACAGGGCCTGGAGCCCACAAGGTTTTAGGGGCCCACAAAAATGTTTCAATTTTTTCTTAAATCAAAAGAGTAAATTTGAACTTTTAAGATCAAAGATTACAGTTGTCTTTATGCCAACACAGTCATAAAATATAATTTTTAACATATTTTATGGAAGAAGGCCCCAGGAGGCAATGCACCCAGGCCCATGACAAGCAACTGCTGCCCACAGGTCCAGCATGGCTGGCCATTCCTCCCAGCCAGGCTGCCAGCTCCCTCCAGGGCCAGGATACCTTCTGCCTTTCTCTCCTCTCCCTGCCTAGAGTCCCGCCCACCAGGGCTTCGAGGGCTGGGCAGCTGCTTGGGTGCTGCGGTGCCTGCCCTTGACTTCTGCACTGTGGAGATTACCAAGTTCCTCAGACACCCAGGGCTCGCTCTCCGTCTCTCTCACTCACTGCCTCTCTCTCACTCACTGCCTCTCTCTCACTCACTGCCTCTCTCTCTCACTTTCTCGAGTCAGCTCCATCTCTCTTTTCCTCTGGCTTTTTAAACCAGGAGATTAGGTTACTCTTCACTTAAAATTGGAGTCCTGGTGGTGCTGTGGTTAACAGCTACAGCTGCTGATCAAAAGGTCAACAGTTTGAATTCACCAGCCGCTCCTTGGAAACCATACGCGGCAGTTCTACTCTGTCCTATAGAGTCACCTGTAAGTCAGAATTGACTTGACAACAATGGGTTTGGTCACTTAAAATTAAAAAAAATAAGTTCTCTTTGCCCTGTTTCATTATTACAGAAGCAACCCGTGTCCATTGTAAAAATTATAGGTGTGAGCACCAAGAGCAACGAAGTAGGAAGTTTCTCTCTGAGGAAGACGGTGACTTGGAGGTGCTCATAGGAGAGTCAGGTGACATCCAAACAGTAATTCAGAGGGAGATCTGGGCAGCTGAGGACCAGGGAACATCACCATAAAGATGCCAACAAGTGAGGGGGTGGGGAAGCCTGGAAAAGCATGCAGGGTTGCAATGATCACCCTAGATCAGGCCACAGAAGGGGATGAATGTAGATCAAAGCCCAGAACCAGAGAGCCAGGGTCTTCATGCAGGGGCAAAGGAGGAAGGAAAGCTGGTGAACCATGCTTGGTGAGCAGCCTCTCTGCTAGACCTGGTTTACGTGGTGCCTCGTTGAACCGTGAAGGCAGCATGTGGATGTGGATGGTACTAACTCTGGTTAAAGACATAAGCACTGAAGTTCCAAGGCCCCCCGCCTCTGCCTCCCTGACACTCTAGCCCAGGAGCCAGGTGCATCTCCACCACCTCTGGGCTCTAAGGCCTCCGTGCTGGGGGGGCTTTCTCATGACCCCTTACCTTCTGCTCCATTCCATGCAGCCCTAAGGACATGCTCCAAGCCCTGGAAGGGAAGGCTTTTCTCTGTCCACCACACCCCAGGGCAATTGTCTCCTCCACCACCACTGCTGTCAGCTGGAGTTCCACCAGCTGCTAATACCATGTTAACAGTGGCGCACAAGGACCCAGGTGTGACCCAGGGCAGAAGGAGGGCTGTCCTGAGTGTGCCTGCCAGCCCCTGGGAAGCAGTAGGCAGCTGCCTCTCAAGGTCACTGCAAGGACACTGGGAGGGAACATTGCTCCCCTCTCCCTTGCCGGTTCCTGACTGCCCCACCACAGAGCTACCCCATGGCCCACAGCAGCTTTGTCTTCAGTTAAAACACAAAAATAACAATTGCAGCTACGCATTACTACATTTTGTGTTACGCCAAACCGTTTCAGGGTTACTTCCTCTCTTCATTTGAGAGATGCTGCTCTCCCTCTTTGCCGGGTAAATTAAGTGACATTCAGCATGTTGGTCTCCTGGTGTTGCCATAACATAAATACTCCAAGGGGGGGGGCTTTGAAGAATGGACTTTACTTTCTTACAGTCCTGGAGGCTACAAGTCCAAATCAGGGTCTCAGGGGTGTGAATTTCTTCTGTGGGCGGCTCTTTTAGTCTTTGGAGATGTCCACCGATTCTTGGCACTCATCTTCCCTTCTGCCTGGGCCTCTGTGTCTAATCTGCTCTTTTTATAAGTCAGAAGTGTTTAGGTTTAGAACCCATGCTATGCTGGTATGATCTCATTAGCACAACAAAAGAAAGCCTCTATTTCCAAACAGGGTCATATTTACAGGTACAGGGGTTAGGATTTCCCCACGTATTTTTTGAGGACATAATTTGACCCATAACACTCAGAGAAGCTTCTCCAAGGCAGGTTGTAGAAGACAAAAGAAGGCCGGAACACGGGCCTCTGACTCCTTTGTAAGGGCATAGAAACTCAGTTATTGGGGTTTTGTGGGTAGAAACAGGCCAGGGGATGATGCTGAGGAGCTGATGCTAGGAGGAAGGGTTCTCACAAGGAAGAAACTCATGCTGGCCTCCATTCTCCTGTGTCTTTGCCCTCCTGGCCCTCCCTACCCTACGTGAGCACACACACTCCCTATCGCACACCACCTTCTTGCATTTCTCTTCCCCAGGTAGGGATCGCCCAGGCCTACAGCACAGGGAGGCTTTCTTAAGAATCTAGCTGGGCCTAGGGTGGGGCAGACAGGCATTTGGTCCGCAGATCCTACTGACTTCCCAGAGATAAGTGGAAACACATTTAAGAACCGATGGCTCTTGCAGCTTTTGGTCACTGGCAGAAAGGCATCCTATGCTTGTGAAGCTTTTTTCTACTCCACTACTTTTTGGACACTGTTCCCTTTTCTTTGCCTCAGTATAGAATATTTGCAGTATGCCTGACTATAGGCAGTGTTGACTGCTCTCCAAAGCCTCTTCTGTCTGTGACCCCATCCAAGGTCTGTGTGGTAATCAGCCATATCCCAGTAAGCCTACGTGGCAGATGAAGTCACAGAGGTTTGGAGAACTCATCTAGGCTGTTTTGGTTATTTTATTTTTTGTTCAGCACTCCCTTTCCCCGTGCCCTCCCGCGCTGAACTCACCCTATGGCTATTAATAAAGACAACAAACCCCTCCTTCTGGCAGGAGGTGTTGCCGCCTACCATGAGCCAGTTGTTAAATTCTGGAGCTAGTTTCAGCTCTCCAGGTTTTTTTTCTTTTTTTAATTTTTATTGTGCTTTAAGTGAAAGTTTACAAATCAAGTCAGTCTCTCATACAAAAATTTCTATATACCTTGCTATATGCTCCTAATTGCTCTCCCCCTAATGAGACAGCACACTCCTTCCCTCCACTCTCTTTTCGTGTCCATTTGGCCCGCTTCTAACCCCCTCTACCCTCTCATCTCCCCTCCAGATAAGAGATGCCAACATAGTCTCATGTGTCTACTTGATCCAAGAAGCTCATTCTTCACCAGTATCATTTTCTATCCCATTGTCCAGTCCAATCCCTGTCTGAAGAGTTGGTTTTGGGAATGGTTCCTATCTTGGTCTAAGAGGAGGTCTGGGACCATGACCTCTGGGGTCCTTCTAGTCTCAGTCAGACCATTAAGTCTGGTCTTTTTATGATAATTTGGGGTCTGCATCCCACTGCTCTCCTGCTCCCTCAGGGATTCTCTGTTGTGTTCCCTGTCAGGGCAGTCATCGGTTGTAGCCAGGCACCATCTAGTTCTTCTGGTCTCAGGCCGATGTAGTATCTGGGTTATGCGGCCCTTTCTGTCTCTTGGGCTCATAATTACCTTGTATCTTTGGTGTTCTTCATTCTCTTTTATTCCAGGTGGGTTGAGACCAACTGATGCATCTTAGATGGCCACTTGCGAGCTCTTAAGACACCAGATGCCACTCTCCAAAGTGGGATGCAGAATGTTTTCTTAATAGATTTTATTATGCCTATTGACTGAAACCATGGTCCCCAAACCCCTTCCCCTGCTATGCTGGCCTTCGAAGCATTCAGTTTATTCAGGAAACTTCTTTGCTTTTGGTTTAGTCCAATTGTGCTGACCTCCTCTGTATTGTGTGATGTCTTTCCCTTCACCTAAAATAGTTCTTATCCACTACCTAATTAGTGAAAACTCCTCTCTCTCCCTCCTTCTCTCCCCGCTCTCGTAACCATCAAAGAATATTTTCTTCTATGTTTAAACTGTTTCTTGAGTTCCTATAATAGTGGTGTTATATAATATTTGTCCTTTTGTAACTGACTAATTTCACTCAGCGTAACGCCTTCCAGGTTCCTCCATGTTATGAAATGATTCACGGTTTCATCATTGTTCTTTATCGATGCGTAGTATTCCATTGTGTGAATGTACCATAATTTATTTATCCATTCATCCATTGATGGGCACCTTGACTGCTTCCATCTTTTTGCTATTGTAAACAGTGCTGCAATGAACATGGGTGTGCATATGTCTGTTTGTGTAAAGGCTCTTATTTCTCTAGGATATGTTCCAAGGAGTGGGATTGCTGGATCATATGGTAGTTCTGTTTCTAACTTTTTAAGGAAGTGCCAAATCAATTTCCAAAGTGGTTGTACCATTTTACATTCCCACCAACAGTGTATAAGTGTTCCAGACTCTCCACAACCTCTCCAACATTTATTGTTTTGTGTTTTTTGGATTAATGCCAGCCTTGTTGGAGTGAGATGGAACCTTGTTGTAGTTTTGATTTGCATTTCTCTAATGGCTCTGTGAGTCAGAATAGACTTAATGGCAGTGGGTTTTTTTGTTTTTTTTTTTAATGGCTAATGATTGTGAGTATTTCCTCATGTATCTGTTAGCTACCTGAATGTCTTCTTTAGCGAAGTGCCTGTTCATATCTTGCCTATTTTTTAATTGGATTGTTTATCTTTTTGTAGTTGAGTTTTTCCAGTATCATGTAGATTTTAGAGATCAGGCACTGATTAGAAATGTCATAGCTAAAATCTTTTTCCCAGTCTGTAGGTAATCTTTTTACTCTTTTGGTGAAGTCTTTGGATGAGCACAGGTGTTTGATTTTTAGGAGCTCCTGGTTATCTAGTTTCTCTTCTGCATTGTTGGTAATGCTTTGTATACTGTTTATGCCATGTATTAGGGCTCCTAACATCTCTATTTTTTCTTCCATGATCTTTATCATTTTAGATTTTATATTTAGGTCTTTGATCCATTTTGAGTTCGTTTTTGTGTGTGGTGTGAGGTATGGTCTTGTTTCATTTTTTTTTTGCAGGTGGATATCCAGTTATGCCAACACCATTTGTTAAAAAGACTGCCTTTTCCCCTATTTAACTGATTTGGGGGCCTTTGTCAAATATCAGCTGCTCATAAGTGGATGGATTTATGTCTGGATTCTCAATTCTGTTCCATTGGTCTGTTTATCTGTTGTTGTACCAGTACCAGGCTGTTTTGACTACTGTGGCTGTATAAGAGTTTCTAAAATCAGGTAGAGTGAGGCCTCCCACTTTGTCCTTCTTTTTCAGTAATTTTTTTTTACTTATGTGGGGTCTCTTTCCCTTCCATATGAAGTTGGTGATTTGTTTCTCCATCTCATTAAAAAATGTCTTTGGAATTTGTATCGGAATTGCATTACATCTATAGATCGCTTTTGGTGGAATAGACGTTTTTACAATAAGTCTTCCTATCCATGTCAGCTCTCCAGATTTGACCCCACACACATCCCTCTTTACTCTCAGCCCATCACAGGGTCTGGGTCCTCTTATAGGGCCCAAGTCTGCAGGGATTTCTTGGGTAGCAGGTGACATGAGCCACAAGCTTTTGGCTTTCCCCTCAGTTCTAGTGAAGTCCAGAATCATCACAATCCAATCTGGTGACTTTGATTTTAATTCAACAAGTACCTACTGCGTGTGAGACATGAAGACACACAAACCCCATCTCCAAAGAGTCTTCAGACTAGTTACGGAGCAAGACCTAAGAATACCAGAGAACAAAGCAAGTCAAAGCATGATTCAGAGCAACTTGGGCCCTGCAGGCCCTTCGCTGCGGTGATTCGGGCATATTAACAGTGCTGGTCTCCTCTGGAACAAAGGCCGCATGTCCTTGAACTCCAAAGGAGTGTTTTCCCACACAGGGTTCCTACCCCAAAAAGAGAAAAAATATGGCATCACAGCTACAAGTCACCATTGCAATTAATTATTTTTATTACTTTTAAGAACAGCGTCATTTTTACAAAATTAATTCTTATCTCTTATGTAAAAGAGATAAGGAGCCTCCCTGACCCAGCTGAGTCAGGGATAAGAGGCCTAGTAACATCCCTCACGCCCAGTGACCCGTGGCGATGGCTCACTCCCTAGAAGGCACCCTCTGACACTGAGATCTGCCTGTGACCATGTCTGAAAAGCCCTGCCTGGTCCCTTCCAGAATGGTTAACTGATGCCTTAAACTGGTTTCTCCTCAGTTACCATTTGCTGTCCGTGATGCTACTCTGGCTCTTGGATCTCAGATGATCCTTCCATGTTAGATATGCCCATGATCTAGGTCTCAAGTGGAAGCCACTAAACGCTCTCACTGTGCTTAAACATTTGCCTATAGCCAGAATGCAGTGTCCACACAATTTTACCAGTTAAGCACTTTCTCCACAAGAAAAGTTTTTATCAAAATTTGGGAACCCTATTTATTCTGAAAAATTGGAAGAGAAACTGGATAGAAAAGTTCTATTATGAAAGCAATTAATCAACAAATATTTACTAATGACCATATGCACCCCTGGTTCTGCCACCATTGAAAACATCTGGGCTATGGTGTGTCCACCTGCCATCAGTCACTGGGATTAAGGAGGAGACAAAGAAAGCGTAAGACACAATCCCAGTCGGTCCTCCAAGCATGATTAGGCTTCTGGGTGCAGCAAGACACACATCGTGATAGATAGGAGTAAAAAAGCATCCCCTTCTTGCAGTGAGAAATTTATTATGCAAATTCAGGCTTTAGATCAAATTGCCTATTACTCACTATAATTATTCACGGAAATAGCTAAATGGATATTTAGATATTAAAATAATAACTTCAAGTAACAGGACCCTCCAAATGCAAATTGGTACCTTTCTAACTAATAGTAAATTATAATGAATTCCTGCTTAACTGGTTATAGTTTCATCTTCTTGAATTAAAATTTTGTTCTTGAAGGCACAGGTTTTCAATGTTCAATGTTGATTGCTGAGAGTGTTCTATGGGGAATTACTTCAGTAAAGACAAGTTGCAAGTATGTAAAATAGGGGAAAAAAAAAAGCAGTACCAATATACTGAGCTCCTGATACGTAGCAGGGATGGCATGGCCTGTTGTAAGGGCAGAGAAAGCATTAGCTAGTGTTATTGGTCTTGAGCTACCATCCACATTGTCAGGTGGGAACTGTGGGTGGTGTTAAGGATGAAGAAACGGCTACATGAAGCTAAGTAACAATGTGCCAGGTGGTGCACAGCTGGTCAGTGGTGGGGCTGTGAATTGAGCCTAGGCGGTCTAACTCCTGGTCTGTCTTTTAACCAGTAAACAGTTGCCATGTAGTTGACTCCAACCTATGGCAACCTCATGTCTGTCAGAGTAGAACTGTGCTCCATAGGGTTTTTAAAGGTTGATTTTTCTGAAGAGGATCACCAGGCCTTTCTTTCAAGGGACTTCTAGGTAGATGTGAACCTCCAACCTTTTGGTTAGCAGCTGAGCACACTAACTGTTGTACCACCCAAGAATTCCAGCCCTTCTTTTATCCACATCAGAAGATCCCCTTCCACATGTGTAGGAAGCGAGGGTGCCAGGGAAGAAACAGAGTTATCTTTAACAGGAGGAGTGAAAGGAAGTTGGTTCAATGGGCTTTTTAACTCCCTGAGTTTGTATCAGGCTTTGGTGATCACCCCTCAGTCACTTCCTATGTAAGAATAGTGGAACTTCTGAAGAGCCCTTTTGGAACAAGGCTATTTTTAAACTATTCATTTGAGTAGACAGTTCTGGGGGAGGTCTCTGAGGGCATGGGGGTGAAATCCGTGGTGCTCTGTCAGAGTTCAGGTGCCTGGCAGATAATGCTTCCCACTCACTGGCCCTGCTGAGCCTCATCCCCTGAGGCTGTGGGTCTCCTTTGACTCTCCCCACTGCCCTCGCTCTTTCTGTGTCCAGGGTTGTGCGTTGGCAACAGCCATCCCAGAGGTGGCCTGTCCTGGAGGCACAATGCTCTGATTCTGGCCTCATTGGCCCTCCTCGTCCCAGCTGTGGGAACAGGCTGACTGTCTGGGCAGAGAATGGACTAGTCCCTCGCAGCCCTGCCCCTGCCCAGGAGCACTGATGGGGACGGTTCTTCTTTGAGGCCGGTGCATGGGGCTCTCCCCAAGGAAAATGAATGGAGCTGGCTTCTTGTTTGTGCCTGTTCCCGGTGTCCCTCGCAGATAGCACCCCCACTCAGGGCCTCCAGTGTTGCAGCAGGAAGCTTCCCAGAGCTCCCTCTGACCTCCTCTGCCTACACCCTTGTTTTAGACAGGCCATGGTCCCTCTGATATGCCATCTGTCCTGGTTCTGGGATCCTGAGTCCCCTGAGAGAGTCCCTGTGTAAGCAGGACCTTACCAACCCAGTGCAGTCCCCCAGAGAGGGGTCAGCAGAGGCATGTCAGGGAGGTCCAGGCCACATCCTCATCAGCAGACCAGGAAGATTTAACAGAAGATAGGACCACATTGAGCAGACCCACCCCACCATGTCACCTCACCAGCGGTTGTCTTGGTTCTACTCTTAACCAGTGAGGGAGACTTACATTAGTGATTTCACATCTTTGGGCTCAACTTCCCCAGCAGATACCTGTGTGTTCACAACCTTCAATGTTGTTCAAGGATGAAATGAAGCTGTGGTGCACCAGGCCCTGTAATCTGTGAACATGGCCAAGGCACTGAGGGGTGGGCCTGCATTCTAGCAGTGAGTGCTGCACTTTGAAAGGGATAGACCTTGAGTTGACAGGCCTGGGTCTATCCCCACTGCCACCTTAAATGAGAAGACACGAGGTGAAGTGTTTGGAATAGACCTAGCACAGGGCAAGCACTCAGTAAATGTTAGACTGAAAGGCAACAGTGAGAGACTCAGAGACACGAAGACTTAAACCAGGGGCCTGCGAGCCACACTCAGAAATCAAATCCACCCAACGGACAGTTTTTATAAACACAGTCTTATTGGAACACCAAAAAACTAGTTGCCGCTGCACTGACTGTGACACATGGCTACCTGTGTGCAGAGTAGAACTATGTTCCATAGGGTTTTCTATGCTATGATCTTTCAGAAGTAGATCACCAAGACCTTTATGCCAGGCACCTCTGCATGGACTCAAACCTCCAGCCTTTCAATTAGCAGCCGAGCACGTTAACCGTTTGCACCATCTGACGACTCCTTATTGGAACACAGCCCTGCCCATTTCTCATGCGTTATCTATAGCTGCTTTGGGGCTATGAATACAGTGCTCAGGGGTCGCAGTAAGGCCTGAATTATTTCATCTCTGGCTTTTTATGGAACAAGTTGCCACGCCCTGACTTAAACCAGCAGGAAAATCTCCCATGTGAAACTTTCAGGCCTAGTGTTCACCAGGCCCTCATTGTGCCATTTTTTGTGAACCACACAGCTTACAGGTAGAAGAGAAGCCACTGAAGAAGGTCAGAGGTCAGCTGAAGTCAGCTACCGTCTCAGGCCAGAGCAGCAGCTCACCTGGGCAGACACAAAACACCTTTGCTCCATGCTTTGATCTGTCACTGCCCAGGCTGCCGGGGGGGCCTCTTTCTGTAGTTTTTATCTTCCTCGTGCTCCCACCACCTCCCCGAGGACTTCCCACCCCTCTGTAATACAGGCACATGGAGCTCAGCTGCCCTGAAGAAATCCTTCACCTGCATGACACAGGTGTGGGAAGAAGACCCACCACAGGTACAGCCCCATGTCACACAGGCTTTCCCTGGAGACCTGCTGTTGGGACATCAGCTACCAGCCCCCACACTCAGAAAAACAGCAGTGCTCATCACTGGCGATTGGAGGAAGACTCATTAACTACCTGCGTTATGCAGATGACACGACCTCGCTTGATGAAAGTGAAGAGGACTTCAAGCACTTACTAATGAAGATCAAAGACCACAGCCTTCAGTATGGATTGCACCTCAACATAAAGAAAACAAAAATCCTCACAACTGGACCAATGAGCAACACCATGATAAACGAAGAAAAGATTGAAGTTGACAAGGATTTCATTTTACTTGGATCCACAATCGACAGCCATGGAAGCAGCAGTCAAGAAATCCAAAGACACATTGCATTGGGCAAATCGGCTGCAAAGGACCTCTTTAAAGCATTGAACAGCAAAGATGTCACCTTGAAGACTAAAGGTGCACCTGACCCAAGCCATGGTATTTTCAATCACATCATATGCAAGTGAAAGCTAGACAATGAATAAGGAAGACCGAAGAAGAGTTGACACCTTTGAATTGTGGTGTTGGTGAAGAATAGTGAATATACCATGGACTGCCAAAAGAATGAAAAAATCTGTCTTGGAGGAAGTACAACCAGAATGCTCCTTAGAGGCAAGGATGGTGAGACTGCATCTTACATACTTTGGACATGTTGTCAGGAGGGATGAGTCCCTGGAGAAGGACATCATGCTTGGCAGAGTACAGGGCCAGCGGAAAAGAGGAAGACCCTCAACGAGGTGGATTGGCACAGTGACTGCAACAATGATCTCAAGCATAACAGCAATTGTAAGGATGGCTCAGGACCGGGCGGTATTTCATTCTGTTGTGCATAGGGTCACTATGAGTCAGAACCAACTCGACGGCACCTAACAACAACATCACTGGTGCTGGAAAGGGGGGCGGGCACCTCCCTAATTATTAGCCTGTTAAAGCCTCTCAACCCTTCATAGATTGTTAACTCCATTCCTAAGATCTGTAGGTGAAACCAGGGTTGAAGTGTGCCCACGTCTGACTCATCATAAAATGGTGAGCCCCAAGTCCATGTCCACTTTGTCTCTGCCCCTGCACCAGGGAGCCTGTGTCATACCCCACTGAGTGCCGCTATGTGCCAGGCCCTCATCTAGGTCCTGGGAACGTGGCAGTGAATAAATTGGCAATAATCCAAAGGGGATTGCCTTCTAGTGGGTGTGGGTGTGCTTAAACAAGACACAAGAGTGGAATATCACTATGTCAGGTGGTGCTGAATGCTGCGGAGAACAGTCTAGCTAGGAAGGGAAATAGGGAGCCTAGAGGAGTTACAAGGGGGTGCCATTTTAAATAATGTGGCCAGAGAAGGCTTCACGTGGAGAGGTGATGTTTGAGGAAGACCTGAAGAAAGCTAGGTATCCAAATACACAGCGGTATCAAGACCTAATGGGCTCAGCAAGTACAAAGGCCCTGAGATAGGAACAGGCCTGCCCTGATCAAGGAACAGCCAGGAGGCTCGTGTGGTGGCAGGGAGACGAGGAGATGAGGTCAGGCAGGTGAAATGGGGGAGAGATAATGGGACTATCCTCTGCCACCCGTTGTAGCATATGAAATTCTACCACCCCTCAGTCTGGGTCTTGAGGGAAGCCTGGCCACCTGGGCCTCTGTTTGTACTGGAATCACTTGCATGTACCAAAGCATGTTCACATTTCTTATCTCATTCTGTCATCACACAGCCTGGCACAGTGGAGGGTGAAGAGGGAGTTAGCAGGAAGAGAGATCTCTGTGCCCAGGGCAGGGCCATCGGTGCGCTTTCTCCTGGGGAGGAGAGTGGTGTTATGCACTTTCTTGAAAGAGGGGTCTGGGGCCTGAGTGATCCTGAGTAAATGACCTTAAACCTGTTGCCATCAAGTTGATTCTGAATCATAGCGACTCTAGAGGACAGAGTAGAACTGCTCCATAGGGTTGCCAAGGAGCGGTAGGCAGATTTGAATTGCTGACCTTTTGGTTAGCAGCCAAGCTCTTAACCACTGCGCCACCAGGGCTCCTAAAGGCTTTGGAGAAGGGTTATAGTAACTTTCCCAAGACCACATCAATAGCAAATGGCAAAACCAGGACTAGAATTTGGAGTTGATTCCACAGACTCTCACCCTACAGGCTTCCCTCCAGGCAAATAGCATCTCCTCCATAGCACCATGTGCTTCCATACTCCCCTTCTAAGAGGACAAATAGCTCCATGCTAAAGCACTGCCCCCACCCCCATACACACACACACACACACACACACACACACACACACTGATGACGAGACCTGAAAAGCTCCACCTTTGGGGGCTTGCCTCTTTGACGAGCTCTGTCTCTATGAGACTTTAGATGGGGTGTGGTGGGGATCTCCTGACTCAGTCCTCAGTGGGGTGAACACATGTGGTCCTTCTCTGATGAGGGTCTTGGGGACCTTGTCTCTGAGTGGGAGAGGAGAGGGCCAACTCTGTCTTCAATGGCAGGACACAAGGCCCGTCTCTCAGCCCACCACTTGTTGGACTGTGTCTGAGTGTACAAGGGCGTTATATTTCTTCTGAGTACTGTTCTCCTCTCCTTTATTCACACTGGTGGAAGGAGCTGCTTGGCCCAGGCCTGACTGATAAGCCTCAGGCAGTAGGGCAGCAGGCTGTGTGAGCAGAGCTGAGCCTCTTATCAGGTGGCTGCAGGGCATCTGGTGCCCCACCCCTTCAGGCCTAGAGCTGATAATGTTGGCTGGACCAGTACTCAGCAGTTGCCTTGTCCCCAGGGCCCTGCCCCTAGGAAATAGGGCCACTTATATGTGCTCAGTTTGCAAGACCAGGAACCTTCTTTAGTGTCTCAGACACCAACACACTCCGGTGGCCATAGGCAATAGGACCTGCTGGGGACAAGCAGGGACAAGGGTTTGATAAGGAGGCTGATGGAGAAGGTGCTCTAGAAAGGCCTGGGCCCTGCCATGGCAGTGGGGGTGGTGTCTCCCACGGGAGGGTGGTCATGCATGCGTTTGAGCCACTCAAATTCAACACATTGTGTTGGAGTCTTAGTGACCTGTAAGGGGGTTGGAGTCCGAGTGACCTGCAAGGGGGTCACATGGTAAAGGCAGGATGTGCAAGTGGATGATCGGGTAAGGACTCCGCCTTTTCTAAAACTTCGTTCCAATCTGGCTTGCACCTGTGACTCTGGGCTTGACCAGGGAGGCCCCAGGGCCTCCCTTCAGGGTTTCTTCTCCCTTAGGAGAAGTTCAGAAAAAGAACTGAACAGTCTGGAGATCTGGCATGCAGATTTGGGGAGTATTACACTAAAAAAAAAAAAAAAATGTTGTTTATCAGAAATTCAAATTTAACTGAGCAGCCTGTATTTTATCCTGTGTTCTGTCTGTCAACCCAAAGAGGATGGGACCTGGTCATGGTGTTTTATAAGTGTCCTAGATGATTCTAAAGTACCACCAGGATTGAGAGCCACTAGTGAAGGATCCTGCTGTAAGCAAGTCCACACTCACTGTCTTAGGCCAGCTCCTGACTGCAAAGCCTCTGGTGGATCGAGCACACCTAGTCTTAGAACACATCCCAGTGAAGCTATCCCAGGCTACCTTCTTAGCCCACCCCTTCCACCCATCCCATGGGATGCCTCCCATAATGGATAAAAACCCATTTCTTTGAGTAAATTTGAAAATCCGAGACCGGTCTTTATTTTTAATACATTTTAAATAATGTTAATTGTGAAAGTGATTCAATAGATAGATATAAATATGAAATAATAAATTATTATTCATAACTCTTCCACCTCTCCCACCATGCTGATGTTCCCTTCCCTTCATTAACTTTTATTCACCATCCTTACGGAACCTCAAACTGTCAAACCCCCAGCCTCTTGACGTTATCGAGTTTGCGCTCCTGAACTCCTCCCCCCCACCATCTCCTCTTCTGCATGCCCGCTACCATCACCCATTGGTCTCTCACTGTGTGATGCTGATCCTTTCTCTATAGCTTCCAAGCCTTCTTCCCACTCCCGTGCTACCTTAAAATTTCTAGAGACTCCCCTTTTCTATAATCACTTACCTGCATTGGCTGCTCATTGCCTACAAGACAAGACCAAGCTTCCTTAATCTGGTTTTCCAGACCCTTCATTGCCCGCTACTCATCCAAGCAGATGACTAGTATTGAATGTGGTAGGAACGATGGAAGAAGTAATAAGACAAGGAAAAGAGAGGAAAATAAACTCACAATATGTACTGGGTTTAGCCATTCATATTCTTTCTTTCCTTTTCCTAAAAAACATAGTTCTTATATTTCCAAAAACAATACCAAAAAAGAATTATTTGAAAGGTAATAAAAGAAAAATTTCATTCATTTTAAACGAATTCAAAAGAATATAAGAATTTGAAATCTGTACTTCTTCAAACAATCTGATTTCTCTGGGCTCCCCCAGTCCTGATCTCTTAAATATAACTTACCTGAAAGTCAGGTAATATCTCTTTGGATATTTCTATTTCCACCGGTTTGCTTGTCTTTGCTTAAGCAAAGGCTTCTTGATTTTGTCAAAGAAGTTAATACACCAGTCTGACAAATAGTAGGTTGTGTTTGTCCTTGCCCTTCTTCCCCTAAGATTACATGTTAGGTTTCAAACCTGTTTCGGAAGCGCTAAGATCCTGATGAGCAATGATGACCAGCGCATCCTGTTTACCTCAGCAGCACTGGAATAGCAAGTGCGTTCCAGGTCACCCATTCCTGTTAGCCATTAGACATTGACCGGTCTTTTGACTTTAACCACACCATATGCACAATTCTGAAGGGAAAAAACATCTAAGCCTGTTGACTTTCTTTGATAAGTCTCCAAGGCATTTGTCACTTTCTATGAAAGAAATACTTAATTTAGATGGCAGTTCATTTATGTCATGGGATTTCAAAGTTATGTATGTGTTTATGGTGTCTTTGCTTTTAAAATACTAACTTTGGGGAGATATAAATCACAGGACCTGGACAGTTGACTGTGAAGACAAAGCAGGGAGCTTGCCCAGGTGATACATCAAGATATATTACGGAGTAACTTCATCAGCTAGGAAAATAGAGGGAGACAGGGGGGCAGTGAAGCGGGGGCATGAAAGAGAAAAGGTGTCTTCTCCCAGAGCACAGTGCCTCCATTTATAGGGAAGAGCGAGCACCAACCTGTCCGAATCAGGAGTCACAGTGTAGAGCAGCTCCTGGCTCCGCTGCAGGCAGCAGAGTGAGGTGCTGAATCAGCCACTTCCTGAAGAAGGTCTTTTCCTGCCCTGAGGCCCAGAAGACAGGATTTGGAGAACAATGGAGGCCAACAGCAGGAAGCTTCACCCTTCCAAAGATAAACTAAGCACTCCCTGCCCACAACCCCACCACAGGGATGGGCCCCTGCAACATCAGCATCTGTTGTCTCCATTGTGTTCCCTCCTCCCCTGTGAGAGAGGGACTCAGGCAGGGGACTGGGGAGACAGGACTCAGTGCCACATCTTCCTGGCACCAAAAGCCACGCCCACTGTACCATGCTTCAGGCTGCCTCTTTGAAGCAATTTAAGATGATTTTTGGAAAGAGCAGTGTATTGACACACTTTTGCCCTCTTCACCCCTGTCCTAGGCAATAAAAAAAAAAAATACTCTCCCAATATTTAGATCAAAATGCACCCTCTCTTTCCTATCACCCTTTTCAAGCACTTCACAGAATAAGAAATAAATAGCAGCAGCATCAGTGACAAAATGTTGTTAGCTGCCTTGGAGTCAGGCCCTGGTCGTGGCGACCCCATCACAATGGAACAAACGATGCTCAATCCTACACCATCCCCATTAACAGCTGCAGATCAGACAGCTGTGGTCCATATGGTTTTCACTGACTGATTTGCAGAAGTAGACCACCCAGCCTTTCTTCCTAGTCTGTCCTAGTCTGGAAGCTCCACTGAAACTTGTTCAGCCTCAGAGCAACGTGCAAGCCTCCTCCGACAGACAGGCGATGGCTGTCAGTGGGATGCACGTGGTGCCTTGGTGGGGAATCAAATTCGGGTCTCCCACAATGAAGATGAGAATTCTACCACTGAACTACCAATGTCCCCTCTAACAATAACAATTAACATGTATTGCATATAAAGGAGCGCTTGGACACTAACCGAAAGGGTGATTGGAACTCCCCCATCAGTTACACAGGAGAATGGCCAGATGATCTGCTCCCATAAAGATTAAAGCCTAGGACACCCTATGGGGTAGCTCTACTCTGTCACATGGGGTCTCTCTGAGTCAAAAATTAACTTGACGACATCTAATAAAAACAATATTGCATATAAACTGGATACCAGCCACCATTATGTCATGCTTCTATACATGCTGTCTCATTTGTTGCTCATCTGATACTCTAATCCTCCCATTTTACACATGAGAATATGAGGTTCAGTGTGCCTCTATGATGAGCAGGCCGTCCCTTCCTGCAGACCAATCTCGAATCTCTGAGATGGTCTCTTGGGGCCACTCATTGGCTTGGGAGGAGGAGAAGCAACTCTGGGGAGCAGAGGGGAACAACTCCCTGTACCCTACATCCTTCTGAGACTCCTCCTCTGCCATCTCGTCACTAGCCTTCTCACCCACAAGCTGGTTCTGCTGTCTCTGGACGACACTGGCCTCCCTCAGCATGTTCTGTAGGGAAACGCAACTGCCTTTCTTTAGAATGTGGCATGAGTAGTGCTCCCATCCAAGGGCTTTACCTGAGGCTGTGGCTGGAAATCTGAGGCAGGGGTGTTCCTTGTCATACCTGCTGCCGTCGCCATCCTGTGTGCCTTCTGACACAGGGCCCTGCACTCCTGCCTGTCAGACCTCTGAAGGAAGGGGAAAACATTTTCTGCACCCTAATCACCAACTGATGAGCCTTCCGGGAACCCAGTAACAAAGCATGGCTAACCAAATCATCATTATTTACACATGCAGCCTGACTGAGGACATTTAGTCATGTAATTGGGTACCTAATTATGCTGAAAATACAATTATATGATTTTTAAGTGAATTAAGTCCTCCAGAGAAGTTGTAAAGATTAGCACATGTTATCCAGCTGGAGAGCAAGCAGGGCTGGAGAGGGCACATCAGCTGACTTGGGGCACACAGAGGCCGGTAGTCTGTACTTGAACCACATGTGCGATGGCATGTGTGCATGCGCACACAGACAGACACCCACATACACACCCTTACACACACAGGCACGCTGATACACATAGACACACAGACACAGACACATAGTCACACACATTCACAAACACACAGACATAGACAGACATTCAGGTATACACACTCAGACACACAAAGACACTCATACACACACAGATACACACAAGCATGCAGGCACACACAGACACTCACACAGACTCACACACAGAAAGACATTAAGACACATACACTCAGACACACACACTGAGTCACACAGAGATACTCAGATGTACACACACACACACACTCACACATGTCTGTATCCCCAGGCCTCTACAAAGGGCTAGTACATACCAGAAACTTAATAAATAGCATCCATTAACATAATTGGAAGCTTAGTGTACATCTGCTGAGTGACCATTTAACGGCTGACTTGGAGGATCATAGGGATGTCGTTTATCCAGCGTGTGAGAGGCAGGTTTGTAGAAAAAAAGTGAAATGATAAAAGTCAGGTGTCAGAGGATACTTTATGCAACATCACATATTCTTTGACACGGTTTGGTGTCAAATGTTGAGGTGTAAAATACAATCCGTGCTCTCTCGTAGCTCAAAAATCAGTGGAGGGACAGGCAACAGCAAAGTGTCATAGTGATGGAGTAAGCAACTTGTTGGGCAACTATTGCCTAGGGACCAAATCCAACCCAGGGTGGGTTTTTGTGTGGCAACTAGCTAAGAATGGCTTATTATGTTTTTATATGGTTGTTAAAAAAAGAAAAGCAACAATAAAAGAAAAAGAAAGAAAGGGAGAACATACAACAGAGGCCATGTATGGGCTATAAAGCCTAAAATTTTACAATCTGGACCCTTATAAAAAGGAGCACACAGTCCTTGTGGAGAAATCAAGGGAAGCTTCTTGGAGGAGGTGATGGTGATCTAAACTTAGCCCTGGTCCTCTTCTCTTCTTCATTCACACTCATTTGCCCCGTAGTGGTACGTGCCGTCTAGATGCTGAAGACTCCTTCGGCTAAGCCTCTAGCCCTTCCCTGAGTTTCCGATGCCTATATCTAAATCCCTGCAGTACAAACCAACATAGCATGTCCTGCCCCAAGTACTGGATTCCTCATCCTCCCTCCCCCCGACCCCTGCCGATTTCCTCCTCCCAGACCTCCCCTTCCTAGTAAATAGCAACTTTATCCTTGCTCTGAAAAATCTTGACTCTTTTTTTTTTTTTTTTTTTGCACACTTTACATTAATCCATCAGCAAAATTTGCTGGCCTTCCTTTCCAGATATGTCCAAAACCTTACCAGTCCTAACCACCTATACCGCCACTGTCCATGTCCAAGCCACCACAGACCCTGGCCTGCACTGTGGCCATGTCTCTTCCCTCCTGACCCTGGAGACCATTCTTGGCACAGCAGCCAGGGTGACTTGACCAGGCTCCCACATGTGAACAGATCATATGGAGACTTCCGTGACTCCCTGTCACTCTCAAATGATAGAATGTTCCTTACTGTGACTTGAACCCCACATGGGCTGTTCCTCGAATCCTCTCCACTGTGTCTTCTACCACTTTGCCCCTCGCTCACTCTGCTAGGCCACAGTCTACTTGTTCATCCTGGAAGCTGCCTCACCTGCTCCAGTCTCCGGCAGGCACTAGCTGACCTCTGCCTGAAACACTCTTCCCTCCAGTGTCTGTGGGACTCACTGTCTTGTTCACTTCAAATGTCACCTCCCCAGAGAGCAAGAAAAAGGGGGAGAAGGGGGGCTTTTCAGGGAGGGTACTCAGGGGAGCCCTCTCTGGGCAGGTAATATTTCCTTTATAGCATGTATCACCCCCTAACCTTCTACCATACATCCACATTTTAAACCAGCTATCATCACCTCCCACCATTGGTCTCTCAGTTTGTAATACTGCAGTGGCTGTTGTGTTGCTGTGATGCTGGAAGCTATGCCACCAGTATTTCAAATACCAGTAGGGTCACCCGTGGTGGACGGGTTTCAGTAGAGCTTCCAGGCTAAGACAGATTAGGAAGAAGAACCTAGCAATCTACTTATAAAAAAGTTGGCCAGTGAAAACCTTATGAATAGCAGTAGAACATTGTCTGATATAGTGCTGGGAGCTGAGCCTCCTCAGCCTGGAAGTCACTCAAAATATGACTGGGAAAGAGCTGCCTCCTTAAAGTAGAGAAAACCTTAGTGATGTGAATGGAGTAAAGTTTTCGGGACCTTCATTTGCTGATGTGGCACAACTTAAAATAAGAACAAACAGCTGCAAACATCCTTTAATAATCAGGATGTGGAATGCACGAAATACGAATCAAGAAAATTGGAAGTGGTCAAAAGTGAAATAGAATGCATAAAGATTGATATCCTAGCCATTAGTGACTTGAAATGGACTGGTATTGGCCATTTTGAATCAGACAATCACATGGTCTTCTGTGTCAGGAATGACGTATTGAAAAGGAATGGCATTGCATTCATTGTCAAAAAGAACATTTCAAGATCTGTCCTGAAGTACAACACTGTCCATGATAGGATGATATCCATATGCTTACAAGGAAGACCAGTTAATATGACTATTATTCAAATTATGCACCAACCACTAAGGTCAAGGATAAAGAAATGGAAACCGTTTACCAACTTCTGCAGTCTGAAAATGATCAAACGTGCAACCAAGATGCATTGGTAATTACTAGTGATTGAAATGTGAAAGTTGGAAACAAGGAAGAAGGATTGGTAGTTGGAAAATACGGCCTTGGTGATAGAAATGACGCCAGAGTCCTCATGATAAAATTTTGCAATACAACAACCTATTCATTGTGCTTTTTTTTAACAATATAAATGTCAGCTATACACATGTGCCTCACCGAATGGAATGCACAAGAAACTAGTCGACTACATCTGTGTAAAGAGATGATGGAGAAGGTCAATATTATCAGTAGGAATGAGGCCAAGGGCCAACTGTAGAAAAGACCTTTAATTGCTCATAAGCAAGCTCAAATTGAAGCTGATAAAACAGGTCCGCAGAGCCAGTATATGACCTTGAGCATAATCCATCTGAATTCAGAGACCATCTCAGGAATAGATTTGATGCATTGAACACTGATGGACACAAATAGATTTGACACATTGAACACTAATGACCGAAGACCAGACGAGTTGTAGGATGACATCACGGACATCATATAAGAACAAAGCAAAAGGCATTAAAAAGACAGGAAAGAAAGAAAAGACCAAAATGGATGTCCGAAGAGACTGAAACTTGCTCTTGAACATAGAGTAGGTAAAATGAACAGAAGAAATGATCACATAAAAGACCAGAACAGATTTCAAAGGGCAGCTCAAGAGACAAAGTATTATAATGAAATGTGCAAATGCCTGGAATTAGAAAACTAAAAGAGAAGAACACACTTGGCATTTCTCAAGCTGAAAGAAGTGAAGAAAAAATTCAGGCCTCGAGTTGCAATTTTGAAGGATTCTATGGGCAAAACATTGAATGGTGCAGAAAGCCTTAAAAGAAGATGGTTGAAATACACAGAGTCACTCTACCAAAAAGAATTGGTTGACGTTCAACCACTTCAGGAGGTAGCATATGATCAATAACCAATGGTACTGAAGGAATATAACCAAAGTGTACTAAAGGCATTGGTGGAAAACAAGGATCCAGGAATTGATGGAATATCAATTGAGATGTTTCAAGAAACAGGTGTAGTGCTTGAGGTGCTCACTCATTTCTGCCAAGAAATTTTGAAGACAGCCACCTGGCCAACTGACTGGAAGAGAACCATATTTGTGCCCATTTCAAAGAAAAGTGACCCAAGAGAATACAGAAGTTATCAAATAGTATCATTAATATCACAGGAAACTAAAATTTTGCTGAAGATAATTCAAAAGTGATTGCAGCAATACATGGACAGTGAATTGCCAGATATTCAAGCCAGATACAGAAGAAGATGTGGAACAAAGGATATCATTACTGATGTCAGAGAGATCTTGGCCGAAAGCAGAGAACACTAGAAAGATGTTTACCTGTGTTTTATTGACTGTATGTGGATACTAACAAATTATGGATAACATTGTGAAGAATGGGAATTCCCGAACACTTAATTGTTCTCATGTGGACGCTGTACATAGACCAACAGGCAGTCATTCTAACAGAATGAGGGGATACTTAGTGGTTTAAAATCAGAAAAATGTGTGCATCAGGATTGTATCCTTTCACCATACTTAGCATGCTGAGCAAATAATCTGAGAAGCTGGACTATATGAAGAAGAACTCAGCATCAGGACTGGAGGAAGACTCATTAACTACCTGAGGTATGCAGATGACCCAAACTTGCTTGCTGAAAGCAAAGAGGACTTGAAGCACTTACTGATGAAGATCGAAGACTACAGCCTTCAGTATGGATTACATCTCAACATCAAAGAAAAATCCTCAAAACAGGACCAATAAGCAACATCATGTTAAACGGAGAAAAGATTGAAGTTGTCAAGGATTTCATTTTACTTGGTTCTACAATTAACCCCTGTGGATGCAGCAGTCAAGAAATGAAACATCTCATTGGGCTAATCTGCTGCAGAAGTTCTCTTGAAAGTGTTAAAAAGCAAAGATACCTGCCTCAAGCCATGGTGTTTTCAATCACCTTATATGCACATAAAAGCTAGACAAGGAATAAGGAGGACTGAAGAACTGATGCCTTTGAATTATGGTGTTGGTGAAGAATATTGAATATACCATGAGCTTCTAGAAGAACAAACAAATCTGTCTTGGAAGAAACAAAGCCAGAATGTTCCTTAGAAGCAAGCAAGGAGAGACTTTATCTCAAGTACTTTGGACATGCTATCAGGAGGAGCCAATCACTGGAGAAGGATATCATGCTTGGTAAAGAAATGGATCATAGAAAAAGAGGAAGAATCTCAATGAAATGGATTCACACAGTGGCTGCAACAATGGGCTCCAACACAGCGATGATTATGGGGATGTTGCAGGACTTAGCAGTGTTTTGTTCTGTTGTACATAGGGTCGCTATGAGTA
The DNA here is from genome assembly GCF_030014295.1 of Loxodonta africana. Classification (NCBI taxonomy): domain Eukaryota; kingdom Metazoa; phylum Chordata; class Mammalia; order Proboscidea; family Elephantidae; genus Loxodonta; species Loxodonta africana. The sequence goes on along the minus strand of NC_087347.1, from coordinate 130,701,835 downwards.
GGAGCCGACTCAAGGGCACCTAACAACATCACCTGCTCCCTCCACTAGAATGGAAGCTCCCTAAGGGCAGGGGCTTTATGCTATTTATTGTTGTGTCCTCAGGTTCTAGAACAGGGCCTGGAACATAGTGGGCACCGGCTGAACAGCTGTTGAATGGATGAATCTGAAATGAGCTTTGGAGTCCAGCAGATCTGGCTTCAACTCTCACCTCCCTGGTAACCACAGTGGGGCTTGAGCAAGTTACCCAACCTCTTTGAGTCTTATTTTCCTTGTCTGTAAAATAGCAGAAGTTTTAACAGCCTCTTCAATGATTCTTATAAGAAATAGAAACAGCATTTTTGTTGTTATATGCCATTGAGTCGATTCCGACTCATAGGTACCCTACAGGACAGAGTAGAACTGCCCCATAGAGTTTCCAAGAAGAGGCTGGTGGATTTGAATGGCTGGAACTTTTGGTTAACACTCAAGCTCTTAACCCCTGTGCCGCCAGGGCTACAGAAACAACACAGGCAATTGTAAAGTGAGCCCACCAGGAAAGGAGACTTCTAGTGAGAAGGGGTGTTAGAGAATGCCTCAAGAAATCAGGTCATTGGTGATGCGCATCAGGGGGCAGCCTAACCTCAGGGCACTTCCCAACCTTCCCAGAGAAATTAGTGGAAGAACAGACAAAGGCCCTTCTCATGGGGCACCATTCCCTGGGGTGAGGACTGCTTTTGTGGGAGTCCGGGGAGGTAACATTTCTCTTCAAAAAATGCTTCAAAGGCAGCCAGGTGTCTAGGGTTAGCACCAGGGTAAAGGCATCATAACACTAGCCTCTGATCTTTCCTGCGAGAGAGGCCAGGTCCTCAGCCTCGCCTCCTCTCCACGCTTGAAATTAGGTTGGAGAACTATTGCTGGTTGGTTTCCTGGGTGAGCGCTGTCCTTTTGGGCCTCAGATCTCCTGGCAAAGCATAGCTGCTCCTTGCGGGATGTTTTCCCCACCACATGTGCGTTTAACCAAGCAATTCCTGGATCTCGCTCACCCCCAGGTGCCTCATCCTGGGCTGGGATGTGAGAGTCACTAACCCCGAGGAGTGAGTGATGGGTTGTGCCTGAAAGGGGTCCATGCATCAGCATCAGTGAGGAGACACCAGCAGGGCTGAGGGCCAGGGGAGGCCAGGTGTGCACCTGCACGCGTGTGCATGCGTGAGTATGCATATGTGCACACATGTGCGTATATGTGCAATGTGACTGTGTATGTGCTCTGTATGCATGTCTGTGCACGTGTGTGTGCCCGCGTGTGTGCCCCTGTGTGTGCGAGTGGCATACATGATGTGTGCGTACACACGTCTACATGCATGTGTGCCAGTGTGTGTGTGTGCGTGGATGTGGGTGTGTATGTGCACACGTGTGAACAAGATGTGGAATGCATCTTATGTAGGAATTTCAATGACTTAAAGCTGAAGAAAATAAGCAATCAGTGCCCTCGCATTTAAAAGAGGCTGTAGACACATCCCAGAAGATGTCCAAGCCAGTCCACCGGCCACCCCTGAAAGTTGTCTGAGAGAAGGCTAGACTGACGTTATGGAGAGCAGACCAGAAGGGAATCCATAGGAGACCATCCCGCAGTGTTGCCCCCCACAAAGTCATTTTGGCCTTCCCTGCCTGCAGCCTGGTGAGGAGGGGTCCCAGAGACCCCTCAGAGCAACGAGCCTGCATGCCAGCTGGAGCTGGCACCCACTCCTGGAGGCACTCCTGCCTGTGTGGGAGAACCAGTGGACATCTCAGCACATGTGAGGGATCTGATGTTAGGGCAAAGCAGACGGTAGAGTAGGCACAGTCTCAGCACAACCCCACCTGGCAGAGCAGGGGGTGGAGGCACTGGGCATGACTTCTGAAAAGTGCCCCACCCAGGAGAGCCTGGCCCAGGCTGGGCAACTGCATAGAAGCCAGGGGCTTTCCCACCAGGGTAGGCCTGAGGGGATGTCAGTCAGTTCCCTTCCTTGTTGCTCACAAGATGTTGTTGTTATTGTTGTTAGCTGCCATTGAATTGGGCCCCCAACTCATGGTGACTCCTTGCACAACGGAATGAAACACTACCCAGTCCTGTGCCATCCCCCTGACTGACTGGGGGTAGAACCATTGTGATCCACAGGGTTTTCAGTGGCTGATTTTCGGAGGCAGATCACCAGGCCCTTCTTCCTAGGCCTCTCTTAGTCTGGAAGCTGCTCTGAAACTTGTTCCACATCATAGCAACACACAGGCCTTCACTGACAGGTGGGTAGCGGCTGTACACGAGGTGCATTGGCCCGGAATTCTCCAGCATGGAAGGTGAGAATTCACCACTGAAACACCACTGCCCCCGCCCCCGAACCAACCACTGCCAAGGTCAAGTAGAAAGACCCTCTCCCTCCGCTCCCCTCCCCAGTGCAAGTCAGGAGGGTCCAGAGCAGCAGAGCCCGTGGGAGTAAGGGGGAAGCAGCTGCCAGGGCCTTTCCCTGTGGATCAGGCTGAGCACACAGGGGGAGCTTTAAATCAGGTGTGAGAAACCAATTTCTGCTTTAACTGGACTTTTCTTCCCTTGGAGGTGACCACAAATTATGGACCTGGCCAAGACGCAGAAAGGGAGAAGGACCATGCAGGGGAATATATTTGAGGGGCATGGACGGGAGGAGAGGGACGCTGTGTCCTGTTGTAGGTCCATGCCCTCTTCCCCAGGCTGCCTCCCCTGCGTGGCTGGGGCCCTCCTCTGCCTCCTACCTCTTTGCCATAGGCAGAACTGTGGAAATGGGAATGAAAGTCAAATAGGGAATGAAGAGTTGCTTATCCATGTCTTTAGGCCTAACTTGTTAAGGGGGCGTGAAGTAAACGTGCTGACAAAGTTTGCTGTAGCCCATTTGTACCTCATTCCCCCCAAACAATATAAAGAGTCACAGTGGAAGCCTCAGGCCAGCTCAGGAACTTGCTTAGAGAGATGGTGTAACTCAGCCCAGTGCTGGGTGGAGTGCTGGGTCCTGGAGGCAGGTGGACAGAGGAGGAAGCAGGTTCTGAACAGACAGCCCAGGGAAAGCAGTACCCACAGAGAGGGGCCTGTGGTCTGCACGGCTGCAAACCAACGGGAGAGCCAGGCAGTGCTGGCCAGGAGAGTCTCCAAAGGTCATTTCCAATCTGAAGTGCTAGGATCCTAACAACTGATGAGTGCACGCTCACTGCAATGTCAGCAATGCTGCCTGTTAGTTGCTTTCAAGTTGGCATCTTACCAGGTTGGACAAAGAATTATGAACACAAGTCTCAGCAAGGTCATTCAGAGAGAGTGGCCATGGCTCCACTGCCCAACAATGACCCAAGGGTGGTGAGTGGAGACATAGGAGAGAGGGTCTGGATGCAGTGAGGCAAGACAAGTAGGGGCTGGGGTCTGCGACTTTTGCCGACCTGCTAGGCCAAGGCTTGGAAGGTTCTGTGAAATGACAACTGGTTCTGAAGATCCACCCATCTCTTAGCTGTAAGAGCAACACACATGGATGTTTAGAAAGTACAGAAAATTATACTTTCTAAAACAATACCCCACACAGTTCCCCATCCACCATCCATTAACAGTTTAGGTGTATTTTCTTTCATTCCTTTTTCTAGAACCTTTTGCACAGTTAACGTGATTAATATTTACAGGGTCCTGTTCCTTTCGCTTAGCATTCCCCCATAAGTACTTCCTCTTTTCACTAAGAGTCCCCATATATCACTTTAATCACTGCCTAATCATGGGTGAATCACAATTTGCATAACCAGTTCCCAAATGTGGGGTGTTGAGCTCCTTCTCTCTTTTTATCTTCCACTTGAAACCACATGGTCATAAGCTTTCCTGCACATAAATTTTTATTTCCTTTTCAGATCATTTCTCTTGGATCAATTACGAGAGGTGGATTTTCTGATTATCAGAGTGATATATTTGCCAAATAGCATATGAGAACATTAAGTACCCATTTTTGAGAATCCTACTCTCCCCGAGGTTGTACCAGTATTATTGACAATAATAATAACTAGTATTCAAATGGTCCAACCTATGCTGGACCCTGTACCAGATGCTTACCACACACCTACTCCCAACGACTCTATAAAGTAGCACCACCACCATTTTACATATGTGGAAACTGAGGCTAGAGAAGCCACATCACCCCCTAAGACTGCACAGAGGTGAGGGTCAGAGGGATCACTCTGTGCCTAGTGGGGCAGGAGGGGTGTGGACACGGAAAGGAGCATCCCTCACTACATGTGTGCACATATGCTTTCCACCCCTACAACAAGGTTGGTATTGTGATCCTTGCTCTACAGAGGCAGGAACCAAAGCCAGCTCGTAGCAAATGTTTTGCTGAATATCATATGCTGTCAACGGGTCCAGCCAGGGTTTGAGCCAAATGCAGACAGCCACAGATGTGAACAGTGAACAGTGCAGTGAGATTCCTGGGTTCCCAGAAGGGACAGGCTTTCAAACAAGCAGCAGTTGTTATTCAGTGCCAGGCACAGGGCCCAACACTGGGGATGGAGCTATGAGCAAGACAAAGACAGTCCCTAGTCTTCTAGAAGGAGCCCTAGTGGCCCAGTGGTTAAGAGCAATGCTGCTAACCAAAAGGTCAGCGATCTGTTTCCCTAAAGATTACAGCCTTGGAAACCCTATAGGGCAGCTTTACTCTGTCCTACAGAGTTGCTGTGAGTCTTAGTCGACCAGACAGCAGTGGGTTAGGCTTGCAGAGCTCACTGTAGGGTAGGGGCTGCCATCTTGGAGAGAGTGGCGAAGGAAAGCCACAGGGCAGCACTTTGGGTACTTACGAAAGGTGCCAGGGGCCTCTCATGCCTGTCCAATCTCAGGTCAAGACAATTCTAACCCCAGCCACAAGCCTGGGCATAAATAATACCTGGCTCTGTCACATACCCACTCACTCCCAGGCTGTCCGTAGATACCCACCCCCATTCCACATCTCACCCATCACCCAGCAAGAGATAGACTTCTATTTCAGGCTCCTTAACCCAACACTAGACCAGCCTTGAATTTTCTGGGCCACTCTGGGCCTCCCTCCAGCCAGCCTACCCCCTTGTATTTGCTGCTGGCTGAACGGAAACAGCGCAAGGGAGAGCAGCCAGTGGTAGCTGTCACATCTACCGTCTCCAGAGGAGAGAGGTCCATGTCCAGGCACAGGAGCCCAGGTGGCATGGAAGGACAAGTAGACACCTGGGGGGACACTGACAGGGAGCGGGAGGACTGCCATGGGTGCTGAGCTCTCTGCTAGGAATGGCTACACTCTTGTCTCTACAGCAAACTCTTACTTATCCATCAATGGCCAACCTTGGAGCCCTTCTCTTACACCAACAGTTCTCTACCCCAGCATGCATCAGAAAACCCTGGAGGGTTTGTTACCACACACATTGCTGGCCCACCCAGTGTTCCTGACCAGTAGGTCAAGGGGGCCTGATAATTTGCATTCCTAACACATACAGGGGATGCTAAGGCTGCTGGTCCGGGGTCTTACCCATCTCCACCTTCCCAGACTGCCCTGAGCTTCCTCTTCTGTGCCGTTCTGAGCTCCGTGGTGCTCTGGCAGTGCTGAATTGTCACTTCTCTGGTAGTCATCACGTCATGGATGTGTGGCTTGTACAAATTCGACTCTGCATGCCTGGAAGAGTGGGGGGTGAAGAAAGGCAATCTAAACAGAGCAGGCTTTGCTGCCCACCATTCCCCTCTGTGTAAGCTCTAGAGGGGGTCCAGTCTTGGGGGGGTGCTCCATTAGTGATCCCTCAGTGGTCTCAGGGGCCGCCTGCCTCCCCAGACCAGCAAGCCTGGCCGGGAGTGCTTCTAGTGTTTCAAGGTACAGATTTGGGTACAAAGTGCCAAATTACAAGCCATGAAATTCACCCAAAGTGATTCAAGTGCCTCATCTGGTTCTTACCTAGCTTACCTAGGCTCTGGGCTGGGCAGTGTCCTGCAGGGCTAAGCGCTCTGGACCCAGGCTGCCTGGATGTGAACACTCATTTACTCTATGATCCAGGAAAACAGCGACACTTTTCTGGGACTCAGCTTCCAAATCTATAAAACGGAGATAATAATAAGTCCTACCAAATAGGGCTGTCACAGGGACTAAATGAGTTAAAATATGTTAACATACTGTCAAGAGTACCTGGCCATGGTTAAGAGATTGGCTGCTAACCAAAAGGTCGGCGGTTCAAATCCACCAGCCTGCTCCTTGGAAACCCTATGGGGCAGTTTTACTCCGTGCTCTAGGGTCTCTATGAGTCATAATGGACTCGACTGCAATGGATTTTGTTCCACAGAACTATGTATTCTACCACCCATCTGTCTGTTTTGCTGTGGTGGCGTTGCATTGCTAGGATGCTGGAAGCTTTGCCATCAGTATTTCAAATACCAACAGGGTCGTCCATGGCGGATAGGTTTCAGCAGTGTTTGCAGACTAAGACAAACTAGGAAGAAAGGCCTGGCAATCTACTTCTGAAAATTAGCCAATGAAAACTCTATGCATCACAACAGAATCTTGCAATATAGTGCTGGAAGATGAGCCCTCTATATTGGAAGGCACTCAAAATATACAGTGGCTGCAACAGTGGACTTGAGTATACCAACCAGGCAATGTTTAATTCTGTTGTGCATGGGGTCGCCGAGAGTCATAGCCAGCTCGACAGCAGCTAACAACAGCTGTGTGCTAGATGCCGTGTCATAGGTGCTCATGTTCACACACTGTGTCTCAGAGTCAGCACCACCTGAGCTTCCCCTCCTCCTGCCCCAGGTCTCTCTACTGTGAAGCCTCTGAAACCTGAGTCCTCCCCGTTCCCCTCCCTCCCTGGTTCCTGCTTCGCCTTGCCCTGACTCTTGGTGTGTGCCCATTTTGTCCTCTCCCCCAACTCCCCTGTCCCCTTAGCCTGCTCTACTGCCCTGGGCCTCCTCCTGGCCCTCTCCCTTTCTCCTCCACCAGGACCCCTCCTGGCTCCAGCTGCCCACTGACCGATCTCCCTCAGAAAGAGGCATCTGGCAGCTGCACTAGGAGAATGACCTCATAGCACTATCATTAAAGAGATTAGCTGAGCGGAACTGACTGTTATGAGCAGCCTTGTCCGTTTTAATACATGTAGCCACTGTAATGGGAACATGGGGTTTCCATGTTAACACTGATATTTCCATGGTCTAATAATGAGCCCTTCTCCCTGACATTCTACCTGAGCGGCTCGAGGTCACTGTGCAGCTTCCTATTCTCCTTAAGAGCCAGCCCTTGGTCAGGCCAGTGACGCTGGGAAAACCACACTCAGAAACTTGTATGATGCCACAGGGCCCCTCCCTCAGGAGTCAGTGCAAAGGCCTGTAGCAGGGCCTCAAGAGGAGCAGAATGGAGACCAGGTAGTACAGGAAGAAAGGAAGGCACCCGGCCCACCCAAGGTGAGAGCTGGCTGAGGCGGGCCCTCCACTGAATGAGCTTTGCGATCGTGGGCACAGCATCTCTGGAAGCCTCAGTGTCCCTACCTGTGAAATGGGCTACTATACCATCTACCTCAGAGGACTGATGTGAAGGTTACTAAGCCAGCACCTGGCAGGAGTGGACGCAATACAAAGAGTCTGTTTTTACCACTCTTACAAGGAAAACTTGAGGCCGGAGGAACAGATAAGGCCGGTAACAATCACAGCCACAGTCCACTCCTTCATGCACACCACAGGTGGCTACTGAGCGACCCCAGGTACAGGCCCTGGTCTAGGCATGGGGACACAGTGGGGAACACATCCTGTAATGAAGCTATGTCTCCATTTGTGGTTCCAAAGTCCTCTTGACCCTGGTCAGTGGCCAAGCACCCCTGGAACTAGGGTCTGTGTCCTACGCTGTCACCTGCCCTCCCCAGCCAGGGCATGGTCCTGCTTGCCCACCCTGCAGGTCCTGCCCACATGCAGAGGTGGGAGCGTGTGGGGAGAGGGAGGCTGCAGGCGCAAGCTGAGGTGCTGCATGCCCCAGCATCCCTCCCTCCTCAGCTTGGCTTTTCTGCCCTGTTCACAGAGCCCGACCCAAGGATGGCCTCCAGTGTGACAGACATAGCCATCATTGCAGGTGAGCTGCCCTTGGCCCCTGAAACAGCCAGGAAGGCGGGTGGAGGAGGGAAAGGAGGGTGGCTGGGGCTGGGGGTGGGCTTTGGCCAGTGTGTTCCCCTCCTCAATGGTAGATTTCAATGCAGAACAGTAGACCCCACATTGGGCCCGGGTGGAGAGGCAATGCAGCGTGGTAGACACGGAAGAACGTGCCCCGCCTTAGCACCCAAAGGCTGGAGAGAGAGGAGCTGTGTCTGTCAAGGTTTGGGGATGAAAGTGGGTGGGTGGGACTGACGGGACTCCCTGGACCCCTCTTCTTTCTCCCTCATCCCACACTCTCCTGCCATCTTCCCTCCATGCTCCACTAAATGCAAACCTGGCCCTGCCCCGGCCCTGCTTCAAATCCATGCTGGCTCCCCACTGGTCACACTTGTGACCCTGAACTGCATTTCACAAACACCTAGGTTTCGTTTTTGGAGATTCGCACTTCTCCTCACTAGCTCATAAGTAGTTCAGGGAACTTCGACATTTAAGGAAAAAAAGAAAAGCAAACAGTCAAAGACGCAGGATCAGTTTTGTTTAATTTGGCATTCTTCAACTCCTTGGGCCACTGGGCCCTTCTCTTTCTCAGCAGACACTATTAACACTGTGCAGACACAAGCATTCAACTGGAGGCAAGGGGATGTTTGGGAAATTGATCTAAACACAGAGGTGGGCCTGGGAGGGAGCAGCTTTAGCCTTCCCATAATCTCCAACAAGGAGTCCCAGTGGTGCAGTGGTTAAGTGCTTGGTGGCTAACTGAAAGGTCAGTGGTTTGAACCCACCAGCCACTCTGTGGGAAAAAGATGTGGCAGTCTGCTCCTGTAAAGATTGCAGCCTTGGAAACCCTATGAGGCAGTTCTACTTTGCCCTGTAGGGTCTCCATGAGTCAGAATCATCTCGATGGCAGTGGGGAATCTCCAACAGCCCCCCGGAGACCCCCAGATAAAGTGCTCTCAAAGAAAAGATGGAGGACTTGTTCTGCAGCTTCAAAACAAGTGCCCAAACCTCACGACAACCTTCCTCCCTTGAGATGGTTGCCTTTAAGCCCCTTGTAGAAATTCTAGAGCATTGAACCTGCACCTCGTTACTCATAAGGCCCTTAGTGATCCGGCCCCCACTGACCAACCCTAAGCCTCACTTCCTGCCCTCCCCAGAGGGATAGGAAAGGACTAACTGCCCCAAAGCACCACCCCCCCTCCCCCGCTAGCATTCACACTGGTGTCTCCCACAGGACCTTCCCTCCTCAGTCCTTTTCCTAGCCCCTCCTGCTCCTCCATCAAGACTCACCTCAACATCACTCCCGGGAGGGAGTAGGAGGTGGGTGGGGCAAGGAGCAGTGCCCTTGCATTTGGGAAACACAGCTCTCACCTCACCCAACACGCCCCCAGGCAGAGCTAGTAGACCCGTATGTTGCACCTAGGGCAACCCACTTGTCCATTTTGCTCGGGACTTCCCTGGGTTTAGCCCTGCAAGTCCTATGTCCCAGGAAACCCCTGCAAGTCCTATATCCCAGGAACGTCCTGGTTTTAAAACAAAGTCCCATATACTTTCAGGGGGATGAGCCCCTCCAACAAACTCACAGGCACACATGGTGCAAATTCTACACCTGCTGCGATGATCACTTACCTGTCTTCCTCAGTAGATAGCATACACAGTGCAGGAGGCAATTCCGGGACACCACTCACACCCCAGCATGAAGAGCACTGAGTGAAGGCAGGCAGGGGGATACAAGGAGGAAGGAAGAGGGGAGGGAGGAAGAAAGAAAGAAAGAAGGGAGAATAGAGAAGGGAGAGAACAGGGTAACTTTGGATAGGTAAGGGAGAGAACACGCCAGGCAGAAATACCAGTGAGGAGGGAAGGAACCCCCATGGTTGGTGTTGATGTTTGTCACTGCAGGGTACCTGTCCTGGGCAGAACCTCTGTGGGTCCTGAACTCCCTCTCAGGCCCTGGCAGCCTGCCCCACACAGACCCATAGTTTCTTCCCACCCACAGGTATGATTGCTGCCATAGCCTTCGTCCTGATCGGCCTCCTCCTCATCACACTGCACTACATGTGCCAGCACAAGGGCACGTACTACACCAACGAGGCCAAGGGCACGGAGTTTGCTGAGAGCGCAGACGCCGCCCTGCAGGATGACCCTGCCCTCCAGGATGCCGGAGAAGGCAGCAGAAAGGAGTACTTTATCTGAGGGACACCAGACTTCACCTCTCCCTGCCCTGGCTCCAGCTCCGAGAGAGGATGCATCCCCCCGCCCCACCAACCACTACCAGACAGACTGTGGAGCACCCACTTTCCCAAAACGTGTGCCTTGGAATACAAGGGGCCTGACCAGAGTGGAGAGGAGGGGGTACACCCCACTGGAGAGACCCAAGGGTGCAGCGGCCACCGTGTGGCCTTCCTCTGCTCTGCCAGGAAGAGAGCATGTCTGGGCCCACAGCCTTCCTGGACAGGTCAGGCTGCCATCACGTGCCAGGCCTTGCTGGGTGGGTGGGCCTGGGCTGGGGGAGAAATGAAGGGAGTCGTCCATACACTGACTGAAGGCAACGACCTCAAAGGTCTGTCCTTGACATTTGGGAAACAGCAGGTACCAGAGCTAAAGGCACCTTTGTCTCCCATTGTTCCAGCACACAATGATTGGAAATAAATTTGAAATGTAGCTGAGCATTCTGAGTTACATGGCATCACTGGCTTGGAGGGAGAGGTTGTCTGGGAAGAGAGACGAACACTGTCCAGGGCTTGGTCCTCGGGGGTGATTTTGTGTTCTCCAGCAGAGATGGCATGGATCTGGAGTCTCCACTTCCAGTCCAGAGCCTCACGGGGTGCATCCTTTGCCGACTTCATGAAACAAATGTAAGGGCAAAATGTCCTTCTAGAAACAGAGCATCTGGGCAACTAAGCTACTGGCTGAAGCATTGATTTTTTAATGAATGGTATTGGATAAAATAGACTAATTTGAGCAAATGTGAGCAAACCCTATCCTTCCTGATATACACTAACAAAGCAGATTCATAATAACAGTTACTGACAATGGCACCAGGGGTTGCAAGTACGGCTCCTTGGGTTTAAATCCTGGCTCTGGGACCAATTTTATGGTCCTGGGATCTTGGGCAACTTGCTTGGCCTCTCTAGCCTCAATGTGCTCATCTCTGAATGGAGATGGAATAATATGGTGACTCTAATGATACCTATTAGTTGCTGTCTAGTCGACTCCAACTCATGGCAACCTCATGTGTGTACATAAAGTTTTCAATTGCAGATTTTTTGCAAGTAGATCACCAGGCCTTTCTTCCAAGGCATCTCTGAGTGACCTTGAACCTTCAACTTTCCATTAGCAACTGCATGCATTAAACATTTGCACCAGGCAGGGAATAAAGGCCTGGTAATCTACTTCCAAAAATCAGCCAATGAAAACCTTATGGATTAAAACAGTCCAGTCTATAACCAATCATGGAAACATCACAGGACTAGCCAGCATTTTGTTCCATTGTGCACGGGCCACCATAAGCCAGAGGTTGACTTTATGGCAGAAGCAATTACATAGAGTGCCCAGTGTTCACTATATGCCATTGGCAATGACTGGTGCTGAATACACGCTGTTGTTATGTGCCCTGGAGTCAATTCCTACTCATAGTGACCATATAGTGTGTTTTGTTTAACAAAAGTTAATAATTGCCACCATTTCTAAACCCTTCCTGAGAAGTAGCCATATTTAAAATGAATAACACAGACATGAGTTGAGCTGGAATAGACTTGTTGGCAATGGGTTTGGTTTTTTTTTTTAATTTTTGAAAGATGAACTCATTAGCTGTGATGGAATCTTTCTAAGACTTAACAGCTCAGCAGTCAGAGATCAGCAGCTCCAAGACCAAAGACTGCACCACAGTCTCTCAGGCTTGGGTTTCTTCAAGCTGCGCCTGTCTCCACCTGGGAGTCAATAGAAAGGTTCCCACCACTTTCCCTAGGAGGATAAGGAGAATCTAAGCTTAAAGAAATGGAAATGATGGGACTGTGATGGGGAGAGAAGCAGGGAGACTTCCTTGAACTCTGGGTGATGGAGGGAGCTGGCCTTGCCTTGTGTGACCCAACCTTGCTGGCCCTCAATTTTCTCATCTGGAATTGAGAGCTGCATCCATGTGTCCCAAAATATGGTCCACCAAAAAGTGTGTTCTATGTGTAAGTAAATGCGGAAAATGACATATAAACAAGATTAAACTAGTGCAAGGCTTCTCAAGGCCTTTGCTACTCCAATGTGTATTATGACTCTTGGGGGCAGAGGAATATGCAGTATTTTCCAGATGTCTTTGGCTAGAAAACCCATTTCTTCACCAAATACTCATTACAAACTTGTGGACCAGTTGTTCTTTGGGAACACATTTGGGAAACACTAAACTAGATGACTTTGAGCCTTCATTCTTGTCCTGACGTTGATTCAGCTTTTTGAAACTATGTGGCCATGTGCCCCTGTCTTTAAGGTTTGTGAGAATAGATCCCTGTCCTATGGGCACAGAGGAGGCTCCCAGTCCCTTAAAAAGGACCAGAACTTGCACATAGATTTGCAACTCCAAGGAGAGGATGAACCAGAGCTCTCTGGGCCACCCTGGGGGCTGGTGCCCGGTGGGGATGAAGAATGGTGGATCCAAGGGCCTATAGGATGCTAGTCTCTCTTCCCTCAGAGGGCTCAGAAGCACAGTCTGCACTGAGTACTGGTAATGGGAGGCCAGATCCCTGGGCCCTCCCCTTCCTACCCCCTCATCTTCCTTGCCTACCCAATGTCCTGGGAAATTGACCCCAGGCCAGTGGGTCCCTGACCCCCAGCCAGAATCAAACACAGCAGCAGTGGTGACATGGAAACTGTAGGCAGCCCAGGCCAAACGCCAACAAGTGAGAGAGCTATAGGGCACACACATGCATTAGGGCCATTCTGGTCCTCCCCTCAGGTCATATAAAACAACAAGACGGTACCACTTCTCTGGGCTAACTGCAGAGGCAAGGCTCACGCAGCAGAGCTCAGCAATTTAATGAGATAATGTGCATGGGCACACACATGCACGCACACACACACTTACACATCCAACACACACCAGTGTGCAAATAAATAACACTCCATCACAGTAGAGACCATGCTTGGGTCATCTTTGAGCCCTTCCCCAACAGTGCCCTGAAATCGTTATTCATTCAACATGCTTGCAACAAATGTTGGTTGAGATAAATATGCACATGCTGAAGTCTCAAAAAAGCTGTTAAGGAGGAAGGAGGGAAGAGGAGAGAAGAGTGGGAGAACAAAGGAGAAGGGGAGGGTAAAGAGAAGAATGGAAGGAGAGGGAAGGGGAAGGAAAACACACTCTCTTCTTTGCTCATCCCTTCTTCTTAACCCTCACAACAACCCTGGGGACCGACATTCTCCTCCTTCCTCTAGGTCTGTAGAAACTGAGATTCAGGAAGTCTGAAGGACTTGCTGGAGGTCACTCAGATGGCAGAGGGCACAATGAAGCCAGGCCTCCTGGCTAGTGGACTGGAGGGGAGCCTCCCAGATGCAGAGGTTGGGTTAGTCAGCAGGAGCTTTTAATGAGGTGAAGCAGAGGCAACATGACTCAGCAGTGCTTCGATGACTCATCAATGCTGGGATCTGAGTGCCACAGGCCAGATCTCTGCTGTCTAGATGCCCCACCCAGTTATAACTGGCTCCTTATACCAGCACCCCCCCATCACAGTAAAAGTTGCCTTCGTGGGAGTGGCAGCTCTGAGTGGTGGGAGATGATGAAGTGGAACTGTGGGCTGTCTGCTCTTTCGGAATGATTGGGAAGGGGGAGATGGCATGTTCATTCTGGTCCATCACACTTCATTCATACCTCCAGGACCCACAAATCCTGCCACTGTGATCAGTCTTATCAAAGGGGAAAATGATAAGCTAGACTAATTCATACCAGAGCATCCGTACTAACAACTTCTTGAGTGATTTTTGCTTTTAACAAGTATGCAGCCCCAAAATAAGAGCATCTAGTGATGCAATTTCAGGATCCATAACACGTAGATAATGTGTGTGTGTATGTGTGTGTGTGTGTATGGATGCAATCCATAAACATGTATTAGTAACCTATGTAAACGTGGGGATTGCACAACTGCATACAACAGCCGCACCTTGAGGAGTGAAAGGCCTAGTAGGGAAGATAAACATGCAAATGTATAACAACCTTCCAGTGCTGTAGATGCTGTGGGAGAAGTGATGCAGATACATTTGGAGCACCAAGAAGGAAGGTGACTGTTCTATCTGGGGAATGAGGTGGGCTTGGGAAGACTTCCCAGAGGAAGGGGAGCTTAGGCAACATAGGAGGCTCTTAAACCCATAATAAGAAATTTGGACTTCATCCCTTGGGCAACAGGGACAAGTGAAAGACCAGGGTATTTAGAGAGATATTTATCTCAAGGAAATGGCTCACACAATTTTAGAGGCTGGCAAGTCCCAAGTACATGGGTCAAGCATCAGGCTGGAGGCTTCTCCTGACTCCTGTACTGCAGGGGCTAAGGAACCCAAGATTGGCAGGTCCGATGGCAGGCTGCTGGCTTACCAGTGGGGGCGTTGACAAATCCAAGATTAACAAGTAAGGTACTAGCTCAAGTCTCAAGAACTGAGGTCAGATGAATACAAGCCAGATCCAGAGCAAGAACCTTGCTGGAACATACATTTCTATACTGGAGGCAGGCCACACCATCAAGGAAATTCTTTTTTAACTGATTGGCTGCTCACAGCAGATTTCATCATGAAGATGATTACATTATATCAGATCTCTTTATGGAGTTGATTACATAATTACATAACTGTCAGTCTATATCGTAACAGCCAAGCCACTGAGAAACATGGCCCAGTCAAGGCGACACACAACCTTAAGCATTACAATCCATTGCTTATCAACTTGGCACCTGCACACATCTCCTTAAACCACACATAATCTCTAAATAATTATAAAGTCATACTTGCACCTAACGTGATACAGCTGACATAACACCCATACAACCAAAAATGCACTAGCCCTGTTTATGTCTTATATTTTATAAGTGGAGGAAAAAAAATATTTGATGCTCACATGCAAGGAAGAAATATTCGTAATAATTACAGTCCTCGTTTCTGCAACTGGTCATGTGGCCATAACTGATATTTAGAACTATCTTCTTCCACCACCCATCCCATATTACCTTTGCCTCAGCAAGTAGCTCAGCTAGTCATGGTTTGTTGCCTAGTGGAGTGACCCAAACATTCATTACTGAAGGGTCTTAGCCATTAGTAGTCATGTCAGAATTGGGTAGCTCTAGTTTTCCATTGACTTTAATCACAGGGCATGGTAGTACTAAGAAATGTCCTAAGAAATTTCCTGTATTTCAGACATACTTTTCTTTATGTCCACAATGTAATATCAATCAAAGTTCCTCTTTTTAATTAGGATCAATCACATCAGCCAATATGGTAACTCCCATCTTTGTTGATTTAGAGGCATGAGGAGACCAAAGTGGCCGAGTATCATTCTTAACTTCTAGTTAAATGGAATCGGTGATGTGTCTCCAGGTGAGAGCATTCCTATCTTTGTAACTAAGACCTCTAGACCCTCAGAGCATAGGGTGGTGGGGACAGGAAGGACAAATCTTGTGAGTGGGTCACTAAGGGTAATAGTGAGTGGGGCTACTCCTATTTCTACCCCTTGATTCCTGGACTCATGAATGCTGGCTTTGGGAGAAACAGCATCACATATTGGACACTGGTTTAGCACATATACTGCCCCCTAGAGAACATTGCCCCATCCTTGCAAGGTATTGCCACCTAACTGGTCCCATAAATGTGTCTTTAGAAGGCCATTCCTTCATTCTATGAAGCCAGTTGCTTCAGAATGATGGGGAACATGGTAAGACCAGTGAATTCCATGGTCATGGGCCCATTGCCACATTTCATTTGCTATGAAGTGAGTCCCTTGATCAGAAGTGATGGGTAGTGCTGTATGGGATAGCATGATGGTGGATAAAGCATTCTGTAAGTCCACGGATGGTAGTATTGGCAGAAGCATTGAGTGTAGGGAAGGCAAATTCATATCCAGAGTAACTGTCTATTTCAATAACAACAAAACGTTGTCCTTTCCATGATGTAAGCAGTCCAATGTAATCAACCTGCCACCAGGTTGCTGGTTGACCACCTCGTGGAATGTTGCCATATTGGAGACTCAGTGCTGGTCTCCGCTGCTGGCTGATTGGGCACTCACAGTCAACATAGGCAAGTTGCTCGTGGTGAGTGGAAATCCATGTTGCAAAGCCCATGCATAACAACTATCCCTGCCATCATGGCCAGTTTGTTAATGAGCCCACTGGGCAATGACAGGAGTCACTGGGGAAACAGAACAACTGCTTTCCAAAGAACACATCATCCTATCCATTTGCTTGTTAAAATCTTCCTCTGCCGATGTCACCCTTTGGTGAACATTCACATAAGACAGAAATATCTTCATTTCTTTGGCCCATTCAGAGAGGTCTGTCCACATGCCTCTTCCCCATAGATCCTCATCTCCAATTTTCCAATCCAGATCCCTGACCATCCAGCCAAACGTCGGCCACAGCCCATGAATCAGTATACAGTCACACATCTGGCCATTTCTCTTTCCAGGCAAAGTGGACAACCAGGTGCACTGCTTGAAGGTCTGCCAATTGAGAGGATTTCCCTTCACCACTGTCCTTCTCTGAGGTCTCTGAAAAGAGCTGTAGTGCTGCCTCTGTCCACTTTTGAGTAGTGCCAGCATATCACACAGAGCTATCTGTAAACCAGGCGCAAGTTTTCTCTCCTTCAGTCAACTGATCTTAAGGAACTCCCCATGAGGCCAGAGGTTCAGACAGGGAGAGGGCAGGTAATGTGACAGGAGTGGAAACCATGGGCATTTGGGTCATTTTCTCATGCCAGTTACTTGGGTCTTCAGGTCCTGCTTGGGCCTAATCTCATAGATACCACTTCCATTTAATGATGGAGTACTGCTGTGCACATCTGACTTTATGACTCTGTGTGTAAGCAAACACCCAGTTCATAATGGGCAGCTCAGGCTGCACGGTGACTTGGTTAAGCATTCAGTCTCTACTAAGGCCCTGCAGCAAGCCAAAAGCTGTTTCTCAAAAGAAGAGTAGTGATCCTCAGTGGAAGGCAGAGCTTTGCTCCAAAATCCTCAGGGTCTGCACTGTGATTCACCAATGGGGGCCTGCCAAAGATTCCAAACATCGCTGTCACTGACATTTCAAGCACCATTGGATCAGTGAGATCACATGCCCAAAGTGGCAGAACTGCTTGCACAGCAGCCTGAACCTGTTATAGAGTTTTCTCTTATTCTGGGCCCCACCCAGAGCTAGCAGCTTTTTGAGTCACTTGATAAAAAGGCCACAGTAGCACACCTGAATGAGGGATATGTTGCCTCCACAAGCCAAAAAGGCCCACCAGACATTGTGCCTTCTTCTTAGTTGTGGGAGGGGCCGGGTACAATAACTTATCCTTCACTTTTGAAGGAATATCTTGACATGCTCCACACCACTGGACTCCCAGAAATTTCACTGAGGTGGAAGGTGCCTGAATTTTTGTTGGATTAATTTCCCACTCTTTAGCACTCAAATGTCTTACCAATAAGTCCAGAGTCATTGACACTTCTTCCTTACTAGGTTCAATCAGCATAATGTCATCAATGTAATGGACCAGCGTGATGTCTTGTGGAAGGCAAAGGTGATCAAGTTTCCTGCAGACTACATTATGACGTAGGGTGAAAAAGTTGATATACCTCTGAGGTAGGAAAGAGTAGGTATATTGTTGGCCTTGTCTACAGAAGGCAAACTGCTTCTGGTGGTCCTTCAAAATAAGAACAGAGAAAAAGGCATTAGTCAGGTCAATAGCTGTATACTAAGTACCAGGAGATGCATTAATTTGCTCAAGCAATGAAACTACATCTGGAACAGCAGCTGCAATTGAAGTCACTATCTAGTTAAGTTTTTGATAATCCACTGTCATTCTCCAAGAGTCATTTGTTTTTTGCACAGACCAGATAGGCTAGTCTAATGGGGTAGTGATGGGAATAACCGCTCCTGTATCCTTCAAGTCATTGATGGTGACAGTAATCTCTGCAACCTCTGCTGGAATACGGTATTGCTTTCGTTTACTATTTTCCTAGGTAGAGGCAGTTCCAATGGCTCACTTGGTTTTTCCTGCCATAACAGCCCTTAATCCACCTGTCAGGAATCCAATGTGGGGGCTCAGTCAGTTGCTGAGTATGTCTATTCCAATTATGCATTCTGGAACCGGGAAAATAGCTACAGGATGGGTTCAGGGATTCACTGGACCCACTGTGAGAAGCACCAAGTTAAGACTCCATTAATATCCTGATCTCCATATGTCCTCACTCTGGTGGACCAGAGTGACATTTTGGGTCTCCTGGAATTAGTCAGTTCAGAGCCAGTATCCAGTAATCACCAAAAAATCTGATTATTTCCTTTTCCCCAATGAACGGCCACCCTTCAAAAGGCCCTAGATCCCTTTAGGGAAGGCTGGGAGAAACATTAACGGTACAAATTTTTGACTGTGTAATAGGGTCCTTCCTCAAGGGAACCTGGCTTTCCCTTCATGGAAGGGGTTGTGGGTCTGCAAAGTGGCTCAAGCTTGGGAATTGATTGAGGGGCTGAGACTCTCTATTCTGGCAAATTGAGTTAGACTGCCATGCACTTGACCTTGAATTCTTCCACTTGTACATATCAAGTAAATTTTTAGTAGATTTTCCATTTATTTTAGTCCTAGGGACACTATGACTAAGCAGCCAAAGCCATGAGTCCATATAAGTTAGACAATTCTGATTTCTGCTTTGACTCCACTGTCCATTATGATAAGCATGTCCACCTTGTCTTTGCTGATTGAGTGTCACCACTTGGCCCCTACCACCATGGGGCCCAATCAGCCCCGTGGTGGTTAGGTGCCTTAATTCAGTTAGGGAAGTTCCCACTGCCAAATCTGACTCACATAAAATAGCAATCACAGCAGTCTTTATGGATGCTGCGGCTCCCTTCACAAATTTTTCCCCACAGTTGTGGTAAAAAGTGTGTCTTCTGGGTGCACCATGGGTGGTTCTACAGGCCTAACCTGGTAAATCCACTCTAACATGCCAATTTCCCTAAGCCTTTGGATACCTTCTTCTACAGTATATCAAGGTAGGTCTGGTACTTCAACTTGATTAAATGTAGACCACTGCATAATCCATGCTTCAGTGAATTAACCAAATAAACTATTAGATCCCTTTCTAATCTCTTGAGCTGAAACATTGAATGAAGAATCTGAGCTTAGTTGGCCCATATCAATAAATTCAGACTGATCCAACTTTATGTTCCTTGCATCATTATCCCACACCCTTAATAGCCATTCCCACACATATTCCCCAGGCTTCTATTTGTACGTATTAGCAAAGTCAAGCAGTTCCTTTGGAGTATAGTATACCTACTCCTGGTTCACACTTTGTACTTCACCTTTTGTGGCTTTCTGGGTCTTAGGTTTAGTTATAGGTTCTAGAAGCAAAAATGGGTGGTAGGGATGTGTTCTGAGAACATTCACACAATGTCTTGTAAGCCATTTGGTACAGGTTATACCCCAGGCAATGACTCACACATCATCCCAGCTGGGTTAATCTCTTCAAATGGGGGTGCAAGTGATAATGGTTTTTTTTGAGAGGGTGGCTTAGCAGACGAAAATGGAGTAATCTCTTCAGATGGGAGTGAGAGGGTCGATTCTGTTGGCTGGAGTGATTCACCAGAATTTAGGGGCTGAACTTCCTGATTATCTGCCCATATTTCCCCATCCAAGTTTCAGGATCCCATTTCTTCCCAATAAATACCCTCACTTTAACTTCAGAGACTATTTGAGGTTGGGAAATGAATTGCCTTTGTAATTCAGCCACTCTTATGATAAGACTCTGGGTTTAGTTTTCAGCAATATAAGCTCTGTTACTACAGGAAATAAGTCTTTCTTTTAAGGCACCAGTAGCAACTTTGAGGTCATTTATGTGGCTCTTCAGCTTTTACTCTGAAACCCTGAGTTCATCCGCTTCTTTTACCACTTTGTCTAATGAAAGTAGGACCAGCCAATCAGCTTCTTTATATATCTCATTCTGACAATGATGTAGAAAAATATCAAACATGCAATCACCCAGAGCCTTGTTTCTCATTAATATTTGATCTATTGGTGGTGATATTGTGCATATTTCTTTTGCCACCTCACACCATGGAATAGCAGTGCCCTCTTTCCTACTGGAAGCAGAGTCATCAGTATCTTTAAGACTAACCAGAATTGAGAATTAATTTAAAAAATTCACCTTTACAATTTTATTTCTCTAGAGCTACTCCCAGTACCAAACGTCTTAAGCTGAGGTTTCTAGAGAAGCAAAACTAGTGGAGCATATATATGTGTATATATAGAGATTTATCTGAAGAAAATGGCTCACACGGTTGTAGAGGCTGGCAAGTCCCAATTCTGTGAGTCACGCATCAAGCTTGCAGCTTCTCCTGACTCACATAGCTGCAGGGGCTGATGAACTCAAGATCGGCAGGTCGGATGGCAGGCTACCAGCTATGGAGGCTGACAAATCCAAGATCAACAGGAAGATGGTAGGCTGCTGGCTCAGAGGTTGCAGAGGCTGACAAATCCCAAGATAAGCAAGTAAGCTGCTAGCTTAAGTCCCAGAAACTGGACTTCAGATGATGATGAACCGGATACAAGATCCAGAGCAAGAGCCTTGCTAGCACATTCATTACTGTTCTGAAGGCAGACCACATCTCCAAGGAAACTCCCTTTCAACTGATTGGCTGTTCATAGCATAACTCATCATGCCAAACCAAACAAACCCACTGCCGTCAAGTCAATTCTGACTCATAGCTACCCTATAGGACAGCGTAGAACTGCCCCGTAGAGTTTCCAAAGAGCACCTAGTAGATTCGAACTGCTGACATTTTGGTTAAGCAGCTGTAGCACTTAACCACTACGCCACCAGGGTTTCCTATCTCATCATAGAGGTGATTATATCGTTACATAAATACCAAACTACAGCACAACTACCAAACCATAGAATCATACCTCAGCCAAGTTAACACACAACCTTACTCATCATCATAGTCTCTATCATAAGGGTGTGGCAATAAGAAAATTAAACAGGACACAAGATACAAATATACCACAGAAATTTAAAAAAGGGACTTCTAAAGGTTTACTAAAACCCACTAGGTAGTGATTATTCAATGACAGACTTCTTGCCTCCCATGCAGGAGGCCCAGGTTTGATTCCTGGCCACTGCATCTTATGTGCTGTCACTGGAGGCTGGCATGTTGTGATGATGCTAAACAAGTTTCAGCAGAGCTCCCACACTTAGATGGACTAGGAAGAAAGGCCTGGTCATCTACTTCCAAAAATCTCCCAAAGAAAATCTTACAGGTCTCAACAGTCCAATCTAACATAGATCATGGGGATGGCACAGGACCAGGCAGTGTTTCACTCCATTGTACATGGGGTTGCCTTGAGTCAGGGCCAGCTTGACAGCAGCTAGCAACAACAGCAAGAAAGGCTTACAAAAGTCTGCATCTTGCTCCAGGGGCTGGTCCACTTCCACATCCTGGAGCACACCCTGTATTCCCACTACTAGGGTATTTAGTCTGGAATTCACAGGACTCAACCCATCCTCCTGGTGGAAAATGTACCTCATCCCCTCACCAGGAGAAAGGGCAATGGGTCAGGGCTCCAAGCCAACTGTTAGGTAAATACTATAGAAGAACTTTCTTCTCTTTTTGGTGGATGGAATTCCAGAGGATTTTAGCTTGTTTGTGTTTCTTTGGAGGAGAGGATGCTGAATCGTTTACCATTCCTTGCCTGGGCATTTTTATCATCATAGCAATGGGTATGATTTAGGAACCAATAGGATTTTAACTGGCCCAGTGCCACAAGTAGAATAAGAGGTGTTTTAATGCTTGCAATTTAACATGTGAACATGATGTTATGGAAAGAGAATGGCCTGGAGTTGAACAGAGGTAGACTGCAATTTTTTCTCTGGCACTATCTTGTTCTGTGACCTCTGAAGAGGTACTTCTCTATGCTTTAGTCTTCTTATGAACAAAGCGAGGATAAAAATACTTGAGTCTAGAGCATTTTGAAGATTAAATTAAATAGGAATATAAGCTTAGAGAGGTATATCAAGAACTGTGAAGGGTCTGAGATTTTATCCTACTTTTAAACTAACTAGTGGAGCCCTGGTGGTGCAGTGGTTAAGAACTTGGCTGCTAACCACAAGGTCAGCAGTTAGAATCCACCAGCCCCTCCTTGGAAACCCCGCAGGGAAGTTCTAATCTGTTCTATAGAGTCACTATGAGTCAGAATCGACTCAATGGTATTGGGTTTGGTTTTTGTTTTTTTTTAGTTAGCCCGCGATAGTTTCCTCAGTGCTAACAGAAGAGACTCCTGAGTCAGAGACAAAGGACTTTATCACTCACAGCCCAGCAAGCAGCATGAACGTTAGCATACTTGCACCCATTTTGGTTTTCCCCAAGTTCCCTGGGGCAAAGTGGGTGGTCCCAGATGGATGCCTGCATACACAGTGAGTTGAGTGACAGAAGAGAAGCCCTGAGCTGGAGAACCAGAATCTCTTATAATAGGCAGTAAGCAAGCCAGTCCTTTGCTCGGAGGGAGACAACACCTTTTTTATACTGGGCAGTAGGCATGCCTGCCCTTTGTCCTCAAAGGAAATACTATCTCTATTTCCAAGGCTGTTTTCTCTAAGACCTCCTTGAAAAAATAGTCCCAGAGCAAAGGACAGTTAGTTCCTCACTCTCAATATATGAGGGACACAGGAGATTCAGGTGAAGAATTGTCTTCTAAACAGGTAGTCTCTGTGCATGGAGCCCAGTGATTGCTCAATAAATACCTGTGGAATGAATGAGCACATACATTAATCCCTAGCCATGTGCTAAATAACTGGGCTCATTGCCTTTAACATATCTGAGCCTTCTCACCAGCAAATTGGAATACATCTAGAGCTGAACACTGGAAGGTAAGAAATTTAGACTTCGAGACTTGTCAGTGCCTACCATGTCGGGACACAATTCTCCATCCCACCCACCCACTGCCTCTCATATTTCTCTATGCCTCTCATATTTCTCACATCTTGAGAGAGAGGCACTAAGTGTCCATTAAGTGTCTTTTCCAGGATGCTTGTATAACAAACAGTCTTGGAAGATACAGATTGTATCTTGTAGCACATCTGGCTGTTTAAAGCAGAACACTTCTCTTCATCCCCTTTGATAGTGGATGAGAGAGATGGCTAGGGCCAGGTTTCAGGTGCAGTTGTGTTTATTGGGCTGCTATTACATGAAAAAGCACAGGTATGTAATTTTGGGAATGTTCATGGCTGGATTCATAAATCCAGAAGCCTGGTAATGAAGTTGGGAAGAATCTGCTGAAACTCTATCTCCAGGGTCATCCTGGAATCAAGAGGTCTCTCTTACCAGTATTACTGACCTCCCAGTCTTTAACTTCTAGCCAAATACATTGGCCATCTTTTATTTTTCAAATAGCTGAAATTATTATTTTTCTCTCAAAGTCAAAAAATACTTCAGAAAGAGTCCGATATTCATCACTCTCAAGATAAAGCATCCATGGGTCTGCTAAGATGTCCCAGGCAGGTAAGGCTGCCCCTTCCTCTAGGAGGACCATTTAGTTTACAGCTGTTGTTCATCAGCTCTTGTCTTCTTGAGGTGACACTTGAAATGTTAAGACACATCCAGACTTCGGCAGCCAGGCAGTGACACATATGATTCAGGCCTTTATTCATCCCACATTTTCTGAGTTTATACTGTGCGGCAGGCACAGAGCCCAAGATCAGAGATAGGAAATGTGGTAACAGCTCCAGTTGCTGGGAGTCTGTGGTGAAATAGTACTGAGCCTAACCAGCCTGATGGGGAGGGCAGGGAAGGACTCCTGGGGGAGGGAACTCTGAGCCAGATTCTGAAGGAGTTAGCTAGCTGAGAGCACGACAGTGCAGAGCAACAGGTAAGTTCACAAGCTGCATGTGTGGTGCTGTTCCTGGAGCACGGGGTGTATGAGAGACCTAGGACCAGGCCAAGCCTAGCAGTGAAGGTGCTGGTGCCAGGCTGGGGAGCCTGAATGTCACTGGTAGGTGCTGGTGGAGAGCCCTGGGAGGGGTTTAAGGGAGGGAGTAGGGCAGATCTGGTCAGCCTTGCAAATCACTTTGGCAGCTGATGTTGCAGATGAGTTAGAAGCTGTAATGTGGGAATGTTACCAATTGCCAATCTGACACAAAAGGTGCTTGTCTTTTCTCGAGTAAGAATACACAAGAAAGACAAACTTTATCTTCATCAAGCTTCATTTTGCTTGAGTCAAGTAAAAGGAGTCAGTGGGGATCTAAGGCTCTCCAAAAGACTGACTTGAAAAGGGAAGCAAGGCTAGGGCTTATATGGGTTCGGTGGAGACAATAGAGTAATGAATGTTTGGTGGGCTTCTTTCAAGGGGTGGGTACTTCTCAGAATGGCGGTGTATGTTAATCAGGTTGCATGCGCACCTGGAATCTAAGATGGAACCCGCTGATATTCAAGATGGAGTCCTCTCAGCAGCCCTTGACATCACTTATTATGGGATATAGCTCAAGGACACTTGATCTTCGGCACTACATCGCCATCTTCGGAGGGCTAAGGAAGGTCAAACAGCAGTCACACTCTGCTCCTCTGCGCATACAGAGGCTGCAAAGGAGGAGGAGACTAGAAAGACACCAAGAAAGAGATAGTAATTCACTGGCTACCTCAATCCTATCTCATGTTGACAGGGTGGGTTCCTGTCTACCCAATTTCTAGATGGTAATCTTTTTAAAAGCTCTTCTGTTCCACCAGCACAGTTAACCCTACCTGTCTCACGATAGGGTGTGGTTCCTGTTTACCCAACTTCTAGATGATAATCTTTTAAAAGCTCTTTTGTTCAGCTACCTGCACAGTTAACCCTATCTGTCTCAGGAAGAAGGCAGTCTAGAGGCTATTGAAGGCTGAATAGGGAAAAGAGCCGCAAAAGCACATACTTTAAACCCTAGCAACGTGCTAACTGACTGGGCTCAGTCTTTAATGTATCCCAGCCTCGTCACCAGCAAATCAGAAGGCATGGACTGTGGAGGTTCTTGGGCCCATGCTAAGAAATTTGGACTTTGAAACTCAGCAGTGCCTACCTTGTTGGGAAATAATTCTCCATGTGTCTCTCATGTTCCCACATCTTGAGAGTGGGGGCCCTTTTTTCTGGTATCTTTCCCAGGATGTTTGATACAACGTCCAAGCATCTCTTGACACGTTGTGAGCCCACCTGACCCAGCACTGGCTATGGGGCTCATTGTAGACATAACACTGGAGCCCGTGGAGGAAAGGTCCAAGACATACATGTTGGGTCTGTGGATGATTTGCTCGTGTGCCTTTGTAACTGAAATCTTCATGGAATGAACCAATTTCCTCAGCATTCTACAGACACATTAGCATCTCTTCTGGGACAAAAGATGTTGGCTGGAACCCACAGAGGTGAAATAAAAACAACGCAGAAGGGTAAGCCCTTAAAATCTACACTTAACGAGGCTCTGAGATGCTCAGGTAAGGCCACTCTACCCAAACTTTCAGCCCCTGTTAAGTCAGAAGTTCCGTAATTCAAGCTTCACTCAGAGATGGGGTGTGGTAAGATCTCTGCCACACACTCCCTTCCAGGCATGGGGATCCAAGGAGGAGTGTGAGGCCCAATGCCTGACTTCTCTGCCCAGAGCCACTCAGGGCAGCAAGAGCCTGGGAGAGCAGAATGTGGGGCCTAGGCAGGTTTGCGTGTGAGCGGGATGGAAACCTTTCCAACTGCACTACTTTACAAAGTCTCAGTCCTGATGCCCTTCTCAGGTCAGAACACCATCCTGCTCCCATGTGAGCACATGGAACAGAAAAGAGGCCACACTTGAAGGCAGGCCAAATAACCAGGCATGCTCCCCATAATGTCATGTAAACCAGTATGAGTACTTACGTCCAACCTACTCATTAGCCTGTGAGACAAAGAATGGGGTCTTGGAGACACCAGAGGGAGCAGACTCCATGTGTGTTGTAAATACTGGGCACCTGTACAACACTGGGCACCTGTGCAACACTGGGCACCTGTGCAATGCTCGCATCTTGGCAACAGTGGGCATCTGTGCAACACTGACATCTGTGCAGTATTGGGCACCTGTGTGGAACTGAACACCTGAACAATACTAGCATCTCTGCAGTATTGGCCACCTGTGCAATACTAAGCACCTGTAAAATTCTGGCTCTTATGCAGTACTGGGCACCTGTGCAATTCTGGGCATCTCTGCAGTTCTCCCATGCCCTTTGTCCTTGGAAGACATTGCTTATCGATCATGACACTCTCCCACTGAAGGCAGGTTGGTTTTCCCCATCCTCCTCCATACCCTACTCCAGGCAGCCTCTGCCACTCAACTGAGATTGACCTTGAACTGCCCTTGTTGGTGTCTTGCAGTTGATTGTCACCTTGCAGCTGGTGTCTTGCAGTCGAAGAGACAAGAAGTTTCCTAGGAAATGACATGGAGCAGATTTGTAAGGCTTACCTCTTTGAGCTCTGATTTAATCACTAGTAAAAAAAAAAAAAAAGAAGAAGAAGAAGAAATCAGTTGCCCTTAAGTCAATTATGACTCACAGAGACCTCATATATGTCAGAGTAGAACTGAGCTCCATAGAGTTTTCAAGGCTGTGAAGTAGATTACCAGGCCTTTCTTCTGAGCTCTTCTGGGGGGTTTGAACTGCCAATCCTTCATTAGTAGCTGAATGCTTAACCATCTATAGCACCCAGGGACTCCCATTAATAAACGTGGGGTTCATAAGTCCTTTCCCTCCCTTTCTGTATGATGAAAGCACTCTACCATGGTATTTCTCCGTTCCTTTCAATGCCCCATTGAATATACCATCACAAATATATTTTTTCGTTGTTTATATGGAGATTTTTTCTTTCCTTTGCAGACATGTTTGATTTTCAGAACAAGGCTGGAGATTTTTAAACAGCCGAACTCAACTGAAACTCCTGGCAGCTAACTGCGGTCGCCCCCCAGGGAGGCAAAAGGAAGTTCTCTAACTTGTTTATCCCACCCCACTATAAATCACCTTCCCTTGAAAAATGACTCTAACAGGAAAAAATGTGCAGCTTCATTACTAATCAAGAAAATATAAATATATATTTAACCTATTGTTTATACATATGCACACGCACACACACAGATTATATGACTTTAACCTGTTAATTAAAGCAGGGATTATTTAAAAGAAGCCCACACAAAGCCGGTAAGGGCCCAATGGTACATACGTCAGAGTGCAGCCTTTGGCATCTCTCTGGCTGTAAATTTGACAATGTGCCAGGAATCTTGCAAGTGTTCGCATTCTTTGACCCAGAAATTCTACCTCTAAAAAATCTATCCTGAAAAAGTGTGCTGAAATACAGACCAAGATTTCAGTTTTAAAAGTTCATAGCAGTTCTATTTATAGTAGGGAAAACAGAAGTATTTCAGTGTTCATCATGAGGGGAATGTTAAGAAAATTATGATACAGACTTACAGTTAGATATCCTGCAGCCAATAAAATGACGTTACAAAGAAGTTTTAATATGATGAAAAAATGCTTGTGATAAAACGTTAAGTGAAAAACAAAGTACACGATACGTCTAGTGTTGGCCCAGGCATGATAAAAAGGTGCAGAAGAGGTTGGAGAAGCCCGCCTGCAACAGCGGGCAGAGCGCTGAGGTCATGGAGAGAGTTTCTCCAGGACTCTTCCCCTCCGGAGGCAGAGCCGTGGAGCTTCAGTGCATGTGTTGTTCCTATATGCCCTGCAGGATTAGGCACCTTTACGGAGTCCCTCGGTGTCCCTGGGTGGTGCAGACAGCTAAGTGCTAGACAACTGGCCAAAAGGTTTGCAGTTCTAACCCACCTAGAGGCACCTCGGAAGAAAGTCCTGGCAATCTGCTCCCGAGAGTTCAGCACCTTGGTAACCCTGCGGAGTGCAGCTCTACTCTGTATGCTTGGGGTCGCTATGAGTCGTAACTGACTCCACGGCAACAACATAGGGTCTCTGGGAGTCCCTAGGTGGCACAAAAGCTTCAGGCCATGTGTGGTTGTCCTCCATTTTGTGATTTTCCTATGTGTTATAAATCATAATCTCTGTCTGTGGTTAAAGAGGATTAGGGCGGGATGTGACACCCTTGCTCAGGCCACATCCCTGATCCAAAGTAAAGGTAGTTTCCCTGGGGTGTGGCCTACACCACCTTCTATCTTACAAGAGATAAAAGTAAAGGGAAGCAAGCTGAGAGTTGGGGACCTCATACCACCAAAAAAGCAGCACCAGGAGCAGAGGGCATCCTTCGGACCCAGGGTTTCTGCCCAGAGAAGCTCCTAGTCCAGGGAAAGACTGACAACAAGGACCTTCCTCCAGAGCTGACAGAGAAAGAAAGCCCTCCCCTGGAGCTGACACCTTAAATTTGAACTTCTAGCCTACTAGACTGTGAGAAAGTAAATTTCTCTTTGTTAAAGCCATCCACTCGTGGTATTTCTGTTATAGCAGCACTAGATGACAAAGATAGCTGCTAATCAAAATGTTGGTACTTCAAATCCATCTAGAGGCACCTCAGTGACCTGGGATCATTTATTCCCACACCCAAGCACTTTCTGCTAAAGTGTGGAGTCAAAACCCAGTGAAGATTTACTTCTGAAAAATCAGCCATTGAAAACCCTATGGAGCACAGCTCTTTTCTGACACACACGAGGTCACCATGAATCAAGGTTAACTTGACAGCAACTAAATGAAGTCCCTCACCTGCTGTGTATCTTCTGTCAAACTGGTCCACACGGTGGACATCTTATGAGCTCTGTAAGTCTTTAAGATTCTGCAGGGCAGACCCGCCTCCTTCATTGTCCCACTGACTCTGTAGACAACATAGCTCCTGTAGCAGACGGTAACCAGCTATGCATGATTGCCTTCTGATGGTTTCTGATACTCTCCTCCTATCAAGTATTTCCAAAATAAACCTTCTACCAAAAATATATAATTAGAAAAAAGTAACATAAATCAAATGAGCCTCATCCCAGAATTACCACAGTCTTAAAATACAGAGCCAGCTGGTGGTCACTTCACTGCTTTGGAGGAGCACTACCTCAGGGCCCCACTTCCTAGAGTCCTACGCTACGGCAGGAGGCTGGATCACTGGGGAAGGCCTGAGGAGCTCCAGGGGTTCTGACTCACACTTTAGCAGAAGGTGCTTGGGTGTGGGAACAGATGACCCTAGGCCTCATTAACAACACCACCATTTCACACAAAACTGCCCTGGGTCCTGCTCAAGGGCAGAACCCTGACTCCTCCCTCTGCAAACAGATGCCATGCTAAAATATATATCAAAGTTTTATTAAATGCTTCACATTTGCTATACTTGTCCTTATCCTCACTCCCATGGGGATGTTGCTTGCAGAAGCGAGGTTTCAGACAGAGTATGGGAAGAAGAGGAGAGAGGGGAGTCACAGAACTATGTCCCTGCAAGCCCCGTGCCAGGTAAGGGCAGAAATCACCTCATGCAACCTCACAGGAGCCCATATAAAGGTGAAGAAAGCAAAACTTGGAGGGTTAGGCCACTGGACCAAGGTAAGAAAAAATCAACTGCATGTGCATAGAGTTTTCTTGGAAAATAAATGCTCTGTCTAAATCAGAGACATTTCCCTCAACCTCTCCACCCTTGAGTTCAGGTATTTGAACCCAAGTAATAATCCCAACTGAGCATGTGCATCTTGCCCTGAGCTTTGCAGACATATGTGAATACAACATTTCTCCTCGTGAATATAGAAAGCATACTGCAGTGCAGTGAATTAGTTAACATGGCACTTCTAGCCATAGCCTTTGTGACTCCCACACAATGATTGGTTGGAACTACACAAATAAGGTGTATGGAATCCAATCAAGGTGTGGTGGTTGGTGTTGTCTGCTGACGTGGTGAGGCCATGATTGCCAGTATTGTGTGGCTGTCCTCCATTTTGTGATCTAATTACCACCATTTTATGTGTTGTAAATCTTAACTTCTATATGTTAATGAGGCAGGATTAGCGCACGGTATATCTTGAGTCACAGCCTTGCAAGAGGGCGTGACTCAAGTCCCACTTTTACTCAAGTCACGCCCTTCCCTGGGGTGTGGCCTACATCCAATGTATATATGTGGGTGCTCTGGTGGGGCATTCTCTCTCTGTCTCCTGGTTCTGGGAGCTTCTCAGTACAGGGATCCCAGGTTGAAAGGACTTGCTCTACTCCTGCCTTTTCTTTCTTGGTGGTACTGAGATCCCCCTTTGCTCTGAATTACCTCTCTTTTAACCCCAGCAGAATGGCAAAACTGACCAATCCCCTCATATTGGTCATATGTAAGTATAATGTTTCTTCTTGTGAATATAGAAAGCATACATATGATTTCTCTCCATGTGCATAAGTAGAAAAGTGTAAATTTAGGAAACCATTAATAAGTCAGAGATTTGAAAAACACAAAGGCAGGAAGAAACGAGTAGCCCCAGCGGCAGTGCCCAATGGGGTCCACCAGTGTGCGGCAAGGTGATTAATTAGCCAAGAGTCAAAAAAGGAGACTTATCAGGGACTCGACCTCCAGTCTGCTGCCAGCTGACCCTACCAGCTCTGACGAGATGGCACTAAGACATAAAAGTACAGTAAAACCTGCGAAAGCTGGAATCTGTGTCAGGCGAAAGCCTGTCAGACAAGGAAAACTCAAATATTTTCTGCTAAAAGGAGAGAGAGAAAAGTGGTAAGACTGCATCCTGTCAAAGGCAGAAAACTTGCAAGACCCAGAAAACCAAGGCAGTCCTGCAGAGTTCTGGCTCTCGCAGTTTTCACTATAACAAACTGAGGCAAGCCTGGGGTTGGCTTTGGGGGAGGGGAAAGAGAATGATAACCATTGAATATTTAGTCTCCACACGTTACCAGCTTCCTAAAAAAGCAAGGGTTCTCCATTGAAAATAAAGGGAAAGTAGCCCCTGCTACCTCTCCTCTGCTCATTACGGAGAAGCCCTGGACCATCCTGCTGATGACATTTGTCCAGGTCCTTGGGATCTGGATCCTTGGAGAGGAGTGATGTTTGGTTCAAAGTTGCTAGCGAGATTAAAGGGTTAACACATACTTCATCCCGATCCCTGCTGCAGCAGTCCCTGTGAGAATTCCCTCAGTAAAGGTAGCCTACCTTTTTTTACCCGTGAAGGGGTGGTCTTGAATGTCAGATAGAGACAAAGTGGATCATCAGTGTTATTGCCAAATACTAAGGCCACAAGAAACGTGATCTCGGGGCTGTGCCCAGCTGTACCACTCTGTAAACGCATCTTCCATGTTTGGAAGCTGACCAGGGTCGAGGCTGATGAGCATGTGGCTTGGGGACAACCAGGGAGCCCCAGATCCTGAGAGGCACTTTATATGGCCGAACATTCTCAGAGCAGATGGGCAGACTAAGGACAGAGAGAACAAGGCTTGCCTGATGCTCCACAAAGTTTTAGAGGAGAACTCTAGCATTTCCAAGATTAGAATACTAGGTATTGTCTGTTAACTCATTTTAATCTTCCCAACAATCCTGTGAGGTGCTGTTTGTGGGTGCCATCAATCAGTTCTAATTCATAGTGACTGCACGTACAACAGAATGAAACGCTGCCTGGTCCTGCACCATCCTCACGATCGTTATTACGTCTGAGCCCATTGTTGCATCCACTGAGTCAATCCTGTAAGGTAGGTTCTATTATTTTTCCCCCATTTTACAGATGAGGAAACTGAGGAACAGAGACACTAAGAAGTGTATCCTGACTGCACAGCACAGAGGGCAGAGCCAGGCTTTGAGCCCAGGTTTAAGCCTATGCACTTAATCACTACACAGTGCCTAGAAACTGCTAGTTTTGAAATGGAAGAGCTACACTGAGTTTCTGAAAACCCAGAGTTTGTGGGCCTGCAGGAGAATTTTTTCTAAAGGTGCCCAGTGTAAGGTGAGTTGGCTCATCTACAACACTTACCCAGCTGGCTTACCTATTAGCAGAGCTCTGGAGATGGTCAAGGATTTTACTCTAACTGAGATGAAGTGCTTTTCAAGCAAACTGTTGCTTCAGATTTCCCACTTCACCGGGGAGGTCTGCTTTGTATGGGGCAACGGAAGAGGGGGGAAGTACTGCCTTCCAGAAAAGTCCCGACCTTGAGGCAGAGTTCCCAGGGGAGTGGAAAATGCTGAGGTTGCCCAGGAGTCACATGGAGGGCTGTGGTTATTGGCCAAGAAGAGCAGAACTACCATGACTTACGAGTGGGAGTCTGCTCCCTCAGGGCACATTTTTTTAGTTACATTTCATCTTGCATCTCAGACTTTCGATCTGGGATTACTTTCTTCAGCCTGAATTATTTTAGAATTTCCTTTAGTGAGAGTTACGAATTGAATTTAATCTCCCCAAAAGTTATGTTGAACGTGACCCTGTTTGGAAATAGGGTTTTCTTTTGTCATGTTATTGAGGACAAAGGAAAGCAGAGTGAGTCCTAAACATAATTGATTCTGCCTGGTGTCTTACAAAAACGGAAAACAGACACAGAAAGACACATCTATAAGGGAAGAACACCAGGAAGTGCCTGGGGCTGCCAGAAGTGGAAAGATATGCAGGATCTTCTGATAGAGCAGACAGAGCATGGGCCTACTAACTCCCTGAATTTGGACTCCTGGTTTTCAAAACTGTGAGACCATAGATTCCTGTTCTTTAAAGCCACTTTGAAGCAGTACTAGGTAATGAAGACAGTAAGGGATTCTTGTCTGTTTGAAAATGTCATTATTTCTCCATGTTCTTGAAAATGGTTTTGATAAATACACAATAGTAGATTAACAGTATTTGCTCACCGATTTTAAGGATCATTTCAGTGTTTTATGGCTTCCTTTGCTGATATTCAGAAATTACCAATTCAGAATAATTGTTTTATCTTTTTATTCAATCTGTATTTTCTCTCAATGCTTACCCTATTCACTATGGTGTGTCTAGGTGTAGATTTCTTTGTGTTTATCCTGACTGGAAACCTTTGAGATTCCTGTATTCTAAAGTTTGGTGTCTTTTATTAATTGCGAAAAATTTAGCTACCTATCTCTTCAAGTATTGACTCTCTCCATTTCTCTCCTTCCTTTTTAGAAATCTGACCTTCTAGATATTTGATCATATGTATATTAGACCTCTTTACTCAGTCCTCCATACATCTTTCATCTCTTAACACCACTTTCCATCTTTTTGTTTCCATTTGCCACTTCCTGATAACCCACTGCCTTCTGGCTCCTATTGCTATTAAGAAGTCATCCATTGTTACTTCTTTGGAGGAAATTTTTCTTTCTCTTCACTCCTCTGTGATTTCATTAGGATGTGTCTAGGCAGGAATTTAATTTTGCTCACCTTCTTGGTGCCCAGAGGGCTGGTTTCCTCCTAGAGTCTGGCTTTCTGAACTCTGGGTCTCCCTGTCCAGGTGAACACTTTCACTTCCTATAACATAGCCAGTACCACTTCCCAGCCCAGCAAGTCCGTGCCTCTTGTCATCTCTATTCCCTTTCTGACTCCACAGATAGGTCTCCCTTGTTTTTGAAACTGATTTTTCTCTTTGTGCACTTTATCTTCCATTACCATACATTTAGAATAGAGGTGATGATTCTAAAGAGTTTATTTGTGTCATCTTGACTGTAACCATTGTGTCTTTAATAAGAAAAAAAATGATTTTAAAGATGAATTAAATTACCTTTCCTATGCTACATGATCTTCAGACATAGTTCTGCTTTGTCACCTTCTCTGAGAGAGGGTTCCTTTTTCCCTGTGCTTAACAAGCTGTGTTGACATTCTCTATTTACTGTCTAAGAGCTCCTTAAGGGCAGGCACTCAATGCTACAGGCTCAGCATACAGCCAGGGCCAGGCACATAGCAGGTACTAAGCACATGTTTCATGATTTGGTATGAAGGTAATCCTGGATGGAAAGCTTAAGATGCAAGATGAAATGGTAAGCAAAAAACCTGGTAAATATACTAGTCAATCTAAACAAATGCTAATTTTATAAAATAACAATAATGTGAAGTTACAAATACGGTAAAACTAAAATATTGAACGTCAGCACAGTTAGAAAGGGAGGTTAAAATTAAAATATTTTGGGGTCTTGTATTGTTTCGGAAGGTGGCAATGATATTGATTAAATTTCAACTGATAAATTAAACGTGAATGTGAAATAAAATAACAGGAAAAAAAATCTAAACTAGAGGCAAAAAATGGAATGAAAAAAACATCCAATTGACTCACAAGAAAACAAGAAAAATAAACGTAGAAAATTGTGGACAGAAAGTGCAAAATAAATTATTCAAAACCAACCCAATTATTTCAGAAATATAATGTCATGGATTGAATTACATCCCCCAAAAATATATGTCAGCTTGGCTAGGCTATGATTCCCAGTGTTGTGTGCTTATTCTCCATTTTGTGATCTCATGCAATTTTCCTATGTGCTGTAAATCCTACCCTTTGTGATGTTAATGAGGCAGGATGAGGTTACATTAAAGAGAATTAGGGTGAAATGCAAAACGCTTACTCAGGTCACAGCCCTAATCCAATGTAAGGTGAGTTCCCCTGGAGTGTGGCTTGCATCACCTTTTATGTCACAAGAGATAAAAGGAGAGAGAAGCAAACAGAGAGATAGGGACATTATTACAACCAAACAAGAAAAGCTGAGAGAAGAGCACATCCTTTAGACTTGGGGTCCCAGTGCTGAGAAGCTCCTAGATCAGAAGACTGATGACAAGGACCTTCCCCCAGAGTCAACAGAAAGAGAAAGCCTTCCCTTGGAACTGGCACCCTCAATTCAGACTCCTAGCCTTCCAGACTGTGAGAGAATAAATTTCTCTTTGTTAAAGCCATCCACTTGTGGTATTTGTTACAGTAGCACTAGATAACTAAGACATATAATTAATTTGAATTCATTAAATTCTCCATTTCAAAGAAAAGATTGTCATAGTAGAAAAGTAGCACGATGCTGTTTATAAAAGACAGGTCTAAAGCATGTGGGCACAAAAAGAATAAAACAGTGAAAATATATTCCAGATACTTGTTATGTATGTGCAAATTCAGCAGCAAATTTCTGAGTAACTCATGAGCCAAAGGTGAAATCATAATGGAAATTAAAAAATATCTAAAACTGAAAGATAATAAAAGATTGTATATCAAAATGTCATAGGATGCTAACCTGATGCACAGATGGAAGTTTTAGCCTTAAATATTAATATTAAGAACAAGAAAGGCTACAATTTATTGACTTAAGACTTAAGGCAAACAAAAGAATATACTTAAAGAAAACAGAAAGAAGAGTACGCTAAAGATGAAAGCAAAAAATAATGAAAAATAAGGACATGCAATAGACAGAAAAGTAAGACCAAAGACTGGTTCTTTGAGAAGGCTGATTTTAGAACTGCAAGCAAAAGTGATCAAGAAACATATGAGAGAAGGCATGAATAAATAATTTAGGGATGAAACACATAACTTCAGTTGCTGCAGATATTAAAAAAAGGCAGTACAAGGACATTATGAACAACTTTACACTGAGAAATTTGAAAACTTAGATGAAATGTACATATTCATAGGAAATATGAATATAACCATTAAAGAAACTGGACCAGTAGCTAGAGTCTTCCCACAGAGACCACCAGGTCCAAGTAATTCCACGGAGAGCTACACCAAACATTCAAGACATACGCAATTCAATCCAACCACACAGTATAAGAAAAGAAAATTACAGCAAGTCTGTCTTTCATGAACATAGATGTAAGAAACCCTTAAAAATGTGTTAGCAAACTGCATCCAGCAGTGTTGAAGAGGGTTTAGTATCTTGAGCATATTGAGTTTATTCTAGGAGTATAAGGTTGATCTAACATTTTAAAAAGCAATAAATGAAAGTCATATGTTAACAGATTAATAGAAAAAATTGTAAGTTTATCAATTAGTTGCATAAAAAGCATTTGATAAAATTTAATGTATAGTGTTTACAAAGACTCTTAGCAAATAAGGAATAGAAGAAAATTTCCTCAACCCAATACCTACTCCTCAGTTATCGGCTATCTCGTTATCTGACATTTTGCATTTACAACAATAGCAAAAAATCTACTCTCCAACTATTTTGCACATTAGTGATATACATCTGGCAGAAATCAACAGCAAGGTGCAAGGACAGAGTAACTCTGGCTATGATTTTTCAGGTCATGCCAACTTGACTGGGCCATGATTCTCAGTGGTTTGGTAGTTATTTAATAATGTAATTTGGCAATTATGTAATGATGTACTCATCTTCCATTCTGTGATTTGATGTGGCCATCTTCCATTTTTGCATAATGCCAACGTTTACATAATGACCTGGTCTTTGGAAACTAACCATGTCTATAAGTGAGGAGTGGGTATATAATAAACTTCATATTTAACAGTGACAAGTTGAAAGATTTTCCTTAAGATTAGGATCAGGCAAGGAGCCCACTAGCACCATTTCTATTGAACACCAAACTGGAGATCCAAGCTGGCAAAGTGAGGCAAGAAAACAATGTAGTAAAGATTAAAGATTAGGTAAGAAGAACCAAACCAAGCAGTTACTCGTAGATAATATGAAAGTCTCAAATAGAAAACCCAAACAATCCACAAATGAATTATTGAGTTTAGTGAGGTTGCTGGATACAAATCAGGTGCTTAAATTGCATTTCTATACATTAACAACAAATAACTGAAATGTAATTTTTTAAAATAGAATTTAAAATTATCTCAAGAACATAGAGCACACAAGAATCAATCTAACGGAGGGTGTACAGTAGTCATCCCTTACCCGCGGTTTCACTTTCCGGTTTCAGTTACCTGCAGTCAACCACAGTCCAACACTAATAAATGAAATGTTTCAGAAATAAACAATTCATAAGTTTTAAACTGCATGGCATTCTAAGTGGAGTGATGAAACCTCATACTGTTCTGCTCCATTCCACCTGGGGTTTTGAATCATCCCTTTGTCCTTATGTTGGAGTAACCCTTTTTTTAGTTAATAATGGCCCCAAAGTGCAAGAGTAGTGATGCAGGCAATTCAAATATGTCAAACACACCACATTCACTTAACTTTTATTATGGTATATTGTTATAATTGCTTTATTTTTATTATTTATTATTGTTGCTAATCTCTTACTGTGCTCAATTTACAAATTAAACTTTATCATAGATATGTATGTATGGGAAAAAACATAGTATACAAAGGGTTTGGAGCCCTGGTGGCATGATGTTTAAGAGCTTGGTTGCTAACCAAAAGGTTTGCAGTTTGAAGCCACCAGCCGCTTCTTGAAAACCCCATAGGGCAGTTTTACTCCGTCCTATAGTGTCGCTAAGAGTTGGAATTGACTCGTCAGCAACAGTTTTGGGGTCTTTTTTGTTTTTATTTTTTATGTAGGGTTTAGTATTACCCACAGTTTCAGATATCCACTGGGGGTCTTGGAACATATTCCCTGTGGATAAGGGGGAACTATTGTATATGACCTATATGGACAAAATTATAAGATTTTATTGAAAGACATTGAAGACTGCAGCAATCCATGTTTTCAATGCATCCCAATCAAAATACAAAAAGGGTTGAGATATTTGTTTGTTGCGTGTTTTGTATGTGGTTAGGTGACTTGGTCAACTGTTTCTAATAATTGTATAGAAAAGGTAAGAATAGCCAAGATAAACCCAAAGAAACAAAATTAGATGGGAGGGTTTACTCTGTCAGATACTTAGAATTATTATTCTCAAGTAATTGGTAATTAGGTGATGATTTATTGGAGAAGGAAGTAATAAAAAAAGGAAATTAATAGAGAACCAAGGAACAGATCCACAAGCACGTAAACCTCCAATCATGACAGCACTAATATTGTGTTTTCATAAGGAAAGTTGGACTTCCATGCTTTCCATACATGTTTCCAAACATCTTTTTTTTTGGGGGGGGGGTGTGTAAGGGAGGTTAATATTCTATTTATTTTTGGTGACAATATACACAACCAAATATACATCCATCCACAATTTCTATATGAACAGTTCAATGACATTGGTAGCATACTTCATATTGTGTCACCGTTCTCACTATCTCTACCCATATTGTTTCATCAGCATTAATTTAGGCTCTCTTCCCCTTAAAGTGGTATTCCCCAAGTGCTCATCTATGCTTTAGATTAATGCTGCCAGTTTAAACCCATATAGACAATTATTTATAACACTACTGGAGAATTGCAGGGTAGTGGTTAAGAGCTATGGCAGCTAACCAAAGATCAGCAGTTCGAATCCACCAGACACTCCTTGGAAACTCTTTGGGGCAGTTCCACCCTGTCCTATAAGGGTCACTATGAGTCAGAATCAGCTCAACAGCAGTGGGTTTGGTTTTGTTTTTAATGCTCAAGGCAAACATTCTTTGTTCATTGGGCTATACTGTTGTTTAGTTTAACATGGCTTCATGGGATAGTTTCAGTTCAAGGTGTAAAGATTATTTCTGGGCATTAGATTTGTGTTCCCCTAGTTTCAGTGGATCCAGTAAGTCTGGTTTCCATATGTGTTTGAAGTTCTGTTCCACACTTTTCCCCCTTTTGATCAGAATCCATCTGTGGGTCCTTGATTAAAACATTGAGTAACAGTAGCTGAGCCCCATCCATTTCTTCTGGTCATGGTATTGAGGTAGTAGTCAGTTTCCATACATTTTTTATCTTTTTTTGGATTTTCTCATCTCTGCCATTGGTGCTGGTGTCTCTGAGCTATATGCAATCCCTCGAATCTGTGACCTGATCTCTGAAAAGAGGCGTTGCTCAGGTGGTGCACGATGAGGCTGGTTTTGCAGGTGATGGGAAAACTGAAAACTGAATTCAGCTGCCACAAAGGGAAGGAACTACCCCTCCTGTGGGGAAGAAACATTGCTGGGGTGATGCTCGCCAGAGCAGGAAGCAGGCAGAAAGCCCACAGGAAACAAGAAGTGCCCCTTCTCCCTTCTCCAGTTGCCCTTCAGTGCCCCTGATTGGCAGAGCCTAACAAGAAGTACTAAGGTGCGCCTGACTCAAGCCATGGATTTTCAATCACCTCATATGCTTGTAAAAGTTGGACAATGAAAAAGGAAGATCAAAGAAGAATTCCCGCATTAAAATTGTAGTGTTGGAGAAGAATATTGAATATACTGTGGACTGTCAGAAGAACAGCCGACGTTTTGGTTAGCAGCCAAGCACTTTAACAACTATGTCACCAGGGCTCCTCTTAGATAAAACCAAAAACCAAATCCGTTGCCGTAGAGTCAATTTCGACTCATAGCAACCATATAGGGTGGAGTAGAACTGCCCCATAGGGTTTCCAAGGAGCAGCTAGTGGATTTGAACTGCTGACCTTTTGGTTGGCAGCTGAGCTCTTAAGCTTTTAGACAAGTCAGTATTATTTAATTTAATTCTTATAATAACTACATGTGGGATGTATTAATTTAAATGCTAACCGAAAGGTCAACTATTTAAACCCATCAGCCACTCTACAAGAGAAAGATGTGGGAGTCTGCTTTAGAAAAGATTAAAAAAAAAAAAGATTACAGCCTTGGAAACCCTATGGGACAGTTCTCCTCTGTCCTATAGGGTTGCTATGAGTCAGAATCAACTCGACAGCAGTGGGTTTAAATGAGGAGAACCTGGTTCATGAGGCCAAGGGGCTCCAGTACATTGTTGTTGTTAGCCGCAGTCTAGTCAACTCTGGCTCATGGTGACCCATGTATGCAGAGTAGAACTGTGCTCCAAAGCGTTTTTAATGGCTGATTTTTCAGAAGTAGATCAAAAATAAAAATTTTTTTTTTAGATCTCCAGGACTTTCTTCTCAGGCACCTCTGGGTGGACTTGAACCTCCAGCCTTTCATTTAGCAACAGAACATGTTAAGCATTTGCACCACCAAGGGACTCCTCAAGCACATCATTTCCTCTCTATTTCTCAAACAAGTCAAGTCCCATCTCAGGGCTGTTGTGTCTGCTGGTTCCTCTCTATGGAACACTCTTCTCCCTGATCTTCAGACAACTGGCTCCTTCTCAGTCAAATGTCATCTCTCAGAGATCTGTTCTGACCATTTTATCTGCCAGCCCTCCCAGCCTTCTTCCTTAGATCACCAAGCTTATTCTTTCATAGGTGTTTGATGCTTCCTTGGTTGAATGACCCTCGATTGTCAATTTCCTGTGATTTGGGGGATTTTCTTTTGACTTTCTGCCCAGAAACCTCCCCTGACTCAAAAAAAAATTGCTTTGAGATCAAGTTCACACTGATAAGTACAGCATTGGAGGTACTGTATGGTCTGAGGCTAATTGTTATTGTTATTGATGATAAAGTTATCACACACCTCAATCAACCACAGGAGTCGCTTGCACTTGCAACCTACAGATGTACAAGGCTTTAAATATACCTCAAGGACAGTTTAGAAAGGAAAATGGAGCCTAAGCACATGTGTGGTACAGAAAAGGGTTCCTCCAGCTCTTAGCTGCAGTTGTAGTAAAGACAACTGAGGTAGTCACAGGCATGAGGATGGTGCTGGGTGTTGGTGGTGGGTGTAGTCTTTGGGTTGGAGTAGATGTTAGTGATGGGAATACTGATGGTGGAGTCTTGGGGGTCAAAGTGGGGTATTGATGATGATGATCATGGCAGTAATAGTCTTGGTAACGGGGTGGAGTTCTGATAATGATGGTAGTGGAATGGTTATTTTCGTAGGCTGGGTTCTCTAGAGAAGCAAAACCAGTAAAGTGTGTAAATATATATAGACAGAGATTTATATTAAGAAAATGGCTCACTCGGTTGTAGAAGTTGGAACATCTCAAATTCATGGGTCAGGCTGGAGGATTCTCCCAATTCACATAGCTGTAGGGGCTGGCAAATCCAAGATCAGCAAGTCAGGCAACAGGGCTCTGGCTCACAGCCTGCAAATACCAATGAATCCCAAGATTGGCAGGCAAGACAGCAGATAAGCTACTAGCTCAAGCCTCAAGAACAAAGGTCAGACAAACAGGAGCCAGCTGCAGGATCCAGAGTGAAGAAACGCCAGTGAGCTTTGCCAGAAAGTCCACATATATTGGATGAAGGCCACACCCCCCAAGGAAATTCCCTTTCCACTGGTTGGGCACTCACAGCAGATCGCATCATAAAGGTGATCACATCATATCAGATCACATCATGGAGGTGAATGCATATTGTACAACCGCCAAACCACTGAGACGCATGGCACAGCCAAGTCGACACACCACCTTAACCATCACAGTGATAGAGTGGTAGTCTTTTAGTTAGGGCAGACTATTAATGATGGTGGTGGTGGTAGCTATGGTGGTGCTGGTAGTAGCCTTGAGTTAAGGGTGCTAATAGTGATGATAATGGCAATAGTAGTATTGGAGTAGTGCTGATGATGGTAATAGTAATGGTGATTATGGTGATAGTCTTGGGGTTGGGATGGATACTAGTGATGGTGGTAGTGGTGGTGATGGTGTTGGGGTTGGGGTGGATACCAATGATGGCGGTAGTGGTGGTGATTGTCTTGGAGATGAGGTATATACTGATGATGGTGGTGATGGTGGTGATTGCCTTGGGGATGAGGTGTATACTGATGATGGCAGTAGTAGTGATGATTGTCTTGGAGTTGGGGTAGATACTGATGATGGTGGTAGTGGTGGTGATTGTCTTGGGGATGAGGTGGATGCTGATTATGGTGGTAGTGGTGGTGATTGTCTTGGGGTTGGGAAAGGCACTGGTAATGGTGACAGTGGTGTATGGGGGCAGCAGAGGTGGCAGAGGGTTCAGGGACGCGAGAGATGAAGATGGTGGACATTACATTTGGATTATTTTTATCTAAACTCAGATCATTAAGCTGACAGAGCCACCCAGTTCTTTCTCACAGGCTTTTACCTAAATCACTATTCAATTGGAAAAACTCAGAGGTACCACCAATCCCAAGGCCCTTGGTAATTACCTGAGTCCCTAAGACACTTGAGATAATT
Organism: Loxodonta africana; assembly: GCF_030014295.1. Classification (NCBI taxonomy): domain Eukaryota; kingdom Metazoa; phylum Chordata; class Mammalia; order Proboscidea; family Elephantidae; genus Loxodonta; species Loxodonta africana. The sequence continues at coordinate 130,659,614 of NC_087347.1, read as the reverse complement.
CAGTGTGCATTGGTCATGGAACACACAGGTTTAGGTGTGAAAAACCTGTGACTTGTTCAAAGGCGAAGTGCTGAGAAAATCCACCGCATTACAAATCCAGGTTCCACTACCCTCCAAGGCCTTTCTTCAGCTCCACCTCCTCAAAAGCTTCCCTCCATGACCTAGCTTATAGAGAAGCCAAGGAATTAAACTGCTTACTATGCATTGTTCCAAGGCAGCTGACCGACAAAGTATAAATAGCTCAGCTAGCACAGGCAACAGCCGGCCGGAAAAGCAGGCAGAGGCTGTTGGTAATCTGGCTGTGGAATCTCAGGCCTGAGAACATTACCACAAGTGCCCTGAGAGCAGCAAGTGCCCACGTGTGGAGTGGGCGCAAGGGGTATGTCTTAGTTACCTAGAGCTGCCACAACAGAAAGCCACAGGTGGGTGGCTTTAAAGAAAAGGAATTTATTTTCTCCAGCTCTGGAGTCTAAAAGTCCAAATCAGGTTCTCAACTGTGTTAATTCCTTCTGTGAGCCTCCCTCTTTCCTAGTTTCTGGTGTTGGCCACTTATCTTTGGCATTCCTTTGTTTGTAGACAAGTCCTTGCCTGACATCTGTCTTCTCCCTGTGTGTGCCTCTGTGATTATTCTGGTCTTTTTGTAACTCAGAAGTGGGTAGGTTTAGGATCCACCTTACACTGGTATGAAATCATTAACATAACAACAAAAAAAAAACTCCTATTGCCAAACAGGGTCATATTTACAGGTACAGGGATTGGGGCTTGAACATATATTTGGGTAGCACAATTCGGTCCGTAGTAGGGTGGGTGTGGACTTGGTAAAATGAGGGGCTCCAAAAGGCCTATTTGCAGCTAGCCAGATTTAGTCAGTAAGAACTGAGTAGATCAAATCAAGTAAAGCTCACCCAATCACTGTGTAAGGAGGAAGAGGACCAAGAGGGAAGATGAGAGTGACCCGGCTTTGACTGTTTTCTGGGGGAAGTAGGGGTTCTGCAATCATCTATTCATTCATTCATTCATTCTTTCTTTCTTTCAGCCTATATTCATTTATTCATATGGAATCCAGTTTTTCTCATTCCTTAGCTCAATAAATCTAACACCTGGCTAGTCATTCTAGTAAGTGAAAACAGGGTCTAAGAAGAGGTGAGTGCCCTGACCTTAAACTGTAAGCAGCACAAGGTGAAGTTCAACCAAGGAGGGTAGTTTGTGGGTATAATAAGAAATCAGGGCATTGGGATGAGGTTACCAGGGAGAGCTTCCTGAAGGAAAAGATCACTAGGTGCTCCCAACTGAAATGCTATGATAAGAAAGGGGTAGATGCAGACATGAGCAGAGCATGTTCAAGGTGAGCTGAACAGGCTCCAGTGGTTGCTAAGAGTGGTGGTACTCCAGTTACAGATGTGGGAAAGGAGAAAGGGGATGCCAACAACTGACCTCAACCCAGCACTCAGACAGGCACTCAGCTCTGGCCGTGCTGCTGACCTGATTGGAGCACCAGGGTTGTGGTGACAGCCTCGTGCATCTGGATCACCCAGGAGAATGTCACCACTGTGTGGCCAGGCCCCACAGCACACCCCAAAATCAGGGTCCCTGGGGATGGGCCTCAGCATGTTAATTTTGGAGATAATAACTCCCCGAGTGATTCTAAGACACCATGATTGAGAAGCACTGTTCTGAGAAGGACATAGAAAAGCTAAGTGGAAACAGGTTCACAGAGGAAGTCCGAGGATGGGGTCCTGGTGACCATACCCCTTGATATCAGACCTCACCCAAACCCGGGATACACTATAGTGCTGGAATTTGTGGAGCCTTTGCAAGCTGTGTCCTCTGCAGGAACCTCTTCTCCAGGCCTATGTGCTCAACCCCTGCTCATACTTCAAGACCCACACAAGCTCTTTCCCACCCCTGAAGTTTCCATGGCCCACCCAGGCTGTGTCCCTCACTTCCTCATCTGTGCTGCCAGAGGACCAAGGGCTGGCTCTACTGCCATAGGCATTCTGTATCATTTTGCTGCTTCAGATAGCTGTTTGTGTCCCTCAACTTAAGGGCAGGGACATGTTTGTATTCACCTCTAATCCACAGAAATTAGCATGGGGACTGCCATAGACTTGACATGTTATATAGGATTGAAGAGAAAAAAAAGAAGGAAGGGAGGGAGGGAGGGAGGCAGGGAGGCAGGGAGGGAGGCAGGGAGGGAGGCAGGGAGGCAGGGAGGCAGGGAGGCAGGGAGGCAGGGAGGCAGGGAGGCAGGGAGGCAGGGAGGCAGGGACGGAGGGAGGCAACATCCAATACACTGATCCTCTAACCCATATAGAAATCTGAGACACTTCTGGGGAGGTATTAACATATCGAGACCTTCACACCTTAGTAAAAACATGTGCTACATTTTCTCTTTGAGGTCAAGAGGCAGAAAACTGTAACCAAGCTCATGGTTACTCAGAGAAAGTCTCTGGGGATCAAATGGTTCCCCAGGCTCCTACTGGGTCTGGGCTACAACCCCTCAGAACACAACAAGGATTGAAAGGCCTCCCAGCTCCAGAGGGCACTAGTGAGAGCACAGGTGCAGGCCAGGCAAGGATTATTGAAGAGAAAGTACTTGTAACACCACCAGTATTAACTGAGGAGCCAGTGCAAGCTCCCCTAATTCCAACCTCACCCAGAAGCCTGTAGACAATGTCTACAGGAGCCACCACAGAGCTCCTCAACCCAAAACAACATTTACAGAGACCATCGAGTGGCAAAGTGGTGGGGTCTCTGGTCAAAGCCAATCACCATCTCCACTGTAATTTCCTGCTTAACTGTTCAGAGAAGCATGAGTGGTATGACGCATGTAACAATAACGGCTAACAGTTATCCAGGGCTCACTGTAGGCTGGCACTTGGCTAAACGCTGTAATGGACCCACTTACAACAATCCTGCTATCCATTTTACAAATGAGAAAACTGAAAGAGGGGGAACTTAAGCAACTCAACCAGGGTCAGATAATAGCTCGGGGGTGGGGGGAGCCAGGACTCAGATTTAGGCAGCTCAGCAGCAGAGCCACCCATCAACACTGAGCTCAGCCTCTAGCCTCTACTGGAGAACTCAGACCCCATAGAAGAAAGGTGGAAAAAATCCCAGCTCCACTGGAACTTCCAGACTCACCCTGTTGATTCTTTCACTTCAAGGAAAAAGCAAGTAAGGAACTTCACCATAGTGGTTCAGATTTCCTCGTTAATAAACTGTAGTTAATTGTCAATACCCTAAGTACTTACCTCACAGTATGCCTTTGGGAGAAACACAGAAGTAATCAATATGAGGTGCATCTCTGAGCCTCTGGGTGTTCAAGATCTTTTCAGGCTATTTCCTGGCCCCTTACCTGTTGGGCCCCTTACCTCCTGGTGCCTTATCTAATGGTCCCCATACTTCCTGGGCCCTTACCTCCTGGCCCCCTTATCTCCTGATGCCCCTAACTTCTGGCCCCCCTATCTACTGGTCCCCTTACTCCTGGGCCCTTGACTGCTGGGCCATTATTTTCCTGGGCCCTTACCTCCTGACCCCTTACCTCCTGACCCCTTACCTCCTGGGGCCTCACCTCCTGGGGCCTTACTTCCTAACCCCCTTATCTCTTGGCCCATTACCTCCTGATTCCTTACCTTCTGGTCTCCTTACCTCACCCCTTATTCTTGGGCCCTTATCTCCTGGCTCATTACCTCTTGAGCCCTTACTTCCTGGTCCTCTTACTGCTGCCTGTTACCTCCTGGATCCTTATCTACTAGACCTTTACCTCCTGCTCTCCTTACCTCCCCTGTTACCTCCTGGGCTTTACCTCTTGGTTGCCTTACTTCCTGGCCCCTTATCTCCTGGACTGTTACCTCCTGGC